>NC_133130.1:112745740-113483240 GCF_048418815.1 Hemitrygon akajei | reverse complement strand
TCACCCCCACTACGATCCTCAGATACTCCCCAGTCTCTAAGACACCCCCTTAACCCCATCCCACTCCCCAATTCTGGAATGCCATCATTCCTCCACACCTTCCAGCCATCCGTCCCTAAGACACCCGTACCAGGGCTGCCACTTCCTGTCCTGCCTGACTTTGGGTCGTCCCTTTCCCCTTCACTTATTGCCCTGTCTCTGGGTCTCTCCCTTTCCTCCCCTCCACCTAGTGCAAGATTCCCTAAAGATGAGTTGGTAGTCAGGAAGCTAAATGCAATGTCAGCATTCATTCTGAGTGGATTAGAATATGCAAAATTGTTTATTGTCATTGTTCAGTACACTAGTGTAAAAGAGTGAAATTATTGTCTCTCCAGATCTGATGTAGCATAAAAATAAACACAGTAAACATAAATAACCCAATAAAAATATTCAATATAAATACATAAGATTAGATTATATGCATAGACTGATTATACATAAAGTGATGCTAGGTGTTGTGTATTCAATATTATGTTGTTGATTATTCAATATTATAATAGTTGAGTAATATTGTAAATATATTGTTTAATTAAGCATTCTTTGTTGTTTCAATAATTCATTATGGGTTATATGTACGAAGTATGTAAATAGCAAATGACATCACGGCACCGCATCATATGTGCTCGCCTCACTTGAAGTAAAATCAAAGTCAGACTCCTATTCCCGACTTTCTTGTTTTCCTTTCGATTAGTTTTTATATTTTGGAGTTACTCTGATCCAATGCAGCATGAAATTAAACACAGTAAGCATAAAGAACAAAATAAAAACATAATTGATACAAATACTTGAGATTAGTTTATAAACATAGACTGATTGTTTGTACATAAAGTGACATTTGGTACTGGAGTGTCTACATAAGATTAGTTTGTAAACACAGACTGATTGTTTATATGTAAAGAGACACCTGGTGATGGAGTATCTGTGCAAAGACAAGGATGAGTGTTGCGGGGTTTTCCTGACGTCGATAACTATCTCTTTTGTCTTGCTCACATTGTGGAAAAGGCTATTTGCCTGCAACCTGGCAAATCCAAAGGAGAGGATGTCATGCTCAGAATGTAATGGTGCATTGGGAGCATTGTGTGCAGTTTATCTGAGATAAGATATGCTGACATTGGAGAGGGTCCAGAGGAGGTTTACAAAACTGACCCTGAGAATGAAATGGTTAACATTAAGAGTTGTGTGGAGAGTTTGATGGCTCTGGACCTGTACTTGCTGGAGTTTAGAGGATGGGGTGGGGGAATCTCATTAAAGCCAATTGAATATTGAAAGGCTTAGATAGAGTGGATGTGGAGAGAGTGTTTCCTATCATGGGGGAGTCTAGGACCAGAAGAGAAGGACGCCCTTTTAGATCAGAGTTGAGGAGAAATTTCTTTAGCCAGATGTTGGGAGTCCCAAGATGGGGGTTAAGGATTAGAAGAATGGGGGTGTGTGGGTTGTTCCACAGACAGGGGGAAGGAGGAAAAAAGGAGTGGTGATTGAGATGGGGAGTCACAGAGATAGAGTTAAGGGGTATCCTGAAGACACAAGGCAAAGGGGCTATCCCAGACACCCAAAAGAGAGAGTGGGGCTGGTGGCCAGGGACCAGAGACCCACAGGGGGAGGGAGTGCAGGTGGTAGTGAGGTGTGGGAAAGGGGGCTATTAGGGATGGTGGTGGAAGGTAGTTACAGAGGTTGTGAAATGGGTGACATGCAGATGGATTGGGAGAAAGAGGGGAGTAATGGGGCAACACAGACACAGGTATAGGGATGGGTGTGGGAGGAGGGAAGGGTGTATTCCAAAGATGGGGTGAGGAGGGGTATCTCAGAGATGCAAGGAGGCAGGGAAGGTGTTGTGCCAGAGACATGGTGTAGTGGGACATCCAATTGTGGGTGGGGAGGACAGGGTTTGAGTGCCAGATGTGGTGTTGTCACAAAGATGGAGATTCCAGAGACAGAGGTTAGGGGCCTTACCAAAGAGAACAAGTGGGATGTGGGGATGCAGGACAACTAGATGTGGATGAAGGGAAAGGAGAGTCCCAGATACAAGGCAATAATAGGGGGGGAAGGGACGAACCAGAGTCAGTCAGGACAGGAAGTGGCAGCCCTGGTACGGGTGTCTTAGGGACGGACGGCTGGAAGGTGCATTTCACAGTCAGAAGGTGTGGAGGAATAATGGCATTCTGGAATTGGGGAGTGGGATGGGGTTAAGGGGGTGTCCTAGAGACTGGGGAGTATCTGAGGATCGTAGTGGGAGTGATCCGGAGAGGGAGGGGAGGGATCTTGCCAATAATGACAGGAGCTATGGGAATACAGGCTGACCAGAGACTGAGGGAAGGGGTGAGAAAAAAGTGGGGATTTGGAGATATGGGGTGTCCTAGAAGCAGGTGTGTGAGGGGGGTAAGGGTCATTCCAGAGACAGGGTGTGGAGGGGTACCTAGAGACAGGAGGGGAGGAAATTAAAGAGACAGAGTACCAGTGAGAGAAGGAGGAAGGGGGGTGAATCACACTGTGCACCGGGAGGGGTTGACCCAGAGACGAGAAAAGGGTTTGAGTCACAGACATGGGACATCATGGAGATGGGGAGGGGGCCATTCCAGAAACGGGTGTAGGGTCTTCTTATGGAGAGGCGATGGGGATATGAGGCGACGAAAGGTGGAGGTGAGGGAGAAGTAGGAGAAAAGGGGTTTCCCAAAGTTGGGTTGGAGAGTGTCCCAGTTTGGAGGAGGGTGTTAGGATAGGAAGGGGGAAGGGAGCGTCCCAGAGGCAGTGGGGGTGGGGGGATTGAAAGGGACATCCCAGAGATGTGTGGGAATGTGGAATTAAGGGAGCAGAGGGTAGTGGTGGCTGGAAGGCAAGTTTCAGAGATAGTGGTTAGGGAATGGAGGTGGAGAATCAGTACATAAGGTTAGTTTCTGAACTTAGACTTCTTGTTTGTACATAAAGTGAAGCTCTGTACTTTATATCACTTTCCTTCAGTTTTTTAATGTTTTCCTTCTTGTGGACAATTGGCAGGTGGGTGATCTGTTAATTTTTGTGTGTGGGGTCTGTTCTTTGCTGAGGTGGTGTATTTTGGGGTCTACACGTTTAGTTTATTTTCATTTCTGAGCTGAGGCAGAGTTTATTTATTTTTTTAATTGCCACCCAAGGTATTTCTGTATTGAATGGCTATCTGGAATATCAGAGTTGTACATGTACCTGCATATTTTGAACCTTTGAGTACCAAAGGTGAGGGTCAGGGTTAGGAATGGAAGTGTATTTATTGTTCTGGAGAGTCCAGTTTTGCTGTGTAATTCAACATGTGGGTGTAGCGGGTAATGAATTGGTAGATATGTTCTATCAAAAAAAAACACAATTTGTTTCTATCACTCCAGGAGAGGCACCTTTTGGGAAGGAACAAGAGGACAGATGTGTGGTTGACGAGACTGAGTTTTGGAAGTACGGGTTTGCACCCCACTTTGGCGCTGGTTGCTGAGCATGGTGTGACTGACTTTTTGTAAGGTCCCAGCGACGCTGGAACATGGGATCCAGGTGTGTTGTACCACAGATATTCGTTAGAAGGTGGGAAGCTGTTCAGGTAGATCGGGGGCGCCTAGTTTGCAGAATATTCTGGCACCCGAGGCGAAACAATCAAACTGTGGCGGGTATTACTCCGGTGGTATCTGATGCCTGCCACGCTCCCTGCCTCCTCCGGTACAGTAGGTGGCGGTAATGCTTCTCCTGAGAGGCGCAAGTCGCCATCAGCACAAAAGAAGAAGGAGGTAGGTTCGGGGCTCCGAGCGGGCTTGTCATCAGCACCGGCATCCGCACCGCAGCTGAGGTACAATTGTTGCGATACACCGTGGCCCTGTAAACCCGGGACAGTCCCGGTTCTTTCTCCCGCTCTCGACCCCACGATCCGTACCCGAACCCCGACGAGATTTCTGCCGATGAGCGATGCGCTCGCTGCGACCGTGATGGATAGAGGGGTATCTGGTTCGATGGGGTTTCTGGGTACAGAGGCAGCCATGGGTGACACTTCCTGGACTTCCCTGCCAGTTAGTGTGTTTGGAAGAGTAGGCGGTGGGAATGGGAGCGGATGGATCTCTCTGACAGTGCCGAAATTGTTGTGTGAAAATCCTCTAACTTGTGTTGAACTTCACTGTAACAGTGTGATGTCGCAGCTCAGCATAGAGACTAAAATGCTGACCTTCTCCCATTGTGTAAATCTTTTTACAGGTTAGAAACAGGTAAAAGTTTGTGTAGGGAACCTCAAACACAACAACAAAGGATTCCATCATTCAGCCGACCTGCTGAGACACCGGTGAGTTCACATTGGGCAGAGGTCATTCACCTGTTCTGTGTGTGGAAGAGGATCTACTCAGTCATCCAGCCTGAAGATACATCAGCAAGTTCAAACCACAGGGAGAGGGTTCACTTGTTCTGACTGAGCAAAGTGATCAATAGGAACCTTTAATGAGATATATATACAATGTACATCCTGAAATTCTCTTTCTTCTTAGGAATTCTATCCAAGCTGAAGACATATCAGAAAATTCACGCCAGTGAGAGGCCGTTCACCTGCTCTGTGTATGGGAAGAGATTCACTCATTCACCCCACCCACAGAAACAACAGTGAGTTCACAAGGGAGAGAGACTTTTCAACTGTTCCACGTGTGGGAAGAGATTCACTCAGTTATCCCATCTACAGACACAACAGTGAGCTCAGATGGGAGAGAGACACTTCAACTGTTCCGTGTGTGGGAAGAGATTCACTCGGTCATCTGATCTGTTGACACATCAGCGTATTCACACTGGAGAGAGGCCATTCACCTGTTCAGACTGTGGGAAGGAATTTACTCAGTCATCTCACCTACAAACACACCAGTCAGTTCACACTGGAGAGAGGCCATTCACCTGTTCAGAATGTGGGAAGGGATTCACTCTGTCATCACATCTACTGACACACCAGTCAGTTCACACTGGAGAGAGGCCATTCACCTGCTCAGACTGTGGGAAGGGATTCACTCAGTCATCTCAACTGAAGGTACATCAGCGATTTCACACTGGGGAGAGGCCTTTCATCTGCTCGGACTGTGGGAAGGGATTCACTCTGTCATCCCACCTACAGACACACCAGCGACTTCACACTGGAGAAAGGCCATTCACCTGCTCAGACTGTGGGAAGGGATTCACTCAGTCATCTCAACTGAAAGTACATCAACGAGTTCACACCGGGGAGAGGCCATACATTTGCTCAGAGTGTGGGATGGGATTCACTCACTCATCCAACCTACAGACACACCAGCGAGTTCACACTGGGGAGAGGCCATTCACCTGCTCAGACTGTGGGAAAGGATTCACTCAGTCATCTCAACTGAAGGAACATCAGCGAGTTCACACTGGGGAGAGGCCATTCACTTGCTCAGAATGTGGGAAGGGATTCACTCAGTTATCTCACCTAATGTCACACCAGCGAGTTCACACTGGGGAGAGGCCTTTCACCTGCTCAGACTGTGGGAAGGGATTCTCTCACTCATGCAACCTACAGAGACACAAGCGAGTTCACACTGGGGAGAGGCCGTTCAGCTGTTCCATGTGTGGGAAGAGATTCACTCAGTTATGCAACCTACAGTCACACCAGACAATTCACACTGGTGAGATGCCGTTCACCTGCTCAGAATGTGGGAGGGGATTTACTCGGTCATCTCAGCTGAAGGTACATCAGCGAGTTCACGTGGGGGAGATGCCATTTACCTGCTCAGACTGTGGGAAGGGATTTCTTCACTTATCTCAACTGAAGGCACACCAGCGAGTTCACACTGGGGAGAGGCCATTCACCTGCTCAGACTGTGGGAAGGGATTCTCTCAATCATCTCATCTACAGAGACACCAGCAAGTTCACACTGGAGAGAGGCCGTTCACCTGTTCCATGTGTGGGAGGAGATTCACTCAATTAAGCCACCTACAGGCACACCAGTCAATTCACACTGGGGAGAGACCGTTCACCTGCTCAGACTGTGGGAAGGGATTCTTTCGATCTTCTGATCTGCTGGCACACCAGCGTGTTCACACTGGGGAGCGGCCGTTCATCTGCTCACACTGTGGGAAGGGTTTCACTCGGTCCTCCACCCTTTTGGCGCACTACCGAGTTCACACTGAGGAGAAGCCATTCATCTGCTAGGACTGAGAAGGATTTACTCAGTCAGCCGACCAGCTGGAACATCAGATAGTTCATACTGGGGAGTTGCCTTTCTCCTGCTCTGAATGTGGCAAAGGGATTTTCTCGGTCATCCAACCTTGTGAAACACTACCGAGTTCACACTGGGAAAAAGGTTTAAATAAGCTTCTTTCTGGATGTTTAACCATCACAGTCGCTGAATCCAGATGCAAGTTCAAAAGTGACTGTTGGTGTTGAACTCTGCAATTATTACTGCTGCTCATCACACCCAGTTCTGCACCCTGGTCACTGGGCATGGGAGGAGTTTCTTCTGCCGATGTTCACCTTTACTGGGACTGGAGTTTCATATTCTGGATCTGTGACTAATAAATCAGTTCTATTTTAAACTCTGTCTCAGGTGCCTAGTGAATCTCAACACACCCTGTGTACAGTACGGAGGCAACTCAGCCCAGCTGGTCCCGGCCTGTGTTTCTGTTCCACAACAATCCTTTTAAATCCATCCCTGCTGTTCGCCTCTCACCCTCCCTGTGGTGATGGGTTCCAGACAGTCACCACTCTGTGGGTGTAAGGGTTTCCCTTGAATTTCCTGCATGACTTTCTGCAGACTGACGAAGAAGATAAGCTGACTATAGTTATATTCTTCATCCCTGAAATCGCTGGGCCAAGGAAGAATGCGATTGGTAGTCAGCCTCCTTAGTCCCTGCTCTTTTAACATTTTTCACTGCTTCTGAAGGGCTGTGTATCACACAGCTGGGTTGTTAGAATACAGCACTATCCCCTGAAGTCTAAAAGCAGATTTGGAATCTGAGGCTACATCCACACTAGACCGGTTAATTTTGAAAACACCGTTTCAAGTAAAAACGATAGGCGTCCACACTATGCGTTTTTGAAAATATCTCTATCCACACTGAAACGGAGATTTCGGTGAATCTCCTCCTACCGCGCATGCGCAGGACACGTCTACCGAAAACAAGTGACGTGTTTGGTGTCAAATCTCGCCATAAAAGTGCGCGTTTGTGTAGTTACAGACTAGAAAAACTTAAAATGACAGACAGCTGTTGGCTCTTGTGCAGGAGAACTTAAAACTAAAAAAAAAACAAATACTGGAGCGAACACGAGGAAATCTGCAGATGCTGGAAATTCAAACAACAACACACACAAAATGCTGGTAGAACACAGCAGGCCAGGCAGCATCTATAGGAGAAGTACTGTCGACGTTTCGGGCCGAGAGCCTTCGTCAGGACTGAAGCGTACTGGAAAATACTGGAGCGTACGGCGGCAACCGATAGGGAGTTCACGGACAGATTGACCTGGCTGACGACGAACATTGAAAAACTGACTAACTCTGTTGCGTTAATAAAGCACCTTGTTAAATGTATAAAACAGGTCTGCATCAGTGTTATCTTGTATTTCCATACAATGTTACATTAGGCTGTTACACATCTATTGTTAGAGAAGTACTTACATAAATAGGGAAACCACCTTCATACGAGCAAGGACAGAAAACAGGGCAAAGTGAGCATACTTATTTATTCAGTAAGTTATGGGTCAAAGTATTTGGTGAGTACATTTCTAACTCTTCTGGCTTCAGTCTCATTGCCGTCTGTTCTGAAATTGTTAGGTTGCATTCAAGAAAACAATGAAATAGCACGCTGCCGTCTGACAGCGTTTTCAAAAGTCTCTGGTTACACCATCCACACTGATCTGCCCGAGTAGCGTTTTCAAAAATATCCACCTTGGAAAGCGTTTTTGAAAAGCTCCGGTTTCAGGAGACGAAAACGCCATTTTAGTGCGGACGGAGGGTAAAAGCGAAGAGAAAAAGCTTCGGTTACGGACTTATCCGGTGTAGAGTGGATGCAGCCTGAGTGACAGAAATAAAGGTTGACGTCGACTGATGACGCAAAGAATGCCTGTTGACTTTAAGCTTATTGCTTGTGGGAGCTTGCAGTGTTAAACTGGCTACTGAGTTCTCATAAAAACATTGGTGGCATTTGACAGGGAGGAGGCACTTTCAATGGCACTGTGCATACTTAGAAATCCGTGAGCATCCGAGCGACCTATCACTGCAAATCGAGTGCACGGGGCCCAGGAGTCTTTGGTCCAACTGTTTAATTGTTATTGTTACTTTCTTTGCAGTTTAACAATTAATTATCTGCTTGTATTTTAAGTAGCTTTTGTATTGCATAACAGTTTAATATGCCTTTAGTGGCTGTACAAAGAATAATTCTGGAAGTTTCTTTGTACTTTATTAAGTGTTTTCTCATTGGTCGATTTTTAATGAGTATTGACTAATTTGTTTCTAGTTGGATTATTATTATCTATAGATTTGAATGGAATTTTCCTTATCTTGGGTATAAAAGTAACAGTTTTATGTTAGGTGCCCTCTTTACTTTCTGTTCTTCAAGTATTAGAACCCTATCGCTGTTCTGTTCCTCTACCAACTTTGAATAAAGCAATCATGAAGGAACAAGTTTTATGCCTTGTTTCTGACTTATAAAAGAACCTCAGATTTAAGCACCAAAATCCATCACATATTTGAGACTGGGAACACAGTACTCTAGCATATTCAATGCTCAGCAGAAGGGAGGAGGAGGATGGTTTTGTTCTTCACATGGGTGGATATCGATGTAGGGACAGTGATAGGAAATGAAGCTGTGTGGAAATTATGAACAGCAGGGGAAAGAGCACATGGGTAGGAATGGTCTCCAGTACCCCAGGCGTCTCAATAGCGCCAAGCACAAATGGGAAATAATCAGGGAGGTAAGAAGGGAATTATGATTGTTATTGGTGATTTTAATCTGTAGGTTGATAAAACTAATCAAACTGGCAATGTAGAGTGGAAGAGGAACTGTGGAATGGTCAGGGACTGTTTTGTACAGCAGTACGTTACAGAACCAGCCCAGGAACAGGCTGTTTCACATGTGCTTCTGTGTAATGAGGTGGTATTAATAAGAGATCTTGTGGCAAATGATCTTCAAGGAAGAAGTGAACACAACATGGGAGAATTCCAGACACAGTTGGAGGGTGAACACTTGGACCCAGAACCAGTGACCTCAACCTACATAAGGGCAATTACACAGGTGTGAGGGTGGAGTTGTCTGGAGTGGATGGGGTAAGTAGGTTCAGGGACAGGTCAGTGGACGGGTGGTTGCAGATGTTCAAACAGCTGGTTCATAACACTCAGCAGACATTGATCCCAATTGGACAGAGGGATCTGGTAGAAACATGAACCAACCATGGTCATCCAAGATCATCAAGGTAAATACAGAATCAAAGAGCATAGAAAGAGGTGAGGCCAGAGGACTGAGAACATTTCAGGAACCAGTAGAAAAAAAATAAAACTACCGAGGAAAAGACGGCTAAGTGAGCGTCTCACTTAACGTAAACTCGATGTTGGACCCGTATTTCAGACCCCCATGTCTTCCTTTGAATTAGTTGAACAATTTGAAGTTACAAAAGATACCAAGTGTGACCCCCCCCCATTCTGTAAAAGGGCTTGATGGGAAAGGGTTTGTCAGACGTGTTCAGGAAAGTTTCCTTAATCAGTGCACAGTAGTCCCAAAGAGAGAGTGAGTGATATTAGATCTCCCATTAGGGAATGAGACGGGGTAGGTGATGATCATTATGCTATTAGTCTCAAGGTAAAAGGACAGGTCTGGTCCTCCGGTTGAGATTCTAAATTGGTGAAAAGCCAATTAGAATGATATCAGAAAGGATCTGGCAAGTGAGAATTTGGGGTAGGTTGTTTTCTGGCAAAGGTGTACTTGGTAAGTGGGAGACCCTTCAAAAGTGAAAATTTGAGAATAGAGTTCATATGTTTCTCTGAGAATAAAAGGCAAGGATGATCGGGTTATGGAACCTAGGTTTTCAAGAGATATTGAGGTCATGGTTAAGAAAGGGAAGGAGGTGTACAACATGTATAGGCAGTTCTGAACAAATTAGCTACTTGAAGGGTGTAAGAGATGCAAGAGAATATTTAAGAAGAAAATTAGGAGAACTAAAAGAAGTCATGAGCCAGCCGGTGGTGTCGTGGCATCAGCACCAGATGTTGAGGAAATGGTCCCGAGTTCGAATCCGGCCGTCTCCTTGCACGCTTTCCATCCGTGCTGGGTTGAGCGTCGAGCTAGCAACTTGGCCTTGTAAAAAAAAATCAAATGTTACGGAATGGACAAAAACGCCGCCCATTATGTCATAGGGCGCGAAAAGGAACAACAGCAAAAAGAAGACATGAGGTTGCTCTAGCAAATGTGAAGGAGAATCCCAAGGGCCATTTTTCCCCCCTGTCTTATCCCAGCTCCTGCCAACAAAGACTCTCAACCCAGCGTTCTCCAGAACCTTCTCCACTATCCTGACTGGCTGATAGCATATTCCTCAGTTATTTAACAAGCCACTTATCTCAGCTCAAACCCAAACAGGGTGAAAGCAAAACAGACTGCTCTAACAGAACTGCTAACATGAAATGCCTACAATATCGCAGCAAAAATCTTAACCGGGGCGTTACACTCTCACCCCCACCAAAAATAGTCATGTCCTCATGACTTTGAAATGTATCAACCCTTCATTAACAACACAATTTTCCTTTTTTTTTGTAATTTATTTTTTTATTGCAGTTCATCATCAAACATTTCCATAAGATGTATTTCAGACGTTGTACATATATATCATATAATCATATATGTCACAAATCTCCACAAAGTATTTATCTGAGGTATACACTTATAGAAAAGAGCAGAAAGAAAAAACAAGCAAAAGGAAAAAACTATGTACAAGTAGGGAGTAATTTTTTTTTGCAACATATTCATTGATTTGTGAGAATAAAATCAGGCCTATGAGGCATTATGTAGTTAAACCATTTTTCTCAGTATCAGTCAAATTGTTCCAGCTTATGATTAACAGATGCTGTTATTTTCAAAGGAATTCCGTGAAGTCAAGACCTCCAATCCATTTGTGAATGGTAGCGACATATCTCACCGGGGGGATAGACGCAGCACTATTCCCGGCGTGTTATAGGCCAGTCTGACTCTGAGACACCTTATCCCATCTTCAGCTCCTCCAGCTTCAACCATATTTTGTGACCTTTCCTGTGTACTAGAGGGTGCCTCTCCCTGTCTACCACTCGTTTCTTCCGGCAGTTCAGCCCCCTCCCCCAACACCCACCACACCCCCCCCCCCAACCCCGCTCCGTGACCGAATTTCACTTCCATCAGTTTATGCCAGTGCAGCCAAACATTCTCAGCCTCTGCTGGTGCTAACCGGCGAATTGTCTCTCACAAAGAGGTGCCTTGGTCGCTCCAAAAGTGTGGCAAGTACTCCTGGAGTAACCAACATCTGCCTCATCAGCAAAAAACCTATCTTCATATCCCAACATCTTCTCAGTTTATCTTCTTTCCCATTCTTCAGACATTTGGGCAAGGTAAGGCAGTGAATGTTGGCTCGTTGAACTTTAGCAAGGCCTTTGACAAAATCCCGCATGGGAGATTGATCAAGGAGGTCCAATCACTTGGCGTTCAAGATGAGGTACTGAATAGGATTAGACCTTGACTTTGTGGAAAAGCCAGAGAACGTTTGCAATGGTTGCCTCTATGACTGGGAGCCTGCGATCAGCGGTGCGCCCCAGAGGCTGGTGCTGGGTCTATTGTTTGTCATCTGTAGCAATGATCTGATGAAAATGTGGTAAACTGAATCAGCAAATTTGCAAACGACACCAAGACTGGGGTGTAATGGACAGTGAGAAAGACTATCAAAGCTTGCAGTGGGATCGGGACCAGATGGAAAATTGGGCTGGAAAATGGCAGATGGAATTTAATGCAGACAAATGTGAAGTGTTGCATTTTTGGAGGACTAGCCGGAGTAGGTCATTCACGGTGAGTGGTAGAGCACTGAGGAATGTGACCGAACTGAGGGATCTGCGAATACAGATGACTAATTCGTTGAAAGTGTTATCACAGACAGGGTCGTAAAGAAACCCTTTGGCACACTGGCTTTCATTAAATCAATGTATTGAGTACAGTAGTCGGAATGTTGAAGTTGTATTAGACAACGGTGAGACCTAATTTGGAGCATTATGTGCAGTTTTGGTCAGCTTCTGACAAATGTAAATAAAATTGAAAGCGTGCAGAGGAAATTCAAAAGAATGTTGTCAGGACTGGAGGGCCTGAGCTATAAGGGAAGGTTGAATAGGATAGGGCTTTATTCCTTGGAATATGGAATACTGAGGGGTGATATGATAGAAGCTTATAACATTATGAGGAGTATAGTTAGGGTAAATGCAAGCAGGCCTTTCCCACTGAAGTTGGTTGAGACTACAATTAGAGGTCATGAGTAAAGGTTGAACAGGGGAGCATAAGGGGGCACTCCTCGACTCAGAGGGCTCTGAGAGTGTGAAATGAGCTGCCACACTCTCCACACTCCACTTTCTGCAGGGACTGTACTTTCCGTGATCCCCTCGTTCATTCATTCCTCCCCCGATCTCCCTGCTCGGACGCATCCCTGAAAGCAGAGTGTGCTATAGCCGCCCATTCAGTCCCTCCATCATCTTCATTCAGGTCTATCTCCGAAGAGTCCTTCCAGGATAGGCAAATCTTCACTTCAACTACTGTAGCCGGTGCAGCCTCTACCACCTTTGCCAATGAGTTCCACAGATTCAGCACCTTCTGGCTAAAGAAAGTTTTCCTCATCTCTGTTCTAAAGGGACCTCCTTCTATTCTGTGACTGTGCCTCCTGGTCCTAGACTATTCCACTATGGGAAATATCCATTCTATCTACGCTCTTCAATATTCAATAGGTTTCAATAAGATCCTCCCCACCCCGTTATTCTAAACTCCAGTGAGCAGAAGCCCAGATCACGTGCTCCTGATACATTAACCCTTTCATTCACGAGGTCATTCTCGTGAACCTTATCTGGTCCCTCTCTAATGCCAGCACAGCATGTGTTTTGTGGATAGTGTGGAGGGCTGTCAGAGGTTACAGCAGGATGTTGATAGGATGCAAAACTAGGCTAAGAAGTGGCAGATGGAGTTCAACCCAGAGAAATGTGAGGTGGTTCATTCTGGTAGGTCAAATATAATGACAGAATATAGTATTAATGGTAAGACTCTTGGCAGTGTAGAGGATCGGAGGGATCTTGGGGTCCGAGTCCATAAGACACTCAAAGCTGGTGCGCAGGTTGACTCTGTGGTTAAGAAAGCATACAGTGCATTGGCCTTCATCAACTGTGGGATTGAGTTTTGGAGCTGAGAGGTGATGTTGCAGCTATATAGGACCCTGGTCAGACCCCACTTGAAGTACTGTGGTCACCTCAGAAGGATGAAAGCCTCAGAAGGAAGGATGTGGAAACCATAGAAAGGGTGCAGAGGAAATTTACAAGGATGTTGCCTGGATTGGGGAGCATGCCTTATGAGAATAGGTTGAGTGAACTCAACCTCTTTTCCTTGGAACAATGGAGGATGAGAGTTGACCTGATAGAGGTGTATAAGGATATGAGAGGCTTTGATCGTGAGGATAGTCAAAGGCTTTTTCCCAGGGCTGAAATGGCTAGCATCAGAGGGCACAGTTTTAGGGTGTTTGGAAGTAGGTACAGAGGAGATGTCAGGGGTAAGTATTTTACGCAGAGTGGTGAGTGCGTGGAATGGGCTGCCGGTGATGGTGGTGGAGGCGGATATGATAGGGTCTTTTAAGAGACTCCTGGACAAGTACATGGAGCTCAGAAAAATAGAGGGCTATGAGTAACCCTAGGTAATTTCTAAGGTAAGGACATGTTTGGCACAGCTTTTTGGGCCGAAGGGCCTGTATTGTGCTGTAGGTTTTCTATGTTTCTATCGTTTCTGAGATAAGGGGGCCCAGAATTGTTTACAATGCTGCAATATCTTATGAAACCTTCTGCTGGTTTTCAAAATTGATGTTCATAAATTTATGACTACTATGGAAAGGGGACTGCAACCTTTTCATTTTTGACAAAGGGGAATCAAATCCAGAGGGTGTATACTTAAGGTGAGAGGAGAAAATTTAAAACAATTTGAGGGATAAACTTCTTCACCCAAAGGGTGGTGGGGATATGAAACAAGCATACAGCAGAATCTGGTGAAGCTTGTACAATAACGGAATGTACAATAACAGTGGGCAGGTATGTGGATAGTGAAGGTTTAGACTGATGGGCCAAGTGCAGGCAAATAGGATCCGATTCTGTCACTGTTAATGCGATGGGAAGATGGGGTGAGCGAGGATGTTTGGGAAATGGAGGAGATGCGGGTGAGGACGTTGTCAATAGTGCAAGAACGGAAACCTTGCTATTGAAGAAGAGGACCTCTCTGATGTCTGGGAAAGAAAACCAAACAGATGAGGCTGAGGCAGAGGAACTGAGAAAATGGATTTTGGCCAGCATGGACAAGTTAAGTCTCTGTTATTATTTTCTGACACCTCCCACCCCTTTCTCGATCTCACTGTCTCTATCTCTGGAGACAAACTATCATCCTTCATCTTTTATAAACCTACTGATACCTGTGATTATCTTGACTACACCTCTTCCCACCCTATCTGTTGTAAAAATACTATTCTGTTTTCAATAATTACAATAATTGTCACGACATCTAAATCTTATATAGATGCACAGTGGAGAATATCCTGAATGGCTGCATGATGGCCTACTGCGGTAACACCAATGCCCAGGAACAGAGGAAATCAACACAAAGTGCTTTCTTACAGCCCAGTTCATCACAGGCAAGGTTCTCCCCATCATTTACCAGGAGCACTTTCACGAGAAAGCAGCTTTGATATTCAAGGACATTCATCATCCACGCCACGTTCACTTCTCACTGCTGCCGTCGGGAAAGAAGGAGCCTTAGGTTCCACACCACCAGTTTAAGAAAAACCATTACCATACACCGGTCATGCTCTTTAAGGACGGGAGGGAGGGGAGGAGAGAAGAGGGAGAGAGAGAGGGGTATGTCGAAATACTGGTGAACGACTCGTTTCGGGGGTACTGCAAGACTGTCTTTATTGATACTTTGCCGCACGCTTGAGTGCTTGGTGAAGGGTGCTGATGCTTTGTTGCTGGTAAGGGTGGGGGCACCTATGCCTTCCTGCTATTTGTGTGTGGGAGGGGGGAGCTGGGGGCGTTTTGGGGTTCTAATGTTTTAGCTGTCATTCATTCTTTGGGGCACTCCTCTGTTTTGCAAAGAAATAATATTTCAGGATGTATATTGTATACATTTCCCTGGCAGTAAATAGGGCCTTTGAAACTTTGAACCATTTGCTGTTTTAAAGATCCGAGTACATTTTACACTCCTACATGGGAAGAATGATAAACTTCCTTCTAGAGGAAATTGCACTAAGGCCCTATCTCACAAAGTGAAACAGCACAGTAACAGACATTTTGCCTACCATGCCCACGTTGAGTACCCAATGACACTAATTCAATTTGTCAGCACTCAATCTGTAGCTTCTGTGCCATGGCCATTTAAGGTCTCCTCTAGATATTTGTTAAGCATGGCAGTATTTATTCTCACCACCTGCCCAGGCAACAATTTCCAAGCTGCACCATCCTCAATGTGAAAAATATTTTCCTCATATTTTCCCCTAACTCTTCACCTTAATCCCCTGCCCACTGCTTTCAGATGTTCCATCTCAGAGGGGAAGGTTTTGCGTTATCCATTCTTGTATGTGCCCCACACAATTTTGTAAAAGGGTAAAATTAGTTGAAAGGTTCACCTTCTGAGCTGTAATGATCACCAACAATTTGTTCTGGTCCCAGTTACTGTCAGAGCACTGGAGCAGGGATCCAATCACAGACCCAGTACTGTGCACACAGTGATATTAATTGAGTAACAAATCCCCAGGTGCAAACAAAGTCGGCGTCAAAGTTCAGCCAGAGATCAAAACATCCAGAGAAATCCAAAAACCAGAATTGGGAACCAGGCAGAGTCATTATTCAGACAGAGTACAGATATGAATGCTGGAAAGGCTCAGGAAAATTCACCGGCACAATCTGGCAACAAACAGGTGAAAACACAGGACTGAAATACACTGAGCAGTAAACAGAGAAGCAGATGATAGGTGGAGCACAATGGGACAGAAGTGGCAGCAGTACAAGTGATAATGAGAACCAGATGAGAGGTGGAGTACTCAGTAATGCAGGGGCCGGAGTAGAGCAGGAGCAGAGACAGGAGCATAAAAACAAATAAGAGCACGTGGCAATACAAAGCCACAGACTGACGGCTAGGAGGGAAACACACAAAAAGACAATGTTCAACTGGAGGTACTGACAGTCACACTGACGCTGCAGCCAAGAAAGTTCACCAGTATCTCTACATTCTCAAAAGGCTAAGGGCATCTGAAGTGTCCCCAATGACCCTCCAGTTTTTACAAATGCACCATGCAAAATTTCTTTTCAGGGTGAATCACAGCTGAGTATTGCAAGTATTCTGTGCCAGACCGCAAGCTGCTGCTGAGAGTACCAGATACAGCTCAGTCCTTTGCACAACCCGGCCTCCCTTTAACCGTCTTAGTCTACACCGTCTGCTGCTTCAGGCCAGTAGCCAACATAATCAAAAAACCCTCCCACCTCAATTATTCTCTCTTCTCTATCTCCCCTCAGGTAGAAAATTATAAACGCTTAAGAGGACATTTCACTGTACTCAAGGACAACTTCCATTCCACCATTAGATGCATCGGTATTTTAGTGGAATAAAGGGAATTACAGAGGCATGAGAAAGGAGTTGACCAAAATTGACTGGAAAAGAACACTGGCAGGGATGATGGCATAG
Source organism: Hemitrygon akajei (assembly GCF_048418815.1). Taxonomy (NCBI): domain Eukaryota; kingdom Metazoa; phylum Chordata; class Chondrichthyes; order Myliobatiformes; family Dasyatidae; genus Hemitrygon; species Hemitrygon akajei. Next base: position 113,466,305 of record NC_133130.1, on the reverse strand, counting down.
CAGCAATGGCTGGAATTTCTGGAAGCAATTCAGAAGGCGCAGGATATATATAGCACAAAGAAGAAGTATTCTAAAGGAAAGATGACACAACAATGGTAAACAAGAGAAATCAAAGCCAACATAAAAGCTAAAGCAAAGACATATAATAAAGCAAAGATTAATGGGAAGTTAGAGGATTGGGAAGCTTTTAAAAACCAAGAGAAGTCCAAAAGTCATTAAGAAGTTAAAGATGCAATACAAAAGTAAGCTAGTCAATATTAAAGAGGATACCAAAAGGTTCCTCAGATACATAAAGTGTAAAAGAGAGGCGAGAGTGGATATTGGACTGCTGGAAAACGATGCTGGAGAGGTAGTACTGATGGTCAACAAAATAGCAGACAGACTGAATGAGTATTTTGCATCAGTCTTCGCTATGGAAGACACTAGAAGTTTGGTGGAAGTTCCAGCTGTCAGAGGCCATGACATGTGTGAACTTACCATAATTAGTAGAAGGTTCTTGGGGAACTGAAAGGTCTGAAGGTAGATAAGTCACCTGGAACAGATGGTGTACAGCCCAGAGTTCTAAAAGAGGTGGCTGAAGAGATCCTGGCACCATTAGTAATGAGCTTTCAAGAATCACTAGATTCTGGAATGGTTCCGGCAGATGGAAACATTGCAAATGTCACTCCACTCTTAAAGAAGGGAGGGAGGCAGAAGAAAGAATACTATAGGTCAGTTAGTCTGCCCTGAGAGGCTGAGAAGATGTTGGAGTCGATTATTACGGATGAGGTCTCAGGGTACTTGGAGGCACATTACAGCATAGACCATAGTCAGCAGGGTTTTCTCAAGGGAAGATCTTACCTGACAAATCTGTTGGAATTCTTTGAAGAAGTAATAAGCAGGATAAACAAAGGAGAATCTATTGATGCGGTGTACATGGATTTCAGAAGGCCTTTGGTAAGATGCCACACATGAGGCTGCTTAACAAGCTATGAGCCCATGGTACTACAGGAAAAATTCTAGCATGGATGAAGCAGTGGCTGATTGGCAAGAAGCAAAGAACGGGCATAATGGGAGCCTTTTATGATTGGCTGCTGGTGAATAATGGTTTTCCACAGGGGTCTGTGTTGGGACCGATTCTTTTTACGTTATATGTCAATGATTTTGATGATAGAATTGGTGGCTTTGTTGCAAAGTTTGCAGACAACATGAAGATGGCTGGAGGACAGGTAGCTTTGAGGAAGTAGAGAGTCTGCTGAAAAACTTAGGTAGATTAGGAGAATGGGCATAGAAATGGCAGATGGAATACAGTATTGGGAAATGTATGGTTATGCACTTTGGTAGAATAAATGTAAGAGTTGATTATTTTCTAAATAGAGAGAAAATACAAAAACTGAGACGGAAAGGGACTTGGGAGTCCTTGTGCAGGATCCTGTAAAGGTTAATGTGCAGATTGAGTCTGTGGTGGGGAAGGCAAATGTAATGCGAGCATTCATTTTGAGAGGTCTAGAATATAAAAGCAAGGATGTGATGCTTTCTTTTGCAATCCTTTTATTGAATTTTTCAAAGACAAATACACAACGGTCATAATAGTATAAAGGGAGTGGGATTACATTGTTGGCCATTAACACGTGAGAAAAAACTATAGGTAACACCAATATAATTGACCTCCCAAACCCTTAATATAAACAAGATACAAGGAAATGAAAAGATGGAAAAACCTCAAATTGAAAAATCAAGAACAAAGTAAACTAAACTAAATCTAAACTAAACGAAGTTGGGCTATTCTATTATATCAAATAAAATCATTAGTGTCATCAACTCCGCTCCTCTACTCAAATTAATGAATAATATAAAGGAATCGGAAAAGGTCAAATTACATTCAATGAAAGTATTGAACTAAAGGCCTTCAAGTTTCTTCAAATTTAACCGAGGGATCAAAGATACCACTTCTAATTTTTTCTAAGTTTATACAGGATATGGTTTGGGAAAACCATTCAGATGTAGTCAGAGAATTCATCTCTTTCCAATTCAATAAAATAGATCTTCTAGCCATTAAAGTAGCAAATGCAATCATCCGCTGAGCTGCAGATGGCAGATCAATCATTGGTCAGCCAAAAATTGCAGTGATAGGGTGAGGTTGTAAATTAATGGGCAAAACTGTAGAGAATGTATCAAAAGTATCTTTCCAATATTTTTCCAAAAGAGGGCAAGACCAAAACATATGAGTCAGAGAGGATACCTCAGAATGACATCCATCACAGATTGGATTTATATGAGAGTTAAAACGAGCTAATTTATCTTTAGACATATGAGCCCTATGCACCACTTTAAATTGAATCAACATATGTTTAGCACAAATAGAAGAAAAGTTAACTAATTGAGAAACTTTCTCCCATTTCTCTATAGGTAAGGAAAGTTGAAGTTCTCCCCTTCATTTTTAATTTTATCGGATATATCTGACTGTATTTTCATAATCATATCATAAATGATTGCTATTAAACCCTTTTGATGAAGGTTTAAGCCTAAATTTTTTTCCATGATATCGGTTGGATATGAAATCAGAAAAATAGGTAACATCATATTCAAAATATCTCTGATCTGTAAGTACCTAAAAAAATGGGATCTGGGCAAATTATATTTATTAGACAACTGTTCAAAAGACATGAAACAGTTATCCAAAAATAAATCATGAAAACATATTATACCCTTCATTTTCCATACCAAAAAGGCTTGATCCATGACCAAGGGTTGAAAGAAAAAATTAGATATAATAGGGCTTGATAGAATAAATTTATTCAAGCCAAAAAATTTACGAAACTGAAACCATATTCATTATGTATATTTAATTATTGGATTAACCATTTGTTTATTCAATTTAGAAAGAGCCAAGGAAAGCAAATTCCCTAAGATGGAAACCAATGAAAATCCTTGTGCAGAATTACATTCAAGGTTGACCCATTGTGGACTGACATTAATATCCACATCTTGTGTCAAAATATTAAATATCGAATATTAATTGCCGAATAATAAAATCTTAATTTCGGCAGTGCCAGGCCATCGTTCTTTTCGGATTTCTGCAAGTATTTTTTACTTAACCTAGGATTTTTATTCTGCCATATATAAGACGAAATTTTAGAGTCAATAGTATCAAAAAAGGATTTAGGGATAAAGATTGGTACTGCTTGGAAAAGATATTTAAAAATTAGGTAAAATAATCATCTTAATAGCATTAATTTGACCAATCAGTGATATAGACAGTGAGGACCATTTAGTAAGCGATTGTTTGACCTGGTCTATTAAAGGTAAAAAATTGACATTAAATAAATCCTTCTGTTTTTTTAGTAATCTAACACCTAGATACGTAAAATAATCCGTAACCAATCTAAATGGTAAACATCTATAAATTGGAACTTGCATATTTAAAGGGAAAAGTTCACTCTTATTAAAATTCAGTTTGTTACCAGAAAAGTTACTAAACTGAGTGAGCAAAGATATAACAGCAGGAATGGATTTCTCAGGATTCAAAATATATAATAACAAATCATCTGCGTATAATGATAACTTATGTATCACATTCCCGCGGGAAATGGCAAACATAGAAGGTGAGTCACGAATAGCAATAACTAAAGGTTCCAGGAGAATATCAAATAACAATGAGCTAAGAGGACAACCCTGCCCAATGCCACGAAACAACTAAAAAAAGGAGATCTTATATTATTGTTAATGTTATCTCACTTTTTAAGAAAGGAGGGAGAGAGAAAACAGGTTAGCCTGACATCAGTGGTGGGCAAGATGCTGGAGTCAATTATAAAAGATGAAATAGCAGCGCATTTGGATAGCAGTAACAGGATCGGTCCCAGTCAGCATGGATTTATAAAGGGGAAATCATGCTTGACTAATCTTCTGGAATTTTTTGAGGATGTAACTATGAAAATGGACAAGGGAGAGCCAGTGAATGCAGTGTACCTGGACTTACAGAAAGCCTTTGATAAAGTCCCACATTGGAGATTAGTGGATAAAATTAGAGCACATGGTATTGGGGGTAGGGTATTAACATGGATAGAAAATCGGTTGGCAGACAGGAAACAAAGAGTAGGCATTAATGGGCCCTTTTCAGAATGGCAGGCAGTGACTAGTGGGGTGCCGCAATGCTTGGTGCTGGGACTGCAACTATTTATGGTGTACATTAATGATTTAGATGAAGGGATTAAAAGCAACATTAGCAAATTTGCAAATGACACAAAGCTCGGTAGCAGTGTGAAATATGAGGAGAATGTTATGAGAATGCAGGGTGACTTGGACAGGTTGGATGAGTGGGCAGATGCATGGCAGATGCAGTTTAATGTGGATAAATGTGAGGTTATCCACTTTGGTGGCAAGAACAGGAAGGCAGATTACTATCTGAATGGTGTCAAGTTAGGAAAAGGGGAAGTACAACGAGATCTAGGTGTTCCTGTACATCAGTTACTGAAAGTAAGCATGCAGGTACAGCAGGCAGTGAAGAAAGCTAATGGCATGTTGGCCTTCATAACAAGGAGAGTTGAGTATAGGAGCAAAGAGGTCCTTCGACAGTTGTACAGGGCCCTGATGAGACCACACCTGGAGTATTGGTTCAGTTTTGGTCTACAAATTTAAGGAAGGACATTCTTGCTATTGAGAGAGTGCAGCGTAGGTTAATGAGGTTAATTCCTGGGATGGCGGGACTGTTGTATGTTGAAAGGTTAGAGCGACTGGGTGTGTATACACTGGAATTTAGAAAGATGAGAGGGGATCTGATTGAAACATGTAAGATTATTAAGGGATTGGACAGGCTAGAGGCAGGAAACATGTCCTCGATGCTGGGGGAATCGAGAGCCAGAGGCCACAGTTTAAGAATACGGGGTAGGCCATTTAGAATGGAATTCAGGAAAAACCTTTTCGTCCAGAGAGTTGTGGATCTATGGAATGCTCTGCCTCAGAAGGTAGTGGAGGCCATTTCTCTGGATGCTTTCAAGAAAGAGTTAAATAGAGCTCTTATAGATAGCGGAGTCAAGGGATATGGGGAGAAGGCAGGAACGGGGTACTGATTGTGAATGATCAGCCATGATCACATTGAATGACGGTGCTGGCTCGAGGGGCCGAATGGCCTACTCTTGCACCTATTGGCTATTGTCTATTGTCTATTATTGGTAAGCACCAAATCCGTAGGGGCATAGTATATCAATTTAACCCAAGATATAAATTACGGGCTAAAATTTAATTTTTCAAGCGTACTGAATAAGTATGGCCAATAAACTCTTATCGAACGCTTTCTTGGCATCCAATGAGATGACACTGTTACATACCCCGTAACTGGGTGTCTTACCAGCAAAGATAGAAGTGTCCGTTGGAGTCTGGTAATACTATTTTCAACAGTATTTATTAGTAAAAATACACAAAAATAATATCAATGCAAATATACAGATAATATACGTCATCAATACTAAACCTAAAAGTGTGGGTATAATAATAATAAGAAACAAGCTCTATTGTTGTCTAGGGGATAATGAATTGTCAGATGGAAATATAAAGTTCAGTTCAGTTCATGCAGGCTATGGTAGTTGTTGGTCGCTGTGTTGCAATTGTTGGAGAGAGAGAGAGAGAAAACGTGTGAACAGTAACAGCTATTGTCTTGCCAACCTTCCTTTACGATTTTGATCCGTCGATGCGTTGTTGTTGTGGCCATTCACGTATGACCCCTCCGTCCTTTAGCTAGACCACTCTTCTGTGGTGGACTCATCACCCAGGCAAGGGTGGACACACACACAAGCCCCCACCGGTCTCGCTACAAAACACTGTGAGTTAAAATTTACCGACCCTTCGTTCGGTCTCCGATCTCCCACCCTGTCTCGTGGGGGTTCTGATGCTCACCAGCATTTCTCCTGGTGCGTCTGAGGGCTGTCACCCCAGATCTCACTTTTATCCCCACTCACGGGGTCTCAGGTGTTAATCAGGTTGGGATGATGTAACCCATCAAACCAGCCCACTCTGGTTGCCCCCTGAGGGGTTTCAATGAATAGAACAGTACCAAGTACACAATCCTTCTCCACAAGGCAATAGCAGTAAATCAATGGCTTTTGTCAGTAGGAGACATTCCACCTTAGCTGTCTCTCTCTCTCATTAACTTTCATGAGCTGTTATCAATAACAACTGCCCTGGCAGCTTTCCTTTGTCTCTCTCACTTCCTTGGTAGCAGCATCGAAATAGTAGCGATTTGCGATTCTCCAAAAGGGGTAGGGGCGGCGACTCTGCTCCCTTCTGCCCATCAGAGTTGTTCATCCTTCGTAACACCCCCATCCTTCTAAGAATTTTCACCAAAGGGGAAAATTAACTAATACAGAGTCTTACAGAATTACAGAATCTAACACAATACAAAAGAGTTTTTAACTACAGAGCAATACAGATATACATTCAACTTAGCATCTAGATAAGCAGTCAGCGAGTACATTATCACTTCCTTTAATATATTGTATCTTAATAAATTCCTGTAGCATCAGACTCCAAATTAATAACCACCTATTTTTATTCCTTTTCTTCAGCAAAACAAAACTAAAGAGTTGTGATCTTAGCTTAAGTGTATATTACAAAATGTGAACCAATACATGTGTGATTATTCTGTAGTACATTACAAAAGTTTATGCAAATACTAATCTTCATTTTACTTTTAAACTCAACAGTCAATCTTCCATGGTGTTGTCTTTATTCTTTACATGCTTTGTCGAAATCCCTCAAAACCAGATCCTGTTATTTAAAGTGGCATTTTGTCAACCTTTGCCTCTTTTCCATTTAACTCTCACGTGGTTAGCTTGCTCACCAGTGTGGAATAGGCTTTCACATACTCCTTTCATAGGAGTTATTTTATCAACAATGTTTTCCAAACTTAGCCCATCTTCTGAACTTCCACACAATTCTTTATTTTTAAGCAAGTCATTAGTTTTATCTTCAGGACCCTTCATTCTATTAGTTTTCAGTTTAACATCTGCAAGTTGTTTACCTTTAAATTCCAAAACAAACTGTAATTGATTCACAGGCACCTTGTTAACAAGCCATTGTTCCTTCAGCCTGGTTACTGCTTCTGAAACCAATCCAGACTTTAAATTTTCTTTATTCAATTTAGGAACTATACTTTTCCCTTCTCCTTCAATAATAATATTCACATCACCAGCTCCCATCTCCTCACTAACTTTTAACACACCTTCTAACCCAAACAACTGAGAATTCTCACTTCCCACTGGTACCAAGGTTAACCCTTTCTTCACTGAACCAAGTCCATCTGACCTAAAAGGACTGCATTCCTTTTCAACTAAATCAGATACCTCAGACTTTTCCTGAGTTTCATTACTAGGTTCAGTACCATGTGCATCCACATTTTGAACACACTCAAACGGGACATCTGCCTCTTCCAGGCTTTCAATACCCATCCTCTTTTCAAATTCTAAATTCCTCTGATCCTCCCAGTTACTCTCTGGGCAACTCCCATCCGGAGTAAACTCAACCCTGCGGGTTAAAACAATTTCATCTGCTAAGCCAGCAGACTCCTTCAAGGTAATGGCATCCTTTTCATCTAGGACTGCCCTTATATCATTATCGGGAACACGTTTAAATTTTTCAACTTCTTCAAACAGTTCTGTCAAGCCAGACAGATCATCCATGTCCAACCCTGGACCTTCTAACTGCCTTATCTGTTTCTCATCTTTACTCCGTGCCTCTATAAATTCCCTCTTGGCTAAGGGTAGGTCTACCTCCTCTCCTTTACTCTTTTTCACCTCCCTATTCTCCGTCTTACCATCCCCTAACCCCTCTTGGTACAGGGTCGGTAAAAACGTCTCAGCCAGATCGACACTGGACTGATTTAAACTGGTCTCTTTCTCAGCTGCCTTTTTCGACATGCTGCGAGTGGTCGCGCATGCGGGATAGATCTTGGAACCTAGGGGCGGGTCCTCAACACTTACAGGCTGGCTCGTCAGCTTCATTGCTGACCAAACCTCACCACCAGCTAAATCGTTACCAAGAAGGACGTCCACGCTGTCTCTCGGTAATTCTGACCGTACCCCTATTTCAACTGGTCCAGATACCAGATCACAATTTATAATGATCCCATGCAAAGGTACAGCTTCTGTCCCTTTTCCTATGCCTCTCAAAACTACCTCTCCAGTCTCAGGACCAAAATCTAGTACCTTACTGAGAATCAATGACAGCTCAGCTCCAGTATCTTTCCAGATCCTCACTGGAACTGGGGTTTCTCCCTCTTTCACAGACACGGTCCCTTCTGAAATAAATTTCTCACACCCCTCTCGTATTTTACCTACCTGGGCCTTTCTCGTCGATTTGCTGATCGACACAGTACACCCTGTAGGGACTGCTGCGTTCCCTTTTCCTGTCTCCTTCCTCGGAGCAAAGCACTTAGATGCAATATGACCAGCCTTTCCACAATTAAAACAGGTCAAGCCAGGAACCCTCCTTTCTTCCTCCTTACTTTTACCACTAGCTCCCGGCTTAATTTCTACCTCAGCCGGCGTGCTTTCTCTGCCGTTCCTACGGTCTTTCTGGTAACTCTTATTCAAGGAAAACTTTGTCTTGTGGGTTAAGGCATATTCATCTGCGAATCTGGCAAATTCTGATATAGACTTATTCAACTTCTCGTTCAAATACGTCCGGATATCATCCGGAACACAACCTTTAAATTCCTCAATCAGAATTAACTCTCTGAAACGATGGAAATCCTCCTCCACCCTTTCTGCTGCACACCAGCGATCCAAGAGCACACTGTTCTCATAGGCAAACTCTGCATACGTCTGATTCCACACTTTCTTTAAATCTCTGAACTTTTGTCTATATGCTTCAGGAATTAACTCATAGGTCCGAAGGATGGCCTATTTTATCTCCTCATAATCCTCAGACTTCTCCACAGACAACGCCGATTATGCCCGTTGTGCCTTCCCTTTTAACACACTTTGTAACAACGCCACCCACTGATCTCTGGGCCACTTCTGATTCACTGCCACCTTTTCAAAATGCAAGAAATAACTATCAACATCTGTCTCCTCGAACGGAGGTACTAACCTAAACTCCCTACTAACATTAAACTTCTCCTCTCGGTCTGCCCCTTGGACTCTTCTCTCTTGCTTTAACTTCTCAATTTCCAGCTCATGTTGCCTCTGTTTCTCCTTTTTCTCTGCTTCCAGCTGTTTTAACCTAAATTCATGCTCCCTCTGCTTTTCAGCTCTTTCCTTCTCCCTTTTCACCTCTAACTCCTTTAGCTGGAGCTCATACTCCCTTTTCACTTCTAACTCCTTTAGCTGGAGCTCATACTCCCTTTTCTTCTGTTCCGTGTCCAGCCTCAATTTTTCCAACTCTACCTGACCCGTCCCAATAGCTGGTACCCTTTCAGGGATATGTTCCAATGCCTCAGCCGAAAACACATCCTTCTCAATATAATACTGAGTTATGGCCCTCCGCATCTCCCACTTTTTCATTGACGACTTCACAATCCTTTCACAATATTTACCAAGTCCGTCTTTGTGGCATCCTCTAGTGCCTTCAAAGTCGGGTTTTGTGTAAATTCATCTACGTCCATCTTTGCTGGTTTCCCGTCTGGTTACCCACGCAACCAGATCAAAGTCTGGACTTATAGCCCGATTCACTGGCCCTCCAATTTGGTATCAAATTTCGAGACGAGGCCCCAATTTGTTACGAACTCCGTAACTGGGTGTCTTACCAGCAAAGATAGAAGTGTCCGTTGGAGTCTGGTGTTTCTATTTTCAACAATATTTATTAGCAAAAATATACAAAATAATATCAATGCGAATATACAGAGAAGATACGTTAGCAATACTAAACTTAAAAGTGCGGGTATAATAAAAATCACTAATGAAACAAGCTCTATTGTTATCTAGGGGATAATGAATTGTGAGATGGAAACATAAAGTTCAGTTCATGCAGGCCGCGGTAGTTGTTGGTCGCGGTGTTTCAATTGTTGGAGAGAGAGAGAGAGAGAGAGAGAGAGAGAGAGAGAGAGAGAGAGAACATGCGAACAGTAATAGCTATTATCTTGCCAACCTTCCTTTACGATTTTGATCCGTCGATGCGTTGTTGTTGTGGCCATTCACGTATGACCCCTCCGTCCTTTAGCTAGACCGTTCTTCCGTGGTGGACTCGTCACCCAGACAAGGGTGGACACACACACAATCCCCCACCGGTCTCGCTACAAAACACTGTGAGTTAAAATTTACCGACCCTCCGTTCGGTCTCTGGTCTCCCACCCTGTCTCGTGGGGGTTCAGATGCTCACCAGCATTTCTCCTGGTGCGTCTGAGGGGTGTTACCCCTGACCTTACTTTTATCCCCACTCACGGGGTCTCAGGTGTCAATCAGGTTAGGGTGATGTAACCCATCAAACTAGCCCACTCTGGTTGCCCCCTGAGGGGTTTCAATGAATAGAACAGTACCAAGTACACAATCCTTCTCCAAAAGACAATAGCAGTAATCAATGGCTTTTGTCAGTAGGAGACATTCCACCTTAGCCGTGTGTCTCTCTCATTAACTTTCATGAGCTGTTATCAATAACAACTGCCCTGGCAGCTTTCCTGTGTCTCTCTTACTTCCTTGGTAGCAGCATCGAAATAGTAGCGATTTGCGATTCTCCAAAAGGGGTAGGGGCAGCGGCTCTGCACCCTTCTGCCCATCAGAGTTGTTCATCCTTCGTAACAACACATTCTGGAATTCTCGATGAGGGAGAATAAGTAATATTTATAAATCTCCTAATATCAAAGGACGAATAGTGGTTTTTAATGAATCCGGTCTGATCAATTGAAATAATTTGAGGCAATACATTCTCCATTCTAGTTACCTCTATTTTTGAAAAGATCTTAGATAGAATCTACATTCAATAAGGATATAGGCCTATATGATGCGCATTCAGTGGGATCTTTATCTTTTTTTTAAGAATTAAGGAAATAGAGGCACCATAAAAAGATTGTGAACACAAAGTGCACCGCAGATGCTGCGGTCAAATCAAGACGTACAAAAAAGCTGGATGAACTCAGCAGGTCAGGCAGCATCCGTTGAAAAAAGCAGTCAATGTTTCGGGTCGAAACCCTTCGTCAGGACTAAAGAAGGAGGGGGCAGGGGCCCTATAAAGAAAACACTGTTTTCCACCCTCCCCATCTTCTTTATAGGGCCCCTGCCCCCTCCTTCTTTAGTCCTGTCGAAGGGTTTCAACCCGAAACATTGACTGCTTTTTTCAACGGATGCTGCCCGCCCTGCTGAGTTCATCCAGCTTTTTTGTACGTCATAAAAAGATTGTGGTAATTTACCTATAAATAATGCATCCTTAAAGATTCTACATAAACAGGGAGAAAGTACAGTAGAGAAGGATTTTAAAAATTCTACTGTATAACCATCTGGGCCAGGTACTTTACCTGAATACATCGAAGAAATAGCATCTTTTATTTCTTGTTCCATAATAGGAGCATCTATTACTAAACGTTCATTAGGTGATAATTTCGGAACATTAAATTTTCTTAAGAATTCGTGCATTATAGTGGGGTCATCAGGAGATTCTGATTGATATAAGGAGGTGTAAAATTCTTGAAAAGATTTATTTATCTTATCATGATCAACCGTCATAGTTCCATCTCGTTTACAAATTTTAATAAGCTGACGTTTAACCAAAGCAGATTTCAATTAACTAGTCAATAGTTTACCAGATTTAACACCATGTATATAAAAGAGACTCCTAGACTTAATTAATTGACTTTCAATCGAGGATGTTAAAAGTAAACTATGCTCCATTTGAAGTTCGACCCTTTTTTTATATAAAGCTCCTGACTAGGAGCAATAGAGTATATCTTATCAATTGCTTTAACCTTATCAACCAACATACAAATCTCTTTATTAATTCGTTTTCTCAGTCCAGCAGAATATGAGATAATCTGTCCACGGATGTATGCTTTAAAAGTATCCCATAAACCCCGCTGGAAATTTCTTCTGTACAGTTTGTTGAAAAGAAGAAATCAATCTATTCCTTAATGAAATTCACAAAGTCCGAGTCTTGTAGTAATACAGAATTGAATCGCCGTTGTCCAAACGTAGAAGGTGTATCCATTAATTTAATAGCGAGTTTCAGGGGTGCATGATCAGAGATGGCAATGGAATCGTAACTGCAGTCAGTAACAGAGGGAATTAAACGAGTGTCAATAAAAAAGTAGTAAATTCTAGAATAACTGTGATAAACATGGGAAAAGAATGAAAACTCTTTATCCTTTGGATGTTAAAACCTCCAAATTTCTGAAATTCCAAAATCAAGCATGAAGGAATTAATAAAGGTAGCCGATTTATTCAGAAGTGCATGATTAGACTTGATTAGTGCCTGATCTATCCATTGAAGGATTTAAACAGCAAATAGGATCTCCTCCCATTATCAACATATAGTCATTTAAATTGGGAAGGGGTGTAAATAAGTGTTTAAAAATTCAGGATAGTCAACATTCAGAGCATAAACATTAACCATAACCACTTTTTTAGTACAGAGTAATCCAGTGATTAACAAAAATCTACCATTCGGATCCGAAATTGTTTCGTAGTGAACAAATGAAATTGAAGTATCTATAAAAATAGAAACTCCTTCACTTTAGCCTGGGAATTCGAATGGCATTGTTGATCCTTTCAAAACCTGAAAAAAATGCTGATTATCCTCTTTTCTCACATGAGTTTCTTGTGCAAAGATAATATGGGCATTCATTCTGTGGAATACCTTGAATTTTTTTTTCTGTCTAATCGGATGGTTTAAACTGTTTGTATTCCACGAAACAAAATTAATAATCTTAGCAAGGATGTGATGCTGAGACTTTATAAAACACTGGTGAGGCCTCATTTGGAGTATTGTGAACAGGTTTGAGCCCCTTTTCTTAGAAAGGATGTGCTAAAACTGGAGAGGGCTCAAAGGAGGTTCACGAAATTGATTCCAAGATTGAATAGTTTGTCATATGAGGACAGTCTGATGGCTTTGGAGCTGCATTCACTGGAATTCAAAAGAATGAAAAGACGTCATCGAAACCGATCGAATTGTGAAAGGCTTTGACTGAGTGGATGCGGAGAGGATGTTTACTGTGGTGGGAGAGTATAAAACCAGAGAGCACTGCCTCAGAATAGTGGGGCATCCTTTTAGAACAGAGGACTTTTAGGAGGACTTTCTTTAGCCAGATGGTGGTGAATCTGTGGAATTCTTTGAGTTACTAAGGCTCAGGTTCCTTGAGGCTGCTACTATACAATGGGTCCACGTTGGCACGAATAGGCTATTCCCTCCTGGTTTCCTCCAAAACAGAACGCCAAAAACTTAAAAGCTGAACAATTTTCCTCAACAGTCTTTTTGTCATGGCCCATCTGGCAATTCCCCATATTGCTGTTACCTTGTTAATTGGGCCTTAATCCCCTCGTCTGATTTCCAATCATTCCCAGTTCCGTAATTAGAGCACACCTGATTCCCATTAGCGAACATGGGATAAAACTCGGGCGGCACAGGCTTGCTTTGCCAGTTTGTCGGTCGACTCTAGTGTGAGTGAACCTCGTTTCCTGATTCTAAGCTCCGCATCATTTCCTGGATACTCTACGTAAACGTTGTCTCCGTGTAAAGACTCTCCTGGATACCGGTTCCCCGTTCGCGACAGTGCTAACACCTCACGACTCTGCCTCCGCGCCTGAGTCCTGCACTTGGCTTCGTCCTCAGCCTCGGCCTTGCAACACCTGTTCCTTGTCATCGAAAGGGATCGATATTAGTGACATCCTTTCTGTGGTGTAGTTAGGAATACCTAAACAGATCCAGAAACATGACACATTTTTCTGGTGTGCAAGTTCAAAAGGAACGGATTATAGGATCTCCCCCCACAGATCAACATCCCCCACTTTGCCATTCTGTAATGTAGGGAGACACAAATCTCACTCTCACCTGATTAGTCATTGGGTATTTCGATACAAAAACACAAATCAACAGCTTCTCGGAATGCTTCCCAAATGCCTATTTCCCTTTGAAACGTCGGCATTTCATATTCGGAATAAAAATGCCTAGATTTCTCCTTAACCTAGATTCCACACAGCCAGTGTGGGAACAGATTTCACCCTAAACCCAATAGTATGGGGAACAAATTGTGTTTTAACAAGACAAGACAAACACAAATCCAGGCATGTACAGTACTTCTCTTCCATCAGAACCGTGGCAAGCAACTGTTAAATTTAGAACAAACAGTTAATCCCCAGAGAGGAACAAATAACACATCTTCTAAAGAACAAAGGGAAAGGAAAAACGACTGGGCGGGGCTGGGCACATTAGCACATTCACACAGCCACGTGAGGGGAAACCCACCCTAACACACGTACTCAAGTAAACTGAAGTCTGGAGTGTGTGGTGCTATTCATACGCCATCTTTTTGTTTAGAAATCTACAGCTCATTACAAGCCTTTCGACCCAAATGTCATGCCCATCTATGGCGTTGAAGTAGATTCACAGGCCTGGCGAGAGAGACAAACATACTGACTGTGAATAAGTATAGTAATCGTTTATTTACAAGCAGTAAAAAATTCGATCAGTATTTAAGATCCTCCAAGTTACACAAACTACAGAACTAAATATTCAAAATGCACGGCACATTGCTTCCCGACGGTTCCGGGGACAAAGGGGAAGAGAAAGCGAAGCATTCGTACATATTACTGTTTATGCCACTGAGGTGCTTGAAACTGGACATTAGATGCTGTGGCACTTCAACCAACCGATAGGAAGAGGAGCTGAAGTTTTTAACCTGACTAACGACGGAAGCGTCTTTTGACCGGCCAAATAAGCTAATAACCTGCCCCTTGAAAGCCATGACACCGTGACAATCCAATCCTCAGTCTAGTATGACCCCCGCAAGCTCCCAAGTAAGATACATATAAAATAGAGTACAATACCCAGTATTGCAAACCCATTAGTCACCTCCCCCCCAAGTGTGGTCCTCCAGCCCACCCGCACCCCAAAAGGCCACCAGCGTTCTCCCAGAGTGTAATAGCCAGATCCCCCACTTAATCGTAAACACCGGCTTTCAGATGTGATCAGCCAGGTGGGTAGTGTTCCCGACCCATCAGAAATGTAGCATTTTTGACCAATAGCAGTACAAGTGCCACCTGTCTTGTGAGCAGGTCATCCAAGCCATCGATATCAGTTCTGGGGACAGTCTGGCCGTATCATGCTGGGAAAAGCTCTCACTGAAAACCGTCCTTCCTCTGTAATAGTGCTGTTACTATGCCAACCAGCATGGCCAAGGTATTCATTCAAGGAACAGGGGTACGGTACAAATGATCAACTACGCCACCCTGTGGGGTACCACGGGTACTGCCAGGAAAGGCCAGTAAGTGCCATTCAGTGTCCAGCAAGTGCTGACCTTTCCAATGCCATTTGGCATAGACACAGCCGTCCCAGGGTACTGTCCCTTCTCACACTTGCCATTCACCTTGTACATGTGCTTATCATACCACCTACACCAACATTCTCTGTCAGGGGCAGAGTCAGAATCCTCCAATTAAACAAATGGTACGTTGGGGAATACCAGCCCTTTTGGAACGGAGGTGAGAGGAATTCCATTAGCCGGACTGGTGAATCTGTGGAATTCCTTGTCACAGGCAGCCGTGAAGGCCGTTTTTGCAAATATTTAAGGTAGTGGCTGTTAGATTCTTGATTGGTCAGGGCAGGAAGGAAGACGGAGAGAATTCAGGAGATTGGGTCCGAAAAGAAAAATGGATCAGCCAAGATGAGACATCTTATGGGATATCAGGTAATGCTCCCCCACCCTGAGTGGTGGCCCCATTGTGGTACAAGAGGACCGACATGTCGGAACAGGAAAGGGAATTGGAATTAAAATGTTTGACCCCCGGGAATTTCCGCTTCCGGCAGAGAGATCAGAGGTACTCAATGAAGAGTGACCCCAATTTACGACGGGTATCGCCATTGTAGAGAAGGCGTCAGCAGCAGCACCAGACTCAACAAGAGAAGCCCGACTAATTCGCAGGTGAAGTGTTGGCTCGCCTGAAAGGACTGGTTGGTGGCCCGAATTCAGGTGAGGGACGAGATGAACGGGCAGGTGTAGCGCTTAGGCCGCATACTGGGATAAGTGCTGGGAGGGAGTTTAGAGGGGAAGGACGAATGGATAGGGGACAATGGCAATGTCCGTGTTTATTCTATGCACCCGGCGGGTAGCGTGGTGCCGGAGCCCCCCACCCTCTGTATCCTCTGGCACCGAGTTTACATCGCACCATCTCCCTCCGTTAGGACCGGGCGCCAGGACCCCGATCTTGTACAGTCGGGCAGTAATGTTTAGAATGAGGATATATCTGATCGAATAGTCACGGATGTCCTCAAGGTCAGACACAGTTAATTTCGCTCCGCACCGTCCCATCACACGTTCCTGGCGCCAAGCACTCGGCGAAGCTCCCTCTGTCTTTGTCCCACTGCAGACAATGTGGGACCGCTGTCCACAAAACATTAACGAAGAAAACGAGTCCTTCCTGCAGTCTCTTCGTTTTTCAGTGAAACGATACGAATACTGAGTCATTGCAACAACTGTTTGTCGGTGAATTCCCCACCAAGTCTATAATCCGTGGGAACTAAGACCGCGAGGAAGATGTTCATCCCTCCCACCCCCAACCCGTCCTCGCCCGTTCCTGGGAGTACAGTGTATAGCACCTGTCTCAATGTCTCTGTGTCATACGCACACCGGGATCACCATGTAAAATGCCGGTCTCTGTATCCACTGGGTCAGGCCCACACCTACTGCACCGAGCAAAGATCCTGTCTCCATATCCCCTGGGTCGGAACGTTACCGGGTCACGATGCATGGTCCCCGGGGTCGGAACGTTACCGGGTCACGATGCATGGTTCCCGGGGTCGGAACGTTACCGGGTCACGATGCATGGTTCCCGGGGTCGGAACGTTACCGGGTCACGATGCATGGTCCCCGGGGTCGGAACGTTACCGGGTCACGATGCATGGTCCCCGGGGTCGGAACGTTACCGGGTCACGTTGCATGGTCCCCGGGGTCGGAACGTTACCGGGTCACGATGCATGGTTCCCGGGGTCGGAACGTTACCGGGTCACGATGCATGGTCCCCGGGGTCGGAACGTTACCGGGTCACGATGCATGGTCCCCGGGGTCGGAACGTTACCGGGTCACGATGCATGGTTCCCGCCTTCGTGTGTCCTGGGCCACACATTCGTCGGGAGCTCCGTGCACAGTTCCCATCTTCGTATTCTTGGATCACGCCCACACCCAGGGAGCCGTGCTCGTTTCTCGTCTCCATATTGCCTACATCAGACTGTCGTGTCGAGCAAGGTTGAAGTGGATGAGGATGAGAGCGGAGAGTGGCTGGGTGTTCAGCGCCGTCTGCCAGCGTTTCACCACCCTTCCTTTCCTCTGCAGGAATCTTTGGTGCCACGTTGGACGGATTGATCAGTGAGGCTCGTGTCTGTGGACTCACTCGGGGCGGGGGCGGGGGGGCTTTGAGGTTCATGTTGTATGTGTTTCAGGGTCCCGGTTGCTCGTTTTTGCCGTTTCTGAGCAGTTTGAGCAGGGTGATCGGTGCAGACTGGGGTGCTTCGGCGAGAAATGGCTCCGCGGCAGCCTGCGGTCAGATCGCGGCGCAGTGCTGAACTAAATTATAAATTAAACTAAATTGAACTAAACTCTCGGACTGCTGGTTTGATGCTGACATTCTATGTGTTGTTCACTCGCTTTGTGCCATTTGTTCCTTTTTCCCGCAGTGGGTGTTTGATGTGTTCTTTGAAAGGATTCCATTTTGTTTCTGTGTTTGCTGGCTGCCTGCGGGAGGACGGACCTCAGGGCTGGGTACTGTACAGACACTGTGATAATGTAGCTACTGTGACTTTAGTTGGTCAGAGTCAAGGGGCCTGTTTGTAGACCCTCGAGATGATCAAGGAGATACGAGGGCGAGCTGTCTTGTGACTGCTAATCACGTGGCTCAGCAACTCCGGTGCCTTCCCGACGTTTGCCAGGGCTGAAATGTACTCCACTGTCAGGACGATGGCAGAGAACTCCCTCGGCAGGTAGAATGGTTGACACTTGATCACCAGTGTTCCAGGTCTGAAAAAGAGCTGTTATATGGTAAGTAATTAAATGCCGTTACCTGACGCTGCCTCCCTGTCTCTGCTGTGGAAGCCGTGGCCCGCGGGCTGGAGTGCTGGAGTGAGCCATGTTGCTGTAAAGCAGAGCACGCAGCATCCACGGTGTCCTCCTGGTTCTGCAACCTTGCACCAAGGTCTTCAGTTTTATTTTCCAGAGATAGTACATTAGCCAGGATGGTAGAGAACCCCTCCCTCTGGCAGCATCTCCATGGCCACGTATTAAACTATATTGAGAATCTCAGGAAGGGCTGAGTATAGATATTCTAGAACCGGCTCAATGTGAGTTTTGTCATTTGCAACGTGAGGCTACGGAATGAAAACCTTGTACATTTTGGAATACACGCGCACAGGTCGCTCAACGTGACAACATAGGTAGATGGAAGGTGATTTAACCCCTTGCATCCGCAGGAAATGTGAACATTAATGTCCCAGGTGTGTACTGAGAAAACTGGTGAAAACCTGCGTCCTTGCATTGATATCTGAGAAACCATTGTCCGTCACCCACCCAGCAGTCTGAAGCGGCAACCCTGTTCCCTCGGGTCTGAGTTGCAGAAATATTGGATGGTTTGGAAAACGGAAGATGCATCGAGCCTCAAGCACAGGATGTGGGAGAATATTTCAAAGCATGCGGCAATGATATAACATTCTCAACATTAACGTGGTCAACTAATTCAAGTCGTTGTATAATTGATAAAAGACGCGGTAGATCCCATCATCGCCGTCGTCTGTAAACGTATTCTTATTTTTTCCACGAGGATTGTGGTTGGACTATTAAAGTGAATTTCGAAATGTTTTGGACACGATCCAGTATCGGTGTCAGGGTCACGTATATTACTGCAGAACACTCCAGACTGGGCGGGGGATGCAGCGGAGGCGCGGGGTTCGTGGCCCCCACTTATCGAACGCAGAGGGTGTCAAAGTATTTAACATCTATATGTAAAAGAGAATCTGCACGTGTTGGAATTCCAAACAAAGGACACAAAATGCTGGACGAACATAGCAGGCCAGGCAGCATCTATGGAAAAGAGTATAGTCGACGTTTCGGGCAGAGATCCTTCATCAGGACTGGAGAAAAAACGATGAGGAGTCAGAGCTAGAAAGTGGGGGAGGGGAGGAAGAAACACAAGGTGATGGGTGAAACAGAGGGGGAGAGATAAAGTAAAGAGCAGGGAAATTGATGGGTGGCTCCCTTGTCCATTCGTCCCTTCCCCCTGATCTCCCTCCTGGCACTTATCCTTGTAAGCGGAACAAGTTCTACACCTGCACCCCCCCCCCCACATCTCCTCCCTCACAATCATTCAGCGCCCTAAACAGTCCTTCCAGGTGAGTCGTCACTTCACTTGTGAGTCTGTTGGGGTCATTTACTGTGTTCGGTGCTCCCGGTGTGGCCACCTGTATATCGGTGAGACCCGATGTAGATTGGGAGACCGCTTCACCGAGCACCTGCGCTCCGTCCGCCAGGAGAAGTGAGATCTCCCAGTGGCCACCCATTTTGATTCCACTTCCCATTCCCATTCCGATATGTCAGTCACGATGAGGCGACTCGCAAGTTGGAGGAGCAACATCTTGTATTCCATCTGGGTAGCCTTCAACCTGACGGCATGAAGATCGATTTATTGAACTTCCGGTAATGCTCCCCCCTTCAACATTCCCCATTCCCTTTTCCCTCTCTCACCTTATCTCCTTACCTGCCCTTCACCTCCCTCTGGTGCTCCTCCCCTTTCTCTTTCTTCCATGGTCTTCTGTCCTCTTCTATCAGATGCTCCCTTCTCCAGACCTGTATCTCTTTCACCAATCAACTTTTCAGCTCTTTACTTCATCCCTCCCCCTCTTGGTTTCACCAATCGCCTTGTGTTTCTTCCTCCCCTCCCCCGCCCTCTAGCTCTGACTTCTCATCTCGTTTTTTCTCCAATCCTGATGAAGGGTCCCGGCCAGAAACGTCCACTGTACTCTTTTCCATAGATACCGGCAGGCCTGCAGAGTTCCTCCAGAATTTTCTGTGTGTAACATCGGTTTGTATTCTAGCTCATTTCTGGAACGCTGTCTCTCCGGTTTCATGAAATATGCAGCCAACTAGTCGGAGTTCGATTGGAAAGATCTTTGAAACACAGTGTGAAATCGTTTCTCGGTAAGAACAGGGCAAGTTCATAAAGCAGAACGCTGCAAACGATTGTCACCATAAAATAGCCCTACACCGTAATAAAAAGCTATAAAAGGAAAACAAGCTTGTCTATTTGAACCGCAGACACCACCAGCCTTTCGTATACACGGCATTATTGTTCCGCTCCTTTGTGCAGCATCGCGTTTTCTGAAGTACGGTTTGTAGTTTGCAGTGTATTTGACGGTGTTTGCTGAAACCCGCCATCATCACGTTGAAGTTCACCCCTTACCTCAAAGGCTCCGCTGGGATTTGAACCCAGAATCTCCTGTTTACTAGACAGGCGCTTTGACCAGTTAAGCCACGGAACCCTCACGCCGACCAGCAGCTGTAATGATAGTTCACTTGTATTAATTTCGCTTCTTCGAGGGAAAGGCTTCAGATTCAGACTGTAAAGACGAGATGCAATAAAATAGACGGTATTGACGCATCCTTATATAGTCTGTATGTATAATATAGGCTGCCACTCTCGCCACAGTTCACTCGTTTTCCCTGTCTCCGTACTGTGGAGAATTAAACGGAGACGGCCATCTCTATGCGAGCAAGGCGCAAGTGAAAATAGACACCACGGAAAGTAGTCGGTGGATCAGCCACTATCTATGGAGAGTAAGAGAACAGGTCCGAAACGTAATTTCTTGGGCCGTCAGTAGCAGAAGAATATAGTCGAGTCCGGTGGAATTAGCTACCCAGGGATGAACATTAACACATTTCTTGCGGTCAGTCGAGTACAGTGGAATTAGCTGCCGGGGGATGAACATTAACACATTTCCTGAGGTTGCATTCTATTAATTTCGCCCACACGCGCATCGTTTCTAATTTGGTATTGGTGTACGTGGTCAGATGTTACGAGATACTGTTACGTACCCGTGACACGTGACAGTGGTACCCTTGTCACGTGACTGGGGTTGAAGTTATACTGGACTTGAGGTAATGGTCTTGTGATGGTGGAGTGACGTCATTTTCCCGCCAGTAGAGGTCATGTGACAGGTTTTTTTTTACAGGTTATAAAAGGAAGACCCACCCTGTGAGGTGGGGCAGTTCGTGGCTGGATTTGCCAAGTTGACTTCATGCCACTGCGTGATTTAATGTGATGACGCAGTTTAGTTGAAAAATGAAGTTTTATCTAATGCCTAAAGTTTAAAAGGTCATTGCCAGCAGTTTCTTTACAATACTGCTAGTTAAGAATCGGTGGAGAGTGAAGATAGGAGTTCGGGAGTTAAAGATCGAGGAGAATCGAATTTCGACGGTGAAACAGGTTCAACCTTATTTGATCCTTATTCGAAAGGATTTCGTTAACTGTTCTCGTGTTAATCTCTGCTGGGTAGCAGAAAAGATTGAGAATAGTGTGGAAGGAAAGGTCAGTGCCTTTAAGCCGTTACGTTTCATAAAATTCTTCGTGGGCAGAGTTCGACTTTGGAAACTGAAGAAAAATGACGTGGAAGAGAATTTAAACCATCTTAAAAAGTCTCTCCTTTTAAATGGACTGTGAGCATTTTGAACTTTTGGCAATACCATTTTAAAGAACTGTTTTTGCAACATCGCTTTAAGAACTGTTTGAGCTGCATCGCTTTAAGGACTGTTTAAGCTGCCTCACAGCAGCTGATTTCCGGTTACGTTAGTGTTTGTTTATTTTTGGGGGTTTGTTTTCAGTGTTTAATAAACGTGTTGTTTGTTATAAAAACCCTTGCCTAACTCACATATATTTATTGTTGCCTGAATACGTAACAATACAATTACAGAGTCAGAGTTGCAAGCCATCGGTATCAGTCATTCTAAAAGAGAAGTACTCTGAGGTTGCAAGGGAAAACAAAAAGAGAACGCAAGATCTAGTGTGGCTGCGACAGTTACAGTGAGGGTGAACAATAACGTGTAAAGGCCATGACGAAGCAGGTACTGAGGACAGGAGTTCACCTTGAAGGTATAAGATGGGGCAAAAGTGCCACTGGGCCTAGCTGTTCGTGTTTAGCGCAACGTGACGGGAAGAGGAGAGAAAGCCCAGGGGGGTCGGGGAATTTGATAATACTGGCTGGTCTACGGAGGCAGCAGGAAGTGTCGACAGTATCCATTGAGGAGAGTTCCGGATCGACAGAGCTCTGTCCACAAGTTTCTGCAATCTCCTGCGGTCTTGAGCAGAGCAGGTTGCACACCAATCTGTGCCTCCTCCGTTTACACTCCTTTCTGCATTGTGTGCATCAACATCAGTGCGTGTTAACCAGGGCGCGCCGAATGTCCTTTGCGGACTGAGGAAGTGGTCGCGCTGGTGTGCCTTATTGGTTATAGCGTTTACTCTGTTGGACCAGGCCAGACTATTGACGATACTTACACCTAAAGTTTAAAGCTGTCAACCATCACCACCTCAGAACCATTGACAGATACAGGGGTAGATGTTCCGCTCTGCTTCCTGACAGCAGTACAAGCTCTTGATGACATGTTCTGCGGTGCTGCCGTCTGCGAACTTTTCCAAGTAATGGGGGCAATGCAAGCGCTTCAGCTTTGCAAGTATTTGCCGTCCAGGTGTTAGAGTAAAGCAGATGAATATGAAT
Organism: Hemitrygon akajei; assembly: GCF_048418815.1. Taxonomy (NCBI): domain Eukaryota; kingdom Metazoa; phylum Chordata; class Chondrichthyes; order Myliobatiformes; family Dasyatidae; genus Hemitrygon; species Hemitrygon akajei. The sequence continues at coordinate 113,443,442 of NC_133130.1, read as the reverse complement.
TTGGGGTTACAATCGCTCCAGTTCTCTTCATCTCGGACGTCAGGTCATCGCACTCGGCAGAATGTCAGTATCAGATACGCTTGCAGCGCGCACCAGCTGGGGCTGATTCGCCTTGTTAAATGCTATTTACTCAGGCCGCGACCTCGATATAAGAGGAGAACGCAACATCCGGAGAAATATAAAATGCATTAGCGCACAATATTTCTGCAGCTCTGTCTGGAAGGAGAAATGTGGAAATTTTCCAGCTCATGATAACTTGACGATTCTCGCTTTAACGGCCTGTGGAAATGTACCAAACCGAGGAACGACCTCAACCTCCTCACATCAGTAGCTTTGCCAGAGCATCCACACGCTGTTTTTCAATCTCTCGTCTCCCAGGGGTTATGACCGCTCCCAGGTAACTAACTCGCTGCCTCATGATTTGAGCCCTTTTAGGGTTAACTTTCTCAGCCATCTGCTGTAACAGTGGCAGTAATTCTTTAAGTAATTCATAATAGGGCACACTACATTGTCCCATCTATATGTTTACTGGTGTAGTTAACTTACATGCTTGTGAATATCCAGTAAATCCAGTTAAAATAATTGTATGTTTATTTCTAAACTTGGCACATTGAATGTGGATGTGTTTAGGGTGGTTTGTAGCTGATGGTCAGAGAAGTGTTGTTAACGTCTTTTTTCTTTTTAATTTTTTCCTTTTGTAATCTTACAAAGGAATGCTTGTAAGTGCCTCCAGTCTTTTTCTGTGTTTTTCCCCTAGCCATCAGTCTGTGGTTTTGTATTGCCATGTGCTCTTGTTTGTTTTTATGCCTCATGTGCTCCTGTCCCTGGTCCCGCTCTACTCTGGCCCCATATCACTGAGTACTCCGCCTCTCACCTGTTTCTCATTATTACCTGTCCTGCTGCCACTTCTGTCTCATTGGGCTCCACCTATCATCTGCCTCTCTGTTTATTGCTCAGTGTATTTCAGTCCTGTGTTTTCACCTGCTTGTTGCCAGATTGTGCCAGTGAATTTTCCTGAGCCTTTCCAGCATTCGTATCTGTACTCTGTCCATTTGAATGTCAACTCTGCCTGTTTCCCGATTCTGGTTTTTGGATTTCTCTGGATGTTTTGATCTCTGCCTGAACTTTGACGCTGACTTTGTTTGCACCTCGGGATTTGTTACTCAGTTAATATCACTGTGTGCACAGTACTGGGTCTGCAATTGGATCCCTGCTCCAGTGCCCTGACAATGCTAGACATTTGTTTACTAATGGTCAGGGGATTTTAATACGTATAAGGCTATGTAGGATTGTAGTGACACAAGTGTGAATGGGACAGTGGTGGATGACTTTCTGGAGGAAAAGTATTTGATGTAAAATGCTCTGTAGGTGGCTGGAAGTCATCTCACTTTGGTCTACCAACCGCCATTGAACATTAATAAAAGAAGATGCATTGGTCGTGATCTTTCAAGAATCACTTGATTCTAGCATGATCCTGGAGAATTGGAAAATTGCAAATGTCACTCCAGTCTTTAAGAAGGGAGGAAGACAAAAGAGAGGAAATTATAGGCTAGTTAGCCTAACCTCAGTGGTTGGGAAAGTGTTGGAGTCCATTATTAAGGATGCGGTTTTGGCGTACTTGGAGACCAATGATAAAAGGCAGCATGGTTTCTATGAAGGGAAATCTTGCCTGACAAATCTGTTAGAATTCTTCGAGGAAGGAAGAAGCAGGGTGGACAAAGGAGGGGCAGCAATTGTCATTTACTTAAGATTTTCAGAAGGCATTTGATAAGGTGCCTTACATGAGGCTGCTTAACAAGATACAATACTATGGTGTTACAGGAAAGTTACTGGCATGGATATAGGAATGGCTGACAGGCAAGAGGCAGTGAGTGGGAATAAAAGGAGCCTTTTCTAGTTGGCTGCTGGTAGTGTTCCTCAGGGGGTAGTGTCAGGACTGCTATTTTCCCATTGTTTGTCAATGATTTAGATTGTGGAATTGATTGCTTTGTAGCAAAGTTTGCAGATGATATGAAAATGGGTCGAGGGGTAGGTAGTGCTGAGGAAGCAATGTGATTGCAGCAGGACAGACAAATTTGAAGAATGGGCAAGAACGTGGCAGATGGAATACAGTGTTGGGAATTGTATGATAATGCATTTTTAAAAGGAACAATAGTGCGAACTGTTATCTAAAAGGGGAGAAAATTCAAATGTCAGAGGTGGAGAATGACTTAGGGGTCCCTACGCAAAACTTCCTGAAGATTAATTTCCAGGTTGAGTCTGTGGCAAAGAAGGCAAATACAATGTTGGCAATTATTTCAAGGGGAATAAAATATAAATACAAGGACATAATGCTGAAGATTTATAAGACACTAGTCAGGCTGCACTTGGAGTATTGTCAGCAGTTCTGGGCCACATATCTCAGAAAGGATGTGTTGTCATTGGACAGAGTCCAGAGGAGGTTCACGGGAATGATTCCTGGAATGAAGAGGTTAATGTATGAAGAGCATTTGGTGGTGTTGGGCTTGTACTCACCGGAATTTAGAAGAATGTTTGGGGATCTCATTGAAACTTATTGAATGTTGAAAGGACCAGATAAGGTGGATGTGGAGGGGATGTTTCCTCTGGTGGGGTATTCAGAAGTAGAGGGCACAGCCTCAAAAGTGAGGGGTGACTTTTATAACATAAGTCAGGAGGATTTATTTCAGCCCAGGATGGTGGATCTGTGGAATGCTCTGCCACAGACTGTGGTGGAGGCCAAGTCTGTAGGAAGATTTAAAACTGAAGTTGATAGATTCCTGATTGGTCAGGGCATCAAGAGATATGGTGAGAGGTCAGGTGTATGGGGTTGAATGGGATCTGGGATCAGCAATGATGAAATGGCAGGGCAGACTCAGTGAGGTGAATGCCCTAATTCTGCTCCTATGTCTTGTGTAAGAAGAAGAACCACAAGCAATGGCGTACACAATCTCAAGCACCACAGCAATGTAGCATCAGGATCCTAGCTTCTGAATGACTTGAGAATGTCATTCCATTCAGAAGTATTAACGGGTTTCATGAGAGAAGGAAAATACTGCAACTCCGAGACGGAGGCCCATAAGCTCTTTGGTTCTTCTATGACTTTTGTCTGGGATTCACACTGAGACTGAAACTTACTCACATGTATCACAGTCACCTGACCCTGCTCCCTCATAATTTCCTTTTCCTTCCTCTCTTTCTCCAGCTCTTTCAGCTCTCTCTCTAACTCTTCCCTACATTTACACAATTCCCCTGCCAGTTTCTGTTTTTCTCTCTCCACTTAAGTTGTATTTTACAGCATACATCCCATTTGAATAGCTTTTTATCCCCTTGTAATTTCTTTGATTTCTTCTCACTATGTCCTTCCACAGTGCACCCCTAATGTCCATGAGCTTACACACTCAATCCTTCCTATCCACTCCTCATAGTCCAGCCATTTTCTTTGCATGCAACTATGAACATAATCTTTCCAATCTTCCAAACCCCCTGGGTTCTTCTTGTCTTTCTTTCCTTTTCCAAATTTAATATCCTAACCTAGTGGATGGTTCAACTAGAAACTAGGGTCCTAGACCTCTGTTTTCCTTTTTGAGCTGACCAAGGGAAAATCTGTTGAATTTGCTACAGAACTCTTAATTAATCAATGTTTGTGCTTTATTGCACTCTGCACCCCTCCCTACACCACAGCCTGTGTACTAGTGTCCAATGAGTACACACCTGTCCCTGCACTGTCCACCTGTATACAACATCTCCCTACACCATCCCCCTGCATACTAGCATCTGATGTGCACACATCCCTTCCTATGCACTCCCCCCGTGTACTACTGTCTGATGTGTACACACCCAACCCACACCATTCCCCTGCGTACTACTGTCTGATGTGTACACACTACTCCCTACACTGCCTACTAGTGTCTGATTTCTACACACTCCTTCCTTCACTGTCTGCTGTGTACAAGTTTTTGATGTGTTCACACCCCTCTCTACACTGACCCTTGTATACTAGTGTCTGACGTGTAGGAACATCTCGCTATGGCATCCTTGTGTGCACTAGTGGCTGATGTGTACACAGCCCTCCCTAAACCATCCCCCTGTGTACTAGTGACTGAAGTGTACACACCACTCCCTTCATCGTGCCCCTGTGTACTAGGTCACATGTCTAAATACCCCCTGCATCATCTCTCTCTGTAATAGTGTCTGATGTGTGCACTCCTCTTCCTGTGTCACCCAGTGTTGTAGTGCCTGATGTGTACGTACCCTCCCCTACACCATCCCCCGTGTACTAGTGCCTGATATGTACACACACCTGCCTACGTCCTCCTGTGTACCTGTGTCTAGTGTGTACCCACACCTCCCTACACAGACCCTCTGTGTAGGGGTGTTTGATGTGTTGTCACACCCCCCTACACTATCACCCTATGTACTAGTGTCTGATGAGTACACAGATTTCCCTACACTGAGCCCCTTTGTGCTAGTGTCTAATGTGTACACACATCCCCCAGTACAGCATCCCCCTGTGTACTAGTGTCTGATGTGTACACACCCGTCACAACACTGTCACCCTGTGTATGTTTTTGATGTATGTTCACACCTCACTACAGCATCCTTCTGTGTACTAGTTTCTGAAATGTACACACTCCTTGTTTCGCTCCTCTGTGTACTAGTTTCTGATATGTCCACGACCCGACTGTGTACCAGTGTCTGATGTGTACACTCTTGCTTTCTTTTTACTCATTGTGAAACTGAAAAATAATTTATAGTATTCTGCTTTACGTTATTGCCTAGTTTGCCCTCATATTTCATCCTTTCCTGTCTTACAGATGTTTAGTTGGTTCTCCTCTCACCATCCTGTACAGGTGAGAACCCCTAACCCAAACACTACAAAAATAATTCAGTATTTTTTCTTTGTTTGTGTCTTTGTCCTCAGGTATTGTTTTATCTGATCTCCCTCCACTTTTTATTTTGATACAAATGATCCCTTGAGATCATTTGCTGTCATATCCTGACACCCTGCCCTACAGCTTTTGTATCTGCTTTAAATACTTCCTGCGATCTCTGGTGTTGGGTTTCTTTTCATGTATTGACTTCAGTATCACATTCATAGCTGTCTATAAATTCCTGCATTGTTTCCTCAGTCCCTCCACTTACTAGCTTCTTTTTCTTGTTTACTCTTTTCCTCCAGCAGTTTTTCACATTGTAACTGAAACTGGTACATCGCTGTCAAATCCAGACTTCTGCACCCTGAATATCAGTAAGCTTCTCTTTAAGGTTTTCAACCTCATCAGGGAGCCTTTTATTTTGCTTTATTAATCTATCTGCTCTGTTATAGCCTTCTGATGACACTCTAGGTTTTCCTCTTCTGATCTTTCTCGCTCTGCATGAATATTCTGCTGAAGTCTAAGTTTTCACTTTCTTCCATTATTTTAGCTTTCTGCAGACATTTTATTCAATCATCAATTAAACAGCTAACTGCTACTGGCTTCTCTAATAATTTAAGTGCCTTACCTGACAATTTCCCTTGAGCAATCCTCCATAGAACTTCCCCAGTGGTTTTCCCTTCACTGCCAGTGTGAGTATGCCTCGTATTGTGACAGTTTCCCCCAACATGCATTTCTGGAGGAATCTCCTCCAATGAAAACAATCCAAGCCCTTCAGACTTGCAGATTGCAGCAAATTTTTCACCCTGAGACAGTAACTGTTAACTGCCCAGCCCCAGATCTCTCTGTACATCACCAATGTAGTCGGTCTCAACTTCCTACTGATTCAATGAAGGATTTATCCTCGATCCCCCTGTAGTTCTTTCTGGTCAACAAATCCAAAGAAGAAAAAGCATTCTGAAGGGAGGATGAGGCGATCACGGCTGAGAAGTGAAGTCAAACACAGCATTAAAACAAAAGGGTGTGCATACAATATGGCAAAAATTAGTGGGAGACTGAATGATTGGGAAGCTTTAAAATCAACAGAAGGCAAATTTTTAAAAAAACAATAAGAGAAAATATGAAAGCTAGACGATAAAAATAAGCACGTGCTGACATTGGTGCGTTTTGATGCCTCTAGGCCTGTATTCGCTGTGTTCAGATGAAGGGGAAGGGGATCTCATCGAAACGTACTGAATATTGAAAGGTCCAGACTGAGTGGATGTGGAGAGGATGTTTTAAATGTTTCGTGGGGAGTCAAGGGCCAGAGAGCACAGCCTCAGAATCGAACGCCATCCACTTAGAATAGAGATGAAGAAGAATTTCTTTATCCAGAAGGTGGTGAATCTGTGGAATTCATTGTTGTAGACAGGCGAGGACAAGATTCAGGGTGTAATTAAAGTGGAGGTTGGTCGGTATTTGAATAGTAAAGGAAGACGGCAGGACAATGGATACTAACCAAATGGCGGAGCAGATTCAGCGGGCCGAATGGCCCAATTCTGCTCTAATATTGCGAAATAGTGGTTGCAGGGGGAAGCGCTAGATGCGGATGCAGGTAAGAGCGGGTGGCCAGGTGACGGGTAGCAGCCACCGCTACAGATTCTCGGGCCGGAAGCGCCTCCCTCCTCGGTCCCAGCCCGGAGCTCCGCTGTGGAGCCCAGGCCTGGAAGCGTTTCCTCGGCTGAAGGAGCCACGCATGCGCAGTGCCACTTCCCGCCGTGAACAGGTGCCGCTGTACAGTTTGATACGGAGACCAGAAACTGCGATGTAGCTGGACGGAGGAGAGTCCCTTCGTCGTGTCGGACCTCACCGTCACAGTACAAGAGGCCACAAATCGATAGGGCAGAATGATGGGAGGGATTAAATTGACTGGAGGCATCGGAGGGCCTGAGCGGCTCGGGCAGCGCCTGTGCTCCGCTGCACTGCCAACTAACTCCCCTCACGGAACTGGCGGCTTTTGAGAAGTTTTCCAGTTCTCCCTGGTGGGAGTTCTGTGAGATCCTCCCTCTGGCATTTCTGATTCAGATTTATTTATCACCTGTACATTGACATGTACAGTGAAATGCGTCGTTTGCGTCAACAATCAGCGCACGCGAGTATGTGCTGGAACATTCCGCCAGTTTCGCCACCCATTCCAGCTCCAAAATAGCATGCCCACCATGTTCAGCTTCAACAAGGTTGATGTCTGCTCCAATGACAGTAACAGAAGATTAGGTTCTCTCCCTTGGACTGAATCCAGATTTTCACCCACACAGCTTGCTCGTCGCTTTCAGCTTCCTCAGATTGATGTCTGCTCCAACGACAGGAACAGCGAAGATTAGGGTCTCGCCTGTGGATTCAATGCAGTGCCGGTTTAGGCGCTCACCCAACCCCTCCGGCATAGAGAAGATCACGGCGTGATCACTGGATTTGTTAAATAAAAGTGCCACTGCATCACTGCTTCGCCTGTAAGGAACGTTCGGGTCTCTGGATTGGGGTGAGAAAGAGGTGAGAGTCATTGGACACCACAGCACAAAATCAGGCCATTCGTCCCATCCAGTCAATGCTGACCGGGTTCTATGCCTAGTCCCATTTACTTGCATATGGACCACTGCCCTCCATCTCAGGCATTTACCTGTCCAAACAGACAGACAGACAGACATACTTTATTGATCCCAAGGGAAATTGGGTTTCATTACAGTCGCACCAACCAAGAATAGTGTAGAACTATAGCAATATAAACCCATAAATAATTAAATAATAAGTAAATTATTTAAGTGGAAATAAATCCAGGACCAGCCTATTGGCTCAGGGTGTCTGTCACTCTGAGGGAGAGGTTGGGGGCCACAACAAAGTTTAATGACGTTCAGTGTTGCATCTTGGTGGAATGAGTTTCTGGCTGAACGTAGTCCTGTGCCTAACCAGTACATTATGGAGTGGATGGGAGACATGCAACTTGGACAGAATCCTCTTTTCAGACACCACCGTCAGAGAGTCCAGTTCCACCCCTACAACATCACTGGCCTTACAAATGAGTTTGTTGATTCTGTTGGTGTCTGCTACCCTCAGCCTGCTGGCCCAGCACACAACAGCAAACATGATAGCACTGGCCACCACAGACTCGTAGAACATCCTCAGCATCGTCCGGCAGATGTTAAAGGACCTCAGTCTCCTCAGGAAGTAGAGACAGCTCTGACCCTTCTTGTAGACAGCCTCAGTGTCCTTTGACCATGTTATGATCCGGTCCAGAGCTGGCTTTCCGAGTCTTGATCCGGTCCGCGGACTCCGGACCCCGGGTCCTGTAGCTGTCCCTCCTTTCACCCTTAAGCTCAAATAGGATCAACTTGGCTTAAGGAGGCGCACCTGATGCCTATCAGCTGGCAGGTGTATATAAGGGGTTCTGGGACTGTTGGGGGGTGGGGGTTGTTTGTCTGTCCTGTTCACCTGGCTATCCTGAATCGACCCCGGCTTGGAGTACCCACTGTTAATCATCTAGTTCTGTAAGTCTGTTCTTGTAGTCACCCTGGACCGAGCTCCCTTCTGATCCCTTGCCTCTGTCCGGTAAGCAGTCTGGAATGCCATTGCCCAGCGGGGGACTCTGACCCTTTCCTACCCCTCTCTTCCGATGGGTTGTGCCCCGCAACCTGCCCAGGTGGTCTGCGTCTTGCCCAGGCCCCCATGTTCCTGCCTGCGAGGCGGCCCTGCCCAGGAGCTATGCGGCCTGCCCTGAGGACACTGACCCTTTCCTACCCCTCACTTCTGATGGGTTGAGCCCCGCATCCTGCCCAGGCCCCTGTGTTCCTGCCTGGGAGGCCAGGCCCTACCCAGAAGTAATACGGCCCACCCAGGGGGCTATCCTCCCAGCATTCCTTTTCCCATAGACCCATGCTTTAGCCTAGCCAGGGCCCTGCCTTCGCCATGAACTCTCTGAACCCCAGGATCACCTCTGCATGCCACAGTCTCCCCATCTTGTTCTATCCTTTAGTTGTTCCTGTCAGGCCCCTAGTACTTCAGTGCCTGTGTCCTGCATTTGGGTCCAGTCTCCACGTCCCCTTTTGACAGACCAGTCCAGTTTATTGTCAATTCCTATCCCCAGGTATTTGTAATCCTCCACCATGTCCACACTGACCCCTTGGATGGAAACAGGGGTCACCGGTGCCTTAGCCCTCCTCAGGTCCACCACCAGTTACTTAGTCTTTTTCACATTAAGATGCAGATGATTCTGCTCTCACCATGTGACAAATTTTCCCACTGTAGCTGAAATATTGCAGCTGAACCCTTATCCACCCCATGGCAGCTCTTTCCATAATCATTCAGTCTCTGAGTGAAGAGGTTCCCCCAAAGGTTGCCCTTAAACATTTCAACTTTCATCCTAAACCTATGATCTCCAGTTCTAGTCTCATCCAACGTCAGGAGCAAGAAGCTGCATGTATTTACCCTATCTTTACCCCTCATAATTTTGTATATCTGTAAGATTTCGCCTCATTCTCCTATGGTTCAGAGAATAAAGTCGGAACCTATTGAATTTTTCCCTATAATTCAGGTGCTCAGATCCTGCCAACTTCTTTGTAAATGTTCAATGTACACTCTCAAGCTTATTGGTATCTTTCCTGGAAATGGGTTAGCAGAAATCCACACAATACTCCAAATATGGTCTCACCAATGTCTTGTATAACTTCTGTGACATTCCAACTTCTGTCCTCAATGCTCTGATATATGAAGGCTAATATGCCCAAAACTCTCTCTATGATCCATTCCACATGTGACACCACCTTCAATGAATTAGGGATCTGTATTCCCAGATCCTTTTGTTCCACCACTCGCCAACAATTTAGTCAAGTCAAGTCACTTTTATTGTCATTTCGACCATAACTGCTATGTACAGTACGTAGTAAAAATAAGACAATGTTTTTCAGTACAATGGTGTTACATGACACAGTACAAAAAACCAGATTGAACTACGTAAAAAACAACACAGAGAAAAAAAAACTACACTAGACTACAGACCTACCCAGGACTACATAAAGTGCACAAAACAGTGCAGGCATTACAATAAATAATAAACAAGACAATAGGACAGTAAGGTGTCAGTCCAGGCTCTGGGTATTGAGGAGTCTGATAGCTTGGGGGAAGAAACTGTTACATAAGTCTGGTCGTGAGAGCCCAAATGCTTCGGAGCCTTTTCCCAGATGGCAGGAGGGAGAAGAGTTTGTATGAGGGGTGCATGGGGTCTTTCATAATGCTGTTTGCTTTGCGGATGCAGTGTGTAGTGTAAATGTCCGTGATGGCGGGAAGAGAGACCCCGATGATCTTCTCACCTGACCTCACTATCTAACCAGGCAGTGATGCAACTGCTCAGGATGCTCTCAATACAACCCCTGTAGAATGTGATGAGGATGGGGGGGGGGGGGGGGGGAGATGGACTTTCCTCAGCCTTCGCAGAAAGTAGAGACGCTGCAGGGCTTTCTTTGCTATGGAGCTGGTGTTGAGGGACCAGGTGAGATTCTCCGCCAGGTGAACACCAAGAAATTTGGTGCTCTTTACGATCTCTACCAAGGAACCGTTGATGTTCAGCGGGGAGTGGTCGCTCCATGCCCTCCTGAAGTCAACAACCATCTCTTTTGTTTTGTTCACATTAAGAGACAGGTTGTTGGCTCTGCACCAGTCTGTTAGCTGCTGCACCTCCTCTCTGTAAGCTGACTCGTCGTTCTTGCTGATGAGACCCACCACGGTTGTGTCATCAGCGAACTTGATGATATGGTTCGAGCTGTGTGTTGCAGCACAGTCGTGGGTCAGCAGAGTGAACAGCAGTGGACTGAGCACATAGCCCTGGGGAGCTCCCATGCTCAGTGTGATGGTGTTGGAGATGCTGCTCCCGATCTGCACTGACTGAGGTCTCCCAGTCAGGAAGTCTAGGATCCAGTTGCAGAGGGAGGTGTTCAGGCCCAGTAGGCTCAGCTTTCCAATCAGTTTCTGAGGGATGATTGTGTTGAATGCTGAACTGAAGTCTATGAACAGGATCCGAACGTATGTGTCTTTTTTGTCCAGGTGGGTTAGGGCCAGGTGGAGGGTGATGGCAATGGTGTCGTCTGCTGAGCGGTTGGTACGGTACGCAAACTGCAGGGGGTCCAGTGACGGGGGCAGCAGCCTCTCGAAACACTTCATGATGATGGATATAAGTGCAACGGGACGGTAGTCATTTAGGCAGGAAGCTGAAGACTTCTTCGGCACGGGGACGATGGTGGCGGCCTTGAAGCACGTTGGAATGGTGGCGCTGCTCAGGGAGATGTTGAAGATGTCAGTGAGAACATCTGCTAGCTAGTCTGCACATCCTCTGAGCACTCTACCAGAGATGTTGTCTGGTCCAGCAGCCTTCCGTGGGTTGATCCTGCACAGGGTTCTTCTCACATCGGCCATGGTGACACAGCACCTGGTCATTCGCAGAAGGGGTGGACTTCCTCGCCACCACGTCACTTTCCGCCTCAAAATGGGCGTAGAAGTTATTCAGCACATCTGGGAGGGACTGTGCAACTTTTCCGGTTTTGTCCTCCCAAAGTGCAAGACCTCGCACTCGTTTGTAGTAAATTCCAACTGCCATGTTTCTTTCCATTTTCCAGCTGGTCCAGATCCCACTGCAAACTTTGTTCACCTTGCTCGCTGTCCATTACACCCCCAATCTTGGTGACATCCACAAATTTGCTGATTCAGTTTACCACATTATCATCTAAATCATTAACATAGATAGTAAGCAACAGCAAACCAAGTACTGATCCATAAGACATGCCTCCAGTCAGAGACAACTATCTACTACAAACACAAAATGCTGGTGGAACACAGCAGGCCAGGCAGCATCTATAGGAGAAGCACTGTCGACATTTTGGGCTGAGACCCTTCGTCAGTCCCTATAGATGCTGCCTGGCCTGCTGTGTTCCACCAGCATTTTGTGTGTGTTGTTGTTTGAATTTCCAGCATCTGCAGATTTCCTCGTATCTACTACAAAGTACTACTTTCTGACTTTTCCCGCTAAGCGAATGCTGAATCCAATTTAATTCTTAATCCTGAATTCTAAGAGACGAACTTCCCAATGGAGACATGGTTAAAGGCTTTACTAACAACATGCACCACCTTTTCTTCATCAGCCTTCCTTAAAAGATTGGTTAGATACAACCTCACACACACAAAGCCATGTTGACTATCCCTAATTAGGCCATGTCTACCTATATATCCTGCCCCTCCAATAACTTACCAATAATTTTGGTCAGGCTCTCTGGCCTGTAATTGCTTGGCCTATTCTTAGAAACATTCTTAAACAATGGAACAACATTTGCTATCCTGCAGTCCTCTTGCAAGTCACCTGTGGCTAAGGATGTTTTAAGTATCTCTGCCAAAGACTCTACAATTTATGTATTAGCTTCCCACAAGGTCTGAGAGGAGGCTTGTCAGCCCTGGGAATTTGTCCACCCTAATTTTCCTCAAGACAGTAAGCACCTCCTCTCCTATAATCTGGTCCATCAACCCACTCCCCTTGTGTGTCAGTTCTAAACACCTACTGTCTGCCTCCAAAGTAAATACAGGTGTCAAAAATTCATTTAAGATCTCCCCCATCTCAGGTCCATCCATAAATCTCCACAGTGATCTTCAAAACAACCAATTCTATTCCTTGCTATCCTTTTGTCCTTTAATATACCTACAGAAGCCCTTGGGATTTCCTTTCACTTTGTTTGCTGGAGCAACCCCATGTTCTCTTTCAGCCCTCCTGATTTCTATCTTCTGGGTTTGGCTGTGTTACTCCTTAAACACCTCATCTGACTCAAACTGCCTCTACCTGATGCGCACCTCCTCCTTCTTCGGGATTAGTTTGCAGACTGAGATAGGGCTGAGGGCACAGAGTGGGACATTGGGATTCATTTTAGGGACTGACATTGGGTTGTGGGATTACTTTCGGGATTTCCTCAAGTTGTGATGAGAGCGTGTGTCCGCAGGTTTGGTCTGATACGGAGCTGTAAGAACAGAGCCAGACAATGCAATTAATTTTGAGACAGACATGGGGTGGTTGGGTAGCGTGGGGCAGTGGGATTAGTTTGGGGACTGACACAGGGCTGTGGAGAGTGTGGAGTGTGCGCCATGTAGACCATGAATTTGCGCCTTGGAAAGTTTCCACAGCACAAGCCTGGGCAAGGTTCTTTTTTTATATGGAAGACCAGCAGTTGCCCAAGCTGCAAGTCCCCCCTCTCCATGCCACCGATGTTGTCCAAGGGAAGGGCAATAGGACCCAGACAGCTTGGCTCCGGTGTCATCATAGAGCAATGTGTGGTTAAGTGCCTTGCTCAAGGACACACACGCAACCTCAGCCAAGGCTCGAACTAGCGACCTTCAGATCACTAGATGTACGCCTTAACCCCTTGGCTCTTGTGGAGAGTAAGTGGGCAATGGTATTAGTTTGGGGACTGACACAGCACTGTGTGGAGAGAGTGGGCAGTGGATGTAGACTGACACAGGGCTATGGGGAGTGAGTGGGTAGAGGTATTAATTTGTAAACTGATGGTGTTGTGGGGAGTGAATGGGTAGTGGTATTAGTTTGGGGACTGACACTGGACTGCGGGGACATGTGGGATGATGGGATTAGTTTGGGGTCTGACACAGGACTGGCTAGCCAGGCCCCTCTGAATTTCGACTCTTTAATAAATCAATGCACTCAATCGGTTTGAAATAGTTTTGTTATTGTCACGGATAGTGAACTATAATGGAAAGCTTTTATTTTCTTGCCACCCAGACAGTTCATTTTTATATAATTACACTGAGATTATAAAACAGAAAACAGAATGCAGAATATAGTGTTACAGTTACAGAGAGTGCACTGCAGGTAGACAAAAATGTCATGAATCTAATACGGTTCGGGCATTGGAGTTCAGAATTCAAAACCAATGCCCTCTGTAAGGAGTTTGCACCTTCTCCCTGTGGAATTTATGGGTTTCCCCTAGATATGGTAAATCTGTGGAATTTGTTGCCACAAGCGGCTGTGGAGGTCAACTCATTGGGTGTATTTAAGGCAGAGATAGATAGGTTCTTGATTAGCCAGGGCATCAAAGGGTATGGGGAGAAGGCAGGGGAGTTGGGATGACCCGGAAGAATTGGATCAGCCCATGACTGAATGGTGGAACAGACTCGATGGGCCGAATGGCCTACCTCTGCTCTTATATCCTACGGTCTTATGGTCTTATGTTCCGGTTTCCTCTCACAGTCCAAAAAATGTACCAGTTAGTAGGTTAATCGGTCATTGTAAATTGTCCTATGATTAGGCTAGGAATAGATCAGTGGGTTGCTGCTAGCACATTTCAAAAAGTTACAAGGGCCTTTCCCGCACTGTAATGCTAAATAAAAAAAATAAATAGATTAAAATAAAGTAGTGTGAGGGCCAAATCAGTGATTGAGAGTTCACTTTTACTGTAGGACAAGTGTGTTCAAAGGTCTGATAACAGCAGGAAAAAGGCTGAGCTTGAGCCTGTCATACCTGCTGAATCCCAGGGAAGCTGGTGAAGGCAAGGCAGTAGATGTTGTCTACATGGACTTTAGAAAGACCTTTGGCAATGTTCTACATGGGAGGTTGGTCAAGAAAGTCAGTTGCTTGGCATTCAAGTTAATGGCAGTAAATTGGCTTAGACAGTGGCTTCACAGAAGACACCAGAGAGTGCTTGTCCCACTGGATGTCAGGGATCAATGTTGGGTCTGTTGGTGTTTGTCATCTGTATCAACGATCTGCATGATAATGTGGTAAATGGGATCAGCAAATTAGTGGATAACATGAAAATTAGGCATTCAGTGGATATCAAGGAAAATGGGGCTGAAAATGGCAGATGAAATTTAATGCAGACAAATGTGAGGTATTGTACTTGGAGAGAACCAACCAGGGTAGGTCCTACACAGTGAGTGGTAGGGCACTGAGGTGTATGTTTGAATACAAGAATCTAGGAATACAGGTCCATTATTCGTCAAAAGCGGTGTTATAGGTAGACAGGGCAATAAAGAAAGCTTATGGCACATTGTCCTTCAATGTATTGAATTCAGGAGTTGTGATATTATGTTGAAATTGTACAAGACATTGGTGAAGCCTAATTTGGAGCATTATGTGAAGTTTTGGTCTCTTTCCTACAGGAAAAATGTAAATAAGGTTGAAAGAATGGAGAGAAAATTTACAAATATGTTTCCGAATCTTCAGGATCTGAGGCACAAGGAAAGGTTGAACAGGTTAGGACTTTATTCCCTGGAACATAGAAGATTGAGGGGAGATTTGATAGAGGTATATACAATTTTGAGGGGTGTAGATAGGGTAAATACAAGTAGTTTTTTCCATCGAGGATGGGTGGTCATGGTCCGAACCGGTGACAAATGATGACTGGGATTGTAGATATTGATGACTTTGAATGAAAAGCACTCAGGGGAATAGAAATACAACTGAGAGAGGATAAGTAAAGATTTTACTTGAAATAAGTAAAATGGATGAATGAAAATTAGATACTGTTTCTCATAAATGTGAAAGAGAGAATAACAACATCATAATAACAGACACGAGAAACTCTGCAAATGCTGGAAATTCAAAGCAACACACACAAAATGCTGTAGGAACTCATCAAGTCGGGCAGCGTCAATGGAAATGAATAAACAGTCGATGTTTCAGGCCAAGACCCGCAAACAACTTCAATGATTCCTGGGGTTTGCAAACTTCTACCGCCGATTTATCAGAGACTACCGTCGAGTGGCGGCCCCCCCTTACCTGGCTTACCTCGCCTACTACCCCCTTCTGTTGGGACTCTGAAGCTGACTCGGCGTTCACTGTCCTGAAGAGACGGTTCACCACCGCTCCCATCCTGGTCCATCCGGACCCAGCCCATCAATTCATTGTCGACGTGGACGCCTCTGACTTCGGGATGGGAGCAGACCTGTCCCAACGATCAAGTTCGGACGAAAAGCTTCACCCTGCGCTTTCTATTCTCGCCAACTGTCCCCTGCCGAGTGGAATTACGACGTGGGGAATCGGGAACTGCTGGCGGTCAAACTAGCATTGGAAGAATGGAGGCACTGGCTGGAGGGGGCAGAACAACCGTTTGTGGTATAGACTGATCATGAAAACTTGGGGTATATTCAGACCGCCAAACGTCTGGACTCCCGCCAGGCCCGTTGGGCGTCACATTTTGGACAGTTCAAGTTTTTTCTCACATACCGTCCGGGGTCCAAGAACGGGAAGCCGGACGCGCTCTCCCGCCAATACGACTCCAAGGAGGACAATTCCAGCCCAGGAACTATCCTCCCACCATCCTACGTGGTTGCCACCCTCACTTGGGAGATCCAGTCGAAAGTAAAAGAAGCCCAACGGGATGACCCTGACCCCGGCAATGGACCCGGCGATCGCCTGTATGTGCCCATTTCCGTCAGGTCTCAGGTTCTCCAATGGGGGCACACGTGTCGGTTCGCCAGCTGCCATCCCGGGAGTGATCGGACCCTAGCGCCCCTGAGAAAACACTTTTGGTGGCCGTTCATGGAGGCGTATACCCTTTCCTATGTCTCGGCATGTTCCATCTGTGCCCGGGGAAAAGCCTCGCATCGGTCACCTGCGGAGTTACTTCATCCTCTACCTGTCCTTGGTTGTCCGTGGTCACACATCGCCCTGGACTTCGACACCGGTCTACCCCCTTCACACAGGAACACCATCGTACTCACCGTGGTAGACCGGTTCTCGAAAGCGGTACACTTTGTAGCCCTCCCTAAACTCCCTTCCTCTCAAGAAACCGCAGATCTTCTCGTCTGCCAGCTCTTCCGCCTCCACGGAATTCCCGCAGACATCATCTCCGATTGTGGTCCCAGTTCGTCTCACATGTTTGGAAGGCCTTCTGTCAAGCCTTAGGTGCATCGGTCAGCCTGTCATCCGGCTTCCACCCCCAGACGAACGGGCAGACGGAACGGGTCAACCAAGACCTGGAGGCGATGCTACATTGTGTAACGGCAAACAACCCGTCGACCTGGAGCGACCACCTCCCGTGGGTTGAGTACGCCCACAACTCTCTGCTGAGCTCTGCCATTGGAAGGTCTCCATTCGAGTGTTCCCTGGGGTACCAACCCCCGCTGTTCCCTTCAGAAGAAGAGGAGATTGCGGTACCGTCGGCTCAGGACCATATCGATTGGTGCCGGAAGGTTTGGGAGGAGACACGCATGGCCCTACTCAGATCAGCAAATCGCAATAAGACGACGGCCGACCGACACTGGACTTCGGCGCCTGAGTACCAACCGGGGCCGATGGTGTGGCTTGCATCCAAGGACATCCCGCTCAAGAACGAGCACAGGAAACTCACCCCTCGCTTCCTGGGACCATTCAAGGTCGAAAGTGTTATCAATCCCGCAGCGGTCCGCCTAAAACTGCCAAGATCTATGCGCATTCACCCGACTTTTCATGTTTCCCAGTTAAAGCCCGTTTCCGTCAGCCCCTTGTATCCCCCGGCTGAGACTCCCCCACCTGCCCGTATCATCGACAACCATCTGGCATACACCGTACGAAGACTACCGGATGTGCGCCGTAGGGGCAAGGGTTTCCAATACCTGGTAGATTTGGAAGGGTACGGTCCAGAAGAGCGATCCTGCGTCCCCCGCTCCTTCATCCTAGACCCTTCCCTCATCCAGGATTTTCATCGGGACCATCCAGATAGGCCTGGAGGATCGCCGGGAGGCTCCCGTTGAGGGAGGGGTACTGTCAAGCTCCCTTCTGGCAATCGCCCACCTGGCTGTTTACCTCAGGAATTGGGCCTCAATCCCCTCGTTTAGTTTCCAATCATTCCCAGGTTCTACTAACTACACACACCCTCTTTCCATCAGCAAATGCAGTATAAAAACCCTGTGATCACAACAGGGAGCTGCCAGTTCGTTGGTTGACTCCGGTGTGAGTAACCTTGTTTCATGGTTCTTGGGACTGCCAGTTCTATGTCTAGCATTGTTCCTGGATACCGATTCCATGCTCGCTACGTCAAGAACGCCTCCTGCCTCTGCCTCCGTGCCTGAGTCCTACACGTGGGTTCATCCTCAACCTCGTCCTTGCAACAAGCCAATTCCGCTGTTTGCTGGTTCCATCTACCCAGCATCCTCTGGGTGAAAAAGTTTGTCCCTCATGTTGCTTTTAAATCTTTCCCCTCTTGCCTTAAGTCTATTCCCTCCAGAGTTGATTCCCCTTTGTAATAAAAAGTTTGCTTTCACCATATCTGTAATAGTCATGAATTTGTGGACTTCAACTTTAAAGACCAACAGAAGGTTTTATGAGACATTGGTCAGAGTGCACTTGGAGTATTGTGAGCAATTTTGGGCCCCTTATCTAGGAAATGATGTGCTGGCATTAGAGCGGGTCCAGGCAAGGATGATCCCAGGATTGAAAGGGACAATGTATCAGGAGTATGCGATGACTCTGGAGCGTACTTGCTGGACTTCAGAAGAATGAAGGGGGATCTCTTTGAAATCTATTGAATATTGAAAAAGTGTAGATGGAGTGGATGTAAAGAGGATATTTCCCATAGTGGGGTAGTCTAGGACCAGCTAGTACAGCCTCAGAGTAGAAGGATGTCTCTTAAGAACAGATGAAAATATTTCTTCAGCCAGAGGATGCTGAATCTGTGGAATTCATTGCCAAAGGTGGAGGAGGCCACACAGGGAGCACTGGATACAGTAGTTGACCCCAACAGACATGCAAGTGAAGTTTTGCTTCTCCCGGAAGGACTCTTTTGGGATCTGCATGGAAATGAAGGAGGGAGGTGAATGGGTAGGTGTAGCACATGTCCTGCTTGCAGTGATAATTGCCAGGAGGGAGATCAGAGGGGAGGAATGAATGGACAAGGGGTTCACCGAAAGAGCGATCCCTGCAGAAAGTGAGTTGTGGAGAGTGTGGCGGCTCATTCTCATCACCCTCTGAGTCAAGAAGATCCCCCCAATGTTCCCCTTGAACATTTCGCCTTTCGCACTTAGACCGTGACCTCTAATTGTAGTCTCACCCGAACTCAATGGAAAAAGCCTGCTTGCATTTACCCTATCTACACCCCTCATAATTCTGTATACCTCTATCAAATCTCCCCTCGATCCTTTACATTCCAGGGAATAAAGTCCTTTCCTAATAACTCAGGTTTTCAAGACCTGGCAACATCCTGTTAAATTTTCTCTGCACTCTTTCAATCTTATTTACATCTTTCCTGTAGATAGCTGACCATAATTGCACACAATGCTCCAAATTTCACCTTACCATTGTCTCATACAATTTCAACATAATATCCCAACTACTTTACTCAATATATTGATTTATGAAGGCCAATGTGCCAAAAGCTTTCTTCACGATCCTATCTGTCTGTCACACCATTTTCAAGGAATTAGTATTCCCAGATTACAGTGTTCTACCACAATCTGCTGTGCCCTTTCATTCACTGTGTAAGACTTACCCTGGTTGGTCCTACTGACTCACACTTGTCTGCAATAAATTCCGTTTCCCATTGTTCAGCCGATTTGTCTAGCTGGTCCAGATCCCACTGCAAACTCTGATAGTCTTTCTCACTGTCCATTACACCCCAATCTTGGTGTAATCTACAAACTTGCTGATCCAGAATACATTATCCAGATTGTTGATATACAATAGATGACAAACAACAATGGACCTAGCACCAATCCCTGCAGCACACCGCTAGTCACTGACCTCCAGTCAGAGAGACAACCAGCTGCAACCACTCTCAGGTTTCTTCCTCAAAGTCAACATCTATTCCAACTTACTACCTCATCTTCAATGCCAAGCGACTAAACCTCCTTGACCATGCAGAATTTTGTCAAAGGCCTTGCTAAAGTTTATAAAGACAGCATTCACTGCCTTGCCTTCAACTGTCCAGGTAGCTTCTTGAAAAACTCTATAACATTGGTTAGACATGACCAACCAAGCATAAAACCATGTTGACTATCCCTAATCAGTTCCTGTCTATCCAAATATTTATATATACAGTCCCTTAGAATACCTTCCATTAACTTCCACACTGCTGACATCAGACCCACCGGCTTATAATTTCATGGCTTATTCTTAGAGCCTTTGTTAAACAGAACATCATTAACTATCCTCCAATCCTCTGACACATCACAGACAGACAGACATACTTTATTGATCCCAAGGGAAATTGGGTTTCATTACAGGGGCACCAAGAATAGTGAAAAAATATAGCAATATAAAACCATAAATAATTGAATAATAATAAGTTAATCATGCCAAGTGGAAATAAGTCCAGGACCAGCCTATTGGCTCAGGGTGTCTGACACTCCAAGGGAGGAGTTGTAAAGTTTGATGGCCACAGGTATAGTCACCTGTGGCTAAGGAAGTTTTAACTAAGTCTGGTTGGGCATCTAAAATTTCTGCACTATCCTCCCACATGGTTTGAGAGAAGCCATAAGGATTCTCCATCACCTTGTTTGCTCGAGCAACCTCATGCCTCTTTTTAACCCTCCTAATTTCCTTCTTGAGTATTCTCTTGCATTTCTTATACTCTTTAAGTACCTCATTTATTCGTGCTTGCCTACACCTACAATGCACTTCCTTTTTCTTAAGCAGACCCTCAATATCTTTTGAAAACCTAGGTTCCATAAACCAGTTATTCTTGCCTTTTACCCTGACAGAAGTACACAAACTCTGCTTTCAAAATTTCACTTTCCCACCTACAAGTACACCTTTAGCAGGAAACAACGCATTCCAAACTCTGACTTGCCAGATCCTCTCTGATTACCATTAAAATGGGCTTTTCTCCAATGCAGAATTTCAACCCGAAGACCAGCCCAAACCTTTTCCATCATTACCTTGAAACTAATGATCGCTAGCTGCAAACTGATCTGCTACACAAGCCTCTGTCATCTGCCCTGGCTCACTCCCTAATGGGACATCTATTATCACTCTCTCTCGAGTTGGAAATTCTATGCACTGATTGAGAAAACTTTCCCGAACCCCTCTGACAAGCTCTTTTCCATCAACTCCTTTTGCAGTACGGGGGTCCCATTTGTTATGTTTTGTAACTTCAAAATATTCAAAGGAAGACATGGGAGTCTGAAATGAGGCTCTAACTTAATGTTTACATTATGCAAGGCACTCACTTATCCATCTTTTCCTTGGTAGTTTTATTCTTTTTCTACTGGTTCCTGAAATGTTCTCAGTCCTCTGGCCTCACCTCTTTCTATGCTCTTTGATTCTATATTTACCTTGATGATCTTGGATGACCACGGTTGATTCATGTTTCTACTGGATCCCTCTGTCCAATTGGGATCAATGTCTGCTGAGTGTTATGAACCAGCTGTTTGAACATCTGCCACTACCCATCCACTGACCTGTCCCTGAACCTACTTACCCCATCCACCCCAGACAACTCCACCCTCACACCTGTGTAATTGCCCTTATGTAGGTTGAGGTCACTGGTTCTGGGTCTGAATGTTCACCCTCCAACTGTGTCTGGATTTCTCCCATGTTGTGTTCACTTCTTCCTTGAAGATCATTTGCCACAAGATCTCTTATTAATACCACCTCATTACACAGAAGCACATGTGAAACAGCCTGTTCCTGGGCTGGTTCTGTAACGTACTGCTGTACAAAACAGTCCCTGACCATTCCACAGTTCCTCTTCCACTCTACATTGCCAGTTTGATTAGTTTTATCGACCTACAGATTAAAATCACCAATAACAATCATAATTCCCTTCTTACCTCCCTGATTATTTCCCATTTGTGCTTGGTCCCATTGAGACACCTGGGGTACTGGAAACCATTCCTACCCATGTGCTCTTTCCCCTGCTGTTCATAATTTCCACACAGCTTCATTTCCTATCACTGTCCCTACATTGATATCCACCCATGTGAAGAACAAAACCATCCTCCTCCTCCCTTCTGCTGAGCATTGAATATGCTAGAGTACTGTGTTCCCAGTCTCAAATATGTGATGGATTTTGGTGTTTAAATCTGAGGTTCTTTTATAAGTCAGAAACAAGGCATAAAACTTGTTGCTTCATGATTGTTTTAATCAAAGTGATAGAACAGGAACAGAACTGAGATAGGGGTCTAATACGTAAAGAACAGAGAGAAAGTAAAGATAACACCAAACATAAAACTGCTAACTCCAAAGATAAAAGAAATTCCATTCAAATCTATAGATAGTAATAATCCAATTAGAAAACACTTAGGCAATACTCAGTAAAAATCAACCAATGAGAAAACACTTGCTCACTTGATAAAGTACAAAGAAACTTTCATAATTATACTTTGTACAGCCACCAGAGGCATATTAAATTGTTATGCATACAAAGACAACTTAAAATACAAGCAGACGATTGATTACTAAACTAGAGGGTTAACTACCAATGTCATTCTGCCTCAACGCAGAGATTTGAGGGATGAAGAACATGTTAGACGTAACAGCAGTCAGCTCATCTCCTTCGTCAGTCTGCAGAAAGTCATGCAGGGAATTCAAGGGAAACCTCTTCACTCACAGAGTGGTGACTATTCACCACAGGGAGAGCGAGAAGTGAACAGAAACAAATTTAAAAGGACTGTCATGGAACAGAAACTCTGGCAGGGACCAGCTGGGCTGAGTTGACTCTCTACTGTACACTGAGTGTGTTGAGATTCACTAAGCACCTGAGACAAAGTTTAAAGTAGATTTATTAGTCACAGATCCAGAATATTAGACTCCAGTCCCATTAAAGGTGAACATCAGCAGAAGAAACTCCTCCCATGCCCAGTGACCAGGGTGCAGAACTGGGTGATGAGCAGCAGTAATAATTGCCGAGTTCAACACCAACAGTCACTTTTGAACTTGATTCAACAGCTGTGATGGTTAAACATCCAGGAAGCAGCTTATTTAAACCTTTTCCCCAGTGTGAACCCGGTAGTGTGCCACAAGGTGGGATGATTGAGTGAATCCCTTCCCACATTCTGAGCAGGTGAACGGCCTCTCCCCAGTGTGAACTCGGTAGTGCGTCACAAGGTGGGATGACCGAGTGAATCCCTTCCCACAGTCTGTGCAGGTGAACGGCCTCTCCCCAGTGTGAACTCGCTGATGTAGTTTCAGTTGAAATGACTGAGGAAATCCCTTCCCACAGTCTGAGCAGGTGAATGGTCTCTCTCCAGTGTGAACTGACTGGTGTGACAGTAGGCTGGATGAGTGAGTGAATCCCTTCCCACACACGGAACAGGTGAACGGCCTCTCCCCAGTGTGAACTCGCTGGTGTCTCTGTAGGCTGGATAAGTGAGTGAATCCCTTCCCACAGTCTGTACAGCTGAACGGCCACTCCCCAGTGTGAACTCTCTGATGATCCTTCAGATGAGATAAGTAAGGAAATCCCTTCCTACAATCTGAGCAGTTGAAAGGCATCTCCCCAGTGTGAATTCGCTGATGCGCCTTCAGTTGAAATGACCGAGAGAATCCCTTCCCACAATCAGAGCAGGTGAACGGCCTCTCCCCAGTGTGAACTTGCTGATGAACCTTCAGTTGAGATGATCGAGTGAATCCCTTCCCACAGTCTGTGCAGATGAACGGTCTCTCCCCAGTGTGAACTGACTGGTGTGCCAGAAGATAGGATGACAGAGTGAATCCCTTCCCACAATCTGTGCAGGTGAACGGCCTCTCCCCAGTGTGAACTCGGTGATGTGCCTTCAGATGAGATGACTGAGAGAAACTCTTCCCACAGTATGAGCAGGTGAACGGCCTCTCCCCAGTGTGAACTCGCTGATGTACCTTCAGCTGTGATGATCGTGAGAATTCCTTCCCACAGTCTGAGCAGGTGAATGGCATTTCCCCGGTGTGAACTCTCTGATGTGCCTTCAGATGAGATGAATAAGGAAATCCCTTCCCACAGTCTGAGCAGGTAAACAGTCTCTCTCCTGTGTGAACTCGCTGGTGCGCTTTCAGTTGAGATGACCGAGTGAATCCCTTCCCACAATCTGAGCAGGTGAATGGCCTCTCTCCAGTGTGAACTAATTGGTGTGCCTGTAGGTTGCATAACTGAGTGAATCCCTTCCCACAGTCTGAGCAGGCGAATGGCCTCTCCTCAGTGTGAACTCGCTGATGGACCTTTAGCTGAGATGACCGAGTGAATCCCTTCCCACAGTCTGAGCAAATGAACGGCATCTCCCCAGTGTGAACTGACTGGTGTGCCATTAGATGGGATGACAGAGTGAATTCCCTCCCACAGTCTGAGCAGATGTATGGCCTCTCCCCAGTGTGAATTCACACGTGTGTCAGCAGATCACATCACCAAGTGAATGTCTTCCCATGCACGGAACAGTTGAACACTCTCTCCCTTCTGAACTCACTGGTGAGTCTGCAGTTTGGCTCAGTGAGTGAATTTCTTCCTACACACAGAGCAGGTGAATGACCTCTCTCTCCACTGGGGTCTCAGCAGGTCGGCTGAGTGAGAGAATCCCTTGTTGTTGTGTTTGAGATTCCCCTACACACATTCTTTGCTGTTTCTAATCTGTAAAAAGATTTACACAAGACATCAATGGGTGAAGGATGACACTTCAGATGAGATACGTTTCAGTCTGTATGGTGCGCTCTGATATCATACTGTTGCAGTGAGGTTCAACACAAGTTGGAGGAACAATTCCTCATTTTCTAACTGGGCACAGCTTAGACATCAGTACTGATGACCAAATTCTGTTTTTCTGTCTATATCGGAATGGGTCATTTCTGCCTAACTTCAATCTGTGACTTGGCTCAGTTTGTCTCTCTCCATCAGTACTATTTCAAGTTCCGGTCATATCCCACAGCGCGACAAAGAGCACATGAAATTACATGGCTGCGCTTGGAGATTTCCCAATTACTCTGACTGCACCCCCCCCCCCACCCCCAGTATCTGACAGTGGTGAACTCCTCCACAGCAATGCCAATGAATATGAAGGGGAGGGCAGTAGTCTTTCTCATTGGAGTGTGGCACTATAGTGATGTAAAATCTACAGGCCACTCGTTAACCAGGACAAAGGTGTTTGATATCATTACGTACCCCAAGAGAATTATACAAAACACCTTCTCACGGGTACAATGGCCCAGAACAAGAGGAGGCAGAACAAAGGTAATTGAAACATATAAGATTATTAAGGGATTGGACACGCTAGAGGCAGGAAACATGTTCCCGATGTTGGGGGAGTCCAGAACCAGAGGCCACGGTTTATGAATAAGGGGTAGGCCATTTAGAATGGAATTGAGGAAAAACTTTTTCACCCAGAGAGTTGTAGATCTATGGAATGCTCTGCCTCAGAAGGCAGTGGAGGCCAATTCTCTGGATGCTTTCAAGAGAGTTAGATAGAGCTCTTAAAGATAGCGGAGTCAAGGGATATGGGGAGAAGGCAGAAACGGGGTACTGATTGTGGATGATCAGCCATGATCACATTGAATGGCGGTGCTCGCTCTAAGGGCCGAATGGCCTACTCCTGCACCTGTTGTCTATTCTCAAGAATTAAAGCCCATGGACGGACTTTGTTCTTTTTCCATGCAACACTAATTGACATTTACAGTGACTAGAGGGTTCAATCTTCATCAGAGAAGTATAGGTTTTTGTTTCGAGGTCCTAATCCGTTCACTCCCATTCCCTCCGCCTGCGCTTCCCACGAACAGGCCGTGAAGCACTGGAAGGACGCCCATGGCTCCCCCTGTACCCAGAAATCCCCACGAACTAGATAGCTGTCTATTCGTCACGGTCCCAAACATGCGCATGCGCCGCAAAATGGCGTCAGCACCGTCGCTAATCAAAAGAAATCTTCACTTGGACTCGGGTACGGATCGTGGGGTTGAGAGAGAGACGGGGGGGCGGGAAGGACCGGGACTGTCCCGGCTGAAGGGGGATACAGTGTGTGCAGAGCTCGCAACAATTCTCCTTCAGCCGCGATGCGGGCGCCTGTGCTGCTGAAACTCCTGCCCAGAGCCCCGATCTTACCTCCTCTTTCTTCTTTTGTGCTGATGGCGGCTTGCAGCGCTCAGGAAGAAGCATTACTGCCACCTACTGTACCGGAGTATGAAGGGAGCGTGACAGGGATCAGATCCGAACTCCCAAACCCGCTTCGAATGAAAAATTCACCAGGGACTGACACGACCCATGCCTCAGGTGCCAGAATATCCTGCCAGGCACCCCAGATCTCCCTCTAAACAGTTTCCCACAATTCAACGAATATCTGCGGTACACCACACCATGATCATATTTTCCACTGACTCAGAGACTTACAAAAAGTCACACCACCCGTTCCCATGCTCAGCAGCAAGTGCCAAAGTGGAGTGCAAATCCGTATGTCCAAACCTCAGTCTCATCAACTAAAATCAAATTTAATATCACCGGCATATGCCGTGCAATGAAATACATGATAAATAAATATGGACCAAAACAAACCCATTTTACATATATACAAGTAGAGCAAAATAATAAATCTAAAAAGTAGTGAGGTAGTGTTCATGAGTTCAATATCCATTCAGAAATCAGATGGCAGAGGGGAAGAAGCTGTTCCTGAATTGCCTTCAATTCAGTGTGTGCCTTCAGGCTTCTGTACCTCCTTCCCGATGGTAACAGTGTGAAGAGGCCGTGTCCTGGGTGGTGGGGATCCTCAGTGATGGACACCGCCTTCCTGAGGCACCTCTTCCTGAAGATGTCTTGGATACTACAGAGGCTATTCTCCATGATAGAGCTGACCAATTTTACATCTCTCTGCAGCTTACTTCGATCCTGTGCACTAGCACCTCTCATACCAGTTGGTGATACAGCCAGTCAGAATGCTCTGTAGAAGTTTTTGAGTGTTTTAGGTGACAAGCTGAATCTTCTCAAACTCCTAATGAACTATAGCCACTGTTTCACCTTCTTTATAGCTGCATCGATATGTTGGGACCAGGTCATATCCTCACAGATGTTGACACCCAGGACCTTGAAATTGCTCACTCTCTCCACTTCTGATCCCTCTTTGAGGATTGGTTTGTGTTCCCTCATCCTACCCTTTCTGAAGTCCACTGTCAGCTCTGTGGTCTTGTTGGCATTGAGTGCAAGGTTGTTGCTGCAACACCACTCAACTAAGTGGAGTATCTCTCTCCTGTACGCCTTCTCATCTCCATCTGAAATTCTCCCAACAATAGATGTGTCATCAGCAAATGTATAGATGGCATTTGAGCTGTGCCTAGCTACACAGTCATGGGTGTAGAGAGCATAACAGTGGGGTAACCAGACATCCCTGAAGTGTGCTAGTGTTGATTGTCAGCGAGGTGGAGATGTTATTTCCGATCTGCACAGATTGTGGTCTTCCAGTGAGTAAGTTGAGGATCCAGTCCTCAAGATCCAGCAAGATACAGAGGCCCAGGTTCTGGAGCTTTTCAATCAGGACGGTAGGAATGATGGTGCTAAATGATGAGCTATAGTCAATCAACAGCATCCTAATAGGGTTCCTGATAGCTGCAGCTTTATTCTCTCTTTGAAAGCATGCATAAAAGGCATTGTAGGAAGTAATAGCCCACGAACCCTGCCAAAGTTGATGTGCATCTAATTCTGCCTCTGACTTCAATTCAGAATTATTCCTTTGTTCCTGTGATAGCCCTCCGTAAGTCATACCTTGTTTTCTTGCATAACTCTTGGTGACCAGACTTGAATGCCACAAAACTAGCCCTCAGCAGACTATAAACCTCTGATTCATCCATGGTTTTGATTCAGGTATATATGGTATATTCTTGTAGGCAAACGCACATCCACACAGGTTTTAATGAAGTCAGTGATAACTGTGATGTACTCATTCAGACACAAATATGAATCCCTGAATACAGTCCAGTCCGTCGACTCAAAGCAGCTCTTTAAGTGCTTCTGTGCCTCCCTTGTCCATACCTTCTTGGTCCTCACTACAGTAGTGTGGTCTTTAGTCTCTACCTATACTCAGGGCGTAGAAGTACAGCGACTTTCCAAAGTGTGGGTATGGGATGACACTGCTGGTGTTTTCCACAGTGAGGACTGATGCAAAATACTTCCTTCAGTTAATTCGCCATTCCTCATCACTACATCTCCAGCATCATTTTCCAGTGTTCTGATGTCTGCTCTCACCTCTCTTTAAATTGGTATCCTCTGTTATATTACTGGCTTTGTGATCCTCAAATTTCATGTCACCTCTCATTGCTTTTTTTAGTTACATTTTGTTGGATTTTTAGCTATATTCTATACCTGCCCTCATCTTTCCTTTGATGCCCTCTCACTTCCTTTGTCAGCCACAGTTGCCTCATCCTCCTTTTAGAAAACCTATTCTTTGGGATGAAATGATCCTGTGTCTTCAGAATTAAAGGTTCAAAGGTTTATTTTATCGTCAAAGTATGCATGTGTAGTACAACTCTGACATTTGTCTTCTCCAGATAGCCATTAAATATAGAAAGACTGTGGCTGTTGATGAAAGAAAAGACATCAACTTCCTTCCCCCCCACCCCCCACCCCAGCACAAAAAAAGAAAAGGAACAAATCTCTCAGATCCCCAAAATCCCTCTCACTGCAACAAAAAACAGCAACAGTAACAGTCCCCAATCCCCTCACCCGCAGAATGAAACAGCGACAGTAACAGTCCCCAACCCCCTCACACGCAAAAAAGAGCAGCAAAAGTGACATCATAACCCCCAACCTCCAACCCCCACATACAAAAGGTTAACAGATCACCCAGCTACCAATCATCCACTAGAAACAAAAGACCAAATAGCTGAAGGAAACCAGTCCAGTAATCCTATGAATCTCAGAATATCGGAAACATCTTTTCATCTGCATACGAGGAGAGCAGCTTCACAAACCCAGTCCTTCCGTAAAGAGTGTCCGCTGTCCTGGCTATGAAAGCTGCCAATCTGAGGCCAAACACGCCAATTCGGCTGCTGACCCCATCCACATTCACCTCGATGCTTCAGTCTTCCTCACTGCTTCAACATGGAGTCATTCATGATCCCGCGCCTCATCTCTGGTCTTTTCTACAAATGTGCTTGTGTTCTCGGTCCTTTTGGCCCCGACCACCGCCAGCTCTGATCTTCTGGCAGCTCTCCGGACACAACACAGCAATGGATCCTTTGGTCAAGTTCCAAACTGTACGTCACAGGCTCCAACAGTCTCCCTAACACAAGCAAGACAAAAAGAACAAGCGAAAGGGTAGAAAAAGTGAACAAACTGCGGAGATTTTCTCTCTAGAAGATGTCACCCAGGGAATTGTTCGCTGGTGCCATCTTGACTACTCAGGAACTCCAGCAGTTGCTGCTCTACCATCATCCCAGCTAATATCCCCTTCCTGTCCACGCTGTCACGCCCCTGTGGTTACCTTTCATCATCATCGTTTCGTGCCGAGTCCTATGACGTGGGCGATCAAGGTCTCTGTCACCATGGTTGTTCCTGGCAAACTTTTCTGCAGAGTGGTTTGTCATTGCCTTCTTCTGGGCAGTGTCTTTACAAGAGTGGTGACCGCAGTCATTATCAATACTCTTCAGTGATTGTGTCAGTGGTCGCATAACCCGGACTTGTGATATGCACTAGCTGCTCTTATGACCATTCACCACCTTCTCCCTTGGCTTCACGTGACCCTGATGGAGGGACTAAGCAAGTGCTTCCCCTTGCCCAAGAGAGACCTGCAGGCCAGCAGTAGGAAGGAGCACCTTTGGTACAGACATATCTCCATGCAGCCATCCAAATTACCTTTACTCCACTGTAACATCGATACATCCGACTTTAGCTTCTCCTTCTGAGGCTGCAGGGCTCAGCCTGTGTCCCTCCCTGTCCCTGGGAGTGTATGACAGGATGGTGTGGTGGGCAGTGGGTAGCAAGGATCAGGATTAAAAGTTTCCCAGCTATGAACAGTTGACTCAGCTCCTGAAACCAACAGTTCTGGAAGGCCCATCAGAGGTTTCTGTCCGATACAAAAGGTGTGTGGATGTATGTAGCTGCTCCTGTTGTTTATAAATCCATAAAACCATAAAAAATAGGAGCAGAATTACGCCATTTGGCCCATTGAATCTGCCCCACCTTTTCATCATGGCTGATCCATTTTCCCTCTCAGTCCCCATCACCTGACTTCTCCCTGTATCCCTTCGTGCCCTGACTAATTGAGAATCTATCAACCACTTCCTTAAATACACATGAAGACTTGGCCTCCACAGCTGCCAGTGGGAAAGAATTCCACAGATTTACCACTTTCTGGCTAAAGAAATTCCTCCTCATCTCTGTTCTAAAAGGACGCCCCTCTATTCTGAGGCTGTGTCCTCTGGTCCTAGACTCCCCAGCCTCAACACATCCTCTCTACATCGACTCTATCAAGGCCTTTCACCATTTGATTGGTTTCAATGAGATCACCCCTGTTGTTCTGAATGCCAGTGAGTACAGCCCTAGAGATTTCAAACACACTTCATATGACAAGCCTTTCCATCTCGCAATCATTTTCATGAATCTCCTTTGAACTCTCCCCAACGTCAGCACATCTTTCTTAGATGGGGGGCCCAAAACTGCTCAAAATATGAAAAGTGAGGCCTTACCAGTATCTTATAAAGCCTCAACATTACATCCTTGCTTTTATATCTCGTCCTCTTGAAATGAATGCAAACACTGTATTTGCCTTCCTCACCACAGACTCAACCTGCAAATTAACCTTTAGGGAATCGTGTACAAGGACTCCCAAGTCCATTTGTAGATTTTTGAATTTTCTGTCCATTTAGAAAGTAATCCATGCTTTTATTTCTTCTACCAAAGTGCCTGACCATACACTTCCTGACACTGTGTTCCATCTGCCTCTTCTTTGCCCATTCTCCTAATCTGTCCTTCTGTAGCCTTTCTACTTCCTCAAAACTACCTGCCCCTCATCCTATCTTCATATCAACTGCACACTTTACAAAAAGCCATCAATTCCATCATCCAAATCATTGACATATAACGTAAAAAGGAACGGTCCCAGAACAGACCCTTGTGGAACACCACTAGTCACAGGCAGCCAGTCAAAAAAGGCTCCCTTTATTCCCACTCTTTGCCTCCTGCCAATCAGCCACAGCTTTATCCATGCTAGATTCTTTCCTGTAATACCTTGGGCTCATAGCTTGTTAAATAGCTTCATGTTTGGCACCTTGACAAAGGACTTCTGAAAATACAAGTACAGTACATCCACCAATTCTCCTTTGTTTATCCTGCTTGTTGTTTCTTCAAAGAATTCCAACAGATTTGTCAGGCAAGATTTTTCCTGAGGAAACCATGCTGACAGCGGCCTATTTTATCATGTGCCATCAGTACCCTGAAACTACATCCACTAACTGGCTTATAATTTCTTTTCTTCTGCCACTGTCCCTTCCTGAAGAGTGGAGTGACATTTGCAATGTTCCATTCCTCTGGAACCATGCCAGAAGTTAATGATTCTAGAAAGATCATTACTAATGACTCCACAATCTCTTCAGCCACCCCTTTCAGAAACCCAGGGTGTATACCATCTGGTCCAGGTGATTTATCTACCTCAGACTGTTTGGTTTCCCAAGAAATATCTCCCTAATAATGGGAACGTCACACATTTCTGCCCCCTGACATTCTTGAACTTCCTGCATACTGCTAGTGTCTTCCACAGTGAAGAATGATGCAAAATACTTGCTCAGTTCATCTGCCACTTCCTTGTCTCCCATTACGACCTCTCCAGCATCGTTTTCCAGTGGTCTGGCATTTCACGCTTGCGTCTCTTTTACACTTTGTGGATCTGAAGAAACTTGTGGTATCCTCTTTAATGTTATTGGCGAGGTTACCATCAGATTCCATCTCTTCCTTCAGAATGTCTTTCTAGGCGCCTCCTGTTGGCTTTTAGTAGCTTTCCAGTCCTCTAATTTCCCACTAATTTTTGCTCTATAATACAGTAGCGCTAGAAGGTTTGCGAATCTCATAGAATTTTCTCTATTTCTGCATAAATACAACCTAAAATGTGATCAGATCTTCACATAAGTCCTAAATCTAGATAAAGAGAACCCAATTAATTAAATAACATGAAAACATTATACTTGTTCACTTATTTGTTGAGAAAAATGATCCAATATTACATGTATTTGTTGGAAAAAGTATGTGAATCTTTGCTTTCAGTAACTGATGTGATCCCCTTGTACAGCAAAAACTTCAATCAAACGTTTCTGCTACACATTGATCAGTCCTACACATTGGCTTGGAGGAACTTTAGTTCATTCCTCCACACAAAACTGCTTCAATTCTGGGATGTTGGTGGGCTTCCTTACATGAACTGCTTGCACAATATTTCCATATAATTAAGGTGAGGACTTTGACTTGGCCAATCCAAAACATGAATTTTTTTTTCTTAAAGCATTCTGCTGTTGATTTGCTCTTGTCTTTCGGATCATCGTTTTGTTGCATTATTGAATTTCTATTAAGCTTCAGGTGATGGACCACTACCCTGACTTTCTCCTGTAAAATGTTTGGATACAATTTTGAATTCATTGTTCCCTCAATGATTGCAAGCTTTCCAGGCCCTGAGAGTGCAAAGCAGCACCAAACCATGATGCTCCTTCCACCACGCTTCACAGTTGAGATGTGGTTTTGTGTTGCTGTGCAGTGCTCTTTTCCCTCCTAACGTAGCAATGTGCATTTCTGCCAAAAAGTTCAACTTTTGTCTCAAATGTCCACAGAACATTGTTTTGGAAGTGTTGTAGAACATTCAGATGGTCTTTTGCAAACTTGAGGCATGCAGCAATGTGTTTTTTATTGGAGAGCAATGGTGTCCTTCCATGAACACTATTCTTGTTCAGTGTTTTTCTTATAGTGGACACATGAACAGAGACTTTAGCAAATTTGAGATTTTTGCGGGTCTTTTGGTATTACCCGGGTTATTTTTTCACTTCCTTCAGCATTGCACGTCAGTTCAAACCAGAGCCAACCCCCTTACCTACACACTGTTGGAAAACTCACAACAACCTGCACGTCTCTGGGACATTGGGAAGAACCAGAACAACCCACGGGGTCAGAGGGAGAGCGTGGAGATTCCACACACAGGAATTTAACCTGAGTCGCTGAACCCTTCCCAGCTCACTTTCCCCCTCCGTCACTTTTTCTTCTTGTCATTCATCTCAGGGTCTGTATACAACTCCAATCAGGGTCTTTTACTCTTACAGTTTCATAGCTCTGTCCACAATGATTCAATACCTTCTGACCCTGTGTCACCTCTTACTAATGATGTGATATCAATTTTTGCCAAAAGAGCAATGCCAACCCTCTGCCTTCTGCCAGTCCTTTCAGTACAATGTTTACTTGAACATTAAACTCCAGCTATAATCTTCTTTCAGCCATGATTCAGTGATGCCTGCAATATCATACCTGTCAATCGGCAACTGTACTACAAGTTCATCGACCTTATTCAGTATACTGCACACATTCAAATATAACACCTTAAGTCCTGTATTCACCCTTTTCTATTTTGTCTGCCTTTTACATTGCAACTTATCCTGGTGACTGCAATTTTGTCCTAACATATCAACAAATGTTGCCTTTCTCTCATTGACGTCTTTGTAAACTTTTTACAGGGTATCAAAGGCAAAGGATTTATGTGTGGGAATCTCAAACACAACTGCATGTCAGTTCTGCTGTGTGTGTCTGTTCACCAGCATTTGAGTGCTTGAATGTGGAGGAGGAGGTACTGGAGAAGACGGCATACCAGATGTTGCAAGGAGAACCTGAATACATTGCACATCCATAATCTGACCTGATAAATTGGAATCAAGTTGATAACATTGAGATGTCATTCACTGGCTCTCATTTTGCAAGGGATTCACAAGGCCATCACACCTGCAGATGCAACAAAATGTTCACACCGGGGTGGGGGGAAGCCGTTCACCTGGTCCACATGTGGGAAGAGATTCATTCCACTAACCCACATTGTGATGTTCCAGTGAGTTTACAATAAGTCAAGGCCACTCTTCTGTCCTGAGTGAGCAAAGAGATTTTCTCAATCATCCCACTTGCTGAAACACCAGCAACTTCACATCAGGGAGAAAGTTAAAATAAACTGTATGTTAAATTTTTAACCATCACGTTGGCTGAATCTAGTTACAAGTTCACAACTGATTGTCAACATTATGTTCTGCAGATATTGTGGCTGCTCATCACACCCAGGACAGACCCCGATCACTGAGCATTTGAGGGTTTTGCTCTGCTGTTGTTGGCCTTAAGTTAGACTGGAGTTTAACATTGTGGATCTGTGACAAATAAATCTGTTCTATTTCAAATCCTGTTTCTCAGGTGCTTCCTGTCTCTTGCCACAGACCCAATGAACAGTAGCGAGGCCCCTCAGTCCGGATGACCTCTGCCTATGTTTTTCTTCCATATCAGTATTTTCACCTCTTGCTCTCCCTGTGATGACAGGTTGCAACTGCTGACCATTCTGTGGGTGAAGAGGTTTCCCTTGAATTTCCTGCGTGACTTTTTCTGGACTAAATAAAGTGAAGAGATCACTGTGGTTTTGACCCAGACACTCCTCGTCCCTCAGGGCTGTGGTCCAAGGAAGAATGCCATGGGTAGGTGAACTCATTCTTCCCTGCTCTTTTAAATATTTTGGGTCATTTTCACCAGTTTCAAAGGGGTGTGCCTCACACAGCTTGGTTGTTGAAATACATCACTCTCCTTTAAAGTATTAGAGCAGATTGGAGGGTAAATCTTCAAAGGAGTAGGGTCAGAAACCAAAGAGGGGCCAGTACACAGTCAGGATTTTGGGGCCAGAGTTTAAGGGAAGGAGGAGGAGGTGGCAATCAGACCGGAGGATGTGGCTACAAATCAAAGATCAGCAACATTTAGAAACTGATTGACTGAAAAAAAAGTTGCTTCTTTCTGCAAAATGCTGGAGGAACTCAGTGGGTCAGGCAGCATCAATGGAAAGTCGCCATTTCAGGCTAAAACCCTTCCCCATGCCTACACTGTTTATTCGTCTGCTTAGATTCTGTCTGACCTGCTGAGTTCCTCCAGCACTTTGTGTGTGTTTTTCTGCATTTCCAGCACCTGCAGAATCTCTTGTTTATTATCTGCATTTGTAAACGGATTGGATTTTGACACACGGAACACCTGTTGATATGAATTCAACAGGTAAAGTAGCTGCTGAGTTTTCTATATAAAAACACTGACTGTTTTTGAGACTGTGGCGAGGAAGCAGTACTTGCCGACACCTTTAGCAGCATCTTGCTTACGCTGAATTAGTGTGTGTTACCCCGAAAACTCCGGAGTTAATGCCCAGGCGATCAAACGCGCATGCGTAATGGTACCGGACGAGCCCCGGATATCGCGCATGCGCTCAGCGGACACAGGCTCTGGGGAATCGGCGGCAGGTAGGATCGGGGCTTCGGGCGGGAGTTTCACCATCACCGGCGTCCGCACCCCGACGGGGGGGACAGTTGCTGTGAGATCCGAATACACCGTAGTCCCGGTCTTTCCCGTCTCTCTCAGACCACGATCCGTACCCGGGCCCGGGGAGATTTCGGCTGAGGGAATGGGAGCGGGTCTCTCAGACACTGCCGAGCTCCAGCCATCTAAATCCAGGCATTAGGAACTCGCGATAAACAAAATTCTTCCATGACATTGAGAAAATCACCTTTGTTTTACTTCTTGTTCTGGGCCTTTCTACCCGTGACAAGATGTTTTGTACCGTTCTCTCTGGGTACATAGTGATATCAAACAACTTTGTCCTGGTAATAAGTGACCTGTACATTTCACATCACTAAAGTGTTTCACTCCAATATGAAAGACTACTGCCTCCCCTTCATATTCATTGGCATTGCCATCGATGAGTTCACCACTGTCTATCACAGTAGGAGCGGTCAGGATGATCAGAAAGTCTGCAGGATCAGCCATGTAATATCCTGTGCTCTTTATAGCACTTTGGGACATGGCCAGAACTTGAAGTAATACCAGCGTTCCCTCATTTTTTCCAACTGTACAGTCTGCACAGGAAATTTGTACACAGTCTGAAAACTGCAGCACCTTAAATTAATATATAAAAGAGAATTCCAGCTATACAACAGCAAAGGCTTTATGTGTGACAACATTTCAGTTACTGTCTGGTCACACAACTCTGAGGGCACAGTAAATAATGCTAATGGAAAGAGTCAAACTGAGCAAAGTCACAGATTGAAGGTGGGTAGAAATGTCCCATTCTTATACAGACAGGAAGACTGTCAGAGAATTTGATTGTCATTCCAGATGCCTGTACCCTGCCCAGTTTGAGGAGGACGACTTCTGCCAACTTGGGTTGAAACTTACTGTTACAGTGTGATGTCAGAGCTCACCGTAGAGGCTAAAATTATCTCATCTGAAATGCTGTCCTTCACCCACTGATGTTTTTTGTAAATTTTTGTACAGGTTTGAAACAGCAAAGAATTTGTGAACAGGAATCCCAAAAACAAGAACACATCAGCGTTGCTGTCTCTGCCCAGTTATTTCCTTAGTAACACCAATGTATCTGTTGTTGATCCTTGGAGATGACGAAGTATCTCATCCCAGCTGGAAACATGCTTTGAGTCGGAAATGAAGTTTTCTGTTGTAACTCAGTGAAATCCACTGGAACCGGGGGCTGAGAACACACCAGAATTTGTTCATTAGAGAGAAGCTGTTCAACTGCATTTATTGTGCAAGGAATTCACTATGTCTGACATCTGACTTGATACATTACCAGAGAATTGATAGAAAACTGTGGGAAAGGATTTGGTCACTCGTCCCCCCAGAAACAGCAATGAGTTCACACTGGGGAGAGTCCATTCACCTGCTCAGACTGTAGGAAGTTATTTGCTTGGTCATATACTCTGCTGCCACACCAGTTAGTTCACATTGGGGAAAGGCTGTTCACCTACTCAGGTAATGGGATGGAATTCACTCAGTCATCCATCGTGAAGAGACACCAGCATGTTCACACTGGGGAGAGGCCATTTACTTGCTCTGAATGTGGAAAGGGATTCACTCAGTCATCTCATCTGAAGGTACATCAGCGAATTCACACTGGGGAGAAATCATTCACCTGCTCAGACTGTGGGAAGGGATTCACATGGTCATCTCAATTAAAGGTACATCAGCGAATTCACACTGGGGAGAAGCCGTTCACCTGCTCAGACTGTGGGAAGCGTTTCACTCGGTCATGTGATCTACAGACTCATCAGTTAGTGCACACTGGGGAGAGGCCATTCACCTGCTCGGACTGTGGGAAGGGATTCACTCAGACATATGACCTAATGGCACACCAACGAGTTCACACTGGGGAGAAACCGTTCACATGCTCAGCCTGTGGGAAAGGATTCACTCACTCATCAAACCTACAGAGACACCTGCGTGTTCACACTGGTGAGAGGCCGTTCACCTGTACTGTGTGTGGGAAGGGATTCTCTCACTCATCCAACCTACAGGCACACCAGTCAGTTCACACTGGGGAGAGGCCATTCACATGCTCAGTCTGTGGGAAGGGATTCACTCAATCGTTTTACCTACTGGCACACAAGTTAGTTCACACTAAGGAGATGCTGTTCACCTGCACAGACTGTGGGAAGGGATTCACTCGGTCATCTCAACTGAAGATACATCAGCGAGTTCACACTGGAGAGAGGCCATTCGCCTGCTCAGACTGTGGAAAAGGATTTACTCGGTCATATGACCTGCTAGCACACCAGCGAGTTCACACTGGTGAGAAGCCGTTCACCTGCTCAGATTGTGGGAAGGGATTCACTCGGTCATCTCAACTTAAGGTACACCAGCGAGTTCATTCTGGGGATAAGCCAGTCACCTGCTCAGACTGTGGGATGGGATTCACTAGCTCATCCAACCTGCAAAGACACCTGCGAGTTCACACTGGAGAGAGGCCATTCACCTGCTCAGATTGTGGGAAGGGATTCACTAACTCATCCAACCTACAGAGACACCAGAGAGTTCACACAGGGGAGAAACCATTCACCTGTTCAGACTGTGGGAAGGGATTCACTCAATTATCCATCCTACAGACACACCAATCAGTTCACACTGGGGAGAGGCCATTCACCTGCTCAGACTGTGGGAAGGGATTCACTCAATCCTCTCAACTGAAGGTACATTTGCGAGTTCACACTGGGGAGAGGCCATTCACCTGCTCAGACTGTGGGAAAGGATTTACTCGGTCATATGACCTACTAGCACATCAGCGGGTTCACACTGGTGAGAAGCCGTTCACCTGCTCAGATTGTGGGAAGGGATTCACTCAGTCATCTCAACTTAAGGTACACCAGCGAGTTCACACTGGGGAGAGGCCATTCATCTGCTCAGACTGTGGGAAGGGATTCATTCAGTCAACTGACTTACTGGCACACCAGCGCATTCACACTAGGGAGAGGCTGTTCACCTGTTCAGACTGTGGGAAGGATTCACATTGAAATTGAGTACATTGGTTGTGGGAGCTCTGCTGTATTCAACTGGCTACTGAGCTCTCATAAAAACATTGACTGGATTGGAGACATTTGGCAGAGAGGAGGCACTTTAAGTGGCATTGTTTTTTTTCCCAGGAATCTGAGCTTCAGAATGTATATACTACGAGTGTGCAGGGAATGAGAGTGTTGGATCCATCTGTTTAATTTTAAGTAACTTTTGTATGCATAACAGTTTAATATGTCTCTAGTAGCTGTACAAAGTATATCTCTAGTAGTTTCTTTGCACTTTATTAAGTACAATAGTGCTAGAAAGTTTGTGAACCCGGAAGAATTTTCTCTGTTTCTGCATAAATATGTCCTAAAATGTGATCAGATCTGCACCTGTTCTAAAACTAGGTAAAGAGAACCCAATTAAATAAGCAACACAAATATTATATTTCTTAATTTATTTATTGAGACAAACAATCCAATATTTTATGTATTTGTGGGAAAAAGTATGTGAACCTTTGCCTTCAGTAACTGGTGTGACCCCCTTGTACAATAATAACTTCAACCAAACGTTTCCGGTAACCGTCGATCAATCCAGCACATCAGCTTGCAGGAATTTTAGGCCATTCTTCCTTACAAAACTGCCTCAACTTGTGGGCTTCCTTGCATGAACTGCTTGCTTCAAGACCTTCCACAACATTTCTATAGGAATAAGATCAGGACTTGGACTTGGTCATTCCAAACCATGAATTTACCTTTTAAACCATTCTGTTGTTGATTGACTCTTGTCTTTCAGATCATTATCTTGTTGCATTATCCAACTTCTGTTAAGTTTTAGGTGACAGGCAGTTAACCTGACATTCTCCTGTAAAATGTTTGGATACAATTTTGAATTCATTGTTCCCTCAAAGATTGCAAGCTGTCCAGGCCCTGAGGGAGCAAAGCAGCTCCAAACCAGGATGCTCCTTCCACCACACTTCACAGTTGGGATGAGGTTTTGATGTTGGTGTGCAATGCCATTTATCCTCCTAACATAGTAGAAATGTGCATTTCTGCCAGAAGGTTCAACTTTTGTCCTATCTGTTGCAGAAGCATTGTAGAATATTCAGGTGGTCTTCTTGAGATGTGCAGTAATGTTTTCTTTGGAGAGCAGTGGTTTCCTCCGTGGTGTCCTTCCATAAACACCATTCGTGTTCAGTGTTTTTCTTACAGTGGAAACACAAACAGAGAGTTTAGCAAGTTCCAGAGATTTCTGCAGGTCTTTTGCAGTTACCCTTGGATTCATTTTCACCTCCTTCACCTCATTGCATGATGTGCTCCTGGTGTGATATTTATAGGATGCCCACTCCTAGGGAGAGTAGTAACAGTACTGAGATTCCTCCATTTGAAGAAAATTTCTCTTACTGTGGACTGATGAACACTCAGGTCTTTCAAAATTCTTGACGCCTTTTCCAGCTTTGTGAAACTCTACAATTCTTCTAAGCGCCTCTGAAAGTTGTTTTGATCGAGGCACATAAACAGATCTTTCTTGAGAAGAGCAGACTCCATTAGTAACCTGACTTTCTGTGTGTTTTTAAAAAAATCGGACAGGGCACCTCTACAATCCACACCTGCAATCTCATCCCATTGATTGGAATACCTGACTCCAAATACTTTTTGTAGAAAGGCGTTGCCCCATACTTTTTCTAACAAATACATGTAATATTGGATCATTTTTCTCAAATCAGCAAGTATATTGTTATTGTGTTATTTGTCTCTCTTTGTCTAGTTTTAAAACTTGCATAAAAATCTGATCACATTTTAGGTCATAGGTATTCAGAAACAGAAAATTCTACAGGTTTCACAAACTTTATAGCGTTACTGTAAGTATTTTCAGATTGGTAAATTTTTTACTGCAGTATTGGCTAAATACTTTCTAATTGGATTAGTATTATCTAAGTATTTGAATGGAATATTTTTCTTATCTTTAAGCAAAAAAAGTAGCTGTTTTAAGCTAGCCACCATTTTTAGTTTCTCTCTTTTCTTCAATTAGTAGACCCCTGTCACTGTTCTGTTCCTGTTCTATCAACTTTGAATAAAACAATCATGAAACAACAACTGTTATGCCTCAGTCCTGACTTCTAGAAGAAGCTTGGACTTAAACACCAAAATCCGTCAATTGGTGTTGTCATGATTTTGAACTCAGAATAATCGAAGACAGAGGATTTTCAATGGCTAAGCAAAAGCGGTAAGAATTTCCAATTATGTTACAAATAGTCTGAGAGAAAACTAATTATGGCCTTTACATCATCTGATGGAAATCAAGATTGAGGTCTGTTGCACTGCTAGTTTTAAACATATCTGTAAAAGAGAAACAATGGCCAGTAGAGCCACGTGCAGACCAGTAGAGTGCCAATTAACTACGCAAGTCAGTAGAGCTCCAAAAAGTAAAATCGTACAAGCAGTGGAGCATGGATAGAAAGATAATAAATTGGTCCATAAAGTGGAGTCTATGAGAAAACAAACATGAAGTTAGTAGAATATGGGGAAAAATTACATTTGGGTTGCAGACAACCTGTTAAAATTTCGAGATCGCTGTTAAACATAGAAACAGAAAACCTACGGCACAATACAGGCCCTTCAGCCCACAAAGCTGTGCCGAACACGTCCTTACCTTAGAACTACCTAGGCTTACCCATAGCCCTCTACTTTTCTAAGCTCCATGTACCTATCCAGGAGTCTCTTAAAAGACCCTATCATTTCCCCTTCCACCACTGCTGCCGGCAGACCATTCCACACATTCACCACATTCTGTAAAAAAAATTACCCTTGATATCTCCTCTGTACCTACTTCCAAGCACCTTAAAACTGTGCCCTCTCGTGCTAGCCATTTCAGCCCTGGGAAAAAGCCTCTGACTATTCACATGATCAATGCCTCTCTTTATCTTGTACACCTCTATCAGGTCACCTCTCATCCTCCATAGCTCCAAGGAGAAAAGGCCGAGTTCACTCAACCTATTCTCATAAGGCATGCTCCTCAATCCAGGCAACATCCTTGTAAATCTCCTCTGCACCCTTTCTATGGCTTCCACATCCTTCCTGTAGTGAGGCGACCAGAACTGAGCACAGTGCTCCAAGTGGGGTCTGACCAGGGTCCTATAGTGCTGCAACATTACCTCTCGGCTCTTAAACTCAAGCCCATGGTTGATGAAGGTTAATGCACCGTATGCCTTCTTAACCACATAGCCAACCTGCGTTGCAGCTTTGAATGTCACTTGGACTCGGACCCCAAGATCCCTCTGATGCTCCACACTGCCAAGAGTCTTACATTAATGCTATATATTCTGCCATCATATTTGACCTACCAAAATGAACCACCTCACATTTACCTGGGTTGAACTCCCATCTATCACTTCTCAGCCCAGATTTGCATCCTATCAATGTCCCGCTGTAACCTCTGAGAGCCCTCCACACTATCCACAACACCTCCAACCTTTGTGTCATCAGCAAATATACTAATCCATCCCTCCACTTCCTCATCCAGGTCATTTATAAAAATCACGAAGAGTAGGGATCCCAGATCAGATCCCTGAGGCACACCACTTGTCACCGGCCTCCATGCAGAATATGACCCATCTACAACCACACTTTGCCTTCTGTGGGCAAGCCAGTTCTGGATTCACAGAGTAATGTCCCCTTCGATCCCATGCTTCCTTACTTTCTCAATAAGCCTTACGTGGGGTACCTTATCAAGTGCCTTGCTGAAATCCATGTACACTACATATATGGCTCTACCTTCATTAATATGTTTAGTCACATCCTTTAAAATTCAATCCAGGCTTGTAAAGTATAACCTGCCCTTGACAAAGCCATGCTAACGATTCCTAATCATATACCTCTGTAAATGTTCATAAACCCTGCCTCTCAGGATCTTCTCCATCAACTTACCATCCACTGAAGTAAGACTGACTGGTCTATAATTTCTTGGGCTATCTCTACTCCCCTTCTTGAATAAGGGAGCAATATCCATAACCCTCTAATCCTCTGGAACCTCTCCCATCCTCATTGATGATGCAAAGATCATTGCCAGCAATCTCCTCCCTCACCTCCCACAGTAGCCTGGGGTACATCCCGTCCGGTCCCGGTGACTTATCCAACTTGGTGCTTTCCAAAAACTCCAGCACATCCTGTTTAATATCTACATGCTCAAGCTTTTCAGTCTGCTGCAAGTCATCCCTACAATCACCAGGCTCCTTTTCCAGAGTGAATACTAAAGCAAAGTACTCATTAAGTACCTCTGATATCTCCTTCAGTTCCATAAACAGTTTTCTATTTTCACACTTGATTGGTCCTATTCTCTCATGTCTTATCCTCTTGCTCTTCACATACTTGTAGAATGCCTTGGGGGTTTCCTTAACCCTGGTCACCAAGGCCTTCTCATGGCCTCTTCTGGCTCTCCTAATTTCATTCTTAAGCTTCTTCCTGCTAGCCCTTCTAGATTCCTATCATTGCCTAGTTTTTTGAATCATTCGTGAGTTCTTATTTTCTTCTTGACCAGATTTACAACAGCCTTTGTACACCACAGTTCCTGTATCTTACCATCCTTTCCCTTTCTCATTGGAACGTACCTATGCAGAACTCTATGCAAATATCCCCTGAACAATTGCCACATTTCTTCCGTATGTTTCTCTGAGAACATCAGTTTGCAATTTATTCTTCCAAATTCCTGCCTGATAGCCTCATATTTCCCCTTACTCCAATTAAATGTTTCCCTAACTTGTCTGTTCCTATCCCTCTCCAATGCTATGGCAAAGGAGATAGAGTTGTGATCGCTATCTCCAAAATGCTCTCGCACTGAGAGACCTGACACCTGACCAGGTTCATTTCCCAATACCAGATCAAGTACAGCCTCTTCTCTTGTAGACTTATCTGCATATTGTGTCCAGATACCTTCCTGAACGCACCTAACAAACTCCACCCCATCTAAACCCCTCTAGGGAGATGCCAATCAATATTTTGGAAATTAAAATCTCCCACCACAACACTTATTATTACACCTTTGCAGAATCTGTCTCCCTCTCTGCTCCTCGATGTCACTGTTACTATTGTGTGGGCTATAAAAAGCACGCAGTAGAGTTATTAACCCCTTCCTATTCCTCACTTGCACCCACAGAGACTCCATAACACCTCCATGACTTCCTCCTTTTCTGCAGCTGTGACACTATCCTTGATCAGCAGTGCCACGCCCCCACCTCTTTTGCCTCCCTCTCTGTCCTTTCTGAAACATCTAAAGCCTGGCACTTGAAATAGCCATTCTTGCCCCTGCA
The DNA here is from genome assembly GCF_048418815.1 of Hemitrygon akajei. Taxonomy (NCBI): domain Eukaryota; kingdom Metazoa; phylum Chordata; class Chondrichthyes; order Myliobatiformes; family Dasyatidae; genus Hemitrygon; species Hemitrygon akajei. The sequence goes on along the minus strand of NC_133130.1, from coordinate 113,399,868 downwards.
CCATCCAAGTCTCTGTAATGGCCACAACAACATAGCTCCAAGTGCTGCTCCATGCTCTAAGCTCATCCGCTTTGTCATTAATCCTCCTTGTATTAAAATAAATACATCTCAAACCATCAGTCTGAGCATGCCCCTTCTCTATCACCTGCCTATTCTCTCTCTCGCACTGTCTCCAAGCTTTCTCTATATGTGAGCCATCCTCCCTTTCCTTCATCACTTCAGTTCGGTTCCCACCCCCCAGCAATTCTAGTTTAAAATCTCCCCAATGGCCTTAGTGAACCTCCCTGCCAGAATATAGGTCCCCCTGGGATTCAAGTGCAATCCGCCCTTTTTGTACAGGTCACACCTGCCCCAAAAGAGGTCCCAATGATTCAGAAATCTGAGTCCCTGCCCCCTGCTCCAATCCCTCAGCCACGTATTTATCCTCCACCTCATTCTATTCCTATTCCTTGAAGTAAAAAGTATATACATATTTCCTACAAACCAAAACTTACCATGCATACCAGTGAAGCTTCACACCCAGACAAGCTCAAAGCCTTTTAAGCTCTCTTTGAAATGGAGAATAGAACTACAGCTGTGATGATCCCTGCAGCACCTGGAGACCCTGTCATCTCTGTCTTGGAGGCTAAAGTTACACTGTCTTTCAAGAGGGTGAATCCTTGCAAGGTGAGAGGCCCCAAAGGAATAACTGGTCATGCTCTGAAAACCTGTGCCAACTAAATGGTGGGTGTGTTCAAAGACATTTTCAGTCGCATTGCTACGGTCAGAAATTCCCCTCTGCCTCAAGAGGGAAACAATTATACCAGTGCCCAAGAAGAGCAGAGTGAGCTGCCTTAATGACTAACATCTAGTAGCACTCACATCTACAGTGATGAAGAGTTTGGTTATGACTAGAATTAAATCCTGTCTCAGCAAGAACCTGGACCCATTGCAATTTGTCTATCACCACAATATATCTACGGCAGATGCAATCTTACTGGCTCTTGGGTCACCTATACAATACAATACAATACCTAGAGTATGTCAGAATGCAGCTTATTGACAATAGTTCAGTGTTTAACACAATCATTTCTACAGGTCGAATCGAAAAGCTCCTGAACCTGGGCCTCGGTACCCTTCTTTGCAACTGGATCCTCAGCTTCCTAACTGCAAGACCACAGTCTGTGTGGATCAGAAACAACGTCTCCACCTCGCTGTCAAAGAACACTGGCATACCTCAGTGATGTGTGCTTAGGCCACAACTTGCTGTACTCTCTCTAGGCCCATAACTGTGTGACTAGGCACAGTTCCAATGCTACCTATAAATTTGCTGATGACACAACTATTGGCAGAATCTCAGATGCTGATGAGACGATGTACAGGAGCGAGATATACCAGCTAGTTGAGTGATGTCACAGCAACAACCCTGCACTCAATGTCAATAAAACCAAAGAACTGATTGTGGACTTCAGAAAGGGAAAGACAAAGGTACACACACCAGACCTCATTGGGGGGATCAGAAGTGGAAAGAATGAGCATTTTAAATTCCTGGGTGTTAACATCTGAGGATCTAACCTAGACCCAACGTATTGAGGCAGCTACAAAGAAGGCACAGCAGCAGCTGTATTTCATTTGGGGTTCAAAGTGATCTGGTATGTCATCAAAAACACTGGCAATTTTCTACAGAAATTTCCAAGAGCATTCTAACTGGTTGCATCACCACCTGGTAAGGGGTGAGGGGATGGGGTGGAACTGCACAGGATTGAAGTAAGCTGCATTAGGGTTAAATACTAGAGTTGTAAACAGAGTCAGCTCCAACATGGGCACCAGCCTCCATATTCTACCTGGACAATACAAACAGATATGTCAGGCTGCTGTTTATCGACTATAGCTCAGCATTTAATACCATTATTCCCACAATCCTGATTGATAAGCTATAGAACCTGGGCCTCTGTACCTCCCTCTGCATTTGGATCCTCAACTTCCTAACTGAAAGACCACAATCTATGTTATTGGTGATAATATCTCCTCCTCACTGACGATCAACACTGACGCACCTCAGGGGTGTGTGCTTAGCCCACTGCTCTACTCTGTCTATATCCATGACTGTGCGGCTAGGCATAGCTCAAATACCATCTATAAATTTGCTGATGATACAACCATTGTTGGTAGAATCTCAGATGGAGACAAGAGGGCATACAGGAGTGAGATATACCAACTAGTGGAGTGGTGTCACGGCAACAACATTGTATTCAACTTCAGTACGATGAAAGAGCTGACTGTGGACTTCAAGAAGGGTAAGATGAAGGAACACATACCAATACTCGTGAAGGGCTCAGAAGTGGAGTGAATAAGCAGTTTCAAGTTACTGGGTTCAAGATCTCTGAGGACCTAACTTGGTCCCAACATATTGATGCAGCTATAAAGAAGGCAAGACTGTGACTGTACTTCATTAGGAGCTTGAAGAGATTTGGTATGTCAACAAAACCACTCAAAAACTTATATAGATGTACCGTGGAGAGCACTCTGACAGGCTGCATCACTGTCTGGTATGGGGAAGGGGGTGCTACTGCACAGGACAAAAGAAGCCGCAGAAGGTTGTAAATCTAGTCAGCTCCATTTTGAGTACTAGCCTACAAAGTACCCAAGATATCTTCAAGGAGTGGTGTCTCAGAAAGGCTGCGTACATTATTAAGGACCTCCAGCACCCAGAGCGTGCCCTTTTCTCACTATTACCATAATGTAGGAGGTACAGAAAACAGAAGGCACACACTCAGCAATTCAGGAACAGCTTCTTTTCCTCTGCCATCTGATTCCCAAATGGATTTTGAACCCATGAAAACTACCTCACTTTTATTATGCAAACCCCATTTCCAGAAAAGTTGGGATATTTTCCAAAATGCAATAAAAACAAAAATCTATGATATGTTAATTCACGTGAACCTTTATTTAACTGACAAAAGTACAAAGAAAAGATTTTCAATAGTTTTACTGACCAACTTAATTGTATTTTGTAAATATACACAAATTTAGAATTTGATGGCTGCAACACACTCAGCAAAGGTTGGGACAGAGGCATGTTTACCATTGTGTTACATCACCTTTCCTTTTAATAACACTTTTTAATCGTTTTGGAACTGAGGATACTAATTGCAGTAGATTTGCAATTGGAAATTTTGTCCATTCTTGCTTGATATAAGACTTCAGCTGCTCAACAGTCTGTGGTCTCTGTTGTCTGATTCTCTTCATGATGTGCCATACATTTTCAATAGGAGATAGATCTGGCCAGTCAAGCACATGCACTCTGTGTCTACAAAGCCATGCTGTTGTAGCCCGTGCAGAATGTGGTCTGGCATTGTTCTGCTGAAATAAGCATGGACGTCTCAGGAAGAGACGTCGCCTTGATGGCAACATATGTCTCTCTAAAATCCTAATATACGCCTCAGAGTCAGTGGTACCTTCACATACGTGCAACTCACCCATGCCGTGGGCACTGATGCACCCCCACACCATCACAGATGCTGGCTTTTGCACCTTTCACTGATAACAATCAGGATGGTCATTTTCATCTTTGGCACGGAGAACTTGACACCCGTTTTTTCCGAAAACTAGCTGAAATGTGGACTCATCTGACCACAGCACACGATTCGACAGTCTTTCGGTCCATCTGAGATGAGCTTGGGCCCAGAGAACTCGCCAGCGTTTCTGCATAGAGTTGATGTATGGCTTCCTCCTTGCGTAATACAGTTTCAAGTTGCATTTCTGGATGCAGCGACGGATTGTGTTTAGTGACAATGGTTTTCCAAAGTACTCCCGAGCCCAGGTGGCTATAATTGTCACAGTAGCATGATGGTTTCTTAGGCAGTGCCGCCTGAGGGCTCGAAGATCACGCACATTCAACAGTGGTTTCCAACTTTGCCCTTTACGCACTGAGATGTCTCTGAATTCTCTGAATCTTTTCACAATATTATGTACTGTAGATGTTGAAAGACCTAAATTCTCTACAATCTTGCGTTGGGAAATGTTCCTTTTGAACTGACTAACAATTCTCTCATGAATTTTGGCACAAAGGGGTGAGCCACGACCCATCCTTGCTTGCAAAGACTGAGCCTTTGATGGACGCTACTTTTATACCCAGTCATGATACCTCACCTGCTACCAATTAGCCTGCTTAATGTGGAGTCTTCCAAATCGGGGTTACTTGAATGTTCTGTGCACTTTTCAATCTTATTTTAACTTTGTCCCAACTATTGTTGAGTGTGTTGCAGCCATCAAATTCTAAATTCGTGTATATTTACAAAATACAAATAAGTTTGTCAGTAAAACTATTGAAAATCTTTTCTCTGTACTTTTGTAAGTTAAATAAAGGTCCACGTGAATTAACATATCACAGATTTTTGTTTTTATTGAATTTTGGAAAATATCCCAAAATTTCTGGAAACGGGATTTGTATATTATTTCTGTTTTGCACAATTTTTCATCTATTCAGTATATATATGTATATATATATATATACACTGTAATAGATTTACTTATTTTTTTCTTCTGTATTATGTATTACATTGAACTTCTGCTAAGTTAACAAATTTCATGTCACATGGTAGTGATAATAAACCTGATTCTGATTCAAAAAGGCGACATTCATCATTAAGGACTCCCATCGCCAAGTTCTTATTGTTACCATCAACCTTAAGACACACACTCAATGATTCAGGAACAGCTTCTGTCCCTCTGCCATCCAAGTTCTGAACGGACATTGAATCCATAAACACTACCTCACTACACTTTTTTTATTTGTATTTTTGCACTACTTATTTAATCTAACTATTTTATACACATACCTACAGTAAAACAATCTTTTTCTGTTATTATGTATTCCATTGTACTGCTGCCAAAATGACCAATTACATGAGATATGCCGGTGATAGTAAACCTGATTCTGATTCTCATTACTTAAGATTGAATCAAAATAATGGCCAAAGTTTTGGTACATACTAAGAGTTCTTAACTAAATGAAACACTTAATTTAGTTAAAATTATTGAAATATACCATCAATGTTGAATCTAATGAAACATGGCTCCTGGATGATATTGTGAAAGTATGGGATAAGACCCAGTAAATAGCCGCTAATGATTAGACAATCGAAAGGAACATGAAACAGTATATTAGAGACAGTAGAAAGGCTAAAGAGCAAATTTTTGCTTTAACCAAGCAAGGGAAAGAACAAGACAGGAATTCAATCGAAATCATGCACACAACATGCTGGAGCAACTCGTGTTTGTGTTTTACTCAGGATTTCTAGCAATTGCATAATCTCTTGTGTTCTTAATTTAATCGTTGAGCATTGCTCAGGCTCAGAAACAAACTAAAACAAAGTCAGAAAGCACAGCTGCGACTTAAAGTGGGCAGTCCTGCTAGTGAAACCAGGTCGCCAGTTCTGGTGTTCTGCCCAGGGAAGCACCTACTTCTCAAGCTCCAACCTGGTAAACATCTAACAGGACCTCTATGCCAACTCCAGAGAATTACTGTACATCAAATAATCTCTGGAGACAGCACCTCTACCTGAACTCCACAGAATTACAGCCTACATCGGTCAGTCCTCCGAGATAGCGGCACCGTCTGAGCTCTAAAGAATTACAGGGTGGAAACACACAAAATGCCAGAGGAACTCAGAAGGCCAAGCAGCATCTATGGAAAAGAGTACAGTCAGCGTTTCGGGCCGAAACCCTTTAGCAGGACTCAAGACTGGACATGACATTGACTCTCCAGCGGCCCCTAGCAACCCAATTAAGGACGGTATCGATGAACAATAAGTTTGACAGAGCAACAGACATAAAATGCCGAAGGAACTCAGCAGATCAGGCAGCATCTGTGAAAATGAATAAACAGTCGACGTTTTGGGCCAAGACCATTCTTCTAGCAATGTCACAGCTTGCTTCAATAAAGCGTGAAAGGGCGTGAAAACACATTGGACTGTGGCTGAAACCATAGTTAATTGTTTCAAATTCAACATTTAAAAAAGATTGGATAGGTGCATAGATGGGAGGGGTATGGAGGGCTATGGTCCAGGTGTAGGTCATTGGGGGTTGACAGTTTAAATGGGTCAGCAGGGACTGGGTGGGCCACAAGAGTCTTTCTGAAGAACTGAAATCTTTGATTGAAGCCTGTAAGTTGGCAGAACGAAGTCCAGCAAACTAATTCTAATTCTAATTCTCAATTATCTTTTGGAGTTGGTAATCAGGAAGTAAAATTATGGACACAAAGAGGATTCTGTACCCAATGGCCGACTCTTGACAGCCTTCACCGCTCGGAGAGACGATGATTGTCGTCCTGGATGAGTGCCGGATCCAAAATTTCTCTTTCAGGCACCCAGCACCTCTCCTCCGGTCTGAATCCTTCCCAGACCACAAGATATTGTCGAACACCTCAAACAGTACATGAGTCCAAAATTCTTCTCACGGTGAAGACCTGCTCCGGATTAAGAACACTGGGTGGCGTCGGGACTAATGGTATTGTTGCTAACTGGCTGGTTCACAAGCTTCAACTTGGAAACGTGGAAATTGGGATTGATCTCATGGGTGGTGAGGAGCTGCAAGATGTAGGCCACCATGTTTACTTTCCTGAGAATATCCAAAGAACCTGGGCGTCAATTTCCTGGATTCCACACAGAAAGGCACATTCTGAATCGACAGCCAGACCTGTTGCCCAGGCTGCAAAACTGGTCCCTGTCTTTTTTGCAGTTAGCTTTCATTTCAGCCTTCCGGGTAAAAGCTAACAAAATTTCCCTTGCACTAGCCCACCTCGACTTTTAGCATCGGACAAGATCTTGGGCTGCAGGTACCCCTGCCTCTTGCTCAAGGAAGAGTGACAGAGAATACTCAAATTGGCATCCGAAAAGAGACATCCCATGCGCTGAATGCCATTAAGTGTTGTGGGCGACCTTTGCTCACATCAAGTGGCCACTCCACTCGTTTGGAGTTTCAGAGGCCAGATATCTTATGATACATTCCATATCTTGGTTCTTCCGCTCCGTCTGGCTGTTGAACTGTGGGTGAAACCTAGAGGAAAGACTTGCTGTTGCCCCATTCAGTTTGCAAAACGCCCTCCAGAATCATGATGTGAATTGCGGATTGTGATTGAACACAATGCCTACCGGAAAACCAAGGATCCTGAAACCTGTTGTAGGACAACCTCGGCCGTCTCAGCCGCAGATGGAGTCTGTCCAAGGCATTGAACGTGCAGGCCTTTGAAAAACGATCCACAATTATCATGTTAGTGGTCTTCCCCTTGGAAGACCCGTAGTCCATGGAGATGAGAGCCCATGGCCTTTCTGGAGCAGGCTGAGGGTGAAAGAGTCCTTGAGTTTGGGTGCATGGCTCCTTGTTCCAGGCACACACCTCACATGCCAAGACGTATTGACGGACCTCCCTCGCCATTCCAGGCCTCCAATATCTTCTCTTAAAGAACTCAAGGCTCCTGGCAATCCCTAGTGAGATGTTAATCTCCATGCATATCACCACTGATGAACTTGAGACCGGACAGGACTAGGAACGAACAGCTGAATCGGAGGATCATACTGAAGAATCTCCCCTTACGTCTGGGCCTTGTGATTAAGCTTGTTGATTCCCCAACAAATTGGTGCTATCACCTTGGCTTGAGGCAAAATGGTGGTAGGCTGTTTCTCTCATTCGCGTTCGTCGAACTGACAGGACAAAGCATCTGGCTTCTGGTTCTTAGATCCCAGTCAACAGGTCAGGATGAAATTAAAATGGTTAAAGAAAAGAGACCACCTGGCCTGCCTGGAATTCAGTCTCTTGGCCTACTGAATAAAAGCCAAGTTCCTGCGGTCCGTCCATATGATAAAAGGGTTCTTTTCCCCTCCCTCGAGCTAGTGACACCATTCCTCCAGAGCCAACTTGACCACAAGCAGCTCTGTATTCCCAATGCCATAATTCACCTCTGCTGGGGATAGTCGCCTGGAAAAGAACACACACGGGCACAGTTTATTGTCTGAAGATGTACAGTGAGACAACACTGTACTCCGACGATGGAAGCGTCCACTTCCATGATGAAGGAAAGGTGAGAGTTAGGTGCAACTGAAATGAGAGCTGTATGAACCGTTGTTTGAGCTCTGTGAAAGCAGCCTCCGTCTCAGTAGTCCAAACGAAAGGGCCCTGGATCTCTTGGTTAGTACCGTCAGCAGAGCCACCACTGAGCCGAAGTTTCTGATAAACTTTCGATAAAAGTTGACAACACCCAGGAATCGTTGGACTTGCTTCATATTGGATGGCTCTGGCCAATCTTCGACTTCATGCATCTTATTAGGGTCCATCTTGAGTTTGCCTTTAGAAATGATGCAGCACAAAGAATAACTAGTGGTTACGTGAAATTTAGAGTTCAAAATTCGAAATATATGAAAGTCTATGATCAAGAAGTCTCTTTAGTGTATCTCTGATGTAAGCGACATGCTCCTCCAAGAAAATTAGGATGTCATCCAAGTAGATGAAGGTGTACTTCTGGAGAGCATTCGGAGCACATCGTTTATAAAGGCCTGGAAAACTGCTGGCATGTTCATAAGACCGATGTGCATGACCAGATGCTCATAGTACCCTGCTGGTGTGTTGAATGCCGTCTTCCACTCGTCACTCTGCTTTATCCGAAACAAAAGCCCAGCTTCAAAAGTATTCTTGCCTCTTGGAGAACTGTGAAAGCAGTGTTCATGAGAGGAAGAGGGTAACACTTTCTGACCATTATACGATTCAGCCAATGCAACACTGCAGACTCCCTTCCTCCTTCGGTATGAAGAAGCCGGCGCCAGTTGGTGAGGTGGAGCGCCAAATGAATCCCAGGGCAATAGCCTCCTTAATATTCTTCTTCATAGGTCTGAAACATGTATAATGGACCCCACGGAGGACACATACAGTGGCATGAAAAGTTTGGGCACCCCTGGTCAAAATTTCTATTACTGTGAATAGCTAAGCGGGTAAAAGATGATCTGATTTCCAAAAAGCATAAAGTTAAAGATGACACATTTCTTTAATATTTTAAGCAAGATTACTTTTTTATTTCCATCTTTTACAGTTTAAAAATAACAAAAAAGGAAAAGGGCCCAAAGCAAAAGTTTGGGCACCCTGCATGGTCAGTACTTAGTAACACCCCCTTTGGCAAGTATCACAGCTTGTAAATGCTTTCTGTAGCCAGCTAAGAGTCTTTCAATTTTTGTCTAGGGGATTTTCGCCCATTCTTCCTTGCAAAAAGCTTCTAGTTCTGTGAGATCGCTGGGCTGTCTTGCATGCACTGCTCTTTTGACGTCTATCCACAGATTTCCGATGATGGTTAGGTCTATGAGGGCCACGGCAAAACCTTCAGATTGCACCTCTTGAGGTAGTCCACTGTAGATTTTGAGGTATGTTTAGGATCATTATCCTGTTGTAGAAGCCATCCTCTTTTCATCTCCAGCTTTTTTACAGACGGTGCGATGTTTGCTTCCAGAATTTGCTGGTGTTAATTGAATTCATTCTTCCCTCTACCAGTGAAATGTTCCCCGTGCCACTGGCTGTAACACAAGCCCAAAGCATGATCGATCCACCCCAGTGCTTAACAGTTGGAGTGGTGTTCTTTTCATGAAATTCTGCACCTTTTTTCCCTCCAAACATACCTTTGCTCATTGCAGCCAAAAAGTTCTATTTTAACTTCATCAGTCCACAGGACTTGTTTCCAAAATGCATTAGGCTTGTTCAGATGTTCCTTTACAAACTTCTGACGCTGAATTTTGTGGTGAGGTTTTCTTCTGATGACTCTTCCATGAAGGTCATATTTTTGCAGGTGTTGTTGCACAATAGAACAGTGCACCACCACTCCAGAGTCTGCTAAATATTCTTCAAGGTCTTTTGCAGTCAAACGGGGGTTTTGATTTGCCTTTCTAGTAATTCTACCAGCAGTTCTCTCGGAAAGTTTTTTTGGTCTTCCAGACCTCAACTTGACCTCCACCGTTCCTGTTAACTGCCATTTCTTAATTACATTATGAACTGAAGAAACAGCTATCTGAAAACGCTTTGCTATCTTCTTATAGCCTTCTCCTGCTTTGTGGGCATCATTTATTTTAATTTTCATAGTGCTAGGCAGCTGCTTAGAGGAGCCCATGGCTGCTGATTGTTGGGACAAGGATTGAGGAGTCAGGGTATTTATAAAGCTTTGAAATTTGCATTACATGGCCTTATCTAATGGTGACTGTGAACAAGCCATAGCCCTAACAAGCCTAACAAGGTCTGTGACCTTGGTAAAACTTATCTGAGAGCTCAAATCTCTTGGGGTGCCCAAACTTCTGCATGATGCTCCTTTCCATTTTTTCACTCTAAAATTGTACAAAACAAGATAATGCACCAATCTTGCTTAAAATGTTGAAAAGAATGTTTCATCTTTAACTTTTTGACTTTTGGAGATCAGTTCATCTTCTACTCACTTAATTATTCACGGTAACAGAAATTTTGACCAGGTATGCCCAAACTTTTGCACGCCACTGTACCTGGCAGTAGTTGCACAGTCGTAGGGTCGGTGCGGTGGATGAGTCAAAGCCTTTCCCCTGCTGAAGACCTCCTCTAAATCCTTGTAGATAGAAGGGATTTCTACCGGCATGAGTGCTGCAATTGCCCCAAGCCGTCTTCTGAGAACGACTTCTGTGATTTCGTTGGTAGCGGGGGTGGGGGGGGGTGTGCTTGGGCAGAACAAGAGTCTACAGGAGTCTTTAATGAAATCAAAAGCCAAATCACAGTTCAAATTCTGGTTTGTCCACTGTGCGAGGTTCTTCTGCTCCTGGGACTAGTTTCTTAGGTTCTCAGTCTTGGAGCTGTCCTCTTAGACGGGATCTAGCAACTGGAGCTCCTTGGCTTAGCTGCTAGAATTCCAAATTGTTTGGGCACTCTCCATGGATTGGTCCTGAACTAGAGGTCTCATTCCAGCGCATCCCTGACTGGGCTGAGTTGGGACTCACACGGGCCTATTGGCTGGAGCCGGCTTGTCTTTCCTTGAAGGTAGGACTGGGTCTCCCGAAGACTCCAGGTTACGTTGAGTAGAAGTTTGTTCCCTCGCTGGCTGCTGGTCTCGAGAGAGTCTGGGGTTGGAACAGCAAGTCGAAAACAAGCCCTCTTACCATGGCTAGACCAAGCAGTGATTCTCCCCACCTTCCAGTCCACGAACAGCCAAAGGTACATGAGGATTGGGGGCATGAATGGAGAGTCAATATTGTAGAAACTAATGTCTCCACATGATCCCTTATCCTCATCTGCAAAACCACAGCCTGTTGCTAGATCTGTCCAGAACCTAGCGAGCGGTCGTCCAAGACAGTTGCGACTGATTCAACTCCGGCAGCATCATGTCGAACCGAAGGGTGGTTCGTATATCCAGAAAATTACCTTCTGCTCCAGAATCCACAAAATCCTTCACATGTCTCAGGTTCTTATCCCAGGTAAACTCTGCCTTCAGCCAAAACCAGAATCAGTGGTTACAAGAAAATGGGATAATTACACCTGTGAGATTTTTGCACTGGGCTACCCCTATTGTGCCAGTAGTCAAGAAAGACAGGGACATAAGAATATGTGAAGATTACAATGTCACAGTGAATTCATGCCTACCCATCGAGTCACACCCGATTGCAAAGATGGAAGATCTCTGCGCAACACTGGGAGGCGGAACATTCTTCATAAACTTGACCCTGATTTCACTGGACAACAAATATCTTGTTTCCTGAATACCTTTAGGCATAGCTTATGAATTTTGGGCTACTGATCATGAAAATCGGCATGAAATTTCCATATCACACACCATTTTTTGAAATCACTTATGTTTATTATTTCAATTCATAATTCAAGTCAATTAAAATGTTGCCCACAATGTAAGCTGGAAAGTTTCCTATCTTGTCCAGGCATGCTTAGGCGGCGTGGCTGCTGCATGGCAGGACAGGTTTTAGTAATAATTATTGGGTTCAGGGCTGTAAGGATGGAATTTGCTATCACCAGGCACAAAAGTTTCTATGAAGGATTTTGATATTTAAGACAATGCTTCCCAGAATAACTGTTGCCAAGATTAAGGAAAGCATTTTTGTAATTTAGTTTTTTATTGCAGTTCATCATTAAACAAATATTTCCATAAGATGTATTTCAGATATTGTACATATATATCATATAATCATATATGCCACATATCTCCACATAATATTTCTATGAGGTATACACTTATAGAAGAGAGGAAAGAAAGAACAAGTGAAAGGAGAAAACTATGTACAAATGGGGAGTGATTTTTTTTTGCAACATATTCATTGATTTGTGAGGATAAAATCAGGCCTATGAGGTGTTATGTAGTTAAACCATTTTTCCCAGTATGAATCTGTCACAAGGGGACGTGGAGACTGGACCCAAATGCAGGACGCAGGCACTGAAGTACTAGGGGCAGGACAGGAACAACTAAAGGATAGAACAAGATGGGGAGACTGTGGCATGCAAAGGTGATCCTGGGGTTCAGAGAGTTCATGGCAAAGGCAGGACCCTAGCTAGGCTAAAGGATGGGTCCATGGGACAAGGAATGCTGGAAGGATAGCCCCCTGGGTGGGCCGCATAACTCCTGGGCAGGGCCCGGCCTCCCAGGCAGGAACACAGGGGCTTGGGCAGGTCACCGGGCACCTAGGCAGGATGCGGGATACAACCCATCAGAAGTGAGGGGTAGGAAAGGGTCAGAGTCTTCAGGGCAGGCTGCATAGCTCCTGGGCAGGGCTGCCTCCCAAGCAGGAACACGGGGGCCTGGGCAAGACGCAGAGCACCTGGGCAGGTTGCAGGGCACCACCCGTCAGAAGAGAGGGGTAGGAAAGAGTCAGAGTCCCCCCGCTGGGCAACGGCAGTCCAGCCTGCTTACCCAACAGAGGAAAGGGATCGGAAGGGAGCTTGGTCCAGGGTGACTACAAGAACAGACTTACAGAACTAGATGATTAACAGTGGGTTCTCCAAGCCGGGGTCAAAACAGGATAGCCAGGCGAACAGGACAACCCCCCAACTAGACTCGGTCCCAGAGCCCCTTATATACACCTGCCAGCCGATGGGCATCAGGTGCACCTCCTTAAGCCAAGGTTAGCCTATTTGGGCTTAAGGATGCAAGGAAGGACGGCTACAAGACCCAGAGTCCGCGGACCAGATCAAGACCCGGAAAGCGGGCTCTGGACTGGACCATAACAGAATCAAATTGTTCCAACTTATGATTAACAGATGCTGTTATCTTCTCCATTTTGTAAATGTCCATTGTAATTTTCATCCATTCATTTAAGGTTGGGCTTTCCTGTGATAACCATTTCCTAGTAAGAGTCTTTTTACCAGCCACCAGCAGTATATTCATTAAATATTTAACTCTTTTCAACCATTCTTGAGGTATATACGCAAACTATATGGTCTTACTTTCTAAAGGTATTTCACATTTAAAGATGTCTTGTAGGGCATTGTGTATCCTACTCCAATAGTCTTTGATAACAGGGCAGTCCCAGAAAATATGATAATGATTTGCATTTTCATTTCCACAATTTCTCCAGCAAACAGGGAGGTTATTATCATAATGGGATTTCTGAGAGGGTGTAATAAAATATCTTATCAAGTTTTTCCATCCGAACTCCCTCCATTTCTGTGAACTGGTACACTTCCATTGATAACTCCATATTATTGTCCATTCTTCCTCAGATATAATTATCCCTCCTTCCTTCTCCCATTTTGTTTTAATGTGTGAAGTCGAATGTGTTTTAAGATTTGACAAACCCTTATATACGCTTGAAATGATTCCACTACCATTATCTGAATTATATACTTTTCTAAATAGCTCTATCAAACATTGGTGACGTTTTTAACCATCCTATTAACATATTGTCACATCTGTAAATACAGATAAAAGTCTTATTTTTCTAATAAGTGTTTCTCTTTAAGCATTTCAAAACTGAATAGCATTCCTTCTTTCATTATATTGCAAAGAATTGTTACTACTTTAGCTGTCCAGTCCTTAAATCTAGCATCCAGTTTATTTGGCGTAAAATCCAAGTCATATGCACACCATTTAAGAGTTTCAATATCTCCCTCTAGTTTATATTCTTGTATAATAGTTTTCCATATTTTAAGAGTCCATTTCAATAGTATGGGTTTTCGATTGTATTTATGTACCTTTGTAGGTTGATATCAGCTATAATTTCCTTTACGGGGATGGGAAGTATCCCCTCCTCAATATTTTTCCATTGAGTGTCATATGATAGGTTGCATCAACATATCACAGTTCTCAACTGTGCTGCAAAATAAAAAGCTCTAAGAGAAGGTAGGCCCCATCCCCCTCACCTTTCCTTGGCTAATTGCAAAGTTTTGAGATGAACTCTAGGCCTTTTACCTTGCCAAATATATCTTGATAACATTTTGTTCCATTCATTGAATTGATTTTGATTAATCTCTATTGGTAGGGTCTGAAAGAGATATAATAGTCTGGGCAGTATATTCATTTCAATAGATGCAATCATTGAACTGAGACTAAAAAAAAAGGAATTAGGTTCCATCTTGTTATATCTTCCTTAATTTTTTATATATAGGCTGATAATTGCATTCTGATAATTTTGCCAAATCTTTTGGCATAATGATGACCAAATACTCTGTTTGCCATGCCTGGGGATATCTACTTTCTATTTCTCTTGGTGGGCTATAGTTATATGAAAGTAATTGGGTTTTATCTGTGTTGATCTTGTATCCTGATAATTGATCATATTATACAAAGGATTGTATCAATTTAGGTAAAGAGTATGTTGGTTGCCCTAGATAGATCAAAATGTTATCTGTGTAACAGGCCAATTTATGCTTTGTCCCTTTAATAGTAATTCCCCTGGTATCTTCATTTTGTCTGATGTATTGAGCTAATGGTTCCAGATATAATGCGAAGAGTAGCGGTGACTATGCACAGCCCTGTCTCGTGCCCGTTTCTAGGGTAAGACTATTTGATAAATACCCATTGATTTTAATCCTAGCAGTAGGGTTGTCATATCGTGCTTGTTTATTTTAAATAATTGTGTCATAGAAGCCCAATGTATGTAAAAATCTGTAAAGAAAATTCCAATTAACCGAATCAAATGCCTTTTCAGTGTCCACGCTTATCACTATTGCTTTGATTTTATTTTTTTGGATATGATCCATAATGTGAAGTGTCCTTCGTATATTGTCTTGTGTTTGGCGTTGTTGTATAAAACCTGCCTGATCGTTATGTATCAGTATGGGTAGAAACTGTTCTAATCGTTTGGCTATGATGGAGGTAAATAATCTATAATCTACATTAAGAACGGATATTGGTCTAAATGACCCGCATAAGGAAAGCAATTTTGTTGGTCCACAAATCAAGCAGGTCATCGATGACAGGCAATTTGAAGAATTTCTAGTTGGACCGGAGAAAATTACACGGAAGGCATTCAAGGAAGTTGTTGAAATTTTTCTCGGCATCTACAGAGCACCAAACTACATGCAGCTGGTTGAAAGCATGCTTCAAGCATATAAAACCATGAAATGCAACATGCCACTAAAGATTCATTTTCTGCATTCCCATTTAGATTTCTCTCCTGCAAATCTTGGTGCTGTTAGTGACGAGCATGGTGAAAGGTTTCACCAGGACATTGCGGTCATGGAGAAAAGATACCAGGGCAACTGGAATCCATCAATGCTGGCGAATTATTGTTGGACACTTAAGCGAGAAGCCTCAGACACTGAGTACAAATGAAAATATTTTTAACTTAGTTAAACTATTGCAAAGCATCAGCACCATTATGCAATTAAACGCATTATATTCAGTAAAAGTTAGTGTTTCTCCAAATTCCTACCTGATACAAGTAGTCTGAAATTATATGTGTTCATCTTCAAACAGTCTATCATAAACAAAAACAAATTCTGAGGAAGCAACACTTTTGAAAAAATTTGTTGTCCAGTGTTGCAGACCAACAGCTCGAGCTAGAAGGACAGTCTAAGCCTCGCTACAATTGCAACGTACAAAGGTTTGTGAGACTCCCGTTCGGCGTAATCTCCAGCAATATTCCGACGTGCCATCGAATCCTGCGCAATACAATATCCTACTTAGATGATATTCTGATTATCGGGTCGACATTAGAAGAGCACCGGAATAATCTTGTTAAAGCCCTCTTCTAACTGATGCAACTTGGTCTGCGACTAAAGCCCGAGAAATACACCCTTACGGCAGATGATGTAAAATACCCGGGTATTCGCTTGGATTCCAAAGGAATACGTCCAATCAAAGAAAAACTTCGCCTCATTCTTGACGCCCTTAGCACCAGGGAATATCTAGGAGATATTCAGCATCCATGAGATGCTCCTTTTTGGGCATGGTCAATTTGGGATATTTGCTTCACGCAGCCTCGCCTCTTGCTCCGTGTAAACGTCTATTGAAGGAAGGTATGAGGTGAAGCTGGGAACTGGCAGAGGAATCTGCTTTTCAGAGAGCCAAACAAATGCTGCTCAATCCCAAGCATTAATGCACTCCGCCCCGGGCGCCAATTTTTTTGTACTGTGATGGATCTCCGTTTGGAGTTGGTATGGTACTAACCCAGAAGGATACGGCTTTCGCATCCATTTCCTTAACCCAGCCGAACGAAACTATGCGGAGTTGGACAAGGAAGCAATTGTTGTGGGGGTCATGCGTTTTCACCATTACCTGTATCGAGATTCCTCTGGACCATAGGTCATTGGTGAGAGCGAGGCCGTGCGGCGGAACCCTCTCCACTCATCAGTACATAATATCTTATGTTTCTGGTGGAAACAGTAACACCGCAGATGCCTTAAGCCGTCGTCGGTTACGTGAATATCGTCGAGAGTCGAATGGCCAGGCGAACTGGTATTACTGATGGACTGGGTCAACGTCTCTCCGGCCACCACCTCTCAGGTAAATGAAACTGAGTGATTTGCAACAAGTAAAAAGGTGCGTAGAAGATGAATGGTCAACTAGTGCGCCTGGAACTGTGCTACCCTATGCCAGAGGTCAAAACGAGTTTAGCATTTACGATGGTTGTCTGCAATGGGGAAGCCGTATTGTAATTCCTACACGATTACGGTTCCCTAGTCTGAAAGGGTGACATTGCTCTCATCCAGGAATATCACTAATGATGTCGCTAGCCTAGAGTTACGATGGTGGCCGGATATTGATGAAGACATTGAGCACATTGATCGTTCATGCGACCCATGCCAGTTGTTCCGACCTTTAAACGCTCCTGCACCTGTGGTTGCCTGACATTGGCCAAGCAAACCCTGAAGACGTTTACACGTCAATTGGGCGGTCACATGCTATTGGTGCGTATACTAAATAGATTGAGATCGAAGCGGCGAAGACCTTGATAAACATCTTACACACGCTATTATGTACGCATCAACTCCCTGATACTGTGGTCTGAGATAATGGTTCCGCGTTTACAAGTAAGGAATTACAACTATCTTTACAAGACAGTGGAGTTCGATCGCACGTACGTCCCCTTAACACCCATCATCAAACGGTATCGCTGAAAGAGCTGTTCGGAATGTCAAGCACATGGGATGCAAACTTTGAATGGGAATATACACACCAGGATCAAACAATAGAAAAAGCTGCAGGCGCTGAAATCCAAGCAACGCACACAAAATGCTGGAGGAACTCAGCAGGCCAGGCAGCATCTATAGGGAGAAGCGCAGTCGACGTTTCTGGCCGAGACCCTTCACGATCAACCGATTTTTGTTCGGGTACCGAATAACCTCACAAGCTATAACAATTTTCTCTCCATCTGAACTACTGATAGGCCGTAGGTTGCGTAACCAATAGGATTTACTGCACCCAGAACCGGAAGACGGAGCACGGAAGAAACAGCAGACAATGTAAGTGCAGTACGAGCATCGGAACTTTGAAGCGGGAGATCCAGTTTCCGTTCGCCCGAACCCTGAGAGCCGAAGGTGGATGAAAGGAGGGGGTAGGGTGAAAGCAAGTTACTTCAGCGCTTAAGGATGGTTGTGTATGTCCCCGACAGCTTCGGCACATCAGGTGACGTCCAAGTGAATCCCTCATTCCAGAACAAGCTAGTGACCAAGGCGGGTTAGCCCCGTAACCTATGGAAGCAGAATTCTCAGTTGAAAGCACCGAATCCGGACCAACACTCGATCCTGGGATTTCTGGATTGCGCGGATCACAACGGACCGAAAAACCTGAGGAATATTCTCAAGTGTGTGAATGTGTTCATTGTTTCATGGTGACTACGAGTCAAGCAGACCTATTGGTCTGAACTGGACACGATAAACATTCATAATTGTAACAATTCCAGGAACGCCATCTTGCCAAGGGTGAATTTGGGAGATCATCAAAAAGTTCAAAGGCTGGGTGTTGTGGGATCCTGAAAACGCCTCCTGTGCCCGCAGTAGGGATTTACTTCCCACAGGATCAGACGTCGCTCTCTGCTCGAGGGAAGGTCCATGTCACAGACGGCAGTAGTTCCGGCACTCTCATTCTAACCGAAATTGAGCAAAACATCTGCTATTGTCAGTTTTAGGAAGTGCTAAAATCATTCCGATTTGCTCAATTTCTCCCCGTTTAAACACACCTCATGGCCTTTTCCTTGTGGGGATACCCAGTGTGAGTCACCCTCAATTTTCCACAATCTCCCCCTTGCAAACCGTTGCAATACACCCATAATTTCCCTTCCCCTCTGTGAGCCCCTTCTACAGTGCTCGCTTCTTCCACTAGTTCTGAAGCACCTTTCATCGTTCTGGTCATCAGAGACCCTTATGATAAAGGTCCATTGTTCAGCCCTTTCTTCTGGCGAGTATCATCAGTCTTGGTGTCGACAAGGAGAGAGGGAGAGGAGCAGAGAGATTAGATTTTCACAATTGGCAGCTGGGAAAGGAAACGAAGAAAAGGAAACATTGGGTTTTGGGTAGATCAAGTCAAGTCAACTTTTATTGTTATTTCGACCATAATTGCTGGTACAGTAATGAGACAACGTTTTTCAGGACCATGGTGTTACATGAAACAGTACAAAAAAACTAAACTGAACTACGAAATTAAAAAAAAGACAGAGAAAGCTACACTAGACTACAGACCTACACTGGACTGCGTAAAGTGTACAAAAACAGTGCAGGCATTACAATAAATAATAAACAGGACAGTAGGTCAAGGTCCAGGCTTCGGGCATAGATGAGTCTGATAGCTTGGGGGAAGAAACTGTTATATAGTCTGGTCGTGAGAGCCCGAATGCTTCGGAGCCTTTTCCCAGACGGCAGGGAGAAGAGATTGTATGAGGGGTGCATGGGGTCCTTCATAATGCTGTTTCCTTTGCGGATGCAGCGTGTAGTGTAAATGTCCGTGATGGCGGGAAGAGAGACCCCGATGATCTTCTCAGCTGACTTCACTATCCGCTGCAGGGTCCTGCGATACGAGATGGTGCAATTTCCGAACCAGGCAGTGATGCAGCTGCTCAGGACGCTCTCAATACAACTCCTGTAGAATGTGATGATGATGATGGGGGGGGGGGGGGGGGGGGTGGGTAGATGGACTTTCCTCAGCCTTCGCATAAAGTAGAGACGCTGCTGGACTTTCTTTGCTATCGAGCTGGTGTTAAGGGACCAGGTGAGATTCTCCGTCAGGTGAACACCAAGAAATTTGGTGCTCTTTACGATCTCTACCGAGTAGCCGTCGATGTTCAGCGGAGAGTGGTCGCTCCGTGCCCTCCTGAAGTCAACAACCATCTCTTTTGTTTTGTTCATATTAAGAGACAGGTTGTTGGCTCTGCACCAGTCCGTTAGCCCCGCTGCGCCTCCTCTCTGTAAGTTGACTCGTCGTTCTTGCTGATGAGACCCACCACGGTCGTGGTGCAAATAACGTGTTTTGTTCAGAAAAATGGCGGAAACTGGTGAATCATTCCGTACACAGAAAATGCTGATGGAACTCAGCAAGTCAGGTAGCATCTATGGGAATGGGACCATTCATCAGGACTGGAGACGACGGGGAACAAGAAGGTAGGGAGAAGAGAATGAGTAGATTTAAAAGGTGCTGGGTGAAGGTGGGAGGGTGGGGAAGGGGGATAAAGTAAGAAGCCATGAGGTCAGGTGGAAAAGGTAAAGGGCTGGAGAAAAAGGAATCTAATAGGAGAGCAAAATGGGCCTGGGAAAAATGAAAGGAAGAGGGGCATCGGCGGACGCGATAGGCAGATAAAGAGAACAGGAGCGGTAGGCACGGGGTGGGGGGGGGGGTGGCACAGTGGGGAATAGAAGAAGAGGAAAGGGGAGGGGGTAAAGTTATCAGAAGCTGGAGAATTCCATGTTCATGGCATCAGATTGGAGGCTACCCAAACTGAATATGAGTTATTGCTCCCCCAATCTGACAGTGCCCTCATCGTGGCAGTAGAGGAGGCCATGGAACGAAATTTCATAATGATTGGCCACTGGGAAATTCCCCTTTTGGCGGATGGAGCGAAGGTGTTTCACAAAGTGGTACCCCACCCTACGTCGGGACGCAACCAAGTAAAGGAAACCTCATTGGGAGCGCTGGATACAGAAGACGACCCAAAAGATTCATAGTGCAGTGTTGCTTCACATAGTGTGGCATTCATAGCAAAAGAATTTGAGTACAGGAGCAGGGAGGTTCTACTGCAGTTGTACAAGACCTTGGTGAGACCGCACCTAGAATATTGTGTGCAGTTTTGGTCCCCTAATCTGAGGAAAGACATTCTTGCCATAGAGGGAGTACAGAGAAGGTTCACCAGATTGATTCCTGGGATGGCAGGACTTTCATATGAAGAAAGACTGGATCGACTAGGCTTATACTCACTGGAATTTAGAAGATTGAGGGGGGATCTTATTGAAATGTATAAAATTCTAAAGGGATTGGACAGGCTAGATGCAGGAAGATTGTTTCCGAAGTTGGGGAAGTCCAGAATGAGGGGTCACAGTTTAAGGATAAAGGGGAAGCCTTTTAGGACCGAGATGAGGAGAAACTTCTTCACTCAGAAAGTGGTGAATCTGTGGAATTCTCTGCCACAGGAAACAGTTGAGGCCGGTTCATTGGCTATATTTAAGAGGAAGTTAGATAAGGCCCTTGTGGCTAAAGGGATCAGGGGGTATGGAGAGAAAGCAGGTACAGGGTGCTGAGTTGGATGATCAGCCATGATCATACTGAATGGCGGTGCAGGCTCGAAGGGCCGAATGGCCTACTCCTGCACCTATTTTCTGTGTTTCTATGTTTTACCTCGGAGGACTGTTTTGGGGCCTGAATGAAGGCGAGGGAAGAGATGAATGGGCGGGTGTAGCAGTTCTTCCGATTCAGTGCTGGGAATGAGATGGTGTGAGTGCTGGGCCCGTTGTTTGCCATCTACATTAATGATCTGGATGATAATATGGTTAACTGGATCAGCATATTTGCGGATAACGCCAAGATTGGAGGTGTAGTGGCTAGAGAGGAAGACTATCAGAGTGTTTAGCTGGAGAAATCGGCTGAGAAATAGTAGCTGGAATTTAATGCAGGCGAGGTGTTACACTTGGGTAGGATTGGGTAGGCCTTACACGATGAACGGTAGGGCACCGGGGAGTACGGTAGTCTAAGGGCATTTGGGAATACACTGGGTCCATAATCCAATGAACGTGGCGGCACAAGTAGATAGGGCCAAAAGAAAGCTTTTGACTCATTGATCTTTTTAAATAAATCTATTGATTACAGGAGATGGGATACGATGTTGATGTTGAATCAGACGTTGGTGAGGTCTAATTTAGAATATTGTGTGCAGTGTTGATCACCCACCTACAGGACAGATGTCAATAAGGTTGAAAGAGTACAAAGAAAATATACAAGGATTTTTGCCGAAACTGGAAGGCCTGGGCTATAAGGAAAGGTTGAATAGGTTAGAACGTCATACTATGAAACGTAGAAGATTGAGAGGAGATTTGATAGAGGTATACAGGATTATGAGGGTTATAGGAAGGACACATGTAAGCAGGAGTTTCCACTGAAGTAGAGTGGGACTACAACTAGAGGTCATGGCTTGAGGGTGAAAATTGAAAAGTTTAAGGGGAAGTCAGAGATCCTGAGGGTGTGGAACAAGCTACTAGCGTACTCAGTGCACGCATGAAAGTTCTACTTCAATGTTTAAGAGAGGTTTGGACAGATACATGGATGGCAGGGTTATGAGGGGCCATGGTCCGATGGGACTGGGTGGAGTAATGTTTCGTCAATGACTAGACGGGCCGAAGAGGTTGCTTCCGTTGTACTGTGTCCTATGAAGAAATAATTGCTACAAATCAATTTTATTATTGTATCGCTGTGTAATATAGCGTATTCCTTAATATACATGGCAAACAATTTGCGTAATTGTACTGTATACTGACATTTTCTGTTTGCCTGTCAAGAATTTTGCAAGTTTTAAATTTAGTTTTCTTTTTTTTGTAATTTATTTTTTATTGAAGTTCATCATCAAACAAACATTTCCATAAGATGTATTTCAGACATTGCACATATATATCATATAATCATATATATCACAAATCTCCACAAAGTATTTATCTGAGGTATAAACTTATAGAAAAGAGTGTGGAAAAAACAAGCAAAAGGAAAGAACTATGTACAAGTAGGGAGTGATCTTTGTTTTACAACATATTCATTGATTTGTGAGAATAAAATCAGGCCTATGAGGCATTATGTAGTTAAACCATTTTTCCTAAACTGGACTGGTGGAAAATTTATCCCAATCACCCGTTATTTTCTTCAAGTAATATTCATTCAGAATATTTGTCTAATTTGCAATTATGGCAGCTGCGTGTGTTGTGCTGCAGCAACTGATTACATAGTCCCCATAGCAATATGAACACAAGAGTTTCTGCAGATGCTGGCAGTCTTGAGCACAACACACCACAAAAATGGGAGCAAATATGTCTAAATTTTCTCGATCATAAACCTCGTGAAATGCAGTGTCTTTCTATAATAACTCGTGTTTCTCTTTTATTTTGGTGATTCCTTTGCCGTGTCGCTCTTGTATTAAACCTACTCGTCAAGAGATGGGAATCACAGTCTTCAATGACATCTGCTGCACATAAATGAATGGAATGGTACCAATCTTAGTTGAACTATTCTACACGCTGTTTCCTTTAACAATATCTTTCATTGGTCAAGGAATCTGGGCAGTGCTATAAATATCAGCCAAAAGTGGGCATTGGCCATGGCCTGCCAATTCTCGCCCCCGATGTTTATCGCTAGACAGCACAAAGGTCGGGGGAGGACGGAGAAGTGACCAACGCCGCGTAGGTGTGGAATCAAATCTAGAAGTGCTCCCTTCCCAGTCCGCATCTGATCTTCATGTTTCTAGCAATAAACAGCGGAGGTGAGAACAGCCGGCAAGCCACGGTCAATGCCCACCTTTGGATCAATTGAATTGGAGTCTGATGGTTTATTGGAGTTTCTGTCTTTCAGCTTTGTTAACACTTCACTGCACTAGCAAGGTAACTGCATTTTATCATCTCCACATTTTTTTTTGCCTTAGAGTGATAATGTAATCCATAAACAACGTCGCCAGTATATAGCTATTGAGTGCGTGGAAGGTCATGTTTGACAAATCTTATTGAATTTGTGCGTGGAAGGTCATGTTTGACAAATCTTATTGAATTTTTTGAAGAGGCTACGAGGAAAGTTGATGACGGTAAAGCAGTGGATGTTGTCTATATGGACTTCAGTAAGGCCTTTGACAACGTTCCTCATGGAAGGTTAGTTAGGAAGGTTCAATCGTTAGGTATTAATATTGAAGTAGTAAAATGGATTCAACAGTGGCTGGATGGGAGATGCCAGAGAGTAGTGGTGGATAACTGTTTGTCAGGTTGGAGGCCCGTGTCTAGTGGTGTGCCTCAGGGATCTGTACTGGGTCCAGTGTTGTTTCTCATATACATTAATGATCTGGATGATTGGGTGGTAAATTGGATTAGTAAGTATGCAGGTGATACTAAGGTAGGTGGTGTTGTGGATAATGAAGTAGGTTTTCAAAGTTTGCAGAAAGATTTAGGCCAGTTAGAAGAGTGGGCTGAGCGATGGCAGATGGAGTTTAATGCTGATAAGTGTGAGGTGCTACATTTTGGTAGGAATAATCCAAATAGGACATACATGGTAAATGGTAGGGCATTGAAGAATGCAGTAGAACAGAGTGATCTGGGAATAATGGTGCATAGTTCTCTGAAGGTGGAATCCCATGTAGATAGGGTGGTGAAGAAAGCTTTTGGTATGCTGGCCTTTATAAATCAGAGCATTGAGTATAGGAATTGGATGTAATGTTAAAATTGTACAGGGCGTTGGTAAGGCCGAATTTGGAGTATTGCGTACAGTTCTGGTCATTGAATCATAGGAAAGATGTCAACAAAATAGAGAGAGTACAGAGAAGATTTACTAGAATGTTATCTGGGTTTCAGCACCCAAGTTACAGGGGAAGATTGAACAAGTTAGGTCTTTATTCTTTGGAGTGTAGAAGGCTGAGGGGGGACTTGATAGAGGTATTTAAAATTATGAGGGGGATAGATAGAGTTGACGTGAATAGGCTTTTTCCATTGAGAGTAGGGGAGATTCAAACAAGAGGACATGAGTTGACACTTAGGGGGCAAAAGTTTAAGGGTAAATGAGGGGGTATTTCTTTACTCAGAGAGTGGCAGCTGTGTGGAATGAGCTTCCAGTAGAAGTGGTAGAGGCAGGTTCGGTATTGTCATTTAAAGTAAAATTGGATAGGTATATGGACAGGAAAGGAGTGGAGGGTTATGGGCTGAGTGCGGGTAGGTGGGACTAGGTGAGAGTAAGCGTTCGGCACGGACTAGAAGGGCCGAGATGGCCTGTTTCCGTGCTGTAGTTGTTATATGGTTATATGATCACCTCTCGTTTCCGTCATTTACAATTGAACGGAGCCACTTCCCTCACGTTGCGCAATTTTCTCCGGGTGGAAAACATTCTCTGGCTTTAGTCGCGCAAAATATGTTGCAATATTTGATGTAAATTCCGTTCACTCTTCCTTTAGAACATCTTTTGTGGCTGTTTCTTCGAAACTCCACGAAACTTAGTGGAGTTTTATGATCTCGGTATCGTTCTTATGCTCTCCTCTGTGGAAAGAATGCCGATGCGACACGGTGGTCAAAAGAAAAGGTAACAAGGAGCAGTCTAGGAGAAATACATCTGATAATTCTCTTGGATAAACAGGTTGTCTATCGATGAAGTCTGAGGTTACTTAGGTTCATATTGTTTGGAAGATAGCAGAATGGTTTAAAGTTCAAAGTACATTTATTATCGAAGTACGTATACCGTATACAAACCTCGAGAATCGTCTTCTCGCAGGCAAAGAAACACCGTAGAACCCATTTAAAGGAAACTCCCATACAACAAGGCTATCAGACGTGGGAAAAAAGAACGCACAAACAGCACAAAACGAACAAATAATACACAAAACATTAAGCATCGAACTGCAGAGTCCCCAAAACTTGGTCCACAGCCATGAGACGCCGAGGTGAGTAAAGCCAGTCCAGATTACAATCAGACAGTATGTGTGTGAGGACGGTTTTCTGTGCTCGGTGTCAGATATTGGAGGTCCTGGTGTTAGGGTCTAGTCCGGAGCCCGCCTTCCGGGTCTTGCTCCGGTCCGCGGACTCCGGATTCCGGGCCTTGCAGCCAGCCCTCCTGTCACCCGGAGCCATTGGATCATCTTGGCTTAAGGAGGTACACCTGTCGCCTAATAGGGGGCAGGTGTTTATAAGGGGCTCGGGGACTGAGCCTACTTTGGGGGGGGGGTTGTCCTGCTCCAAAGCTGGTTTAACCAGCTCTGTCCTGGTTCGTATGCTCCGAATCCTGTTCTTCCCTGGTTGCCGGCCGCTCTGAATCCGGTTCTGCCCTGGTGGCCGGCCTGCTCTCTATCCTGTTCTGCCTGGGTTCTGACCTGCTCCGTACCCTGTTTACTCTGCCCGGGTTCTGACCTGCTCAGTATCGGTTCTGTCCAGGTTCGTCTTGTTTTCCGCTTCTCTCGTGTGCGCTGGTCCCGCTGTTCCGCTGTATTCACCTTGCCCGCGCTGTCGCACTGTCTGCTTGCTTCTCCCTATTTACTGGTGTATCCCGGTTGTCCTGCTGCTCACCCTGGACCCAGCTCCCTTCTGTTCCCTTGCCTCCGTCGGGTAAGCCAGGCCGTCGCCGTTACCCCTCGGGTGGTTCTGTCCCTCCCTGTCCCTTGCCTCCGTCGGGTAAGCCAGGCCGTCGCCGTTACCCCTCGAGTGGTTCTGTCCCTCCCTGTCCCTTGCCTCCGTCGGGTAAGCCAGGCCGTTGCCGTTACCCCTCGGGTGGTTCTGTCCCTCCCTGTCCCTTGCCTCCGTCGGGTAAGCCAGGCCGTCGCCGTTACCCCTCGGGAGGTTCTGTCCCTCCCTGTCCCTTGCCTCCGTCGGGTAAGCCAGGCCGTCTGCCGTTGCCCAGCGGCGGGACTCGGTCCCCTTCCTACCCCTCACCTCAGATGGGTTGTGCCCTGCACCTGCCCGGGCCTCCGTGTTTCCGCCTGGGAGGCGGCCCTGCCCGGGATCCATGCGGCCCACCCTGAGGACTCCTACTCTTTCCTCTCCTCGTTTCCCCTGTGTTGTGCCCCGAACCTACCCAGGTGTCTGCGCCTTGCACAGCCCTCCGTGTTTCCGCCTGGGAGGCGGCCCTGCCCAGGATCCATGCAGCCCACCCTGAGAACTCCAACCCTTTCCACCTCTTGCTCCCTACGGGTTGTGCCCGCACCTGCCCAGGTGTCTGCGCCTTGCCCGGGCCTCTGTGTTCCTGCCTGGGAGGCAGCCCTGGCCAGGAGTTATGCGCCCGCCCTAGGGGGCTCTTCTGCCTGCCTGAAATTTGGGATCCTCCTGCCTCGCCTGAACTCTGAGATCCTGCCCTGCCTGCCTGACCTCCGGGATCCAGCCCCGCCTGCATTACCCCTTGCATGCCATGGCATCCCCATCCTGTCCTACCCCTAGTACTTCAGTACCTGCGTCCTGCATTTGGGTGCAATCATGTCCCCGTTCCTGACACCTGGAGACTCCAGGCCTCCCAGACGGCCACATCTGCACCAGGTGTATCGAGCTGCAGCTCGTTAGGGACCGGGTTAGGGAACTGGAGATGCAGCTCGATGACCTTCGTCTGGTCAGGGAGAGCGAGGAGGTGAGAGAGAGGAGCTATAGGCAGGTAGTCACCCCAGGGCCTGGGGAGACAGATAAGTGGGTAAAGGCCAGGGGAGGGAAGGGCAAGAGACAGATGCTAGAGAGTACCCCAGTGGCTGTCACCCTTAATAATAAGTGCTCCTGCTTGAGTACTGTTAGGGGAGAGGGCCTACCTGGGGAAAGCAACAGTGGCTGCGCCTCTGGCACAGAGTCCGGCCCTGTGGCTCAGAAGGGTAGGGAAAGGGAGAAGATGGCAGCAGTGATAGGAGACTCTATAGTGCGGGGGTCAGACAGGCGATGCTGTGGACGCAGGAAAGAAACGCGGATGGTAGTTTGCTTCCCAGGTGCCAGGGTCCGGGATGTTTCTGATCGTGTCCACGATACCATGAAGTGGGAAGGAGAACAGCCAGAGGTCGTGGTACATATTGGAACCAACGACATAGGTAGGAAAAGGGAGGAGGTCCTGAAAACAGACTACAGGGGGTTAAGAAGGAAGTTGAGAAGCAGGACCGCAAAGGTAGTAATCTCGGGATTACTGCCTGTGTCATGTGACAGTGAGTATAGGAATAGAATGAGGTGGAGGATAAATGCATGGCTGAAGGATTGGAACAAGGGGCAGGGATTCAGATTTCTGGATCACTGAGACCTCTTTTGGGGCAAGTGTGACCTGTACAAAAAGGACGGGGTTCACTTGAATCCCAGGGGGACCAATATCCTGGCGGGGAGGTTTGCTAAGGCTACTGGGGAGAGTTTAAACTAGAAGTGCTGGGGGTTGGGAACCGAACGGAGGAAAGGGAGGTTAGCTCACAAATGGAGAAAGCTTGGAGACAGTGCGAAAGGGAGGATGGGCAGGTGATAGAGAAGGGACGCGCTCAGACCGATGGTTTGAGATGTGTCTATTTTAATGCGAGGAGTATTATGAATAAAGCAGATGAGCTTAGAGTGTGGATCAGCACTTAGAGCTATGTTGTTGTGGCCATTACGGAGACTTGGATAGTGCAGGGGCAGAAATGGCTACTTCAAGTGCCAGGCTTTAGATGTTTCAGAAAGGACAAGGAGAGAGGCAAAAGAGTTGGGAGCATGGCACTGTTGATCAGAGATAGTGTTACGGCTGCAGAAAAGGAGGAAGTCATGGAGGGGTGTCTGCAGAGTCTCTGTGGGTGGAAGTTAGAAACAGGAAGGGGTCAATAACTCTACTGGGTATTTTTATAGACCACCCAATAGTAACAGGGACATCGAGGAGCAGATAGGGAGACAGATTCTGGAAAGGAGTAATAATAACAGGGTTGTTGTGGTGGGTGGTTTTAATTTCCCAAATATCGATTGGCATCTCCCTAGAGTGAGGAGTTTAGATGGGGTGGAGTTTGTTAGGTGTGTTCAGGAAGGTTTCTTGACACAATATGTAGATAAGCCTACAAGAGGAGAGGCTGTACTTGATCTGGTATTGGGAAATTAACCTGGTCAGGTGTCAGCTCTCTCACTGAGAGAGCATTCTGGAGATAGTGATCCATTCTACAATTATGTGAAGAGCAAGAGGATAATATATGAGAGAATAAGACCATTCAAGTGTGACAGTGGAACAGTGTGTATGGAAACGGAGGAGATAGCAGAGGTACTTAATGAATACTTTGCTTCAGTATTCACTCGGAAGAGGATCTTGGCGATTGCAGGGATGACTTACAGAGGACTGAAAAGCTTGAGCATGTAGATATTAATGAAAAGGATGTGCTGGAACCTTTGGAAAGTATCGAGTTCGATAAGTCACCGGGACTGGATGGGATGTACCCCAGGCTACTGAGAAACGAGGGATAAGACTGCTGAGCCTCTGGTGATGATCTTCGCATCATCAATGAGGACGGGAGCGGTTCTAGAGGATTGGAGGGTTGCAGATGTTGTTCCTTCGTTCAAGAAATGGAGTAGAGATAACCCAGGAAATTATAGACCAGTGAGCCTTACTTCAGTGGTTGGTAAGTTGATGGAGAAGATCCTGAGAGACAGGATTTATGAATATTTGGAGAGGCATAATATGATTAGGAATAGTCAGCATGGCTTTGTAAAAGGCAGGTCGTGCCTTACGAGCCTGATTGAATTTTTTGAGAACGTGACTAAACTTATTGATGAAGGTAAAGCCGTAGAAGTAGTGTAAATGGATTTCAGCCAGGCATTTGCTGAACCCCATGCAAGGCTTATTGAGAAAATAAGAAGGCATGGGATCCATGGGGACATCGATTTGTGGATCCAGAATTGGCTTGCCCACAGAAGGCAAAGAGTAGTTATATTCTGCATGGAGTTCGATGACCAGTGGTGTGCCTCAAGGATCTGTTCTGGGACCCCTACTCTTCGTGATTTTTATAAATTACCTGGATGAGGAAGTGGAGGGATGGGTTAGTAAAATTGTTGATGACACAAAGGTTGGGTGTGTTGTGGATAGTGTGGAGGGCTGTCGGAGGTTACAGCGGGACATTGATTGGATGCAAAACTGGGCTGAGAAGTGGCAGATGGAGTTCAACCCAGATAAGTGCGAAGTGGTTCATTTTGATAGGTCAAATATGATGGCAGAATATAGTATTAATGGTAAGACTGTTGGAAATGTGGAGAATCAGAGGGATCTTGGGGTTCGAGTCCATAGGACACTCAAAGCTGCTGTGCAGGTTGACTCTGTGGTTACGGTGCATTGGCCTCCATCAATCATGAGATTGAGTTTTAGAGCCGAGAGGTAATGTTGCAGCTATATAGAACCCTGGTCAGACCCCACTTGGAGTACTGTGCTCAATTCTGGTCGCCTCACTACAGGAAGGATGTGGAAGCCATAGAAATGGTGCAGAGGAGATTTACAAGGATGTTGCCTGGATTGGAGAGAATGCCTTATGAGAATAGGTTGAGTGAACTCGGCCTTTTCTCCTTGGAGCGAAGGAGGATGAGAGGTGACTTGATAGAGGTGTACAAGATAATGAGAGGCATTGATCGTGTGGATAGTCAGAGGCTTTTCCACAGGGCTGAAATGGTTAGCATGAGAGGGCATAGTTCTAAGGTAGTTGGAAGTAGGTTCAGAGGAGATGTCAGGGATAAGTTTGTTTAATCAGAGAGTGGTGAGTGCGTGGAATGGGCTGCCGGCGGCGGTGGTCAAGGCTAGAACGATAGGGTCTTTTAAGAGTCTCCTGGATAGGTACATGGAGCTTAGAAAAATAGAGGGCTATGGGTAAGCCTAGGTAGTTCTAAGGTAAGGACATGTTCGACGCAGCTTTGTGGGCCGAAGGGCCTGTATTGTGGCGTAGGCTTTCTATGCTTCTATGTTAGAAGCCAATGGCCGCGGGCACAGCCTCCGAGTTATTCGGTTCAGCGCTGAATCGATGGCTGTAGACCTCGATCAATTCGCGCAAATAGTGAAGCGCGTTCAGCGCTGTTGACATCAAACATCAAACGGCAGCCGCAAGTGCGTCCACACAGACGATCGCTGGTTCGTATTCCGCCAATGGTAATGGACGCCACCGGCATTGGCCATAGCTGCACTGCACGCCGGATCTATATGATCGTAAAGGGCACTGACAAGAAATGCAATCACTAGTAGAAGAATCTCCAACAAAGGGACAGAGTTAAATAATATCGGTCGTTTAACACGGAGATGAGCAGATTTTTTCCTCTGAGAGGGGAGCGTCTGCCTGAATTCTTCGCTTCAGATGACTGCCTGTGGCTGGACATTAGCACTATTTAAGTTTAAGGTATAAAGTTGATGCACCATCAATAACTCTCGGAGACGTGAGTCGAGATAGGCTTTTATTAGCTGGAAGAAAGCACCGTCAGCAGCAAGAGCCCACCACACAACATCCTGGAGACTGAGGGAGGAGCAGTGCCTCCAATTGCCTTTATACAGGGGTCTGTGGGAGGAGCCACAGGAGCAGTCAGCAGAGGGGGGCGGGGGACGTGTCCAGACAGGAATAAGTAGTTCACCACAAAAGTTCAAAGTAAATTTATTATTAAAGTACACATAGGTAACCTGAGAATCGTTTTCTTGCGAGCAATCTCAATAAATCCAAGATTCATAATATAATCAATGGAAGACCGCACCCAATAGGGACGGCAAACACCAATGTACAAAATACAACAAACTGCAAATACAAAAGAGGAAAGTACCTCAGGTTTTACCCTGAGCTGAGAAAAAAATAATAATAAATATTTAAGAAATAAATTTCGAGAACATGAGATGGAGAATCCTTGAAAGTAAGTCCATAGTTTGTGGGAACAGTTAGTTCAGTGATGGGGCGAGTGAAGTTGACTGCAGTTACCCCCATTGGCTCATTGCCTGATGGGGAATAACTGTTTCTGATCCTGGTATTTAAGGCTATTAAATATTTGCGTGCTTGGAGAATTGGTACACAAAGGAACAGCGTAGATCAACTGTAATTATAATCAATGGCGGTACAAGCCTAAAATGCCTGTCGGCTTACACTGATTCTTGTTTTCTTGTATTCCTCTGCTAATACTCTTCCAACCTTCTATTTTTGACATGCGTTGGGGTCTGGAACTGGGAGACCACATTTCCATTCAGCCGATACCCGTACATTGCACCCGCCGCCCGCCCAATGCTACACTGATTCACGTTGACGTGACAGATTCGTCCATTTGCTGTATCATATCTCTGCCTGAAGGATTCTGCATCTCCCGAAATGATATCGATTACCCCTTCTCTGTATCTGTCCTCCCATATAATTGTTTTGAACCATACAAATGCCATAATCACTTCCTATCACATTCTTTCCCATTGACAACGCACAAAAAAAAGATTGGCTAAAATTAACAGGCCCGTTAGGTTAACATATCGGGCAGTCCTGAAGCAGTACATGAGAGAATGTTACTATTCCAGCGGGCATATTTGTTCGGACGGGAAATTAACGAAACAAACGTAAAATAAAAAGTTTTAAATGGAAAATTCCATGAACGCTCTTGGATTCAAGTTCAGGCGAATGAACGAGGTTCGTCCGATAATCCCGTCTGAATGGACGATTTATACACAATAATGTACTATAGTCAACGTGTGTTCATCTTTCAGCCCCGCCCTGACAATTAGTTGTCTGTGTGGTGCATCTATGTCGATTCTCAGACTGTATTTGCCGATGTCGAGAGACAGACAGTGATGCAGTAAACCTATTTATAATAATTCTTAACCTCGCGTTGTTGTCGTTCTGCCTGATGTATAGGAACTCATTGAATCTCTGCTTCAGGTAGTAAATGAGATATTGTAGCGGTGTGCTACACGCAGCGCTAAAATAACGACACGGAGTCGGTAAACTGCAGTTAAAGAAGATTTTGTTCGAACTTCACAGCCTTGCTTTAAAGCCGCCCTGATCCCGCCCTCCCCGGGCGCGGATGCTGTAGGGGACACGTACTCAGAATTCCGCGCAGGCTTTTCCCTTTGTTGGTGAAGCACCTGGCGCCCTTTTGGGACTGGCCTTTGTGCCGGAGCGCTGGTTATTTGTGAGCCGGTTCGAGTGCGCTAGGAAGTGGGTCGCCACATAACACTCCCCTCCCCCCCCACAACCGGCGATGCACCCTCCAATGTCCACAGTCTGGGCCGGACCCTGTTTGGGAGGTCGGCCTCTGCGCCGCGGTGCCGGAAACTCGACCGGTTGCGCCAAGTCCACATGGGCCGGTTTGAGTCGGTCCACTGTGAAAACCTTCTCTCTCCCCCCAACGTACAGCACGAACGTGGACCCGTTGTTCCTGAGCACCGTAAACGGCCCCTCGTAGGGCCGCTGCAGCGGTGGCCGATGCCCGCCCCTTCGAACAAACACAAACTTACAGTTCTGCAGGTCTTGGGGTACACAGGTCGGGTTCTGCCCATTCTGCGAAGTGGGTATGGGGGCCAGGGCACCGAGCCTCTCGCGTAGTCTGCCCAGGACTGCTGCGGGTTCTTCCTCTTGCCCCCTGCTGGTATGAACTCCCCGGGGGCGACCAGGGGTGCGCCGTACACCAACTCGGCCGACGAGGCGTGCAGATCGTCTTTGGGCGCCGTGCGGATGCCGAGTAGGACCCAGGGAAGCTCGTCCACCCAGTTAGCTCCTCTCAGGCGGGCCATGAGAGCCGACTTCAGGTGACGGTGGAAACGCTCCACCAGTCCGTTCGACTGTGGGTGGTAGGCAGTGGTGTGGTGCAGCTGTGTCCCCAAAAGGCTCGCCATAGCTGTCCACAGGCTGGAGGTGAACTGGGCGCCTCTGTCGGAGGTAATGTGGGCCGGTACACCAAAGCGGGACACCCAGGTGGCGATCAGTGCCCGGGCGCAAGATTCGGAGGTGGTGTCGGTGAGCGGGATCGCCTCTGGCCATCTTGTGAGCCGGTCCACAATAGTCAGGAGGTGCCGCGCTCCGCGCGACACTGGCAGGCGGCCCACGATATCCACATGAATGTGGTCGAAACGCCGGTGGGTGGGGTGGAACTGCTGCGGCGGGGCCCTGGTGTGCCGCTGAACCTTGGCCGTCTGGCCGTGCAGGCACGTTCTGACCCATTCACTGACCTGCTTGCGGAGTCCGTGCCAAACGAACCTGCTGGAGACCATCCAGACCGTTGTCCTGATGGAGGGGTGCACTAAGTTATGAATGGAGTCGAAAACGCGTCGCCGCCAGGCTGCCGGGACGACGGGACGGGGCTGGCCGGTGGCGACGTCACAGAGTAGGGTCCTCTCACCTGGGCCTACGGGGAGGTCCTGGAGCTGCAAACCGGAGACTGCGGTTCTGTAACTCGGGATCTCCTCATCTGCCTGCTGCACCTCTGCCAGCGCCTCAAAGTCTACCCCTTGGGAAAGGGCGTGAATGTTAGGGCGAGAGAGCGCATCCGCCACGACATTGTCCTTACCCGAGACGTGCCGGACATCCGTCGTGTACTCAGAGATGTAGGACAGATGGCGCTGCTGGCGGGACGACCAGGGATCGGACACCTTCGTGAACGTAAAGGTAAGTGGTTTGTGGTCCGTGAACGCGGTGAAGGGCCTACCTTCTAAGAAGTACCTGAAATGCCGGATTGCCAGGTATAGCGCCAACAGCTCCCGGTCGAAAGCACTGTATTTGAGCTCGGGTGGCCGCAGGTGTTTGCTGAAAAACGCCAGGGGTTGCCAGCGACCCTCGATGAGTTGTTCCAGCACTCCACCGACTGCCGTTTTAGATGCGTCCACTGTGAGGGTGGTAGGGACATCCGTTCTGGGGTGCACTAGCATCGCGGCGTTTGCCAAGGCTTCTTTCGTTTTAATGAAAGCGGCGGCGGACTCCTCGTCCCAGGTAATATCCTTGCCGTTACCCGACATCAGGGCGAACGGGGGCTCATGAGTACGAATTCCTGAAGGCCTTTGATTGTGGTGGGTCGGGGGAAATGGCGGACGGCGTCTACCTTAGCGGGCAGAGGGGTCGCCCCGTCTTTAGTAATCCTGTGGCCCAGGAAGTCGATGGTGTCGAGCCCAAACTGGCATTTGGCCGGGTTGATTGTTAGACCGTACTCACTCAGTCGGGCGTAGAGTTGACGGAGGTGGGACAGATGCTCCTGACCACTGCTTCTGGCTATGAGGATGTCGTCCAAATAGATGAAAGCGAAGTCCAGGTCGCGCCCCACCGCGTCCATCAACCGCTGGAACGTCTGTGCGGCATTCTTCAGGCCGAACGGCATGCGGAGGAACTCGAAAAGGCCGAACGGGGTGATGAGAGCCGTTTTGGGGACGTCGTCCGGATGCATCGGGATTTGATGGTATCCGCAGATTAGGTCTACCTTGGAGAAGATCTGTGCGCCGTGCAGGTTTGCTGCAAAGTCCTGAATGTGCAGCACAGGGTAGCGGTCCGGTGTTGTAGACTCGTTCAGCCTGTGGTAGTCGCCGCATGGTCTCCAGCCCCCTGTCGCTTTGGGCACCATGTGCAGGGGGGAGGCCCATGGGCTGTCGGACCGCCGTATGATCCCCAATTCCTCCATCCTCTTGAACTCCTCCTTCGCCAGTCGGAGCTTGTCCGGGGGAAGCCGCCGAGCACGGGCGTGGAGGGGTGGTCACTGGGTCGGGATGTGGTGCTGTACGCCATGTCGGGGCATGGCTGCCGTGAACTGCGGTGCCAGAAACGATGGGAAATCCACCAGGCCTCTGGTGAAGTCGTTGTCGGACAGCGTGATGGAGTCGAGGTGTGGGGCTGGCAACTGGGCTTCTCCCAGGGAGAACGTCTGAAAGGTCTCGGCTTGGACCAGTCTCTGCCTCGGCAGGTCGACCAGCAGGCTGTGAGCCCGCAAAAAATCCTCACCCAGAAGCGGTTGTGCTACGGCGGCCAGTGTGAAGTCCCACGTGAACCGGCTGGAGCCGAACTGTAGCTGCACCGTACGGGTGCCGTAGGTCCTTACTGTGCTGCCGTTCACGGCCCTCAGGGTGGGACCCGGTGCCCTGTTGCGGGTGTCGTAACTCGTCGGAGGTAAGACGCTGATCTCGGTACCGGTGTCGACCAAAAAGCGGCGTCCCGACCGCTGGTCCCACACTTACAGGAGGCTATCCCGACGGCCAGCCGTCGTAGCCATCAGTGGCGGCTGGCCCTGGCGTTTCCCGGGAACTTGCAGGGCGGGCTACAGCGGCGGGCTTCTGCGCCCCACCGCTGGTGGTAGAAACACCATTGTTCGTTGGGCTCCACACCCCGGCCTCTGGGGTTAGCGGGCTCTGCGGCCGGGCCTGGTCTGGTTTGCTGCTGGGAGCGTGGCCTGGTGATCTGTGCGACGGACGCCCCACTCACCTTCTTGGCGTTCCACAGCAAGTCCGCCCGGGCTGCCACCTTCCGGGGGTCGCTGAAATCCGTGTCGGACAGCAGTAGGCGTATGTCCTCAGGCAGCTGCTCCAGGAATGCCTGCTCAAACATGAGGCAGGGTTTGTGTCCGCCGGCCAGAGACAACATCTCATTCATTAAAGCCGATGGAGGCCTGTCTCCCAAGCCATCCAGGTGCAGTAAACGGGCAGCCCGCTCACGCCGTGAGAGTCCGAAAGTCCTTATGAGCAGGACTTTGAATTCCATGTCCTTGCCGTCCGCTGGGGGAGACTGTATGAACTCCTCAACCTGGGCCGCTGTGTCCTGGTCGAGGGAGCTCACCACGTAGTAGTAACGTGTGTCCTCCGAGGTTATCTGCCGAATGTGGAATTGGGCTTCTGCTTGCTGGAACCATAGGTGAGGTCGCAGCGTCCAGAAGCTTGGCAGTTTCAACGAAATCGCATGAACAGATGCGGCGTCGGTCATCTCCGGTCCAAAAATCGTTTGGACCGTCGGGGTCACCAATTGTAGCGGTGTGCTACACGCAGCGCTAAAATAACGACACGGAGTCGGTAAACTGCAGTTAAAGAAGATTTTATTCGAACTTCACAGCCTTGCTTTAAAGCCGCCCTGATCCCGCCCTCCCCGGGCGCGGATGCTGTAGGGGGCACGTACTCACAATCCCTTTTCCCTTTGTTGGTGAAGCAGACCTGGCGCCCTTTTGGGACTGGCCTTTGTGCCGGCGCGCTGGCTATTTGTGAGCCGGTTCGAGTGCACTAGGAAGTGGGTCGCCACAATATCAGTTTACAATTTGCAATTTACAACATGCCGGAACTTATTGTCCTGTGCTGGCAGATGTCGTTGTTCTTGGCAATGGTGTGAAACCCGCTGCTACTTCCGTTGCCGACCCTCTTTGTTAAGGCATCCCAGGTGAACCGCATCCTGCAGTCCAAGGAGCACAGCCCAACGCATCGTCTCAGTCTTTGGCATTGTAAAGAAAACTCGGCTTCAGAATGTTACTTTAATGTTATGAAGTATTAAGCCCCAACCCTTTGTTCACAAAACTAGTTTTGCACTAAGGAAGTTTGGTCAATTTAACTGAAAACTTTTCTTTGTGGTCCTTTTTTTTTCCCAACAATAGAGCCCCCCCCCCCCCCCCGCCCAAAGAAAAACAGGGAAAAATGTAAAACATGATAAACTAAAAATTCAAAAATTGGAATGTCATTAATTTAAAAGTGTGCATCACCCCTTTGCTCGGGACTTAGTTAAAACACCTCTCGAAGCTATTACAGCCAGTAGTCTTTTGAATAAGTCTCTATTAGCTTTGCATGATGTGATGGGGCAAAATTTTGGGGAGCAGCGGTGCACAGCAATCCAGACGTCTTGCGATGGGCCCGCTTCTCTAGTGTATAACTCCATGGCAACCTACCTACAAATCGCGCATCGTCAGAGGTATTGTCGCAAAAGACGAAATAAATTATGCTGAAACAAGGAAATGCGACAGTTGCCCTTTGTATAAGTTCGCTGCGGGGTAAAGCCAGCGCCTGATTTGCGCAGCCGTCCCTGCAGCATTTAAAGGTTCCGTCCTGAGTGTGTTTGATATTTACAGAATTTTCGGCGATGCTCCAGCTTCCTCATTGAAATATATTCCAAGATTACCTCCCGGATAATCACACTCATCCCTCCGCTGAACTGCCGTCAAATACACTCAACCGCTCTGGATCAGGTGTGCGGCTCCAGGATCCAACATGGACAGGCACCACCTCTGCCCTCAATCTGCTTCCTTTTTATCATTTGGAAATATTCAGTCCCTTCGGGATATCCCTGTCCGGTCAACATCCTCCCTCACCCCCCACCCCCAACCCTGTGATGCACTTTCCCATGATACCCCGGAAGATTAGACTCCTGTCCTTTCAACCCTTCCTTTCCTCCCATCCTGGGATACAAGCAAGCACAAACTGCAATCCGATGAATTTCATTCGCTCTTCACAACGTGGTCGCTTTTACATCAGAAAGCGGGGCAAGTTTCATAATCTCTTTGCAGACCACCTTTATAGAATCCGGAGGAGAGAAACTTTATCCGAATTCCCCAACTATCCTCACTCCGAGCTGTCTTCTAGAGCTATTGCACCGAGGACGTGCGCATGTTTGATGAGCTGCAGCTCTGCTTCGGACAGTGCACGTTACAACCTTATGGGCTCGACGTCGAATTCACTTCCTTTATCTTACCCGCCCTCCATTTCAGTCAGAATCAGGGCTGGCCATTTCAGCCTGTTCCCAGAATGCGGTTTCAGCTCAAATATTGTCTGCCTGTAACCATGACCAGGCCTGCCGGATGTATGCCATAGTCCTGCTGTTAGCAAAGCACAAACAGTGAACAAAGTGGTGGGTCCCTAACTGTTACCTAAGTGAGAGCCTCACAGATAATTGGTCCAGAGAACGTGGGTTTATATACTAATACTCCAATTATCCGAACTAATCGCGTGTGTTATCTGGAGCGTCGCGGTCCTCCTTGCCAAGCATCTGTCTATCCGAGTGTGGTGTATATTTACGAAATGTGCAATGATTTTAGAATATTTATTTGAGAATTCAGCAATGTGACATTCAGATCGTTGTGTTATTTACAAATCCGCCCATTTAATGTAATCACGTATTTCACTCCATCCTTCAATTCCTTCCTGAATTTCCTCTGCGTCAATCCATAGATGCACGTATTGGTACAGGTACTGAGCAGACGAAACATGAACCCAAATTGTTGAGCGATATATAGCGGAGAATTTAAATACCTATTTGTGTAGAAAAAATTTTGCACTTGCCAGTTCATGGAATGTACCACATAGAGCATCCACAATAGAATGAAGTTGGCTGAGATGGCAAACAGTAAAATCATTGACTTTCTCCGGTTCTCCGCTTCTGGGTCCTTCTGATTCTCACTGTTTTTCCGAAGTCCACGACGGACTCGATTCGCTGCTATAATGTCTCTGACAGTTAAAGCATTGAACAACAGGATTAAAGAAATTGGTAATAAGGGCGTCGTGATACTGTCAAATAACTCGTAGGCTTTCCACATGGCCGAGGTAAAGTATTCTGCTTTTAATATGCAGCGCCATGGTACATTGTTAATGACAGTGTAAGGAGCCACCACAAAGTAAAACGGAGCACACCTGGCACAGCTCAGTACGCCCACTGTAACTGCAATCACGGTCGCTATTCTCTCGGTGCAATAGCGCTTACTCAGGTTTGGACAGCAGATGGCGATATAGCGATCGAAAGTGAAAGTGACCGTCAGCCAAACGGAGCAGTCCATGGCTGCCATTCTCACCACCAGCGTCAGAGAGCACACGGGGGTGATTAGCAATAAACGAAGAAAAATATGGATGTTATTAATCTGCTCCACTACTACAGCAACAAAAACAACCGTCAGATCCGCTGCCGCCATGGCCACCAGGTAGCGAGTGATGCATTTGGAAAGACCACATTTTCCGCGGGACAGGATCACAATCGCCACTAAGTTTACTGCAGAAGAGAGAGAAATAAAGAATTACTGGCAACAAATGCCGAATCTGACCTGTTTGACTTGTTACAAAAAATGGGCTGGACCGTGACGAAACCAACTTTCTGAGACCACGGCACTATAGCGTCTAGAGGTCGACATAACCGTCCCCTGCAATTTGCAGCTGTGCGTCAAGGGAAGATAATTATTTAATGTCTCTTAGAGATTACAATCCGGCAATGGAAGGTACTGACAATGATTGTTAGTTCGCAAAAGCTGGAGGCGGGACGTCTTCAGGGATCATACCTCCGAATTTAAAATACTTTTCTACTCTCCATGATACACAGGAGTCCTCAGAAATACTAGAAATTAATTTATATATTTTCATCGTAATGTATATATGAATTTTTTTTAAAAGTTCAACACTGAACATCTACTGTTAAATAATTGTAGCTCAGTCCAAGGTTCCTAAGACAATGGATGAAGCTCCCTGACACTGGCTAGATCTACATAATATAGCACTCCAGAGGCAGACTCCCACTGCAAATCTCTGGAATTTCAGTCAGCGCCGACGACCGCTAATCCGTGTGAGGTTGTAAAATGGAACAGAGTGACATTATCTGTGGTGTCTGATTGTCAGTGCATCTCGGCCTTTCCTGAGTTCAGGACATTCACATACGGTAATAACTTAAGGTCAGAGGCTCCCTGTTGAACAGGTGAACAGGACCATCGGGATAGGAACAGTTCTCCTCTCCTTACTCTGATATCACAGTCCCATTGTGGGCTTCCTTGCATATCTGCCAATTAGGTCCACTATGTAATAGAGGGGATTACGATGGAGGTGAGAGGAGTGCCCGGCGAATCGGCGAAGTACAATACTGGCACGTTGTATTTAGACTAGTCCTGATGCACACTCAGTGGAGTCGGTTTTATTTGAAAGACGACATGCATGGAATTATATTCGAGGTCTCCAGCGAAGGCAAGGGCAGACAATCGCGACGGTCCACCGGGAAGGGTGGAAAAGCCAGAATAAGAAGGTGGTGGGTGGGGGGCGATTACATGTTGTCAGGAAGTGATGTGAGGGAGAAGGTGAATAGATTGGGAAGATGGCGAGAAGCTGGGAGGTAACAGGTGGTGAAGGTAAATGGTTGAAAAATCAGGCATCTGGCAGGAGCGGAGCGTGGACCATGATAGCAAGAGAA
Organism: Hemitrygon akajei; assembly: GCF_048418815.1. Lineage (NCBI taxonomy): Eukaryota > Metazoa > Chordata > Chondrichthyes > Myliobatiformes > Dasyatidae > Hemitrygon > Hemitrygon akajei. The sequence goes on along the minus strand of NC_133130.1, from coordinate 113,359,255 downwards.
GGAGAAAAGACAGCAAAGGGAAGCGATGGGCAGGTGAGGAGAAGGGAAAGGTTAAGAGGGGAGCCAGAATGGCAAATGGGCAAAGAAAGATGGGGAGGATGCAGAAATTTCAGGATGTTAGCGAAATCAGTGTTCACGCCATCAGGCTGGAGGCTACGTTCAACCTGAGGGTGGTCATATGGTGACATTAGAGAAAGGACTGAGAAGTAGATTAAAATGGGTGGTCACAGGAAATCGCGTCTGCTGTGACGACGGAGCGTCGGTGCTTGACGAAGTTGGACCCCAGTCTACCTCGGGTCTTTCTGATGTAAAGGTGGCCATGTCTGGAGCACCGGATGCAGTGGCAGACTCGCAGATGAAGTGTCGCCTCACCTGGAAGGACTGTTTTGCGCTTTGGGTGGTGGTGAGGGAGGATGTGAGTTGTCCCATTTCAAGGGGTAAGTGCCAGGAGGGAGATCAATGGGGAGGGACGTAAAGCGCGATCCCCGCAGAAAGCGGAAATGGGGAGGAGGGCTGAAAGGAAATATGTATTTAGTGGTAGGATCCGTTGAAATGGGGAAGCTGAAAAATATCTTTACCGGCTGAAACGTATCATTGAATACTACAACAAAATAAAAACAATGTAAAGCATTTTCCCAAGACTGGCCGCCTTACGCTGTCAGTTTATCGATATATCTGACATTCCGATGACTTTGCAAGTTCTTAACATTTCCTTTGCTCCCTCAAAGGGAAAACAACTCAAACACTGATATTCAATTAACCCAGTTGATCACAGGTTTAAAATAACTCGCAAACTAGCGGCAAGAAAGAAACGAGGGGAATTTTAGTCTTGATATGGAATCTGACTCGGCATTCCAAGACACAAGGAAGGCCGGCTAACTACTGGATTACAAGAGAAATGACATGGTTCTTCACGTAAATTGCACAGTTCTTTGAAAAGTTTGCAATGAAGATGAAAGTTTCTGCCATTGCGGTAATATTGCATGTAACACAATTGATGCAAATTGAAGAATCACCCGTGTAAATCAATTATGATGGCACTCGTTTTATTTAAAATGTCATCAAAAAGAGCGTATTTAACAAAAAAAACCTGATACCAACAGGTCAGATGTAACCAAACGGCATAAAAATAATAGCAACAGACGCATACACTTACCAGGAATACCAATCGCTGCCAGTACAGGATAGTAAATACTCGCTATGTAGTAAATTGCTGGATATCCCATTTTCTATGCGATCACTGTACGATACGTTCAAGCTGTACAATGCACAGTTTCAATCGGCTTGAGCTTTTTTAAATTATGAAGGGAGCGAGCCTTCAGCCAATTGACAATGAGTTCTTCAAATCAGCCACAGTCCACTGAACAAACAGAACTATCTATTTTTGCTAATTGCGACCTGTTGCAATACATTTTACACTTCAGGGAGTTTACAGACAAGTTGGTTCATGTACTTTAAAGGTATCTTTATCTTTATCTTGTTGCAAGTTTTAATTCTGTAAACCGGGTTTGAGCTCCGCGAGCAGAAGTTTACATGGGTTGAATATTATTTATGCGAGGCACGTTGATCCTCAGGGCTGAATCATTCGCAGGGTCCGATGCAGTATACAGTGATCCGGAGACATATGAAGGTTAGAGTCGACAAAGGCCTCCTGGAAGCAACTTTTTTTCTGCGAGACGTCACCAGCAATTCTGGTTAGAGTTTGGATTTCTCGCTGTAATTAGAAATGGATGTCTACTACCCCCACCTTTGTATCTTCACCATCTAGTTATTCACACCGTCCTCAATCTTCTCCTTCACCCATATTTATATAGGCATCAGTCTTGAGTACCTGGGAGGAAATCTTAGGACAGGTTGAACAGAATGTGCCAACATTGATACCTAAGCTCTTTCCATACCTCACTAAACGTTTGTTTCCTTGGCTTTACATGATCAGGAAATGACAAAGCGTCCACCTGTGCCCAACACTACTCCAAAAGCTTGGCGGTTCGTTCAGCCTACTGCCAACTCTGACCTACTTCCACAGGGAAAAAAATAAGTATATTGACTCCATGAAACTATGATGCCGGCACTCATGAAGAGATAGTAATGGAGAACAAGGAAACGGCAGACGAACTGAATAACTACTTTCCATGTGGAAGACACTGGAAGCATGCTGGAAACTCGAATGTGTCAGGGGGCAGAAGTGAGTGAAGTTTCCATTAGTAAGGGGAGCGTACTTCGGAAACTGAAAGGTCTGAAAGTAGATAAGTCATCTGGACCAGATGGTCTACACCTAAGAGTTATGAATAAGGGGCTGAAGAGATTGTGAAGGCATTAGTATTGCTCTTTCAAAACAATAGATTCTGGCATGATTTTGGAGAACCGAAAAATTGCAAATGGCTCTACTCTTCAAGAAGGGAGAGATGCAGAAGAAAGCCCACCTAGTCTGATCTCAGTGTTTGGGAAGATGTTGGAGTCGATTGTTAATGGCGTGATTGCGGAGTGCATGATTAAGTAGGCTGTAGTCTGCATTTTCCTTAAGGGAAAATGTTGCCTACTAAATCTGTTAGAATTATTTGAAGAAATAACAGGGAGGATAGACAAAGGAGAATCAGTGGATACTGTGTACTTGGATTTTCAGAAGGCCTTTGAGAAACTGTAACACGTGAGGCTGCTTAACAAGTTGCGAGTCCATGGTATTACAGGAAAGATACTGACGTGGATAGAGAGCATTGGTTGATTGGCGGAGACAAAGAGCGGGAATAAAAGGAACCTTTGCTGATTGGCTGCCGGTGACTAGTGGTGTTCCAAAGAGGTCATGTGGGGCTGCTTCTTTTTCTGCTATATGTCAGAGTGGGATGATGGACCTGTTGACTTTGTGGCCAGGTTTGTGGACAATATGAAGATAGGTGGAGGGGCAGGTAGTTTTGAGGAAACAGAGCGGCTATAGGAAGATTTAGACAGGTTAGGAGAATGAACAACGAAGTGGCAGTTGGAATACAGTGTCGGGAAATATATGGTCATGCACTTTGGTAGAAGAAATAAAAGCGTAGACTATTATATAAATGTGGAGAATTTTTTTTAATAAGATCAGAGCATCAAATAGACTTGGGAGTCCTCGTGCAAAAATCCCTAAAGGTGAATCTGCAGGTTGAGTCGGTGTTGAGGAAGGAAAATACAATGTGAGCATTCATTGCGAGAGGACTAGAATATAAAAACAGGACTGTAATGCCGAGGCTGTATAAGACATTGATAAGATCTCACTTGGAGTATTGTGAGCAGTTTTGGGCCTTTATCGTAGCAAGGATGTGATGACACTGGAGAGAGTTCAGAGGAAGTTCATGAGAATGATTCCGGGAATGAAAGGGTACAATATGAGGACCAATTGATGGATCGGTGCTGTACTCACTGGAACTTAGAGGAATGGGCGATCTCATTGAAACCTATCGAATGTTGTAAGGTCTCCACAGAGTGGATGTGCAAAGTATGTTTCCTAGGGTGGGAGAGTCTACGTCTAAAGGGTACGGCCTCCAAATAGTGGCACATGCGTTTAGAACGGAGGTAAGCAAGAATTTCTTTACTTAGAGAGTGGCGAATCTGGGAGGTTTGTTGCCTCTGGCGGCGGTGGAGACCAAACCACTGGATAAATGTAAGGCAGAGGTTAATAGGCTGTTGATTAGTCAGGACATGAAGCGTTACGGGCAGGAAATAGGAGATTTGGGCGGAGAGGAAGACCGATGAAATGGCGGAGCAGTTCGATGGGCCAAAAAGCATAATTCTACTCCAACATTTTATGATCTTATGACCTTATAGTGATTACAAGAAGTTCTTGTATGAACATAATTTGACTAACATTGCATTCGGAAGGTCAAATTGCTGCAATTGTGATCCACAAGGTAAGACCACAAAATCAGAATACATGGGAGAAGATTAACCCATTCGCCTCATCGATTCCATCGTGGCTAATTTATTCTCCCTGTCTTGCCTTCTCCCTGGTACCTTACTAATCAAAACCTGTATCTCTTCTATATCCAATGACTTGGCACCACAGCAACAAATGTATGTAGCGATGCATTCGACACATTCACCAGCGTCCACCTAAAGAAATTTCTCCTCTTCTCTCTTCTAAAGTGGCGTCCCTTGATTCTGACGCTGTGCCTTCTGGTTCTAGACTCCCCACTATAAGTGAAATCCTTTCCACATTCACTCAATCTAGACCTTTCAATATTCGATATGTTTCAACGCAATCACACCCCTCCTCCGCCTCCTCCTTCTAAACTCATAGAGCAAAGGTCCAGAACCATTAAACGCTACTCATTCGTTAACCCTTTCACTCCGGAATCATCCTGAACCTCCACAGGACCCTCTCAAATGCCAGCACATTGCAATTTTGATAAGAGGCCCAAACTGCTCACAATATTCCAAATGCTATCTGACAAATGCCTTAAAATGCATCAGCCTCCAAACTAAATTTAACCTTCTGTCCACTCAACCTGTCGAACGCCAACTTCTCGAAAGCAAGAGCCGCTTTTACATTCATGGGGATAAGTCTGGTAAATTCCTAGCCAATCAGCTGAGGCGTTCTAAAGCCAAACAACATATTACAAAGATCCGGAAGGAGAACGGAGACTTTACATCGGATCATTTAGAAATTAATGACGCATTTAAAAAATTTTATTCTCGGCTTTATTCCTCTGAATCCCTGAATGACAATATCTCTGTGGATCAATTTTTACAGAATCTGAATATCCCCTCACTTTCATCTGATTTCAAAGCCAAACTTAATGCGCCTATATCACCAGAAGAAACATCTTCTGCAATTTCTGCACTGTCCTCAGGGAAATCTCCTGGACCTGATGGGTTCCCTGTGGAATTTTATAAATCATTCTTCTCACTTCTTTCTCCTCAGTTACTTTCAGTATTATCTGACTCGTTTAATTACGGCAAATTGCCACCCTCTTTCAATGAGGCATCTATTATTCTTCTTTTAAAAAAGGGCAAAGACCCAACAGAGTGTTCCTCGTACAGGCCGATCTCTCTGCTCAATGTTGATGTAAAGATCTTAGCTAAAGTGTTGGCTCATAGATTAGAAACCGTTATTCCCTCCATTATCTCTGATGACCAAACAGGCCTTATTAAAAACCGTCTCCCTTTTTTTTTAACATTCGGCGTCTATTTAATATTTTATACTCAGTTCCAACTGGGACTCCTGAATATGTTATCTCCCTTGATGCGGAGAAAGCATTTGATCGTATAGAGTGGAACTACCTTTTTGCAGTCTTAGAAAAATTTGACCTCGGCCAAAGTTTCATCTCTTGGATCCAATTGCTGTACCTGTGTCCTACTGCTTCTGTTCTAACTAACTTTCAGAAATCCCAAGTATTCAATCTCAAACGTGGCACCCGTCAGGGATGCCCCTTAAGTCCCTTTCTCTTTGATTTGGCTATAGAACCTCTGGCGATAGCATTTCGAAAATGTCCTGAACTGACCGGGATTTGGAGAGGGGGTGTTGAGCATAAAGTCTCTCTCTATGCTGATGACTTACTACTCTTTCTCTCATATCCGTCTACATCCTTACCTCTAATGTTTTCACTTCTTGACCAGTTTAGCCAGATCTCTGGCTATAAACTCAACTTACATAAGAGTGAACTTTTCCCAGTTAATAAAGAAGCACAAGAACTAATATTTCGTGATCTCCCTTTTAAAGTAGTCCATAATCAATTTACTTATCTTGGAATTACAGTCACAAGGAAGTTTAAAGATCTCTTTCGTGAAAACTTTGTCAATCTTTCATATGCTACAAAACAGAATCTGGTACAATGGTCACCTCTATCTATGTCCTTGGTAGGTCGTATCAATGTTGTCAAAATGTATGTTCTCCCCAAATTTTTATACTTATTTCAATCTATCCCAATTTTTATTCCTAAATCTTTTTTTGATTCCTTAGACTCTATTATTTTGTCATATCTGTGGCAGAATAAGCGTTCTAGAATTAATAAAATCCACCTCCAAAAATCTAAAAAAGAGGGTGGCATGGCTTTACCTAACTTTCGCTTATATTACTGGGCAGCTAATATACGTTGTGCTGCCTTCTGGTCTTTCTTCCACGGTCAACCTCAGTGCCCTAACTGGGTGGCAATGGAGTTGAGCTCCACTAAAGAATTATCTATATCTGCACTTCTTGGCTCTGCACTCCCTAGCAGTCTGCTCAGATCAATAGCTAATCCTCTGGTTAGACACACTTTGCGTATATGGGCTCAGTTCAGGAAATGCTATGGTTTCCAGGGGTTTTCCATTTCTAGCCCTGTCGCACATAATCACCTTTTTTTACCTACCACGTTCGATTCAGCATTCCATGTTTGGTACAGGAAGGGCATTAGACATTTTGAAGATCTCTTCATTGATTCGCTTCTTTTCAACAGCTCTCTGTTAAGTTCAAGCTGCCTAACGCTCACTTTTTCAGATAACTCCAAATCCGACACTTTACTGCTCCTTTAATTCCTAACTTTCCTGAAATGCCTGCGAAAAATGCTATGGACCTATTTCTTTCCATTAATCCACTAGGTAAAGGTTTAATTTCAATTATCCAAGATAAACTAGCAGCCTTACGACGGGCCCCTGTGGATAAAATTAAAATGGCCTGGGAGCAGGATTTAAATATCTCCTTATCCGAGGAGAGCTGGGACTCAGTTCTCAAATCGGTTAACTCAACCTCTCTTTGTGCTCGCCATTGTCTCTTACAGTTTAAGATTGTTCATAGAGCCCATATGTCTAAATCTAAACTATCTCGATTCTACCCTGGCATTAGTCCGCTCCGTGATAAATGCAAGAGGGGCGTGGCCTCTCTCATCCATATGTATTGGTTCTGTCCTAGCTTGGAGAAATTCTGGAAAGATGTCTTCACTACATTATCGGGTATTCTGAATCAGCACCTAGAACCTAACCCCTTAATTGCTCTGTTCGGTTTTTGGGGCGAGACAGATTTATGTCTGGGTCCGACCAAATGCCGAATACTATCCTTTGCCTCTCTCCTGGCGAGACGCTTGATCCTCCTTAGATGGAGAGATGTTGCCCCGCCCACTCATGCGCAATGGCTTAACGACATTATGGCCTGCTTGGACCTCGAAAAAATTCATTATTCAGTTCTCAATTCGGATCTAAAGTTCCATAAGGTCTGGGGACCTTTTATCGAGTACTTTCATAACCTTCCTCTTGACTAGGGTTTTTTTTTCTTTTTTTCTTCTTCTTTTCGGTCCCTTGCTTTCAGCTCCCTTTTTTTTCTGGTAGTAGGCATTACTACCATCTGTACTAGGCATCTGTTGCTAAGTGTATTCACAGTCTGGGAGTTTGACTGTCCGGACTTATACTCTTTATATTGTGTGGTGGTTGGTCTGGAGTTGTTGTTGTTTTTTTCTTGTGTTGTGGGGCTTGGGGAGGACACTAAGCTCACTTGTCTTTAATTTAGGTGCTTTTTTGTTAAATTCTCTTCCTTTGTAGCATATTGTTATTGTATGCTTAATCTTGCACTGTATTAATGCTCCTCATTGGGATTTGGGGTTTTTAATTTTGTAAAATGTTTTGAAAAACTAATAAAAAAAAATTAAAAAAAAAGAAGTGAGGGGTAGGAAAGGGTCAGAGTCCTCAGAGCAGGCCGCATAGTTCCTGGGCAGGAACACAGGGGCCTGGGCAAGATGCAGACCACCTGAGCAGGTTGCGGGGCACAACCCATCGGAAGAGAGGGGTAGGAAAGGGTCAGAGTCCCCCGCTGGGCAATGGCATTCTAGACTGCTTACCGGACAGAGGCAAGGGATCGGAAGGGAGCTCGGTCCAGGGTGACTACAAGAACAGACTTACAGAACTAGATGATTAACAGTGGGTACTCCAAGCCGGGGTCGATTCAGGATAGCCAGGCAAACAGCGCAACGGCGTGAACAGGACAGACAGACAACCCTCCCCTCCCAACAGTCCCAGAGCCTCTTATATACACCTGCCAGCTGATAGGCATCAGGTGCGCCTCCTTAAGCCGCTAGTCACCGGCTAAGTCATTGGATATATTTAAGGCATAAGTTGATAGATTCTTGATTACTCAGGGCATGAAAGGATATGGGCAGAAGACAGGACACTGGGGTTGAGAGGGAAATAGATCACCCATGATGAAATGGCAGAGCAGTCTCTATGAGCCAAATGGCCTAATTCTGATCCTATATCTGATGGTCTTATGGCAATATCGTTCATTTAGTGATAATGAATGACAGATTATATCGTCGAGTCTTAATTTCTGTGATAAAATATTTCTTTATTGAAACTTTCCTTATTAACAAATCAAATTATGTTAATCAAGAGAATAGTGACGAAGAGGCCTCTCTATAGTATTAAACGTGAGCTCTAATAATGCCAGGTTGGTGCACGTATTGGCTTTATTTTTCTTTTTTCTTTCGCCATAACGTATTAACAACTTCTGGTTTAAACTTGCTGGAGTTATGTGCGAACAGTGAAGTTATATCGGAGCAGAGCCAGACGAAGTTGGATTTCAATAGGAATCCAATTTTGTGAATGTTAGGCGATCGCAGTTTTAGTCACTGGTGAAATTTTCCTCTTTCGGGTGCAAACTGAAGGTCATGGAAATGCATCTCTGTGTGTATTCACTGCAGTGCCTTCTGGGTTGAGCTGAGATGGAGTTTAATAAACAGAATTATTGAACTGAATGGATATTTATATTTCACTGCGCCAGTCACCTGTTCCCTGAACATAGATTGAGTCGCCACGCAATTAAATGTATTTGTGCAGCAGCTGAAATTTAGTAGTAAAGGTTGAAAGATAACTTCAGAATTATTCTGATCTTTTCCTGTGATCTGATAATAGAGGAATCCTGAGACAAGCGCTAACCTCAGAACCATAAAGGTACCGGAGGGGTTAATCCGGATCACGGCGGTTCCGACTGCTCGGCCCTTTACGAAGCCGGCTGGCCACCAGCATGTGCTGGCTTGTTGACGCGCTGAACAGTAAAACTGCAGTGAAACGTATCAAGACTGGCATCAAGCCAGTCTAAGGCTGCGTTCATCGCCTCGGTGTAGACAGCGGGAATCGCATAACGACCCTAAAATACATTATGGGTGATTTCTCACAGGTTCTGCTGTGAAGTAGAACGTTTTTCAGATCCGGTAGAAGAGACGCTGCTGTCAGAACCGCCGCTGCTGTTTGCCTGCACAATACTTCGTTATCCGCTTCTGTTAACAAATGGCGACAAATCGATCATGGGTGAAGAGACGGTGAAAAGCACAGAACAGTTAGTCGGCGGATACGTCGGTTAAGACAACCACTATGGAGTGATGTCCACGATGCTCCTTGGGAAATTTTATCTTTCTACCTGTCAATCTATCTATCTATCTGCGTGGAGCGGGCCCTTCCGGTCCTTCCAGCCGCGCCGCCCAGCAACCCCCCCCCCCCCATTTTTAATCTTAGCCTAATCACGGGACAACGTTCAATGATCAATTAATTTACCAAACGGTACGTCTCCGGGCTCTGGGAAGTAACCGGACACCCGCAGGAAACACACGCGGTCACGGGGAGAACGTACTTCTTACAGGCAGCGGTGGGAAATGCAGCCCCATCGCTGGTGCTGTAAAGCGACGTGCTAACCACTACACTACCGTGCCGCCAAAGTGTGTCAGCCAACCGGCTTTTCAGTTGTAACGGAGAACTTTGCTAACCTGGGTCAAACATTAAGAGATAAGCCCTTGGAAACTCAGCATCTGGAGAAAGATGAAGACTAGTTTAGAGTACAGGAAACAAATGGACTTAATAGTTCCATCACGGGCGTCACCGTTCCGTAACCGACGCATCAATATTATGCGGCTGCAGTAAGCGACTAATGTGGGTACCATTTCACAGTAATTCAAATTCTCTTCATAAAGTGATCTATTGTAGTTAGTGACCCAGTCTGAGTAGAGTCCTATAGTGTCGGTTACATGGCCACCACATGAAATAACCTATTCCAGTTAGTGACCCCCTACTGAGTAAGATCCTGCCGTGTTAGACACACGAAGAAGTACATGGACACTGGTTAAGTGAAGACGTCAGTGACAACATTAGCAGTATAGTTATTAAATGACGGCATTCCAGATAATCTCTGGCTATCGGTTCAAGTAATGCTGTTAGTATAATGCACCTGAGGTCGATTTCCACGTTTATCTGTGGATTCAGGAACTGCTGGAGACGTAACTCGGGATCAGTAAGTAAGTTAGTCCCAGTGATGTTTTCATAAGAATAGCTCGATTTGAGTCCAACTATAACAGTTTGCAATGCAACGAAGGAGCAAATCAAAATATGCAGGGTTTCAGTGCGATTCGCCGATAATTACAGTTTAGATAAAATTTATGAACCTGAGGTTCTGATTTGGGAGATTTGATCTAACCACTTAATATCATTGTTCCGTTCCTTCTAATGCACAGCGGGAACAATTTCGTGAAGACAAGAACAGCACACTGAGTAAGAAAGATATCTTGATCTTTTCTTAATTGATCAATGGTGCCGTTGCTGAGGCCCAATACCTTCTCGATGCTGAAACATGTGCGTTTCATTTTAACGAGCAGTGACGTTTACCGTTCTGCTGCAAAGCATCTCCCAAAATGAAAAACCTAACAGAATACACATACATGGTTGTCTTATACCCTGATGATCTCACCGATAATGTCAGCGTGGGGATGGCAGTCTCTCAACACAGTTATACATCTATCAATCTATCTATCTATCCATCTATCTATCTATCTATCTATCTATCTATCTATCTATCTATCTATCTATCTATCTATCTATCTATCTATCTATCTATCTATCTATCTATCTATCTATCTATCTATCTATCTATCTATCTATCTATCTATCTATCTATCTATCTATCTATTGAGATATCGCAGAATAGGGTCTTCTAGCTCTTGGATCCAGGACACTCCGCAATCCCCCGATTTATTACCAGCCGAATCACGGGACAATTCACAATGATCAATTAGCCTACCAACCGGTACGTCCGTGGACTGTGGAAGGAAACCGGAGCACCTGGAGGAAACCTACGCAGTCACGGGGAGAAAATACAAACACCTTTCAGGCAGTGACAGGAATTAAACCCATGTCTCTGGTACTGTAAAGCGTTGTGAAATTTTTTTTAAAAATCAAAACTAACAAAACCATGACGAAACACATGTGAAATCTCAGGGGAAAGCATAATTTCTGGTTCTGAGAATTGCAAACTCCAAATACCGGAGTTTCACCATGCGTTTTACTTCAATTTCTCCAGTTACAAATATGGCTTCAACAAGTTAGACAGAACCAACTCTCGATTAGATGTGGTTTGTCTAATATCCTTCAATCTTTATTAATCAACAATTTATTCCAGCAGATCTATCTGATTGTGCATAATATGAGGTTTCTTTAAATGCCTTGGCGCAATAATGGAATAGATGATATCAGAATATATAGAACTGAACATATCTATGACATAAGAATTAAAATAACACGTCTGCCAAAACAATAGAAATACAAAATATCAACATATTACTGGCAAATACGATTAAGTGTTAATGTGATAACAAGTTGCATTTCAAACTGAACTGTTCAGAATAACACATCTCACAAACCGATACACCTAATAGGTTGACAAAAACTAAGTTATATCACTCCTGAAAAATGCTGATAATACTCCTGAAAAGTACTGTCTGTCGTCTCACATATCCTCCATTTCCCGGGCATCCGCCCTCACCCCATCTTCCCGTCGCCGTATCAGGGATAGAGTCCCCTTCTCCTTAACGACCGTTGCACGAACCTCCGCATGCAGCGCAACATACTCCATAGCCTTCATCATTTTCAACGGAGTCCTATAATCGAACGCATCTTTGCGTCGTCCCCGCTCCCTGCTCTCCGCTGAGTTTGCTCTTTACATGATTCGGCCAGTGAGAACAGCGGGAAGAGTTTAAAAGGAGGCAGCTTTACAGAGCGGGCGTTATAGTAGAGGGAGACAGAGTAGGAAGGCTTTGGCTCAACGGGGCATCGGCAATAACCGGTTGAGGCGAGGTTGGTTATCTGTTTAGACTACAGACAGAGAGTATGTGTGTGAGGCCGATTTTCTGTGCTCGGTGTCAGGTGTGGGAGGTCCTGGAGACTCCCGGCCTCCCGGACGGCCCCATCTGCACCAGGTGCGTCGAGCTGCAGCTCCTTAGGGACCGCGTTCGTCTGGTCAGGGAGAGTGAGGCTGTGATAGAGAGGAGCTATAGGCATGTAGTCACTCCGGGGTCTGGGGAGACAAATAAGTGGGTAACAGTCAGGAGAGAGAAGGGCAAGAAGCAAGTGCTAGAAAGTACACTGGTGGCTGTCCCCCTTAACAATAAGTACTCCTGTTTGAGTTGGGGGAGATGGCCTACCTGGGGAAAGTTTTTCCACTGAGGTTGGAGGAGACTATAACTAGAGGTCTTGGATTAAAGCTGAAAGTTGGAATATTTAAGGAGAACAGGAGGGGAAGTTTCTTCACTTAGAAATTGGTGAGAGTGTGGAAGGAGGTGCCAGCGGAAGTGGTGGACATGGAGTCGAGTATATCATTTAAGAGAAATTTGGATAGGTACTGTACATGGATGTGAGGGGTATCAAAGGCTATGGTCCGTGTTCAGATCGGTGGGTCTAGCCAGATTAATATTTTTGCACGGACTAGATGGGCCGAAGGGTCTGTTTGATTCCAGGAATGAAAGGGTTACCATATGAGGAACATCTGGCAGCTCTTGGGCTGTATTCCCTGGAGTTCAGGAGAATGAGGGGGATCTGATAGAAACATTCCGAATGTTAAAAGGCCTGAACAGATTAAATATGGCAAAGTCACTCCCCACGGTAGGGGATTCTAGGACAAGAGGGCACGACTTCAGGATTGAAGGACGTCCTTTTAGAACTGAGATGTGGAGAAATTACTTTAGTCAGAGGGTGGTATATCTGTGGCTGTGGAGGCCAAGTCATTGTATTTTAGGCAGAGATAGATAGGTTCGTGATTAGCCAGGGCATCAAGGGGTATGGGGTGAAAGCAGGGGAGTGGGGATGACTGGAAGAATTAGATCAGCCCATGATTGAATGGCGGAGCAGACTTGATGGGCCGAATGGCCTACTTCTGCTCCTATATCTTATGGTCTTATGGTTTTATGCTTCTGTGCTGTAGTGTGCCGTGACTCTGTGACTCTGTGTCTTTAGGACCTTATAACTCTGTGACTCCAGATTCGTTCTTAACGAATAGTGGACAGATGGTGAAAGTTTCATCAAAAAACGGATCAAATTTTGTTCAGTCTTAAGTCAGAGAATAAGATTCTACGTAGAATAACACGTGAATTATCTGTGTTCAATGGTAAATGACGCGAACAGGGGGTGCTCAGTAGTTGTGTTACAACGACGTTGCTATCGATTGCATTACCCCCCCCCCCCCAGGGCAAAAATAACGTGACGGAGATGATAAAATGCAGTTATATCGCTAGTGCAGTGAGTTGTGAACAAGGTTGAAATAATCGGAAAGCAGAAACACCAACGAATCACCAGAATCTAATTCAATCGGTCCACAAGCGGATATTGGCCCTGACTTGCTGATGTCATCACCCCTGATGTTTGCCAGTACAATACACAAAGATCTGAAGATAATTGTGGAGGGAGCCCTTCTAGGATTGCTTCCATATTCAGGCGGCATATGGATTTGGACATACGTTATCGATCGATCATTTCAGCAACGAAGAGTCTTAAATGCCGCAGTCAAGAAGCTGGCTGATATTCCTTAGATGTCCGGACCAGTATTGATTGTGGATAGTTCTTCAGATGTCGGGACCAGTATTGGATGCTGATACTTGTCGTGCTGCCCAGGTTCCTTGACCAACGAGATACATCATTCAAGGAAACAATGAGTAGAATGTTTTTAGTAAGATTGTTAAAATTGAATTAAAGTAAGTTCATCATATTGCATTGAAGGCCGCAATTCGAATACCTTGATGGGTTTGTAAAATACAAGAGTGTCTGTGGTCGAGGAATCGGTGAAGGAAAATAGAAACATGGGTTATTACAGAAAGGGATTATAAGTAATTCACAAGGTTTGCGACTGAGAAAACATGGAAGATTTTTGCTCCCTCTTTTTGTAGGTGGAAGGGGGACTTCATATGGTTCTGAGTAGCAGCCGAGCAGCTGAGCGAGGCAGCTACGGTGTGTTGCTCGAACTTTCCAGCATCTCCAGAATCTCCTGTGTTTACCCGGCAACGTGTTCAGGCTCCGCAGCACAACACACGCAGCCGTTATCATTGTAAAGAAGACAAATTAGACAAACATTCTCAATAAAAATAAAAGAACGTGTGATAGAAATGGTGTTTTTCACCTGGCTTGTTTAGGAAGATCAAAGCTAATTTTATAGAATGAATTTGAACCTGCAAAGTTCTCCACTGAATAAAATCTTCAATATATAATGACGTAAATTGTTATATTCCTCGAGGAATGGCATGCATTGCGCAATAATATAACCAGTTTAATCTAATTGTTAGTTCAGAGGGTTGGGACTGATGTGAATTAAGAAGAGTTCCCCGTAATTGGATTTGCACCTTCTCTCTGCTTTGTAAACGATCCAGCAGTACACGCAGGCGGTTAATATACAGTACTTTCATGCAACCGCTTCATTCTGAACATGGGGTATCGAGCAATTTATTACATTGCAAACATTTACATTTCTATATCGTTAACAGTTTTGGTAAGAAACTGGACCTGGGTGGAATTTCTGTTGTAATATCCTTGTGTTACAAGTACGACAGCGGCAACACGCGGTCCACCGCGTTGACAGGCGAGATATAACAGGTAGCTCGTGGGCTTCATACCCCGGTGAGATAGGGACATATCTGTTCCTAGCATGTGCAGTCAGCTACGGCGGGTTGGGCAGATGAGATCAACAGTGAGATCCAACGGCCAGGAATGCGGTCGTGTAATGCTTCGTGGAGGTTCACCACATCCAGGGTACCGAACAAGTCCCCAGTTAATAAAGAATGCTTGTGCTACCGCATCCGGACTTCCGAGGTCAAGCTAGTGGAACTGTTCCAATGCAATGTCTTCTTCACCAGAAAAAATCCCGCACGGGTCTGCAGCCACTGTTTGATAGGACGGACCACCTGCTGTAACTTTGAAAGATAGCGCCAGAGGTTTTTGCGTACTTGGGCGATTACTTCCGGTTTGCATCTCTTATTGGCAAAGACTTTCATGCGTTCTGCTACCTCAGTTAGTACTCCATTCATCAACTAGGATGGCAATGGAGTTGACACACGTTCAGCAAATAGGTCGTCGCATTCTGAAACCGTGTCAGAACCTGACTGAAGCGCGCTGGCTCATCAGCCTGTCTAGTAAGCTTTCTTTGCTCCGGGAGGGGCAGCAGCCTATCCGGAGGTGTTGGTCTTCCCCCTCTTTCTCCTCTGTGTTTCTCTCTCTGTCCGGTATTTGCGGGATATACAATGCGACTGTTCTAACTGCGGGTTCAGATTTGAAGAGTTAGAAAGTTGCATTCTTTTAGTTTTGTTGTAAATTACATTATTTTAGCGCTCCTTTACGTCCTTTTGGAATGGTCGTACAGATATTTTGATTATTTCCAGTTACTAATGATTCACTGCTATTTAGTTCCTAGAGTCATAGAACACTGCAGCACGGAAACAATGCCCAACTGTTAATTTGACTACTTCCATCGACTTGCCCCTGGACCATAGCCCTCCGTACCCCTCCTATCCATGAACGTAGCTAAAGCTCTCTTAAAATTTGCAATCGAACCCGCATCCACTACATCCGCTGGCAACTAGTTCAACACTCTCACTGCCGTCCGTTTCCACTTAAACACGCCACCTTTCACCCCTAACCCATGAACTCTAGTTCCAGTCTCAGTGGAAAATGCCTGCTTAAAATCCCTGTCCAAACCCCACAGAATTGTGTATACCGCTATGAAAACTTCCTTCATTCTCCTGCACTCTAGAGAATAAAGTCCTAACTTATTCAATATTTTCCTGTAACTCAGGTCCTCAAGTTTTGGCAAAATCCTTGTAAATGTTCTCCTGTCGTGTTTTCTTTTTTTCCACACATGGCTACGCATTTCACTTGAAAAATCTGACTCCCGTTAACGAATGTCACTTTATTGCTCCGTGTCGTGATTGCACACGGCAATCCTTCGCGTTCACCTGGCTCGGGTGGACAATAGTCGTACCAGTAGTTCTCCAGGTTCGCAAAGACCCTGCGCCAGGGGACAGGTCAGTCAGCGCGTCGCGACTGAACTCCAAAGCTGCGAAACGTGAAGCCCCTTATCCCAATAGTCCTCCTGTCAGGTCCTTTTGTTCGATGCTTCTACGTGCCTCTGCTAGTCTATGAAATACTCTTCTTAAATTAACAACTTAAGCACAATACTATTCCAACCCTCATTTTGTAGAATTACATTTATACCACATATTTAAGTCGAGCAAAGTGAAAATTATCATTCAGCTGCGCGTTGTGCGCACTGTAATCCACAGTAAAGTGAAAGCCACAGATTCAGAAACGGCAGCCATATATTCCTAAAACTGAGGGATTGGATATAAATATACCGACGCAGTAACTCAGAGCATTGTAGACGCGCGGGGGTTGCAACTCCCACTCACTAATCACTTCCGGAGCATTTATCTGCCGTGCTGAGGAAATCGTCGCAATTTTTTCATGATATCAACATGAACCGGAAAATGGAGAAGGACTTTCACGCTGGCGGTGTGTTCCGCTTTGCTCAAGTATGTATGTACGGATCTGCGTGGATACGATGCAGATCGAGTCTCTACTGAAAGATAGACGTCACGGTATCTGTGACTGCCATTGGCAGGAAGCCCACTCTTACTGGGTCTTACAGGAGAAATCCGCCTCTCGATGTTCATTGGTAATTTGAAGTGACGAAATCTCAGAGATACACTCATTGCATTTCTTTTTTTTTGTGACATGATACGTTACCATCCTTTCAGCCTAGTCATCTTCTTATATTACACACGAGAAAGTCTGCTATGCTTACTGTCTTTGCAAATTTAAATACCATTTTAAAGAGCTTTGTCATCAATTTCAATGGTTTTGAATTTTCCTTAGTATTAGGAGCTGATTTTAGGTTTCCCAAGGCATCTCCTGCTGTCAGGAGTTTTTGTTTAGGTTCGTTATAACCTTAAAACTCAAATCCTTAAGGCAGTCATAGCGGTGGGTGAGGGTTGTGGGGAGGAGCTTCCACTATTTATGCTCCTGATAGCGTGCGTTTCAAATAACCTCTGATAAAGCCCCATCTCTAGCCTTTATGGGTACTAGCCCGGCGGAACTGTTCCTACTGCCAGGAGAAGGGGCTTTAAAACCAATCGCTCCGGACAAATGGAGCTGGTCAACCGTGGTTAGCAGCTTACCTAGGAGAAGGAAAACTGATCTCAAACTTCCGCTGACTCGTGGCTAGACCAACTCATGGGAAAGGCTTCAGGCGGAACTGAAGGGCCTGAGGTGGCTGGGTCTCCAACAGGATCAGGTCAGTAGGTCGCACCAAGGACGATTTCAATGAAGTGAAGCAAATTGTAAAGAAGTACCGCGGAATGCACGCTTTCATTCTCTACTTCAAACGGATGACGCCCTGTAGAGCAATATGCAGGCGAGGTGAATTACTGCAGCTGTTTCACGGGAGGCGAAATTCCACTATCAAGCCAATAATGCACAACCTCAGTTTTGAGAAAGGATATTTTAAATGCGCTTCATATGGAAATATATGGACCCAAACTAGGAAGTAAAAGGATGTAGTAACTCTGATGGTGTGTGTTACGCACCAGATGCCAGACAACTGGAAACAGAGGAACACACATGACAGCCAGACAAGGGATGTGATACGATGATAAAATAATAGGCTCTTCAAACCCATTTGGTTCCTCCCGGTCACATCCTCGTCACAGCTACTTCCAGCTGCACGGTTTCCTTGCTCTCTCAGTCTTTTGAGATTCCTAGCTCTCTCAGGATTCCCTGGTCTCTCAGTCTGTTGGGATTCCTAGGTCTTTCAGGATTCGCAGGATTTTAGGGTTAGGGTTAGGGTTAGGGTCATAAACCATAAACCACCAAGCCCTGAAATTAAATTCATTGTTAAACTTCGTACACATCACCATATACTATCACGAGATTCGTTTTCTTGCAGGCGTTTGAAGTAACACGAACAAAAAAACCACAATAAAATCAACGCAAAGGCGTTTCCTGCCCTTCCTGGCCAGCCAGCGGCGAATATTCCCAGCCGGGAATACAATGCGCATTTACCCCGACATCAGGGAGTGTGATACTGGCATGCAATCAAGGAATCGGGGATTGGAAGATGGTCGCAGTTCAAGAGGAGCAAGGCAGGGCATCGCTATAGTTACGCTGCCCCGCCACACCCCCCGCAACGATCAGCACTTCCACCTCTTAACCGGATCTCCCAGAATGCAAGCAGCCGCCGCCTTGGAGGCAGGGAGATCCAGCACGGATCAGTAATGTCTGGGTGGATGTTTGGAATATATTCTTCTCATCAGGGACAGAGTAATCGCCAAGCTTCAAAGCATTCCAGTCTGCTCATCTGCCATGTATGCGCCGTCCGGGATGGAAGGGGCCCTCTACCCGGGTAGGTGGAGGTAGTGGACGGTGCAGAAACTACTAGCGCGAGAATGGGCGATGATTTGCAAACAGTTACGGGTTAAAGACCTTCCCTGCTCGCCCGGCTGTCAGACACCAACATAACAGAACGGTAATGAGAAAAGGAGCGATTGCCAGCTTGAAAGTCGTATCCGTTCTGCGGTCAGGAAGCTTCCTTCTAGACTGTATTGAAGAGGGGCAACACTCTTCCGATCACTCAGGTGTGTTGTCAAGCGGCCATGATCACGGACGCTGAGATTTTGACATAATCCCTAGGATCCGGAGCACCAAAAGCTCCACTTCAATCCATTCCACATTTCCCCCTGATCTCGCCATGCCTTTAACACAATAGCATCAGCCATTAGAATAGAATTAAGCCTTTCGACGCATCGAGTCTTCTCCACCATTCATTTATGGCTAACGTATTCTCGCGTCTTCTCCCAGTAATCCTTAACTCCCGTGCCAACTAACAAACTATCAACACACACATGACGTCCTGATGATGGGTCTCGGTCCGAAACGTCAACTGTTTATTGTTTCCCACGGATGCTGCCTGGCCTGCTCAGTTCCCCCGCATTCTGTGTGTGTTGCTTGGATTTCCAGCATCAGCAAATTTTCTCTTGCTTGTATAACAAACTATCAAACTCCGTCTTCAGTACACGCAATGTTTCGGTCTCCGCTCCCGTCGTGACAACGAATTCCACTAATTTACTATTCGTTTGGTTAAGCCAACTACTGTACTCCTGGTCACATTTTAGGTGTGGTGAATTTCTGTCACTGCTTCAGTCCTCGAGCTGCTGAACTTATGCTCCGCATGTATTAGACCATAAGACATAAGAGCAGAGTTAGGCCATTTGGCCCATCGAATCTGCTCTGCCATCTAATCATGGCTGATCCTTTTTTTCTCCTCCTCAACCCCATTTCCTGGTCTTCTCCCTGTAACCTTTGATGCCATGTCCAATCAGGAACCTATCAATCTCTGCCTTAAATACACACAATGGCCTGGCCTCCACAGCTGCACATGGCAACACATTCCTCAAATTCCCCACCATCTGGCTAAAGAAATTTCTCCACATCTCAGTTTTGAATGGACGCCCCTCTATCCTGAGGCTGTGTCCTCTTGTCCTAGACTCTCCCACCACGGGAAACATCCTTACCACATCTATTCTGTCTAGTCCTTTCAACATTCGAAAGATTTCAATGAGACCCCCCCCCCCACTTCATCCTTCTAAATCAGGGAGAGTACAGACCAAGAGCCATCAAACGTTCCTCCTATGATAACCCTTTCATCCCTGGAATCATCCCTGTGAACCTCCTCTAGACTCTCTCCAATGCCAGCACATCTCCTCTAAGACGGGGAGCCCAAAACTGTACACAATACTGAAGGTGAGGCCTCACCGGTGCCTTATAAAGCCTCAGCATCACGTCCCTGCTCTTGTATTCTAGACCTCTTGAAATGAATGCTAACACTGCATTTGCTTTCTTTATCACCGACTCAACCCGCAAATTAACCTTCAGGATGCTCTGCACAAGGGCTCCTAATTCTATTTGATGCTCTGCATCTTAGATTCCTGGATTTTCTCCCCGTTTAGAAAATAGTCCACACATATATTTCTACTACCAAAGTGCATGACCATGCATTTCTCTACGTTGTATTTCATTTGCCACTTTCCTGCCCATTCTCCTAATCTGTCCGAGTCCTTCTGCATTCTACCTGTTTCTTCAACACTACCTGCCCCCACCAATTTTCGTCTCATCTGCAAACTTGGCAACAAAGCCATCTATTTCATCATCCAAATCGTTTATATACAGCATAAAAAGAAGTGGTTCCAACACGGACCCCTGTGGAACACCACTAGTCTCTGGCAGCCAACCAGACAAAGATCCTTTTATTCCCACTCACTATACAACTATGGTTGTAGTTGGGAGATGAATGTCCAAGGTTACACGTAATATCCAATCAGCCAATCCTGTAGCCATCTGTAACCATTCAACTTGGTAAGCTGCCTCATGTGTGTCACCTTGTCAAAGGCCTTCTGAAAGTCCAAATTTTCAACATTCACTACATCCCCCTTTATCTATCCTACTTGTAATCGACTCAAAGAATTCCAATAGGTTTGTCAGGCAGGATTTTCCCGTAAGGAAACCATGCTGACTTTGTCCTATCTTGTATTGCGTCACCAAGTACTCTATCACCTCGTCCTTAATAATTGACTCTATCATCTTCCCAACCACTGAGGTCAGGCTAACTGGTCTCTAATTTCCTTTCTGCTGCCTTCCTCCTTTCCTAAAGAGTGAAGTGACATTTGCAATTTTCCAGTCCTCTGGCACCATGCCAGAGTCCAATGATTTTTGAAAGATCATTTCTAATGCCGCCACAATTTCTAACGCTACCTCTTTCAGAATCCTAGGGTGCAGTTCATCTGGTCCAGGTAACTTTCGCACTTTTAGGCCTTTCAGCTTTTTGAGCACCTTCTCCCTTGTAATAGTAACTGCACTCACTTCTCTTCCTACACACACCACAACATCTGGCGCACTGCTAGTGTCTTCCACAGTGAAGACTGATGCAAAATACTCATTTAGTTCATCTGCCATCTCCTTGTCCCCCGTTATTATCTCTCCTTCCTCATTTTCTAGTGGTCCTCTCATCCCTCTTTTATTTTTTACATACTTTAAAAAGTTTTTACTATCCACTTTGATATTATTTGCTAGCTTGCTTACATAATTCATCTTTTCCATTCTAATAATTGTTTTAGTTGTTCTCTGTAGGTTTTTAAAAACTTCCCAATTCTCCATCTTCCCACTATTTTTTGCCTTGTTATAAACCCTCTCTTTTGTTTTTACATTAGCTTTGATTTCGCTGTCAGCCACGGTTGTACTATTTTGCCACTTGAGTATTTCTTCACTTTTGGGATACATATGTCCTGCACCTTCCTAATTTTTCCCAGAAAGGCACACCATTGCTGCTTTGCTGACATCCCTGCCAGCAGCTCCTTCCAGTTTACTTTGGCCATCTTCTCTCTCATATCACTGTAATTTCCCTTACTCCATTGAAATACTGCTACATCAGACTTTACTTTCTCCCTATCAAATTTCAAGTTGAACACAATCATATTGTGATCACTGGTTCCTAAGGGTTCTTTTACCTTAAGCTCCCTAATCGTCTCCAGTTCATTACATAGCACCCAATCCAGTATAGCTGATCCCCTAGTGGGCTCAAAGACAAACTGCTCTAAAAAGCCATCTCTTAGGTATTCAAAATCTCACTCTCTTGAGATTCGCTAACAATCTGATTTTCTCAATCAACCTATATGTTACGATCTCCCATGACTATCACAACATTGCCCTTTTGACATGCCTTTTCTATCTCCTACTGTAATCTGTGGTCCACATCCCAGTCACTGTTGGGAGGCCTGAGTATAACTGCCATCAGTGTCCTTTTACCCTTGCAGTTTCATTACTCAACCGATCCTATGTCACACCTTTCTACTGATTTAATGCCATTCTTTACCAGTTGAGCCACACCACTCCCTCTGCCTACCTTCCTATCCCTCTGATATTACGTGTAACCTTGGACATTCATCTCCCAACTACAACCATAGTAGTATAGTGCGCTTAAAGGCAATACCCCTAATCAGATGCTTGACTGGTCAGACATGACCAGGGCACTTGATGATACCAAAAAAACTCTTTCTAAAGCGACCCTACTGGCGCACCCATTCCCCTACGTACTGAAAGCCATTACTATTGATGCTCCAGACTATGTTGTGGGTGCTCTGCACGAACAATTGGTCGGAGGCGTGCAGCAGCCTCTTTCCTTATCTGAACGAGGCAGATTATTATCAGAACGGTATAGAGTTAGGTAAGGGAGAAATACAAAGAGATCTAGGAGTCCTTGCTCATCAGTCACTGAAGGTGAATGAGCAAGTGCAGCAGGCAGTGAAGAAGGCTAATGGAATGTTGGCCTTTATTACAAAGGGAATTGAGTACAAGAGCAAGGAAATCCTCTTGCATTTGTACAGAGCCCTGGTGAGACCACACCTGGAGTATTGTGTACAGTTTTGGTCCCCAGGGTTAAGGAAGGACATCCTGGCTGTAGAGGAAGTGCAGCGTAGATTCACGAGGTTAATTCCTGGGATGTCTGGACTGTCTTACGCAGAGAGGTTAGAGAGACTGGGCTTGTACACGCTGGAATTAAGGAGATTGAGAGGGGATCTGATTGAAACATATAAGATTATTAAGGGATTGGACAAGTTAGAGGCAGGAAATATGTTCCAGATGCTGGGAGAGTCCAGTACCAGAGGGCATGGTTTGAGAATAAGGGGTAGGTCATTTAGGACAGAGTTAAGGAAAAACTTCTTCTCCCAGAGAGTTGTGGGGGTCTGGAATGCACTGCCTCGGAAGGTAGTGGAGGCCAATTCGCTGGATGCTTTCAAGAAGGAGCTAGATAGGTATCTTATGGATAGGGGAATCAAGGGATATGGGGACAAGGCAGGAACCGAGTATTGATAGGAATTGATCAGCCATGATCTCAAAATGGCGGTGCAGGCTCGAAGGGCCGAATGGTCTACTTCTGCACCTATTGTCTATTGTCTATTGTCCTTCTCCAGTCACCCCAAAAGACAGTACAGCACGTTTGACCGTGAGCTTCTCTGTCTCCATCTGGCTATTCGATATTTTTATTTTCTTCTAAAAGGGGCACAACGTTCGTTTTACCACAAACCCCTTGTGCACGCGATGGTAAAACATCAGACCCTTGGTCTGCACAGTAGCATGGCCATCTGGCTTACAACGGATATACAACATATAAAAGGGGGAAAATAATGCCGTGGCCGCATGCTTCTCACGGCCAGTCGTTCAGGCCGTATACATAGGGGTAGATTATGCCGGCATGGTAGCCGACCAAGTTTCTGGTCCAGGCTTACCGAACAGGAGTCACTGGCCTGCGGTTCGCTGACATTAAGCTCGGGGAAGCTGGGGTTTCTTTTCTGTGCGATATCTCAAGCGGTCGCCCTCGCCCCATCGTGCCCGTAAACTGGAGACAGACTACTCTCGACTCCATATGCTGCCGCTCCCATTCGGGCCGGAAGGCCTCACAGAAACTGGCCGCACTAAGCCTGTCTGGAGTGCCAGCGAGCACAGGTTAACCGTCATGTTCAGTCGCCATTGGCGTCTTCTGAGATCCCTAAGCGACCATTTGATCATGCCAATGCGGACCTTGTTGGTCCTCTTCCCCCCCCCCCTCCCGCGGTTTCACATAACATGGTGGACCGTACCACCAGGTGGTCTGAGGTCGTCCCTCTAGCTTCGACCAAGGCCGCAGACGTGGCTCGGGCATTCATCAGCATCTGGGTTGCTCGGTTTGACACTCCATCTGATATTTCCTCTGACCGCGGCCCCAATTCATTACAGGCTTCTGGGCTGCGATGGCCCAGAACATAGGCGTTAGGCGATTCACCCGCAGTCCAATGGCCTATGTAAGCGGTGTCACCACTCCTCAATGGCTGCTTTGAGGGCACCCCGACCGATGAGTGTTAGCACCATCGTCTCCCGTGAGCCCTGCTGGGGCTCAGAACTGCTCCAAGGGAGGACCTGCTGTCGTCCGCGGCTGAGCTGGCTCACGGGCAGCTGTTACGAGTGCCAGGTGATTTCATCCCTGACGCCATGACTGTCTGGTCGGCCTCTCAACAGCATCCCAGCCTCCTCAGTAAATTCGACCCTTTTCACCTATTCCTCCCTGAATGCGTACAGCACTCTTGGGTTCATGTTGACCTATATTCTGCCTCGTTTGCCTTTGACCGCCATGACGCACACCAACATCCCCTTACATGGCCCGTTCCGTGTATTGGAACGGGGAGAAAAGACTTTGATCATTCATAAGAGGGGTAAATCTGAACGTGTTTCGGTAGATCGCCACGACTTGGAGCATTTCGCTGCCACGTCCCTGGCATCACAACATGGCCATGAGCGCGTCAACGCGCTTCTGGACGAGCCAGAGAAACCTGCGGTTCCTCTAACCAGGGAACACAGGACCTAAGCCGGGCGTTTCGTCCGAGCTCCTGAATTCCAGACAGACTCACAATGCAGGTTTCAGTGTTTTCTGGTGGGCGGGGGAAGCTACGTAGGGTAACGTAATTGGGCGAAATACATAATTCACAAGCACCGACATGAGTTGGAGTTTCGCTTTAACAGACTGGTCTGACGTGATGACGTTTTACGTTGAAATTTTTTTTTAGTGCATTTTGTTGGTGTAGGTTTTGGAGTTCGATAAAATGTGTTACGGGTTTCGTTAGACAAAAAAACGCCGCACTTATTTTTATTTGCGCAGACCTACGACATTTAGCAGTGGGAGTCCGTTGGTTCTAAGACTGTGAACTCACATCCTAGATTAGCCTTTCCCAAACTTTTTGCCCTGGAAGAACCCTTGAAATAATCATCAGGACTCAGGGAACCACTGCGTAAAAAAACCAAATATATCTACAGCTCATGGTAAGTTAGTGTGATCAGTAAGTTGTTCATATAATAATCCAAAAATAATGTCAATGCTCCTTTGAGTGGAGAATGAATTTGTAGCCAACCTTTATTGAAAAGAAAGATATTTAAGCCTAGCTTACTTTTCTTGAAATTAATCTCTTTCAATTTCATAAATTTTAAAAACTTACAATAAATTTATGTTAAATAACTGGCTGCTCGCTCACTGCTCACCGCACCGAGCATCGCGTGAAGTTCAAGAAACAATGTTTATTTTTTAAATCACAATCTCTCACGGAACCCCGAGCGACCTCTCCCTAGGGTATCACAGAACCCTGGTTGAGAAACCGCGCCCTAAATCCTGGATTCTTCTCGTCCATTCCATCTAGCCCTTTCAGGATCCAGTCGGTATGAGTGAGATACTCCATCCTTCTGAACTCTACTGTGTTCAGGCCCTGACACACAGAAACATAGAAAACCTACAGCACAATATAGGCCTTTTGACCCACAAAGCTGTGCCGAACATGTCCTTATCTTAGAAATTACCTAGGTTACCCATAGCCCTCCATTTTTCTGAGCTCCATGTACCTATCCAGGAATCTCTTAAAAGACCCTATCATAACTGCCTCCATCACCGTCGCCGGCAGCCCATTCCACGCACTCACCACTCTCTGAAAAGCTTACCCGATATCTCCTCTGTACATTAAAACTGTGCCCTCTCGTGCTAGCTATTTTAGCCCTGGGGAAAAGCCCCTGACTAACCACAGGATCAATGCCTCTCATCTTATACAACTCTGTCAAGTTATCTTTCATCCTCCGTCGCTCCAAGGAAAAAAGGCCAAGTTCACTCAACCTATTGTCATCAGGCATGCTCCCCAATCCAGGCAACGTCCTTGTAAATCTTCTCTGCACCCTTTCTAAAGTTTCCACATCCTTCCTATAGTGAGGCGACCAGAACTGAATACAGTACTCCAAGGGGGGCCTTACCAGGGTTCTATATAGCTGCGACATTACCTCTCAGCTCCCAAACTCAATCCCACGATTGATGAAGACCAATGTATGCTTTATTAACCACTGAGTCAACTTGCGCAGTAGCTTCGAGTGTCCTATGGTCTCGGACCCCAAGATCCCTCTGATTCTCCACACTGCCAAGAGTCTTACCATTAATACTATATTCTGCCATCATATTTGACCTACCAAAATGAACCACCCCACACTTATCCGGGTTGAACTCTATCTGCCACTTCTCAGCTCAGTTTTGCAATTTATCAATGTCCCGCTGTAACCTCTGACAACCCTCCACACTATCCACAACACCCCCAACCTTTGTGTCATCAGCAAATTTACTAACCCATCCATCCACTTCCTCATTCAGATGATTTTTAAAAACCACGAAGAGTAAGGGTCCCAGAACAGACCCCTGAGGCACACCACTGGTCACCGACCTCCGTGCAGCATATGACCCGTCTACAACCACTCTTTGCCTTCTGTGTTTCACATGAAACGCTACTGGTACGTTAACACTGTCATTAGTTCGATGTCCTTTGTTAGGTGGGTGATGCAAAATTTCTCTCAATATTCCAAATATTTTTCGACCAACGCCAGACAAACCTTCGGCAGTGTTTCATTCCCTTTGTATTCTAGTTTTCTCGAAATGAATGAATGACCTCGTTCAAGGCACCGCAAAGTGCCAACCCAGGTGCAGGACACAGACACTGAGGCAGACCCATTAGGTGTTAGCGCCACTGCCAACGGACAGCTGGTATCTCGGAGAGTCTTTATGCAGAGACAAGGTTCACTTGGAGAATCCAGGAGACGATGCAGAACTTAGAACTGGCAGTCCTAAGTAACCACGAAACGAGGTTACTCATACAAGAGTTGACCAACGAGCTGGCAGTTCCTTGTTGTGGTTCCGGGGTTTTTATCCCGCAAGTTACTGATGGGAAGCAGGTGTGTGTAACTTGCTGAATTGGGAACGATTGGAAATCAGGAAGGGGGTTAGGGCCCAATTAAAGAGGTAATGGGGAATTGCCAGACGAGACCATGACGGGGGAGTAATCACGTGAAACACCTTTTAAACCGGGCGTCTCTGGAGATGCGGCTCATTAGCCCCTCGCTAACAGCCACCAGACTCAGCAGTGAGAAAATCATCTTTCGCCACTCCGTACGTCTAGGGTCCTTATGACTTGGGTTCCAGCAAACCCGGGAGGTTACGATGTCTTTCCCACCGTAACCCCAGTCTGTGTGAATACTCTCCCCATGCAATTCCCCCACAGGCAAGAAATAACAGATCGTACACCGTGTACAAGTATAAAGAAAATATATTTGCAAATATCAGCTTTATCAAACAGTTAGTAGAAAAAAGAAAATTGAAAACAAATTAGAAGGGATCATTAGTTAACCCAGTCCAAATGTGCATATAAGTTGGACCTCATCTTGAAATTGTCTTTAACTCACGTGCTGGACCTACTGTCTGAGTAAAAGCACACACCACTTTCCGGATGTTGCTCGAAATCCATACCGAACAAATGGTTGTATTGGAAAAAACGGGAGGATTGGTGTCATAAGAGAGCGTAAGACTGGACCCAAATGCAAGACGCAGGCACTGAAGTACTAGGGGTAGGACGGGAACAGCTAAACGATAGAACAAGGTGTGGAGACCGTGGCGTGCGTGGGGGATGTGGCGTTCAAGAGGATCCTGGAATTCAGAGAGGATCCTGGAGTTCAGAGAGAGTCTCGAGGCTAGACTTAAGGCTGGGGTCTCATGGGTTCTTGGAACTAGGAATGCTGGGAGGATAGCCCCCCCCCCCCGAGCGGGCCACAGAACTCCTGGGCAGGGTCCGGACCTCCCAGGCACACAGGGACCTGGGCAGGTCGCGGGGCACCTGGGCAGGTCGCGCAGCACAAGGCGAGGAATCGGAAGGGGCAGAGTCCCCCACCGGGCAACGGCAGTCCGGCCTGGCTTACCCGACGGAGGCAAGGGATAGGAAGGGAGCTCGATCCAGGGTGACTTCCAGACTCACTCGCAGAACTCGTCTTTAACGGTGGGTACTCCAAGCCAGGACGAACAGGACGAAACGGGATGAACAGGACGACCGGGTCGGAACAGGACAACCCCGCAACTATACTCAGTCCCAGAGTCCCTTATAAACACCGCCAACCGATAGGCATCAGGTGCGCCTCCTTGCGCCCAGTCAAGCCAAGATGATCCTCAGGTGTGACTATTTGAGCTCAAGGCAAACCGAGGGACGGTCAAAGGACCCAGAGTCCGGAGTCCGCGGACCGGATCAAGAACCGGAATGCGGGCTCTGGACCAGACCATAACAATTGGTCCTTCCTGCTTGAAGCCACTCATCCGCACAAAGCACCTCGTGCAACATGGATGGCATCCTCAGTCATCATCCCTCCTGTCTTCTCCCAGTTCCCACAAAAAGACCCCGACCCAAACCAGTGTCCGTCACAAAAACCTCACCACCCAGCGTTCTCAAGGACCTTTTCCCAATTCTACCATCCTGATTGGCTGACACAATATTCCTAAATTGCAAAACATAGCCCCTTATCTTTAGCTCAAACCCAAACATACGAAAAGCAGAACAAACTGGCCTTACAGAACGGCTAAAATGAAATGCCTACAGCATAGCAGTAAAATTCTTAACCAGGGCGTTACACAGGTGTGATTAACAATAATGGAATGTGATGAAACGCCACTTAAGCACAATGCAGTCTCTACCGCCTGCTAGCTCCTAACAGCAGTATTCAAAGGTTTCAAAGGTACATTTAATGTCAAAGAAATGTATGCAACATACATCCTGAAATGCTTTTTCTTCGCAGCCATCCACGAAAACCATTCTATCTCGTTTACCATAGCAACCTTTCAAAGTGAACCACTTCAAGTTGACCTCTAGCTGATAATTCTCAACCCATCTCCGCATCCAATGAATCTCTGTTATAACCTATGACAACGCTACACTATTCACAGCATCACCAACATTAGTGTCATATGTAAACCTACTAACTAGCCCACACTTCACTACCAAATCCAAGTCATTTATTGCACTCACAAACAGCAGAGGCTGCAGAATATATCCGTACGGAAAACCGCATATCAGAGACCTGCAGACTGAATACCCTGCAGCTACAGCCACATTCCGTCTCCTGTGGACAAACTAATTCTGAATCCACTCACGTTTCCATAGATCCCAAGCCTCTAAATGTCTAAAAGAGCCTACCGTGGGGAACCTTGTCAAATGCCTCACTGAAATCTATATACACTACAGCCATTGCTCTGCCTTCATCAATTTGGTTTTTAATTCACCAAAAAAATACACTCCGGCTCGTGATGCCCGAACAATACCATGCTGACTATTCCTCTCAGACTATGTTTTTAAATTTTGCCTCTGGGAATCCTCTCCAATACTTTGTATCCCTTGCTTGAACAGAGGGATAACATTGGACATCCTCCAATCTTCTGGTACTAATCCTTTGTATAGTTACGACGCCAAGATCATCACCAAAGGCGCAGCAATCCCTTTACTCACCTCCCTTAGCAATCTGTCGTATACACCATCCAGTACTGGGGGACTTACGTTCCTGCACATCCTCATTCTTAACGTCCACATGTACTAGATAACTAGCCTGTTCTACGCTGAAATTGAAATTGCGAAGATTCCTCTAACTCTGGAATTCCCATCCTGGAGTCCTTGGTCCTCTTGCTTAATGGTATTAGCCACAGCATAAAAAAGGTTGGAAAGCTTTGCTGCTGGTGAATACTGAATCAACCAATTTATTAAGGGACTCCCCTAACTCCTCCGACTCCAGGCACTTCGGAGCAAGAAGGCTGCGAGTTGAACTGCTGATTTTTCCGAGTGAAGGGAGTTTTTACTACTCGGGTTAACGAGAGATGAGACTGCGCAGGCGCGTGACGTCAGCCAGTTGAGCAAAGGTTTAAAGAGAAGACCGCCGTATCCAGTGGGCAGCGGAGAGAGAGGCAGCACAGTGATAGGGTTTTGGCACAACGCGCGTAGGCGCTAACGGGACGAGTTGAGGTAGGAAGTATGTGTGTGAAACCAGTTTTCTGTGCTTGGTGTCAGATGTGGGGTGTCCTGGAGTCTCCCAGCCTCCCGGACGGCCACATCTGCACCAGGTGTGTCGAACTGCAGCTCCAGAGGGGCCGAGTTAGGGAACTGGAGATGCAGCTCGATAACCTTCGCCTGGTCAGGGAGAGCGAAGAGGTGACAGAGAGGAGTTACAGGCAGGTGGTCACACCAGGGCCTGGGGAGACGGACAAGAGGGTCACAGTCAGGAGGAAAAAGGGAAAGAGTCAGCTACTAGAGAGTGCCCCTGTGGCTGTACCCCTTGACAATAAGTACTCCTGTTTGAGTACTGTTGGGGGGGACAGCCTACCTGGGTAAGCGACAGTGGCCGCGCCTCTGGCACAGAGTCTGGCCCTGTAGCTCAGAAGGGAAGAGGAAGGCAGTAGTGATAGGGGACTCTAGGGGATCAGACAGGCGATTCCTTGGACGCAGGAAAGAAACTCGGATGGTAGTTTGCCTCCCAGGTGCCAGGGTCCGGGATGTTTCAGATCGCGTCCAAGATATCCTGCGGTGGGAGGGAGAACAGCCAGAGGTCATGGTACATATTGGTATCAATGACATATGTTGGAAAAGGGAAGAGGTCCTGAAAAAAGAATATAAGGAGTTAGGAAGGAAGTTGAGAAGCAGGGCCATAAAGGTAGTAATCTCGGGATTACTGCCTGTGCCACGTGACAGTGAGAATAGGAATAGGATGAGGTGGCGGATAAATGCATGGCTGAGGGATTGGAGCAGGGGTCAGGGATTCAGATTTCTGGATCATTGGGACCTCTTTGGGGGCAAAAAGGACGGGTTGTACTTGAATCCCAGGGGGACCAATATCCTGACCGGGTGGTTTGCTAAGGCTACTGGGAAGAGTTTAAACTAGAATTGTTGTGGGTTGGGGAACCGAACTGAAGAGACTGGGGAAGAGGAGGTTGGCTCACAAATAGAGAAAGCTTGTAGACAGTGCGAGAGGGAGGATAGGCAGGTGATAGAGAAGGGATGCGCTCAGACCAAAGGCTTGAGATGTGTCTATTTCAACGCAAGGAGTGTTGTGAACAAAGCGGATGAGCTTAGAGCATGGATTAGTACTTGGAGATATGATGTGGTGGCCATTACAGGGACTTGGATGGTTCAGGGACAGGATTGGTTACTTCATGTGTCGGGTTTTAGATGTTTCAGAAAGGACAGGGAGGGAGGCAAAAGAGGTGGCGGCGTCGCACATTTGATCAGGGATAGCGTCAGGGCTGCAGAAAAGATGGACACCATGGAGGCATTGTCTACGCAATCGCTGTGGGTGGAGGATAGGAATAGGAAGGGGTCAATAACTTTACTGTGTGTTTTTTATAGGCCGCCCAATAGTAACACAGATATCGAGGAGCAGATAGTGAAACAGATCCTGGAAAGGTGTAATAATAACAGAGTTGTTGTGATGGGAGACTTTAATTTCCCAAATATCGATTGGCATCTCCCTAGAGCGAGGGTTTAGATGGGGTGGAGTTTGTTAGGCGTGTTCAGGAAGGTTTCTTGACACAATATGTAGATACGCCTACAAGAGGAGAGTCTGTACTTGATTTGGTATTGGGAAATGAACCTGGTCAGGTGTCAGGTCTCTCAGTTGGAGAGCATTTTGGAGATAGTGATCATAATTCTATCTCCTTTACAATAGCATTGGAAAGAGATAGGAACAGACAAGTTAGAAAATCGTTTAATTGGAGTTAGGGGAATTATGAGGCTATCAGGCAGGAAATTGGAAACATAAATTGGAAACAGATGTTCTCAGGGAAAAGTACGGAAGAAATGTGGCAAATATTCAGGGGATATTTGTGTAGAGATCTGTATAGGTACGTTCCAATGAGACAGGGAAATTATTGTAGGGTACAGGAACCGTGGTGTACAAAGGCTGTAATAAATCTAGTCAAGAAGAAAATAAAAGCTTACAAAAGGTTCAGAGAGCTAGGTAATGTTAGAGATCTAGAAGATTATAAGGCTAACAGGAAGAAGCTTAAGAAAGAAATTAGGAGAGCCAGAAGAGGCCATGAGAAGGCCGTAGCAGGTAGAATTAAGGAAAACCCCCAAGGCATTCTACAAATATGTGAAGAGCAAGAAGATAAGACGTGAAAGAATAGGACCTATCAAGTGTGACAGTGGGAAAGTGTGTATGGAACCGAAGGAAATAGCGGAAATACTTAATGAATACTTCACTTCAGTATTCACTATGGAAAAGGATCTTAGTGATTGTAGTGATGACTTCTAGTAGACTGAAAAGCTTGAGCATATAGATATAGATATTAAGAAAGAGGATGTGCTGGAGCTTTTGGAAATCATCGAGTTGGATAAGTCACCGGGATAAGATGGGATGTACCCCAGCCAACTGTGGGAAGCGAGGGAGGAGATTGCTCCCTCGGGAGAGGTTCCAGCGGATTGGAGGGTTGCAGATGTTGTTCCTTCGTTCAAGAAAGGGAGTAGAGATAGCCCAGGAAATTATAGACCAGTGAGTCTTACCTCAGTGGTTGGTAAGTTGATGGAGAATATACTGAGAGGCAGGATTTATGAGCATTTGGAGAGGCATAATATGCATTGGAGTACTGTGCTTAGTTCTGGTCGCCTCACTACAGAAAGGATGTGGAAACCATAGAAAGGGTGCAGAGGAGATTTACAAAGGTGTTGCCTGGATTGAGGAGCATGCCTTATGATAATAGGTTGAGTGAACTTGGCCTTTTCTCCTTGGAGCGACAGAGGATGAGAGGTGACCTGATAGAGGTGTATAAGATGATGAGAGGCATTGATCGTGTGGATAGTCAGAGCCTTTTTCCCAGGGCTGAAATGGTTGCCTCAAGAGGACACAGGTTTAAGGTGCTGGGGAGTAGGTACAGAGGAGATGTCAGGATCTTTTACTCAGAGAGTGGTGAGTGCGTGGAATGGGCTGCCGGCAACGGTGGTGGAGGCGGATACGATAGGGTCTTTTAAGAGACTTTTAGATAGGTACATGGAGCTTTGAAAAATAGAGGGCTTTGAGTAAGCCTGGTAATTGCTAAG
Organism: Hemitrygon akajei; assembly: GCF_048418815.1. NCBI lineage: Eukaryota > Metazoa > Chordata > Chondrichthyes > Myliobatiformes > Dasyatidae > Hemitrygon > Hemitrygon akajei. The sequence continues at coordinate 113,326,034 of NC_133130.1, read as the reverse complement.
GTAGGGACATGTTCGGCACAACTGTGTGGGCCGAAGGGCCTGTATTGTGCTGTAGGTTTTCTATGTTTCCATTACTATCGCTTATCGGTCCTGCATTCACTCTCGACATTTGCCTGTTTTTCACTGGCGTGCAGAACGCCTTGGAGTTTTCCTTAAACCTCCTCGCCAACGGCTTTTGATATTCCTTTCTAGCTCTTCTATGTCCATTATTCCGCTCCTATTTGGTTACTTATACTCTGCCTGATTCTTACTTCCTGAACCTTAAATAAGTAACCTTTTCCTCCTTGATTAGAGTTTGCACGTCTTGTCAACGATTCAACCTACTACCCGATCCCTCCCTCAATTGGACAAGCCTATCCATAACCCTGTGCAAATTGCCTCTGAAACAAGCATCGAATTCCCATTGTATGTTTCCGTAAGTACACCGTTTCCTGATTTAGAATCGGAATTAGAATCAGAATTAGGTTTATTTTTACCGGCATGTGACGTGAAATTTGTTAACTTAGCAACAACAGTTCAATGCAATACATATTCTAGCAAATAAATAAATAAATAAATAAATAAAACGTAATAATAAATAAACAAGTAAATCAATCATGTATATTGAATAGATTTTTTAAATGTGCCAAAACAGAAATACTGTATATTTTAAAAAGCGAGATAGTGTCCAAAGCTTCAATGTCCATGTACGAATCGGATGGCAGAGGGGAAGAAGCTGTTTCTGATTCGTTGAGTGTGTACCTTCAGGTTTCTGTATCTCCTATGTGATAGTAACAGTGAGAAAAGGTCATGCCCTGGGTGCTGTAGGTCCTTAATAATGGATGCTGCCTTTCTGAGACACCGCTCCCTGAAGCTGTCCTGGGTACTTTGTAGGCAAGTGCCCAAGATGGAGCTGACTAGATTTAGAACACTCTGCAGCTTCCTTAGATCCTGTACAGTAGCCCCGCCATACCAGACAGTGATGCAGTTTGTCAGAATGCTCTCCGCGGTACAAATATAGAAGCTTTTGACTGTATTTGGCAAATCGCTTCAAATTCCTAACAAAGTATAGCCGCTGTCTTGCCTGAGATTCTACCAACAATGGTTGTATCGTCAGCAAATTTGTAGATGATATTTGAGCTATGTCTAGTCATATGTATATAGAGAGTAGAGCAGTGGGCTAAGCACACATCCCTGAGGTGCGCCAGTATTGATCGTCAGCGAGGGGGATATGTTATCACCAATCCACACAGACTGTGGTTTTCCGGTTAGGAAGTCGAGGATCCAATTGCAGAGGGAGGTACAGAGGCCCAGGTTCTGCAACTTCTCAATCAGGATTGTGGGAATGATGGTAATAAATGCTGAGCTATAGCCGATGAACAGCATCCTGATGTAGGTGTTTATATTGTCCAGGTGGTCTAAAGCCGTGTGGAGAGCCATTGAGATTGTGTCTGTCGTTGACCTGTTGTGGCGGTAGGCAAATTGCAATGGGTCCAGGTCCTTGCTGAGGCAGGAGTTCAGTCTAGTCATAACCAATCTCTCAAAACATTTCATCACTGACGATGTAGTGCAACCGGGTGACAGTCATTAAGGCACCCCACGTTATTCTTATTTGGCACTGGTATAATTACTTCCTTTTTGAAGCACGTGGGATCTTCTGCCCGTAGCAGTGAGAGATTGAAAATGTTCTTGAATACTCCCGCTAGTTGGTTGGCACAGGTTTTCTGAGCTAACTCCTAACTTCTAACATAATTGCAGTACAATTTCCCTTCCTCAGTTAAGTACTTTCACATAGTGTCTGCTCCTGTTCTTCTCCAACACTGTGGTAAAGGTCAGGGAGTTGTGATCACTTTCTCTGAAATGTTCACCCACCGAGAGGTCTGTTACCTGACGAAGTTCATAGATTACTGCCGGATCTGGTATGGCACCGCCTGTAATCGCCCTGTTTACATATGGCGTCAGGAATCCTACCTGGGCACACTTAACAAATTCTGTTCATCTAAATCGTTTTCGCTAAGAAGGCACCAATCAAATTATTGAAGTTGAATTCACCCATGACAACAAACCTGTTATTACGCCTTTCCATAAGTCTGCCGCCCCATCCGCAGCTATATGCTTTACTGCTGTGGGGTACGGAACGGCGGTGTTTATAATACCACTAGATATTATAATGCTAATAGAGAGATTGCGTTTTTTAGAGTCATAGAAAGTACAGCACAGAAACTGGCCCTTTGCCCAATCTAGTCCGCGCCGAACCATTTAAGCTACCTACTCCCATTGACCTGCACCGGGACCATAGCTCTCCTTACGCCTATCAGCCATGTACCTATCCAAACTTCTCCTAAACGCTGAAGTCGCGCTCATGTGTACCACTTGTGCTGACAGGTTGTTCCACACTCTCACGACCCTCTGAATGAAGTTGCCTTTCATGTTCCCCTTCAACTTTGCAGCTTTCACACTTAATTCACGGCTTCCCATTGTGGTCCCACCCAGCCTCAGTGGAAAAATCCTGCTTGCATTCACCCCATCTCTACCCCATTTCATTTTGTACACCTCTGTCAAATCTCCTCTCAAACTTCTACCTGCCGACCAATAAAGCCCTACTTCAATCTTTCCTTATAACTCGGGTCCTCCAGACCTGGCACATCTTTGTAAATTTTCTCTGTGCTTAATCAACTTTATTTACAGCTTTTCTGTAGGTAGGTAATCAAAACTGCACACAATACTCTAAATTAGGCCTCTCCAATGTCTTATAAAAATTCAATTGAACACCCCATCTCTGGTACTCGATACGTTGATTGATGATAAGGATGATTTAAATAACATTTTCTGCATTTGCCTTCCGCAGGGTACGAGGGAACACCATGCCAGGCCCTGGGGATTTATCCGTCCTAATTTGCCTCAGGACAGCAAACGCTTCCTGCTTTGTAATCAGCCCAGGGTCTATGAAGTTAATGCCACTTTGCCTCACTTCTGTAGTCTGTGTCCATCTCCCGAGAAAATCCAGATGCAAAAAAAGATCATTTAAGATTTCCCCCATCACTTTTGGTTTCATATATGGATTACCGTTCTGATCTTTTAGATAATTATTTTTCTCCTTTGTGATCATTTTGCTCTTAACGTAACTGTAGAATCCCTTGGGATTTTCCTTTATCTTGTGTTCTAGGGCAATCGCATACCTTCTTTTAGCCCTCCTGATTTATTTCTTAAGTGTTTTCTTTCAATTCGTCTACACTATAAATACCTTATTTGTTCCTGCCTACCAATACCTGCTTTCTTCCTGCACCCGATCAAATTTAAGAGCGTTTTTCGTACTGCAGGTTGCCCAACACTGAACACAATCAATCTAAAAGGAAACGTCTTAAATGCATATTGGAAACTTAGAATAAAATTAGACAGTAAGGCTTTGCCTCTCACCTGCGGAGAGGAGTGGTTATAGCAGATAGACAGGGGAGTGGAAAAGAAAGGATTTGGCACACTGGCCTTCATTAGTCTTGGCTTTGAGTATTGGAGTTGAGATATTGTGCTGTAATTATGCAAGACCTTAGTGAGTGCGAAATTGGGAGGTTGTGTTCAGGGTTGATCAATTTGTAATACAAAGTGCGCCATAACACTGAAGAGAGTGAAGAGACGATGGCGTGAGGTTGAGAGGTTGAGACATTTTTTTTCATTAGAGCACAGGAAAGTTAGACGTGACCTTCTAGACATAAGCATCAGGTAGTGGATTAAATGTATTCCCCGTGGTTGATAATGAAGAACTGAAAGACATTGATTTCATGTGGGAGGCGAGAGATTTAAGAGGAGCCCGAGGTGCAAGACTTTCACTAGAAGTGTTTTCAGCATATAGAACGATCTGCGTGATGACGTACTGGAAGCAGAAACGTCAGGAAATTATATATCACATATATAGGTTAATTGGGAGCATCTTTTTTTCTGGCAAGTCTACGTGTTTACGCCATTGACGTTTAGGACAGCTTTTTCTTTTTTCTTCGTTGCTCGTTCTGTAACAATATTTGTCAGGGTTGCTAGCCCTGAGATGATCCCCCGAACCTAGCAGACAGGAGGACCATTCTTAGTCTGGCCTTTACACTTTGACTTGTTTGGCATGGTCAACACCTGGTCCTGACTCCAGCCAACACTGCTCTCTGAGCCATTTAGGCAATTAAGCCTCCAAACCCTATGACAAGTTTATAATGCTCTTGGAGGAGCATGTTTAAAGATCAATTGTACAGAGTATAGGAAAGGTATGTTCCTTTTAGAAGGAAGGACAAGGATGGATTGTCCCAAATTTATACGAATAGGATATATGAGTATTTGGAAACATACGGGCTAATTAAGGAGAGCCAACATGGATTTGTGCGAGACGGGTCGTGTCTTACCAACTTGACTGAGTTTTTGACGAGAAAGATTCATGAAGTTAGGGCAGTGGATGTTGTCTGCGTGGATTTCACTAAGGTGTTAGATAAAATCCCTCATGGAAGACTAGTCCAGAAGATTAAGATGAATGGGATCCACGGAGAATTGACTAATTGGATTCAGAACTGGCTTGCGCATGGAAGACAGAAGGTAGTTGTTGAAGAGACTTCTTCGAGCTGGAGGTTTACAATTAGTGGAGGTCCGCAGGGATTTGTGCTGGGCCCTCTGCTGTTTGCGGTGTATGTAAATGACCTGGATGAAAATGTAGATGGGCGGGTTAGTAAGTTTGTGGATTGTACCAAGACTGGTGAAGTTGCAGATAGTGTAGAGGACTGGCAAAGAACACAGCGTGATATAGAACAGTTGCAGGTATGGGCAGAGAAATGGCAGGTAGAGTTTAACCCAGATAAAGGTGAGGTTGTGCACCTTGGTAGGGCAAATGCAAGGAGAGAGTACAGTTTTAAGGGCATGACACTTACTAGTGTTGCTGAGCAGAGAGATCTTGGGATCCAAGTTTATAGCTCCATGAATGTAGCTACATAGGTCGATACGATAGTTAAGAAGGCTTATAGGATGCTTGATTTTATTCATTGGAACATTGAGATCAAAGGTCAAAAGGTTATGTTGCAACTTTATAAAACTCTGATTAGGCCACATCTGGAGTATTGCAAAGTTCTGGTCATCCCGCTATAGGAAGGATGTTGAGGTTTTAGAGAGGGTGCAGAAGAGGTTTACCAGAATCCTGCCAGCTTTAGAGGGCATGTCTTATCATGAGAGGCCGGACAAACTTCAGTTGTTTTCTTTCCGGAGGCTGAGGGGAGATCTGATAGAGGTTTATAAGATTGCGAGAGGCAGAGATAAAGTAGCCAGGAAGTATCTTTTCCCAGGGTAGAAATGTCTAGTATCAGGGGAATACATTGAAAGTGAGAAAGAGTAGGTTCAAAGGGGATGTGAAAGATAAGTTTTATACTCGATGGGCCAAATGGCCTAAGTCTGCTGCTATGACCTTATGGTAAGTTTTTGACTTAGAGAGTAGTGGATGTCTGATGCGGTGGTAGAGGCAGACACTTTAGAGGCTTTTAAGAGACCTTTGGATAGGTACATGGCTGTAAGGAGGGTGGAGTGATTAAGACATTGTGTAGGTTGAAGGGATTCGTTTTTTTGGGGGGTTGATTTCCTTTTAAGCTGTCTCGGCACGACATCGTGGGCCGGAAGGCCTGTTCCTGTGCTGTACTATATTCAGTGTTTCTGCAGACACATGGGAAAACACGGAATACAGGGAAACACATGGCGTGTATGTAGGTGCGATCAGTTTAATTTCGCATCATGATCGGCATAGATATTGCGGGCTGTAAGACTTGATCTTGCGCTTCCTTTCACTGTTATATGTGGGAGTAAGACATCATATAAGGCGCCAATATTTTCCTTCCCCGGACGTTCGCTCCTCCTGAAAAGTGGAAAAGGTAAAGAATTGCTTGGCAGTCAGGGGAGGCACTAATACACAGAGTAGAGAATCGGAGAGTTAAGCGAATTCCTCAATATGTGGACAAACGCAGGAAAGTCTGCACTCAGCTAAGTCAGCAGAAACCGTAAGACCATTCGGCCCATCAAGCGTGCTCCGCCTTTACATTATGTCTGATTTGCTATCCTTCTTCCCGTGACATATGACATATTTACTAATCAAAAGCGTATCAACCGCTGCTATAAATATACTAAATTACATAGCCCCCACAGACCTCTGTAGCAATTAATTCCACAGATTCACCACCCACTGGTTAAAGGAACTGCTCATCTCCGTTCTAAAGGGGCCTCCTTCTACTCTGAGGCTGTGCCCTCTGGCTCTAACCTTCCCCATTACAAGAAACATTTCCAAGTCCACTCTATTTACGCCTTTCAATATTCGATAGGTTTCAATGAGAACCACCGAGCCAGTAAGTTTTGAGATTTTCCTTATGAATAAAACATTTTCAAGGTAGTCACTCACACAACGTGAAGTGACGTACTAGTTGTAGTAATATCCCATTTGCTGGAAGAATGCCGCCGCCATTTTACATTCCTCAGTACTGTCACAATTTCTATTCTTTAGGTTTTCGTAATTAATTCACTGGTTTAATCGCAATCTGTCACCGCGGGGAATTCACTTGACTGACGTAATTGGTAAGCAAATAATTATAAAATTATCTTCATTTTTAAGTCTGATGACATTTTGCTGTCCCCATGGAGATAGTCAATGATATAAAACCCTGGAAAGGTTCTGTTTCCAGATTTTATTCTGAGATATTACACTAGGAGAAATCGCTGGGCAGAGAAAATGCTGAATAGCTACAAACGTGTGGAGAAAATATTGTTCGTGTTCATTGCCGTCATTGGGGTGCCAGGTAAGTGAGCAGAGCAATTCCTGTTTAGTCGTTGCATCTGTTAACCTGACTCAACTGGTTACGCTTATGTTATTGGTGGTCGTTATATATATATATATATATATATCGTGTGAATGCAAAGTACTGTGGGGTTTTTTTGCTGTCAACCTAAAACAAACCTCTTATTTTCAGACTCCCGAAATGTTGTTTTTGCTTTCAGTGGAACCTTCTCCAAGTTTGTACCAGCAACTCTTCGGGAAGGTGTGAGGGAGAGTTTGATATTCGGGAAGTTTACTGTTTCTCAGTTATTGATCAGAGTGATCATTTCGCCTTGTGACCACGTCGCAATGTGGAATTTATTACAATCGGAATGCACCGCTGCCTGTTAGTCGATAACTGGGTCGCATCTACGGATTTGCCCGCGCGTTATTGGGTTGAGTTGTACAGTTCAAATAATCCATTAACGGACCCTCTCCGCCTCTCTTGCCTGCGTTCACGCTGCATCCCGGTTTGGCCTCATCAGATGCGGAGGTTTGGTCGGTCACGGTTAAGTCAGTGATTCCGCCGGTTGTTGTTCATGGCAGCTCGGTTTATCTCCGCCGTATGTCCCTCCCTTCACCTTATCTTCACGTCCTTTAAGTGAGGAAGGTGAGACCTGTGCGGAGGAGACGGTTTTTGTAACTAAACGGTACGGGGACTAACATCCTAACCGGAGGTAAACACGAAGTACACGGCAGCTGCTGCGGTCAAATCATCACCTACAAAAGCTGGATGAACTCTGCAGGTCGGGCAGCAGTCCTGACGAAGGGTCTCGGCCCGAAACGTTGACTGCTCATTTCAACGGACGCTGCCCGACCTGCTGAGTTCATCCAGCTTCTGTACGTGTTGATCCTAACGGGAAGGTTTGCCAGTGCTGCACGGGGAGTGGGGAATGGAGACGGGGGCTTAAACTAGATTTGCAGGGGGACGGGAACCAGAGTGCTAGAACAGACAGTAGAGTAGCTGTGGGGACAGAGGTTGTTAAGACCTGTTAGGACAGGTTACTGTCGATGCAATGCTCCTCAGACAGGATGAAGAGGTCAATACTCCCCAATGCCATTAGGCTTTACAATTCAACTGCCAGGACTTAAGAACTTTTTTAAAGCTAGTATTAATGCTTTTTGAGTTAGTGATTTAGATGCATATCATATTATTACTGAGTTAAGTATTGTATGTAATGAGTTTTTGCTACAACAAGTGTATGGGACATTGGAAAAAATGTTGAATTTCCCCATGGGGATGAATAAAGTATCTATCTATCTATCTATCTATCTATCTATCTATCTATCTATCTATCTATCTATCTATCTATCTATCTATCTATCTATCTATCTATCTATCAAAAGTCGAGAAACAAAAGGTTGAGCATAGGACTAATACTCTAAGTTGCGTGTGTTTCATTGCAAGAAGTATTGTAGGAAACGCAGACGGCCACAGGGCATGGATCTACACAGAATTAATGTAGGAGGGACAGGACCAGCAGCTCAGGATTCCGGGGTTCCATTGTTTTAGACCTGATAGAGCAGGAGGGATTAAAGGACGAGGGGTGGCATTACTAGTCAGGGAAATGTAACGGCAGTGCTCAGTCAAGACAGACTGGACAGCTCGTCTTGTGAGGCGTTTTGCGTCAAAGTGAGGAATAGGAAAGGTACAAACACGTTAATATGTGTATATTACAGAGCACCCAGCATTCAGCGAGATTTAGAGGAACAAATTTGTGGAGAGGTCACAGACTGTTGCAAGAAACGTAAAGATGTGATAGTAGATTTTAACTTTCCACATACTGTGAAACGACTAGATAGGATAGACTTTGGCAAATGAGTTCAGGAAAGTTTATTCCTGAAATCCCACAAGACAGTGTGCGACACTTGATCTCTATTAGGGAATGAGACTGGGCAGATGACAGACACTTGTGTAGGGGAACTCTTTACATCTAGTTATTATAATGCAATTAGTTTTAAGATAATTTTGGAAAAGGATAGATGTGATCCTCGGGTTAAGATTCTAAGTTGGCTAAAGGCCAATTTTGGCGGGTATTAGAAAGGATCTGACAAGTGTGGGTGGACTGGGATAGGCTGTTTTCTGGCAAAGCAGTGGGAGAGTGCAAAGACTTGCCTGCCTATCAGAATCAAAAGCAAGGATAGTAGGCTAGGGGAACGTTGGTTTTCAAAAGATATTGAGACTCGTCTAAGAAGTAAGGAGGTGCACAGCAGGCAAGAATAAATAAAGTACTCGAGGAGTATAGGAAGGGGAAAAGGACACTTAAGAAAGATAGCAGGAGAGCGAAAAGAAGGCATGAGGTAACAGGTAAGGCTAAGGAGAATCCCCAGGACTTGTTAAGAGCGAAAGGATTCGATCAGAATGGTAATCTATGCGAGGAACCGGAAGAGTTGGGGGAGATCTTAACTGGATTTTTTGCATCTGGATTTATTCGGGAGACGGACACAGAGCCTGCAGATGCGAAGCAATGTAGCAGTGAAGTTATAGATTCTATGAAGATTACATCGGAAGAGTAATCCAATGATTACTCTTGAGGCATATAAGAGTGGATAGACAAGGTGCTCCCGCGGACGCTGTGAAAGGCAAGTGCAGAAATTGCCGGGGCCCTAACAGAGATACTCAAATCATCGTTAGTGACAGGTGAAGTACGGGAGGATTGGAGCATAATCAGTGTTGTTCCGCTGTTTACGGAAGACTCTAAGAATAAGCCAGAAATTATAGGCTGGGAGTATGATATCACTAGCAGCAAAGTTAGCGGAAGGTGTTCTAAGAGTTCGGATATATGAATACCTGGATAGACAAGGATTGATTAGGAATAGTTAACATGGCTTTGTGCGTGGAAGGTCGTGACGGACCAATCTTATCGAGTTTTTTTCGAAGCAGTGGATGTTGTCTACCTGTACTTTAGTAAGACATGTGACAAGGTCTCGGATGGGAAGTTGGTCATGAAGGATCATTCGCTCGGCTTTCAAGATGAAGTATTATAGACAATAGACAATAGGTGCAGAAGTAGACCATTCGGCCCTTCGAGCCTGCACCGCCATTTTGAGATCATGGCTGATCAACTACTATCAATACCCGGTTCCTGCCTTGTCCCCATATCCCTTGATTCCCCTATCCATAAGATACCTATCTAGCTCCTTCTTGAAAGCATCCAGAGAACTGGCCTCCACTACCTTCCGAGGCAGTGCATTCCAGACCCCCACAACTCTCTGGGAGAAGAAGTTTTTCCTTAACTCTATCCTAAATGACCTACCCCTTATTCTCAAACCATGCCCTCTGGTACTGGACTCTCCCAGCATCTGGAACATATTTCCTGCCTCTATCTTGTCCAATCCCTTAATAATCTTATGTGTTTCAATCAGATCCCCTCTCACTCTCCTTAATTCCAGCGTGTACAAGCCCAGTCTCTCTAACCTCTCTGCATAAGACAGTCCAGACATCTCAGGAATTAACCTCGTGAATCTACGCTGCACTTCCTCTACAGCCAGGATGTCCTTCCTTAACCCTGGAGACCAAAACTGTACACAAGACTCCAGGTGTGGTCTCACCAGGGCTCTGTACAAATGCAAGAGGATTTCCTTGCTCTTGTACTCAATTCCCTTTGTAATAAAGGCCAACATTCCATTAGCCTTCTTCACTGCCTGCTGCACTTGCTCATTCACCTTCAGTGACTGATGAACAAGGACTCCTAGATCTCTTTGTATTTCTCCCTTACCCAACTCTATACCGTTCAGATAATAATCTGCCTTCCTGTTCTTACTCCCAAAGTGGATACCCTCACACTTACTCACATTAAACGTCATCTGCCAAGTATCTGCCCACTCACCCAGCCTATCCAAGTCACCCTGAATTCTCCTAACATCCTCATCACATGTCACACTGCCACCCAGCTTAGTATCATCAGCAAATTTGCTGATGTTATTTTCAATGCCTTCATCCAAATCGTTGACGTAAATTGTAAACAGCTGTGGTCCCAATACCGAGCCCTATGGCACCCCACTAGTCACCACCTGCCATTCCGAGAAACACCCATTCACCGCTACCCTTTGCTTTCTATCTGCCAACCAGTTTTCTATCCATGTCAATGTCTTCCCCCCGATGCCCTGGGCTTTGATTTTACCGACCAATCTCCTATGTGGGACCTTATCAAATGCCTTCTGAAAATCGAGGTACACTACATCCACTGGATCTCCCCCGTCTAACTTCCTGGTTACATCCTCGAAAAACTCCAACAGATTAGTCAAGCATGATTTACCCTTGGTAAATCCATGCTGGCTCGGCCCAATCCTATCACTGCTATCTAGATATGTCACTATTTCATCCTTAATAATGGACTCTAGCATCTTCCCCACCACCGATGTCAGGCTGACAGGTCGATAGTTCTCTGTTTTCTCCCTCCCTCCTTTCTTAAAAAGTGGGATAACATTAGCCATTCTCCAATCCTCAGGAACTGATCCTGAATCTAAGGAACATTGGAAAATGATTACCAATGCATCCGCAATTTCCAGGGCCACCTCCCTTAGTACCCTAGGATGCAGACCATCTGGACCTGGGGATTTGTCAGCCTTCAGTCCCATCAGTCTACTCATCACCATTTCCTTCCTAATGTCAATCTGTTTCATTTCCTCTGTTACCCTTTGTCCTTGGCCCATCCATACATCTGGGAGATTGCTTGTGTCTTCCTTAGTGAAAACAGATCTAAAGTACTCATTAAATTCTTCTGCCATTTCTCTGTTTCCCATAACAATTTTACCCAATTCATTCTTCAAGGGCCCAACATTGTTCTTAACTATCTTCCTTCTCTTCACATACCTAAAAAAGCTTTTGCTATCTTCCTTTATATTCCTGGCTAGCTTGCGTTCATACCTCATTTTTTCTCCCCGTATTGTCTTTTTAGTTAAGTTCTGTTGTTCCTTAAAAACTTCCCAATCATCTGTCCTCCCACTCACCTTAGCTCTGTCATACTTCCTTTTTTTTAATGCTATGCAATCTCTGACTTCCTTTGTCAACCACTGTGGCCCCTTTCTCCCCTTTGAATCCTTCCTTCTCTGGGGGATGATGAACTGATTTTGCACCTTGTGCATTATTCCCAAGAATACCTGCCATTGCTGTTCCACTGTCTTTTCTGCTAGGCTATCCGACCAGTCAACTTTGGCCAGCTCCTCCCTCATGGCTCCATAGTTTCCCCTGTTCAACTGCAACACTGACACCTCCGAGCTGCCCTTATCCTTCGCAAATTGCAGATAAAAACTTATCATATTATGATCACTACCTCCTAATGGCTCCTTTACTGCAAGATCACTTATCAAATCCTGTTTATTACATAACACTAAATCCAGAATAGTCTTGTCCCTGGTCGGCTCTCGTACAAGCTGTTCCAAGAATGCATCCCGTAGGCACTCTACAAACTCCCTAACCTGTGGTCCAGCACCAGCCTGATTCTCCCAATTCACCTGCATGTTGAAATCCCCCATAACCACTGCGACATTACCTTTGCCACATGCCAATGTTAACTCCCTATTCAACTTGCACCCAATATCCATGCTACTGTTTGGTGGCCTGTAGACAACACCCATTTGGGTCCTTTTGCCCTTACTGTTCCTCAGTTCTATCAGTGGATGATGAGACGCTGCCTTTAGGGGAGAAACCAGAGAGTGGTAGTAGATGCCGCCTCTTTAACTAGGGGCCTGACACTAATGGAGTGTCACAGGGATCGGTGCTAGATTCATTGTTGTTTGTCATCTGTATCAACGATCTGGATGATAATGTGGCTAACTGGAATAGCAAATTTGCGTATGGCACCAAGATTGAGGGAGTAGTGGACACGAGGAAGACTATCAAAGTTTGCAGCAGGATCTGGACCAGGTGGGAATATGGGCTGAGAAAAATGCAGATGGAATTTAATACAGACAAGTGTCAGGTGTTGCGTTTCGGTAGGACCAATCAGAATAGGTCTTACAAAGTGAACGGCGGGGCACTGGGGAGTACGGTAGAACGAAGGGATCCATAATTCATTGAATGTAACGTCACTGGTAGATGGGGTCGGGAAAATGCTTTTGGCACATTGGCCTTCGTAAATCAATGCGCGAAGTACAAGCATGCTGACATTTTATAAATCGTTGGTGAGGCCTAAATTGGAATATTGCGTGCAGCGTTGGTCAGCTATCTGCGGGGAAGATGTAAATAAGATTGAAAAAATACGGAGAAAAATTACAATAATGGTGTCGGATTGCAGAACGTGAGTTATAAGGAAAGATTGAATAGGCGAGGACTTTATTGCTTGGAATGTAGAAGATTAAGAGAAGATTGATAGAGGTATACAAAATTATGAGGGGTATAGCGAGGGCAAATGCAAGCAGGCTTTTTCCACTGAAGTTGAGAGGGACTACAACCAGAGGCCATGGGTTAAGGGTGAAAGGTGAAACGTTTAAGGGGAAAATGAGTGGAAGCTTCTTCATTCAGAGAGTGGTGAGAGCGTAGACTGAGCTGCCAACCTTAGTGGGTGGTCCGATTACGATTTCAATGTTTAAGAGAACTTTGGACCAGTACTGGATGGAAGGCTATAGTCCGTGGGCAGGTCGAAGGGACCGGGCAGTATAAAGGGTTCGGCACGAACTGGCTGGGCCGAAGAGCCGGTTTCTGTGCTGTAGTTTTCTATGACCCTATGACTCTAAGCAGGCAGCTTGGGCACAGTTCGATGTTGTGACATTTGCAGCTCCACACCGACGTCCATGAATTCCAGATATTAAGCTGAAACTGAGCTCGTGTTCAGACCCAGAGAATATGTTCAATAATATGCGGTGTCCCTTCTCTCTCTCTCTCTCTCTCTCTCTCTCTCTCTCTCTCTCTCTCTCTCTCTCTCTCTCTCTCTCACTCTCACTCTCACTCTCACTCTCACTCTCACTCTCACTCTCACTCTCTCCCTCTCCCTCTCCCTCTCCCTCTCTCTCACTCTCACTCTCTCTCTCACACACTCTCTCTCTCTCTCTCTCTCTCTCTCTCTCTCTCTCTCTCTCTCTCTCTCTCTCCTCTCTCTCTCTCTCTCTCTCTCCCTCCCTCCCTCTCTCTCACTCTCTCATTCTCTCCAGTGAATCTAGTGGCGATTGTGATCCTGTCCCGGGGAAGATGTGGCCTCTCCTCGTGCACCACTCGGTACCTGACGGCCATGGCAATCGCAGATCTACTGACCATCATCACTGTCGTCATTTTGTATCGGATCAATTATCATTATTTTCCATTGAACTTCCTGGATATGACTGCTGTGTGCAAGGTTACCGACGTGTTCAGGTTCACAGCCACAGACTGTTCTGTCTGGTTCACCGTCACCTTCACTTTTGATCGGTTTGTCGCCATTTGCTGGCAGAAGCTGAAAACAAAGTATTGCACCGGGAAAACCGCGGCTGTGCTTCTAACAACAACTGCAGTTCTGCTCTGTCTGAAGAACATTCCCCGCTACTTCACCTGGCAAACCGCACGGATTGTCGACAACGTACGGTGGTTCTGTGCGGTGAAGCCGAGTTATTACACGGACCCCAGGTGGGTAGGATATGACTGGTTCGATACGGTTTTAACTCCGTTCCTCCCTCTCGCTCTCGTACTGCTGCTCAACGCTCTGACAGTCAGGCACATTTTAGTGGCTAGTCGCGTCCGTAAGGGGCTGAAGGGTCAGAGCAAGGGGGAGAACCGCAGTGACCTGGAGATGGAGAGCAGGAGGAGGTCTGTGGTTTTACTCTTCACCATCTCCGGCAACTTCATCCTCCTGTGGATGACGGGGGTTGTAGATTTCATCTATTATCAGATCACGGGTGTAGATCGGAACAGTTCGCACTGGATCGTCAACGAGGTCGGCTTTTTGCTGAGTAATCTCAGCTGCTGCACGAACACATTTATTTACACGGTGACTCAGTCCAGGTTCAGGGAGGAACTGAAGTACCCGATCACCTCAGTGCTTCGGTTCCTGAATAAAGCCGCTCTGGGAACGACGCTGAGGCGATCTCGCTGTCGCTAGTCCGAGATCCAGCTTTTCATATTCGCTGCGTGATCTTCCCGGCCCGATTACCGCATCATCGCCAGCTTCAAAACATCAGAGATAACTGTCATACTTACAAAATTGTCCTATCGCTCTCGGCAAATGTGACCGTCTGGGGTAAGCGCTGCCCTGGATGCAATCGAACCATTTCCCTCTTTAGTGAGAACTGTCCGATTTACGCCCCAGCATGCGACCAATCGCCCCAAATACCCCCACAGCTGGACCGTCTGCTGTAACCTTCATTCTGAGGAAAATCGCCCCATCTCCACTCGCAGTCGGGTCCTATATTGTGTAAGTGCTCCCTGGGACAACCTTTGTGGACTCCAATCCGGTGAGGGACCACTTGTCCGATGGTCTTAGTGGGGAACGTATAAATTAATCTTCATCCTGCGACCAACGTTCCTGTCTCCCTCCACGGTGGAGACTCGTATGGTGTGAGCGCTATCCAGGGGGGAATTGCCCTCAGTGGAAACAGGTCGGGTATAAAACCCACCCTGGGGCAAGTTATCTCACTATACCTTGTCTGAGTGTCGGCTTTTTCCAAGCATCGGCCTGAACCCAGTTGCACCAATCTCGCTCCACTTTAGGGGATGGGCCTGATGCATCCTCCTCACTGAGAATAGCTATCACGCCGCCTTCGGCGGATCAGTTGTTCCCATTCGCCTCCGCGCCAGGGAACATTCCGGTGTAACTCCGTCCTGGGACCTATCATTACGATCTCTGTCCGCATTTGGGCCTGCATAGTCTAATCCTACAGTCCGCCACTGTAGAAAACATTCTTTACGCGTCTACCCTACTTAGGCCTTTCAATATTCGATCGGTTTTAATGAGATCTGCCTCATCTGCTAAACTGCAGCAAGTACAGGCCAGAACCGTCAACCGCCCTTCACACGTTAACCCTTTCCTTCCCGTGATTCTTCAGAAGAACCTTCTCTGGGTCCTCTTCAATGCCGGTATCTCCTTTATTGGATAAGGGGCCCAGAACTCATTCAACCACTAATGCAAGTCAGGTCTGACCAACGCCCTGTGAAGACTCAGCATTACATCCTTGCTTTCATATTCTAGTCCTCTCCAAATGACTGGCAACAGCGTTTGCTTTCCTTGCCGACTCAGCCTGCAAGTTAACGTGTCTATTCTGTCTGTTATTTCCTTAAATAATTCCAACACATTCGTCAGGCAATATTTTCCTTTAAGGAAACCATACTGACTCTGGCCTATTTTATCACGCATCTCCAAATACCTCCAATCCTCATCCTTAGTAATGCACCACAACATCTTCCCAACCATTGAAATCATGCCAATTAGCTTATAATTTATCGTCTTTTGTCTCCCTCCCTTCTTAAAGAGAGGAGTGACATATTCAGCCCTCCGATCCTACCCAACCATTCCAGGATCTAGTGATCCTTGAAAGATCAGAGACAAGTTGTGGTGGTACAAGTGGCGTGCGATTGCTGAGATATGGTTAGGCGTGTTGGGGTCGGTTCATGACCATTGTGTTTACAAGTTAATAGTATAAACTTCCGGTCTTCTGTACTTCATGCCTGACGGTGTCACCTAGAAGAGGGCATGGCTCTAGGGGGTGAGTCTGAAACCAAGGGCAGTCTCAGAAAAGAGGGGTGTCCATTCTGAATGGAGATAAGGAGGAATTTCGTTAGGCAGTGGGTGGTGAATTTGGGGAATTGATTGCCACGAACTGCTGTGGAGATCAAGTTTTTGAGTATATATAAGGTAGAGGTTGATAGGTTCTTGATTAGTCACGGCGGCTAAGGTTGCAGTGAGCAGGCAAGAGAATGGGGTTAAAATAAATAAAAATCAGCCACGATTGAATGGTGCAGCAGAATTGAGGCCGAATGGCCTATAGAATTCTACAAGTAGAATCTTGTATGTCTTAGGGTCGCATGCCTTGGGTAGTGAGGACCTTCCATGATCTATATGGGCGTCCTGAAGCAGCGCCTACTGTAGTTGCGTTCAATAGTGGGCAGTTTGCATCAGTGACGCTGGGGCCGCAGGTAACCTCATTATAGCAAACAATGACTCTCCATCTCAAGGAAAGTGGATGTTGGCTTTGCCAAGAACGCACAGACACTCCAGAATGGCTAAAGGCAAATATCACAAGATTTTATTGTCGGAACGCGTGAGGCAGTTCAATACAGGGACGAGGACGGGCCTTTCCGTCCACCGATTCACTTTCCTCAAAATCTACCTCCACTGAAGGACCCGCTTACAGTTCCCGTGCAGATGGGTGGATTTGGAAGGAAGGGGCCGATATCACACTCTATCCTGCAATCAGTCTCAATAAATGCTTTAATCAATTAACCACGTGCTTCAGCTTAATTCCGCCCGTTCACCTCTCCCCAACTGTCCTTCGGTACTACAAAGAGCTCAGGTCTTGTTCTTTCTCATAAACACTACCTACGGGAAGGAGATCACCAAGATTGAATGCTTGCAGAGAAACTTACAAGGATGCTGTCGGTATTTGAATATCTGAATTTTAGGGAAATGTTGAATAGGTTAGAAATTTATTCGCTTGAGTACAGGAGAATTGAGTGTAGATGTGACAGGGGTTTACAAAATCATGTGGGATATTGACAGGGTTAATGAAAGTAGGGTATTTGCTCGGCGGTTTGGAGAAACTATGGGTCGAAGGTATTTCAGGAGAACCTGAGGGGGTGCGAGTGTGGACCGATTTCAACATTCAAGAGAAATTTGGATAAGTACATGTATGAAGGGGTATGTTTCAGGTGCGGGCCCATGGGACGAGGTTGGATTGGCCTCTCTGTTGTCGCGGTCTGTGCGCTATGGCTTCTTTCTGAATTCTCATCCGAATATGCCCCATCTTTTGCGATGCTATCCGTATAAATTTCTCTCTTCTGCTCTTAAACCTATGCAGTATGTTTTCGCACCTCTCCTATCGAGAGGAGAAATAATTTTTTACCAGGAATCGTCTTACAACACGTTTTAAGTAAAGCACTTAGTGTTAGCAGGTGATCTCGTGCACTAAGGTTTTAACACGGTTATTTGCATATATTACAAAAAAAAATTAAAATAAATAGTCTACATATTATAATCGTTCTAAGCAACTTCCTTGCGGCTTTAAAGGCACTCATCCTATTTAATTTTAATTTCACAAACAAGAGAAATCTACAGATGCTGGAAATCCGAGCAACACACACAAAATACAGGAGAAACTCACCAGGCCAGGCAGCATCTGTGGAAAGAAAGTACAGTCGACGTTTCGGCCCGACTGTCCTTTTTTCCCTAAATGCTCCCTGGCCTGCTAATTGTTTATCACACGCAGTGGAAAATTAGACTGTGCTCCCAGTAAAAGCCAGATATCCATGATCCCTACAAGTAACAGCATAATTAGATACTACGAAAGAATCGATAAAGAAGCGATCTCTCATTGGGTCTTACTGAGTACTTTGTCTCCAACTTTTCTTCACTATGATCAGAGATCACGGAACATTGAGCACAGAGCAGTACAGCACAATATAGGCCATTGGGCCCACGATGCTCTGCTAACTTTTAAACTTACTCTAATATCAATCAACTAGTTCCCTTCCACATAGACTTCTATTTTCCTTCATCCATGGTACTTTCTAAGAGACTCTTAAACGTTTGGGATGTATCCTAAATTTTTATATCTTTTTCAGGCCTTACCTATTTTTATTCCTAAGACTTTGATTCTTTAGATTCAATTTTAACATTTTATATTTGGAATAATAAGCAAGCTCGTTTAAGTAAAGTTTACCTACAAAGAAATAAAGAGGTGGGCGGATTAGCCCTATCCAATTTTAGGTTTTACTATTGGGTTGCCAATATAAGGAATATTACCATCAAACTAATGAAGGCCACGCAACATATATCTTTTTAAATACCCAATCAACTTTCGCCGCAACTATCAGGAAAGTTTCGACGTCGTGTCGAAGATCCCAATCTTCCTGCACATTGTTAAGAATCCTGCCATTAACCGTCCCTTCTGCCTTCAAGTTCAATCTTTCAAAGTGAACCACTCCATTTTTTTCCAGATTGAAATTTATTTGCCACTTCTCAGGCTAACTCCGCATCCTATCAATGTTCCGTCAGGTTACGGCAGCCCTCTATATTATCCACATCACCGACATTCGTGTCATATGCAAAAAAAAAACACTAACCCACCCTTCCACTGCCAAATCCAAATCATTTATTGCACTCACAGAGCGCAGAGGTTGCAGAACATATCCCTACGGAAAACCTCAGATCACAGACAGAATACAACCACATTCCGTCTCCTGTGAGAGACTAAATCCACGTAGTCACGTTTCCAAATGCCTCACTAAAATCTCTATACACTACTTCCTTCATCCACTTTTATTGTTGATTCCCCAAAGAATACTCTGCGGCTCGTGATCACGAACAATGCCATGTTGACTATCCCTGACCAGGCTACGTTTCTCCAAATGTTTCCAACTCCTGCCTCTAGGAATCCTCTCCACTATTTTGCTCACAACTGATGTAGGACATACAGATCTGTAATTCCAAGAATAATCCTGATTAACTTTCTTGAACAAAAAAAAACATTTGGTATCCTCAGATTTCCTATTACTAATCCTGCGTCCAATTAGGACGCTAAGATCATCGCCAACGGTGCAACAATCCCTTCCTTCACTTCCCCTGGTAAACCGTTCTCAGAGACTTAACTATTCTAATGTTTTTCCCAGCACACCCTCGTTCTTAATATAGACATGTACCAACTATTCAGCTTGTTCTACGGTAAAATGACAATCGTCATTGTCCCTCTCACAGGAGAATAGGGAAGTAAAATATTCATTAAGGGAGAGAGAAGAGAGAGAGGGGGAAGAGAGAGTTGAAGAGAAAGGGGTAGAGAGAGGGGTGAGGGGGAAGAAAGAGAGAGGGGGAAGAGAGAGTGAGAGAGGGAGGGGAAGAGGGGGGAAGAGAGAGAGGGGTGGAAGAGAAAGAGTGAGGGGGACAGGGGGGGGGAGAGAGAGGGAGAGAGAGGGGTGCAGACAGAGAGAGGGACAAAGACAGAGAGACAGACAGAGATTTCCCTCCTAATAATTCTTTTAGTTACTTTCTGTAGGGTTTTAAAAGCCTGTATATAACTGCCATCAGAGTCCTTTTATCCTTGCAGTTTCTTAACTCAACCCACAAGAATTTAGCATTTTCCGATCCTACATCACATCTTTCTACAGATTTGATGTCATTCTTTACCAGCAGGACCACACCACCCCTCTGTCTGCCTTCCTATCCCTCCGATACAATGTGTAACCTTGGACATTCAGCTTCCAACTACAACCATCCTTCAGCCATGATTCAGTGACGGCCACAACATCATACCCAACAATCTGTAAAAGTACAAGATCATACACCTTATTTCTTATACTCCATGCATTTAGATTTAACACCTTGAAGAACACACAACAGCCATTTACTACACTAGGTACAGTAAGAGAGAAATAAAAGGAACCTTAACAGAAGCTTACCCAGAGCCAAAGCCTCCTTTGAGCCAAAGCCTGACACTCTTACTCTCACTACTGGCCTACCCCCAACAATAGCTGCCCCGCTTTTTTCTTCTGTACTTTTAAACAAACGTTGCTGACCTCCGAGAAGTCTCATTACTGTGGCCTGCTCCTATCACTAATTGGACCATCAGATAGTCAACATTCTCGACTGTCCTTAAACAGTCCATATCTATCCAAATACCTACAGTATATATTCGGTCACTTAGAATACCTTCCAATAACTTGCCCACCACTGACGTCAGGTTCACTGGCCTATAATTTCCTGGCTTATTCCTAGAGCCTTTCTTAAACAATGGATCAACATTACCTTTCTTCCAATCCACCATCACTCACCCATACCTAAGGATGTTTTAAATATGTCTGCTATGGCCCATGCAATTCCTGCACTAACCTCCCACCGGGTCCAAGGCAATATATGGTCAATCCCTGAGGATTTATTCACCCTAAATTTCTTCAAGACAGCAAACACTTCATACTCTGTAATCTGTATATGGTCCATGACCTCAGTACTGCTTTGTCCCACTTCTATAGACGCTGTCACAATTTCCCAAGGAAATGCAAATACAAAAAAAAACACTTAATGTCTCCCCCATCTCTTTTTCTCAGAACTTCACTTGTGAAGTCCTCCACTTTCCAAGTACACTTCTGCCAGAAAACAATCTGTTCCAAGCCACACTTGCAGATCCTCTCTGATACCATCAGAATTGTTGTTTCTCCAATTTAGAACATGAAGACTGGACATACCCTTCTCCTTAATTACAGAGCTTTGAAAAAGTATTCAGACCCCACAACTATTTTCATGTTCTACTGTCTCATTTTCTAATTTTAAAATATATTGTAGTAGGATTGTTTTGTGCTAATCTATCAAATCAACATAAAAATTCCAAAACATGTCAATAATTTACTAAAAATTAAAAAACAATATTGGGATGCTGAAAAACTATTCACCCTCTTTGTAATTACAATGCTAACCTTCCTCAGGTGCAATTTTATCAACTCACCCAATCAATTAATATAGAAAATTGGATGATTACCTGTTTTCAATGAATGTATAAGAATAGAAACATAGAAAACCTACAGCACAATACAGGCCCTTCAGCCCACAAAGCTGTGCCAAACATTTCCTTACCTTAGAGCTACCTAGGCTTACCCATACCCTCTATTTTTCTAAGCTTCATGTAGCCACCCAGGAGTCTCTTAAAAGACCCTATCGTTTCTGCATCCACCAGCGCCGCTGGCAGCCCATTCCACGCACTTACCACTCTCTGCGTAAAAAACTTACCCCGACATCTCCTCTGTACCAACTTCCAAGCACCTTAAAACTGTGCCCTCTCATGCTAGCCATTTCAGCTCTGGGGAAAAGCCTCTGACTATCCACACGATCAATGCCTCTCATTATCTTGTACACCTCTAGCAGGTCACCTCTCATCTTCCGTCACTCCAAGGAGAAAAGGCCGAATTCACTCAACCTATTCTCATAAGGCATGCTCCCCAATCAGGGCAACATCCTTGTAGATCTCCTCTGCACCCTTTCTATGGTTTCCACATCCTTCCTGTAGTGCAGTGACCAGAATTGAGCACAGTGCTCCAAGTGGGGTCTGACCAGGGTCCTATATAGCTGCAACATTATCTTTCAGCTCAAACTCAATCCCACAATTGATGAAGGCCAATGTTCTGTATGCCTTCTTAACCACAGAGTCAACCTGTATAGCAGCTTTGAGTGTCCTATGGAGTCGGACTCCAAGATCCCTCTGTTCCTCCACGCTGCCATTAATGCTATATTCTGCCATCATATATGACCCACCAAAATGAACCACCTCACACTTATCTCAGTTGAACTCCATCTGTCACTTCTCAGTCCAGTTTTGCATCCTATCAATGTCCTGCTGTAACCTCTGACAGCCCTCCACACTATCCACAACACCTCCAACCTTTGCGTCATCAGCAGATTTACTAAGCCATTCCCCCACTTCCTCATCCAGGTCATTTATAAAAGTCAAGAAGAGGAAGGGTCCCAGAACAGATCCCTGAGGCACACCACTGGTCACCAGCCTCCATGCAGAATATGACCCGTCTACAACCACTCTTTGCCTTCTGTTGGCAAGCCAGTTCTGAATCCACAAAGCAATGCCCCCTTAGATCCCATGCCTCCTTACTTTCTCAATAAGCCTTACATGGGGTACCTTATCAAATAGACAATAGGTGCAGAAGTAGTCCATTCGGCCCTTCGAGCCTGCACCGCCATTTTGAGATCATGGCTGATCAACTACTATCAATACCCGGTTCCTGCCTTGTCCCCATATCCCTTGATTCCCCTATCCATAAGATACCTATCTCGCTCCTTCTTGAAAGCATCCAGAGAATTGGCCTCCACTACCTTCCGAGGCAATGCATTCCAGACCCCCACAACTCTCTGGGAGAAGAAGTTTTACCTTAACTCTGTCCTAAATGACCTACCCCTTATTCTCAAACCATGCCCTCTGGTACTGGACTCTTCCAGCATCTGGAACATATTTCCTGCCTCTATCTTGTCCAATCCCTTAATAATCTTATATGTTTCAATCAGACCCCCTCTCACTCTCCTTAATTCCAGCGTGTACACGCCCAGTCTCTCTAACCTCTCTGCGTAAGACAGTCCAGACATCCCAGGAATTAACCTCGTGAATCTACGCTGCACTTCCTCTACAGCCAGGATGTCCTTCCTTAACCCTGGAGACCAAAACTGTACACAATGCTCCAGGTGTGGTCTCACCAGGGCTCTGTACAAATGCAAGAGGATTTCCTTGTTCTTGTACTCAATTCCCTTTGTAATAAAGGCCAACATTCCATTAGCCTTCTTCACTGCCTGCTGCACTTGCTCATTCACCTTCAGTGACTGATGAACAAGGACTCCTAGATCTCTTTGTATTTCTCCCTTACCTAACTCTACACCGTTCAGATAATAATCTGCCTTCCTGTTCTTACTCCCAAAGTGGATAACCTCACACTTATTCACATTAAACGTCATCTGTCAAGTATCTGCCCACTCACCCAGCCTATCCAAGTCACCCTGAATTCTCCTAACATCCTCATCACATGTCACACTGCCACCTAGCTTAGTATCATCAGCAAATTTGCTGATGTTATTTTTAATGCCTTCATCCAAATCGTTGATGTAAATTGTAAACAGCTGTGGTCCCAGTGCCTCGGTAAAATCCATATACACTACATATATGGCTCTCCCTTCATCTAACTGCTTAATCACATCCTCAAAAAATTCAGTCAGACTTGTAAGGCACAACCTGCCTTTTACAAAGCTATGCTAATTATTCCTAATCATATTATTCCTCACCAAATGTTCATAATTCCTTCCTCTCAGGATCTTCTCCATCAGCTTAACAATCACTGAAGTAAGACTCACTGGACTATAATTTCCTGGTCTATCCCTACTCCCTTTCTTGATTAGGGGAACAACATCCACAACCCTCCAATCCTTCAGAACCTCTCCCACCTTCATTGATGATGCAAAGATCATCGCCAGAGGCTCGGTAATCTCCTCCCTCACTTCCCACAGTAGCCTGGGGTACATTTCATCTGGTCCCGGTGACTAATCCAACTTCATGCTTTCCAAAAGCTCCAGCACATCCTCTTTCTTAATATCTACATGCTCAAGCTTTTTAATCCGCTGCAAGTCATCCCTACAATCGCCTTTTCCATAATGAATACTAAAATTCATTAAGTACCTCTGTCATCTCCTCCGGTTCCATACACACTTTTTCCACTGTCACACTTGGTTGGTCCTATTCTCTCACGTCTTATCCTCTTGCTCTTCACATACTTGCAGAATGCCTTGGGATTTTCCTTAATCCTGCTCACCAAGGCCTTCTCATGGCCCCTTCTGGCTTTCCTAATTTCATTCTTAAGCTCCTTTCTGCTAGCCTTATAATTTTCTAGATCTCTATCATTACCTAGTTTTTAAAACCTTTTGTAAGCTCTTTTTTCTTCTTGACTAGATTTACAACAGCCTTTGTACACCACTGTTCCTGTACCCTACCATCTTCTCCGTCTCATTGGAATGTATCTACACAGAACCTCACGTAAATATTCCCCCAAACATTTGCCACATTCCTTCCGTATGTTTCCGAGAATATCTGTTTCCAATTTATGCTTCCAAGTTCCTGCCTGATAGCCTCATATTTCCCCTTACTCCAATTAAACACTTCCTTAACTTATCTGCTCCTATCCCTCTCCAATTCTAGGTAAAGGAGATAGAATTGTGATCACTATCTCCAAAATGCTCTCCCACTGAGAGACCTGACACCTGACCAGGTTAATTTTCCAATACCAGATCAAGTACAGCCTCTCCTCTTGTAGG
This sequence comes from Hemitrygon akajei, assembly GCF_048418815.1. Lineage (NCBI taxonomy): Eukaryota > Metazoa > Chordata > Chondrichthyes > Myliobatiformes > Dasyatidae > Hemitrygon > Hemitrygon akajei. Next base: position 113,301,335 of record NC_133130.1, on the reverse strand, counting down.
CTTATATACATATTGTGTCAAGAAACCTTCCTGAACACACCTAACAAACTCCACCCCTTCTAATCCCCTCACTCTAGGGAAATGCCAATATTTGGGAAATTAAAATCTCCCACTAGAACAACTCTGTTATTATTACTCATTTGCAGAATCTGTCTCCTCATCTGCTTTTCCATGTCCCATTTACTATTGGGTGGTCTGTAAAAAACACCCAGTAGAGTTATTGACCCCTTCCTATTCCTAACCTCCACTCGCAGAGCCTCCGTAGAGAACCCCTCCATGTATTCCTCCTTTTCTGCAGCTGTGACACTATCTCTGATCAACAGTGCCATGCCCCCACCTCTTTTGCCTCCCTCTCTGTCCTTTCTGAAACATCTGAAGTCTGGCACTTGAAGTAGCCATTCCTGCCCCTGCACCATCCAAGTCTCTGTAATGGCCACAACATCATAGCTCCCTCTCTCTGTAAGGTCGAACAGTGTGGTAGATTTTCAACAGAGCCAACGGAAATGAAGACAAAAGAGATATTTATTTATCTATCCATTTGTTTATGTGTGTGTGTGTTCGTTTGTTTATCTATTTACTTATTTATTGAGATAAAGCATGAAGTAGACCCTTCCATCAGTTTGAACCAAGTCCCCCAATTTAATCCTAGCCTAATCACAAAGAACAATTAACCGGCCAAGGGCTCAGCCTAAGAAGGGCCTATATTGTGCTGTATGTTTTCAATGTTTCTATGTGCACATTACTCTGACTTTAAATTGGACCTTTGAACCTACCAACCAGTATGGACTGTGTGAGGAGACCAGAGCACCTGGAGGAAACCCACACAGTCATGGGAAGAACGTACAAACTCCTTTAGGCAGTGGTGGGAATTGAACCCATGTCCACCTGTACAATAAAGCGTTGTGCTAACCACTATCCTACCTTGCCAAATGATGAGAGAATTATATATCTGGTTAGGTTATAAGTCATGTCAAAGGTACTGAGCCCTGCTGAAGGGTCTTGGCTCAAAACATCGACTGTACTCTTTTCCATCGATGCTGCCTGGCCTGCTGAGTTTCTTCAGCTGTCACCAGGTTTGGACATGGCCCAAGTGCCAAGTGAGAGACACTATATCAGGTCGATATTTCACAGACTTTAACGCGAACAGTGTTACAGGGGAAAGAAAACAATAAGCACTAGGCCAAACATGGCGGCTAACTAAAACAGTCAAATGGGAAGCGCGGCCTACACTATGGCTGAAGAGAACAAGGAAGAATAAAATGAATATTGCTAGACTTCAGAGTCAGTTGACGCAACAGTCCAATTTCTCAGGCAAAGCAGAATGCAGAAAGCGAAGCATAGCTATGTTCAAGTCTCGACAAATACTACGATGGAATGAATTGAGTTAAATACGATCACAATTAAATAATAATTAGCTGACACATGCATATTCACAAGCGCAATTACCATATCTACTGCTCTGCTGATTCCGTGGTTGTGACACCAGCATTTTGCATGTGTTGCTTGAACATACTTCAGAGATCAGTCCATCATAAAAAAGTGGAAAAAAATATGAAAGCACAGACACTCTGCCTAGGTCATAGGTCGGCAACCCGCGGCTCTTTCATCTCTGTGCTGCGGCTCCCTGTGGCTTTGGAAAATAAATGATGAGTATTTAACTAAAATGTATTTTATGTTAGTTTGTTAGTTTTTGAAATGTAATTCTAAATTTGAAGATTATGGTGATCTTGTACAATCTAAATAAAACGTGTTTTTTTGTCGCTATTAATACACGTCACCACTGCCAATGCCTGACACCCGCCAGTGCGCGATTTCTTTAATTTTTCGATCCAAGGTAGGCTAACTATGGAGAATTCTAAAAAAAAGAAAAGTGACTGAAGAAAACAGAACGTTTAATGATACGTGGGCAGATTCATTTGCTTTCACTGCTGACGAGACTGGTTTACCGGTATGCTTAATATGCAATGAGAAACTAGCAAGCAACAAAAAGTCAAATGTCGCAAGACATTTCCAGAATAAACACGCAGCCTTTGCTCAAAAATATCCGGATGGAGATGAGAGAAAAAAAGCCGTTTCGGAACTGATGCGGAAGGTTGATCTGAGCAAAAATCTTTTCAAGAAATGGATGAAGTCTGGAAAATCAACTACATATGCTAGTTTTGTTGCCGCTCAGGAAATAGTCAGGCACGGGAAGCAGTTTACAGATGGTGAATATATAAAAGAATCTTTCATTAAGATTTCAGAACATCTATTCACGGACTTTAAAAACAAGAGTGAAATTGTGCAGAAAATCAGGGACATGCCCCTCTCTGAAAAGACTGTCAAAGACAGAAGCATAAAAATGGCAGAAGACATCACAAGACAGCAAATTAAAGACATCAATTCAGCTGCGGCCCACTCGATTGCCTGTGACGAGTCTAAAGACAAAGGTGATATTGAACAAATAGCGCTGTTCTGGCGGTATGTAAACTCTGCCGGGCCACAGGAAGAAATGATTGAGTTGATACCTCTAAAAGGCCAAACACGGGGGGAGGACATCTGTGAGGCTGTCTTGAATTGTTTAAGAGCCAAAGGAATAAAGACCACCCACCTGGTGTCAGTAGCTACTGATGGGGCACCAAGTATGACAGGAGCGCACAAGGGTTTGTGGCTTTACTGCAGAAGTCGCTGGACAGAAAGCTGCTGACTTTTCACTGCATCTTGCACCAAGAGGCACTGTGCGCTCAAACATTTCCTCCAGAATGCACAGAAGTAATGGATGTTGTCATTCAGATTGTCAATAAAATAATGGCAAAAAGTTTAAATCACCGTCAATTCCGTTTGTTACTGGACGAGCTGGAAAGCGCATATTCTGATCTCCTGCTACACAACAAAGTCCGGTGGCTGTCCAGAGGGGAGGTGCTGAAACGCTTTGTCGCGTGTCTGGAAGAAGTGAAAACTTTCCTGGGCAGCAAAGGGCTCACCTTTCCTGAGCTGGAACAGCCAGAGTGGCTGGAAAAGCTACACTTCATGGTAGACATGACAGCGCACCTGAACACGCTGAACACAGCACTTCAGGGGAAAGGACGCACAGCCCTGCACATGTTGGAGGATGTTTTGGCATTCGAGCGCAAGTTGACAGTGCTTGCCAGAGATTTACAGGAAGGCACATTGTCTCACTTCCCCAATTTGAGAGAGTTCAAACAAGCTCACGACATGATAAATTCGGAGTATTTACATTCTGCAATCATCACAATGCAAACATCGTTTGGGAAACGCTTCTGTGAGTTCAGAGAGGAAAAAAACACATTATCCTTCCCGGTCACTCCCCTAAGCATCGATCCATCCCTACTGAATACGACTGCATTGGCAGTTGTGAGTCAACCTGATCTTGAGATGGAACTGGCCGACATAGCCGACAAAGACATATGGGTGTCCAAGTTTAGACGCTTGACAGCAGACCTTGAAGATGTTGCCCGTCAGAAGGCCGTTCTTGCTCAGAATCACAAATGGAGTGATATTGAAAACCTCCCCAAACCGGACAAACTTGTGTTCGAAACATGGAATGCTATCCCCGACATTTATGTAAACATTAAAAAGTATGCGCTTGGAGTCCTGTCGATGTTTGTATCCACATATGTATGTAAGCAGGTGTTCTCCAACATGAACTTTATTAAAAACAAACATCGCGCACGCCTCACAGATGACAGCTTGCGATCCTGTGTAAAGATGAAGGTGACGTCATACAGCCCTGATGTGCAGACGCTGTGCGCTGAGGTCCAGGAGCAGAAATCCCATTAACCAAGTATGATAAATATTTTAATTGCCTATTATTTTACGTATATTCATATTTTTTTCATTGTTCAGTGAAATAGTCCTTTTATTTTTCAGGTTGACAGCTGGCTGACGTTATTTTTGGTTTGCTGCTGGCGGACAATTTAAGTTCGGCGTTTTTCATAAATACAAGAAGGACTCAAATAGACATTGAGTATTTTACTTAAAAGTAACCTTCAACCCAACGTCTTTTTTTCGGAGTTCAAAAAGTTTTTGTTGCATGCAGAAATGTAATTTCGTTTTCTCTGTAGGAGTTCATCGATTTCATAAATGCAACACATTATAGTTTGTTTATACATAGCATAAAGGCAAAAAAAAACGTATGCAGTGTTATTTCATTTTAAATGTCAAACGGGTTTTGTGGCTCCCAGTGTTTTCTTTTCTGTGGGAAACGGGTCCAAATGGCTCTTTCAGTGGTAAAGGTTGCCGACCCCTGATCTAGGTCATTCTGCCCTCTAAGCATAGTCACTGGAGAAGACTGGCACTTGCAGGAGAGGCTCCGATGATGCAAATTCACTCTGGGGGAGCTGCCGAAGTCAGTGGCTGCAACTGGAGGTGACGTCCATGGAAGTTCATGGCTCCACAATCTCTGGGGCCATTCATGGAAGAGAGGTAAGGACGAAAGTGCTGGTTTTAAGGAAAGCATATCCTTTGCAAAGCATCACTTAGAAGATAATGTAAAGATGTGGAAGAAGGTCTTGTGGTCAGAGGTAGAACTTTTTTACCTCAACACTAAGTGGTATGTGTGGTATAAATCAAATACTGTGCATCCGCTGTGCAACACCATCCCAGAAAGGGAAGAAGGAGGGGCACTAGGGGGAGGTGAGGAGAAGAGACCGGAGTGGGGAACAGAAGAGTGAAGGGGGAGAAAGCGCTATTCATGCCATCAGTTTGGAGGCTAGCTAGACGGAATATAAGCTGCTGCTCCCCCACACTGAGGCTGGTTTCAGCTTGGCACAACAAGAGACCACGGACTGACATGGGACAAGAGCGGGAATCGGAATTGAAGTGTTTGGTCACGGCCAAGTTCCGCTTCTGGTGGATGGAGCGGAGATGCTCAATGAAGCGGTCCCCAATTTACAAATGTAGAGCAGACCAAATCAAGAGGCAGCAGATTTGCAGGCGAAGAGTACCTCACCTGGGGCTCTGAATGGAGGCGAGGGAGGTGAATGGGCAGTGTAACACTTTGGCCAATTGCAGGAACAAGTGCTGGGAGGGCGATTATTGGGGAGGGTTGAACGAGGGAGCAATTCCTGTGGAATGTGGAGGGGGGAGGTAAAGATATGTTTGGTGGTAGGATCCCTTGCAACTGTTGCTCCATCATGTGCAGAACTAATAGATTTCTGCAAAAAGCTGACTGGCTGTAATAACTGTCAGAGGAGATTGAACTAGTTACTTGGCAAAGGGGAATGAATATTTTTGAACTGCGACATTTCTGTTTAGAAACTTCATTTTCTCATGCTTTGCAATTTTCCCTCTTTGTGGCTGGGTGTTCTACTGTGAAAAAAAGGAGCACATGATTCACAAATGAAACTTCTCAGCAAAATTCCTGATCTTTTACTAGGCACTGCATCTTGAAACTAATGGCATTATGATGCAAAGTTTACCCTTACACAAACTTTTGCCTCCTGTTCGGTCTCATTCCCTATTAGGAGATCTAATATCACACTCTCCAGTTAGGACATCTATGTACTGATTAAGGAAACTTTTTGGAACATATTTAACAAGCCCTTTTATGGTATGGGAGCCCCAGTCAATAGGAGAAAAATTAAAATCACCTACTATCACAACATTATGATTTTTGCAACAGCCTGCAATCTCTCTACAAACCTGCTCCTCTAAATCTCACAGACTGCTGGGTGGTCTACAATATAATCCCATTAACATGATCATCCCTTTCTTATTTTTCAGTTCCACCCATATAGACCAGTCTGTCCTGTGTGAGCACTGCTGTGATAATCTCCTTCCTGCTCTATCATGTCTAAAGCAACAGAAACCCAGAACATTGAGCTGCCAGTCTTGTCCCTCCAACAAGTCTCACCAATGGTTACAATATCATAATTCCATGTGCTGATCCATGCCCCAAGCTCACCCTACAATACTCCTTGCATTGAAAAGTCTGCAGCTCAGAACATTAGTCCCACCATGCTCAATCTTTAGATTCTTAACTTTTTATGGTTACTCTGGTCACTACCTTGTGAGGTAAGAAGCACCTCAACTTCAAAAGACCAATCCATTATTTTGTAGCTATATCCCCAAGTTTGAAGCTCACCCCCTAGTGAAAATATCTCAGTCTCTACCCTGTCGACTGCCTTCCCTCCCTTGGGTCTTATAGATTTAGTTAAAGTTACTCCTCTAAACTCCAGTGGATACAGACCCAGATTGCCAAGCCTTTCCTGATAGGTCAAACATCTCGCTCCAGGAATTATCTTGATGATTCTCCTTTGGACAGGCTCCCATGTGACTATATCCTTCTTTCTAATATAAGGGGACCAACATTGTGCACATTATTCTCACCAATGCCTTGTATCTCTACTCTTAAATTCCAAACCCTTTCAGGTAAAGAGCAGAGTGCCTCTTAGCTACTTGTTGGATAGCCTGCAAACATTGTGTGATGTACAAGAACTTCACCCATTTTTTGTGAGAAGGGCTGAACTGGCAGTTCAAAGTTGTAGGATATGACCACAGAGGTACAGGTATGCAACGAGGAGGTGATGCCTTTTTGATAAGGGAGACAGAACAGTAATTCTAGGAGACAACATCCTTGGATCGTCCAATGGGGCCATATGGGTAGAACTTAGGAGTAAGAAGGGGAGGGTCACTCTGGTGGGGCTGTATTATAGATTCCCAAATAGCGGGAACTTGAGGAGAAGGTGTGTAGAGAAATTGCTCATAGCTGTATGGATAACAAGGTTGTATTAGTGGGTAACTTTAATTTTCCTGGAATTGATCAGGTTGCATAGTGTTAAGGGCTTGGAGAGGGTAGAATTTGTGCAGAGTGTCCAGGAAAGCTTCCTGAGTCTACATAGAGAGGAACCTGCATGGGCTGGTGTAATATTGGACCTTTTCCTGGGGAATGAGGTGGCAGTCAGGGAGCACTTCAGCTCTAGCAACCACAATTCTACTGGTTTTAAAATAGTGACAGAAAAGGATAGCACAGGTCCACAGGTTAGGGTACTAAACTGGAGCAAGGTTAATTTTAGTGCAACTGGGCAGGATCTTGCAGAGGTCACTAGGGAGATCCTGTTTGAAAGGTAAAGGAACAAATAGCAGGTCAGAAGCTTTTAAGAGATATCAAAATTCTAAGGCACCATGTTCCTGTTAAGGTGAAGGGTATACCTAACAAGTTTAGGGAACCCCTGGCTAATAAGAGATATAGAGGCTTAGAGATATTGGGTTTAGGTCGTCAGGATGAGTGATACCCCAGGTGACAAAAAAAATTCAGAATGTACTTAAGGGAAATCAGGAGGACAAAAAGAGGGTATGAGATTGATCTGGTGAGATTAAGGAAAATCCCAAGAGATTATATCAATATATTAAGAGTTGCTGTGGGGAGAGTAGATCCCCTTCAAAATCAGAAGGGTCATCTATGGTTCGACTGTTTGGAGGTGGGTGGGTTTTTAAATGAGTATTTCTCCCCGCTATTTACTGAGGAGAAAACCACAATTCATCAAGATAAACAGGTGGAGATGCTTAGGAGAAAATATTAAAAACAATTGTCTGTATAATTTTCCAGGCCAACATCCTAGGTCAGATTGAGGCTTTTATTTTTATTTAGCGATACAACGTGGAGGAGGCCTTCAGGCCACACTGCCTGCAAACCTAACAGCCCCGATTAGCCCTAACCAAATCACAGGGCCAAGTAACCTACCCGATATGTCTTGGGATTGTGGGATGAAACAGGAACAGCTGGGAAAACACATGCATTTCACAGGGAGTACGTACAGACTCCTTACAAAATGGTAAGGAATTGAACTCTGGAACGCCTAAAGCTTTGCGCTAACCACGATTCTACTGTGGTGCCCATGATACTCAACTATTATTCACATATCCAACATCAGACTCCTGAAAGAGGCACGTTGTTCTGAGCTGTTATGGGAAAACAAATAGCAGGACATATTCCCATAGGCTCTTTGTATAGAATAATTGTCCACTGACTCCTGGGAACCCATGGCCCACAGTTGTTCAAAGTAGAGGAGTGGCATTTGAGATGTAATTAAGAACATGTAGCTCTAGCATGGGAACACATAATAGCCCAGGGCAGATAGTGGAAGAAGTGTAACATCTCCTGAACTATACACCCACCCATCCCATCAGGCACTTCCTTCCCCACCTGGATAAGAGTCTGCAGATTCCATATTGACCTCAGTCTCCTTGGAACCCGAAGAACTGGAGGAACTACCCATGGTGACAGATTTACAAAACTCAAAGTAATTTTAGTTCCTATTGAAACTTGTGTTCCTTGTTCCACATCCCAAGTGGCTTGGTTTCTTCTGTTAATATGCACAGGTAAGCTTTTCAGCTGGTTTATATGGCAGCTAGGTCAACTTCATCTTTTATTCAATATTAGAACCTAGAACAATAGAGTATATTACAGACCCCTGGCCCATGATGTCGTCCCTATTTTTTAACCTACTCTAGGATCAATCTAACTCTTTGCTCTGCCATAGCCCTCCATTTTTCCTTCATCCATGTGCCAATTTAAGAAAATGTCCCTAATGTGTCTACCTCTACCATCACCTCTGGCAACATGTTCCACGCACCTACCACTCTCTCTGTAAAAGTACTTGCAGCTGGCACCCCCTCTACTTTCCTCCAGTCACTTTACAATTATGCCCCTTGTATTAGACATTTCTTCCTAGATAAAAGCCTCTGGCTGTCCACCCTTTCTATCCCTCTTATCATCTCATACTCCTCTTATTAAGTTAGCTCTTATCCTCCTTCACTAGGACCAGAGGAGCACAGCCTCAGAATAAAAGGACATTCCTTTAGAAAACAGATAAGGAAGAATTTATTTAGCCAGAGGGTGGTGAACCTGTGAAAATTCAGATGGCTGTGGAAGCCAAGTCATTGAGTACATTTAAGGTGGAGGATGAATCAAAATGTTCAAAGTACATTTACTATCAGATGTTGCCAAAATGGTGAAACTCACAAAAGCAAATTGGAGTGAAACTGCCATTTCCTACAGTGATTGAGGGAATAACTTGAATGGTTGGTTGGGCTGTTGTCCCTAAAAAATGAAGTGATGGCCTCAGGAAACATGGCTTCTGGTACCTCTGCACAACAGGCAGCACAGAAAGCTTTGACTGAAGCCTGTAAGCTAGCTGAAGGAAGATCAGCGAGTATCTACATGGATTTTCAATATGCTTTTGGAGTCATTAATGATCTTGGAAATTTGTAGAGACAAAGATGATTTCTGACAACAGTAGGAATTCCAATCAAGAATTATGTCAACCGATGATCATCGAATGGTCTTTTCATTGCTCACATCATCCAGAGTCGCCTGGTCATGTTGAAAGAATGAATGGCATCATTAGACAATGGCTGACTAAGTATCACGAGGAAGGCATACCATGGCCTAAGCTCTTCTTTTGGTTTTATGCAGCATCACGGCAACCTCAAAGAAGAAAACAAAACTAAGTTCTTTTGAAGTGGCTACAATATGTCACTACCAGGAGCTCTCGATCTCAGAGAGCTGATATACATCTTATGTCAGATAGTTTAGTTGATTATTGAGTAAAACTAACATGAGCTGTTCAGTCTGCTTCTCAACAGGCTTCTGCTGCATGAAGTGGTCCATCAGGAGGACATACCTGGATTCTTGGTGAATGGCTCCGAGTCAAGAAACTGCACACGGAACCCTTGGGAGCTCGATGGGAAGGTCCTCAGCAACTACTGTTAATTACCAATTCAGCGGTTCAGCAGAAGGTAAAAGTAAGTGGACACACTCCAGCCACTGCAAGTGAGCTGAAGTGAATCCAGATTAAGACCAGTACCGTGAGAAGCACAAATATAATTATTCAACATTATGGACTTTATTTTGATGCTTGTTGTTATATTTTTGCCTGTTATATTTTTCCCTTACTCATGATGTGCCAGTCAAAATGACTCTCAATGCTTTTAAGAAGTAGGTTTTCATTACTCTGTAGCATACATTTTTTACTTCTGAATTTTCAGATGTGATTCTGCCAGGGTCCTTATAGAATCAAAGGGGGGTACTGTTGGAATCCACAATTTTTTTAATACTTTTTTTATAAGACATTAGATGAATTAATGCAAGACTAAAGACACAGTTTAATCATAACTTGTACTTCTTTTAAACCAAATCATGTAATTTTCACAGTAGGTGGTGGTTTGTCCCCAGTTACATAATGGTTTAACAACTTTCTAATTTTCCATTGGCTAAGTGTTAGCCCATTACCAACCATTGGTTGGTTTATACTTACCTAAGGAATTTCTGTTATCTGGATTATAAAAGTGATGGAGTTTTCAAAGGTGCCATCTTTTCATTGAATCTCTGCTTTGCTTCTCAGCTCTTCACTTTCCATCAAATGTCTGTATGTTTGTTTAAACTTTAAAGTAAATGATTGTTAAGAATTAAATCCTCACCATTCTTAATCCCCAGAAGAACCCCAAGGATCAGAAAAAAGGGAGATCCAGCACTCTCTTTCTCACACACACAGTACATCTGTTCTTTGAATGCCCACATGTTGAGCAGTCAGGCAACAGCATTACTGGCTAAAAAAAAAGCCATGTTGTCCAACATTCATCCTTAAAGCATTCATTCTTCTGGACAGAAAAGTGAGTTTTGTGCAAGATGCACCACAATGCAACAAAACTTTTTTCAAAATGCTGGCAGAGTGCCCATCAGTGAGTATGATGATTTCACTAAGAGATCACTGGACACCAGTCAGCAGCAAAGACCACATCTGATCCTCTCTACTTCTCCTTCTTCCAACCCAACCATCAAATCTTCATGGGAACATCAATTAAGATGATAAAACATGAGAGCATAATTAGGCCATTCAGCCCATCAAGGATGCTCCGCCATTCAACAATGGCTGACTTATTACGCTCCTCAACCCCATTCTCCCCGTAACCTTTGACACCCTTAATAATTAAGAACCTATCATTCTCCATTTTAAATATACCCAATAACTTGAACTCCACAGCCATCTGTGGCAAGGAACTCCACAGATTCACCACCATCTGGCTAAATAAATTCCTCGTTTCTGTTCCAAAGGGACATCCTTCTATTTATAGGCTGTATCCCCTGGTCCTAGACTCCCCCACTATAGGAAACATCCTCTTAACATTCACTCCACCTATGCCTTTCAACATTTGATACGTTTCAATGAGATCCTCCCCCCATTCTTCTAAGTTCTAGCAAGTACAGGTCCAGAGTCAAACACTCCAGAATACATTAACCCTTTCCTTCCCGGAATTATTCTTGCGAACACCTACTGGACCCCCCTTCAATGAGATACCTTTTCTTAAATAAGGGGCCCAAAATTGCTCACGATACTCAAAAAGTGTGGTCTGACCAATTAAATTTAGCTTCTGCCTTACATTCAGGAAATTTCCAGAGACTTGCTAATAATATTAATAGATTTAATTCAAATGACAAAGAATAAATAAGTATATTTGTAAGTTCTCAACCATTTCCAAAAAAAAGTTACACATCTTTGATAACACATTTTCAATACAAAGAACTTGAAAATGTAAGTTAGCATTAAATTAACTTTTAATCATTATGCTTTTACTTTTACAATGTAGGTCCAAACTTATTAATTCTTGCTAAGAAATACCTTTCCGACTATATACTGAATGATGGTCTCAGGGCTACCTGCTGATTTCCCACTGCTTAAATCAGTACCATTTTGATTGTTTCATTTCTGAGTGTTGATCGAGGTCTGTGGTTTTATTTTGGAGAGATCAATTACATCTTCAGAATTTTGTCAGAAAAACAAAAGCAGGCAAAACTACTCATCTGTACAGTGAAATGCATAATACTGCAATGCCACTATGGAACCTCCTCTAAATAATCTGCTACATCACTGCAGTTCGATATGGTGTGGTCCTGTGTAAAGTCATCAAGCTGCAAAAAAAATAAGCAAGAAATTAGCCAAAATAATGAAAAATAAAGATACAAATGTCCATAGTTTATGGAATCACTGAATCATGTGTCCCTGATCTCACCCGCTCCTCCGGGTCAGAGCAAGGTTAGAGGTCCTCAATATCCATCCCACCAGTGTCCATTCAACAGGCCATTTTTTAAAATTTATGATACTTTTAACAAGAGTAGACCAAAGACATGGCTTCCCTCATCCTAAAGCTGACTAAGCGGTAGTTTACTTCATCGCTATTTACTCTCATATCTCTTCTTCATGCAATACCTCGCCATCCTTTTACCTCTTCCCTCTGCACAATCTCAGGACCCAAAGACGTGGAGGTATGAAATTTTAAAAAAAACTGTAGATGCTGTAAATCTAAAATAAAAACAGCAAATAGTGGAAATACTGAGCAGGTCAGAGTTAATATTTCAGGTTGAATATCTTTCACCAGAACCGGAAGGAAGATAAAAGAAGCCCGTGAGCTGCAGGGAGAATGGGGAAGGTATCTGATCGGATAAAAATGGGTGACAATGGGAATGAGTTGTAAGCAAGGCTAACTGGTTAATGAGACAAAAGAACAATGACAAAAGAATGAAAAAATGACATGTCCATCCTGTTTATAGTTTATTCTCACATTCACTTTTTCTCCCACCTCACCCTCCCTGAAGCTTAACAAACTTTTTTTTTGTCCTTTACCAATCCTGCTCTACTTTAGAGACATTAAACACCTGTGACTAGTTCCTGCTATATAAGGGCAAGGATGATTTTCTTGTTGCCTGGCAGTTTAGTTCTCCCACCCACTCCCATTCTGACCCATCTCTGCACTCCCACACAGTTCTAACAATCCCCAACAAAAGCTTGAAAACTGGCGCCTCATCTTGTCACGATCCAGCCTTGTCACGATCCCAACAATTTCAGGTAACAAGAGGAAAACATTTAGTTTTATAAATTGCATCAAGATTGGCAAAGCATCTTCAGCTGAATGGACTGCCAGTGCTATACTGTTGCATACATAATATAGTAATCTAACCCTCCTGTTAGTACTCCAGAAGGTGTACAAACCTTATCACTGGTACAAAGATCTTCTCCCTCGAAAGAAATTTCCTCTTCAATCTCCTCACCAATGCTCACTTCACTCTTTGTTTTATCCGAACGTTGACTACCACTGAAACAGAGACATTTATATTTATGACACAACTTATAAATCTTACAAAAAGGTAGATACCATTAGATATTAATATTTTGAAGGTGCAAGTGACTCCTAACATATAGCTGCAGTTGCGAAGATGGCACGACAGCAGCTACATTTCATTAGGAGTATAAGAAGATACACCCTATCCTCGTTATCTGCGTATTCAGACTAAGCAGATTCAGTTATGCGAGGAACCTATTTCTACCAACGTCTCCTTATATGCGTCCAAAACTCACAGTTATGTGAGGAGCACTGCTTTCCCGCCAATACAAGTCACGTGCGCATGCCTCACAGTCTCACTCCTGCCAGTCTCGCATTGGTTTTGGTAACGTATGGATGCGCGATCTTGCACTCTTAAACTTTTGTTGGTTTTACCTATGGCACAGTGTTTTGTGCTTGAAATATTTAACTATGCCTCCTAAGCGTCTGATGTCATGTCCTGGGCCATCAGCTGAGCAGCAGAGAACCACTTTAACACTTGAAAAAAAGTTGGAAATTATAAACAGCGTGACATCAGCGGAAGGTAACACAGCTCTGGGACGCTACTACTGGGAATAGAATCTTGCCTTTAAAGTTCTTTTGTTGCTTGACAATGCGCCAGCCCATCCTAAACATTTGGACAGCATATATCCTATCACAACAATGCATTTCCTGCCGCCTAACACAACATCACTGATTCAACCACTCGACCGAGGTGTGTTCCACATTCAAGGCGTATTTTTTCTTATGGCGAACTATCTCTCAGATGCTGCAAGCAACAGACGATTTTGAAAATCCCGGGAGTTTACCAACAGTGAGGGAATGGTGGAAGTCGGAACACTTGGCACAAATGGCGATGGGCATGGACCCAAGTTTAGAACGGAGTCAGCATTTCAGTCGTTCCCTGCCATCAACCCTTCTTCCCTACAAGTAAATTTATGCTGAAAACAAAATGCTGCCAAACAAACAACCCTCACCACTTTATTCAAACTGGTGTCATCTCCTGCTGCTGGGAACTCTAAGAATTCTGTGAGTCTTCCTTCACCTCTTGCTTTGCTTGATATGATCCCGACACCACAACCACCATTCATCTCCCGGAGGGAATACACCTGCCACTGTTGGTGAGTACTGTACACCCTGGTATGTTAACTTTCAACTTTCTTATGCTGAATATTACCTTAAATTGATGAAATATAATACTAATGTGCCTTGTGGTACTGCTTTTGTGTCGTATTGTTATGAAAATGTGAATAAATTACAGATAAAACATTTAGGAAGCCCTCTGAAACACACCCCTACTTTCTCCATTTAAATAATTATTCACATTATGTGTCGAATACAAGGAACATATCTCCCGCATATAATGAGGATAGGGTGTACTTGCAAATTTCTACAGATGTTCTGCAAAGAGCATTCAAATTGGCTGAATCGCTGTCTGGTGGGAGGAGAGGGGTGCACTTCACAGATCAAAATAAGCTGCAGAAAGTTGTAAAAACAGACAGCTCCATCATGGGCACTAGACTCCCCAGCACTCAGGACTTCAAGGAGCGATGCCTCACAAAGGCAGCATCCATCATCAAGCCATGTTCTCATTGCTACCAGCAGGGAGGAGGTACCAGAGCCTGAAGGCACACACTCCACAATTCAGGAACAGCTTCTTCCCCTCTGCCATCCAATTTCTAAATGCATAATGAATCCATGAACACTACCTACCATTTTGCACTACTTATTTATTTAACTTTAATATACATTTACTGTAATTCAGTTTTTATTATGTGTTGCAATGTACTGCTGCTCCATAACAACAAATTTCACCAACATATCCTGGTAATACTAAACCTGATTCAGATTCTGAACCCTCCCATTTTTCTGCCTGCAAACATCCTTTGTTTACAGGGAATGATCAGTCAGACCTTCTTCATACAGAACAATAATCACCTCTCACCACAGCAAAAAATAGGAGGCCAGCTATGACCATTTAACCTCAATAATTACTTCTATCAAGTGGATGTGATCCTTTGTTAGCATATAATTAAAAAAAGCAAAAATATGTTGATGCTGGAAATTTGAAACACAAACATAAAATGCTGATGGGTCAAGGCACGTATGGGGAAAAAAGGAAAGCACACTTTATCTGAAGTGGGAAGAAGTGATAACAAAATGTACAGAGCATGGAAGAGGAATGGTTGAGACAGAGGAATGTCCTGAATGGAGTGAGGTCAGGATAAACAACAAAGATGGTCATCTGGTCATTGGGTTAATGGGAGGGAGAACATAATCTTTGATTGATAATGAGTTTTCAGTGCAACATCAATTCACACAAAGCCTGTTCTCACCAAGCACAAGACCATAAGACACTAGAGTAGAATTAGGTCATTTGGCCCATCACATCTGCTCTGCCATTAATCATGGCTGATCCTTTTCTCCCCTCCTCAGCCCCACTCCCAGCCGTCTCCCTGTAACCTTTAATGCCGTGTCCAATCAACAACTTATTAATCTCTGCATTAAATACACCCAATGACCTGGCCTCCACAACCTTCTGTGGTAATAAATTCCACCAATGCACCACCCACTGGCTGAAGAAATTTCTCCGCATCTCTGTTTTAAAAGGATGCCCCTCTATCCTGAGGCTGTGCCCTCTTGTCCTAGACTCTCCCACCAAGGGAAGCATCTTTTCCCCATCTACTCTGTCCAGATTTTTCAACATGCAAAAGGTTTCAATGAGATCCTCCCTTGTCCTTCTAAATTCCAGTGAGTACAGACCCAGAGCTATCAAACATTCCTCGTATGATAACCCTTTCATTCCCTAAATCATCATGTGAACCTTCTCTGAACCCTCTTCAATGCCAGCACTCCTTTTCTTAGATGAGGAAACCAAAACTGTTCACAACACTCAAGGTGAGGCTTCACCAGTGCCTTAAAAAGCCTCAGCATCACATCCCTGCTCTTGTATACTAGACCTCTTGAAATGAATGCTAACATTGCATTTGCCTTCTTCACCACTGGCTCTACCTGCAAATTAACCTTTAGGATATTATGCACAAAAATTCACAAGCATCTCAGATTTTTGGATTTTCTCCCCGATTAGAAAATAGTCTGCACATTTATCTTTACTACCAAAGTCCACGACCATGTTTTCTAACACTGTATTTAATTTGCCACTTTCTTGCCCATTCTCCTAATCCAAGTCCTTCTGCAGCCTACCTATTTTCTCAACACTACCTGCCCCTCCTCCACTCTTCATATCATCTGAAAACTTGGCAACAAAGCCATCTATTCCATCATCTAAATCACTGATAGACAGGATAAAACACCAACCCTGTGGAACAGCACTAGCCACTGGCAACCAGAAAAGGATCCTTTTATTCCCATTTGCTGCCTCCTACCAACCATCCAATGCTCTAACCATGCCAGTAACTTTTTTGTAATGCCATGGGCTCTTAACTTCGTAAGCAGCCTCATGTATGGCACCTTGTTAAAGGTCTTCTGAAAATCCAAGTAACCAACATGCACTAACTCTTCTTTGACTACACTGCCTGTTATTTCCTCAAAGAGTACCAACCGATCTCTGAGGCAAGATATCCCCTGAAGGACACCACACTGACTTTGGCCTACTTTATCATGCATCATCTATCACTGGAACTTAACACTTACTTTTCCAAGACAAAGTGCTTGAAGAAGGATCTTTAACTTGAAAAACATAAAATACTGGAAGAACTCAGCAAGTCAGGCAGTATTCATGGAGGTGAATGTTTTGGGATGAGACCTTTCATTAAGGCTGCAAAAGGAAGAGGATAAAAGCCTTCAGTAAGGTGGGGAGAGGAGCAGTACATGCTGGCAGGTGATTGGTGACACCAGATGAGAGGGAAGGTGGGTTAGTAGGTAGGGGTGAGAGAATGAAGAAAGATGCTAGAAGGGGAAAGGTGGAACAATTAAAGGGCTGAAGATGTCAGTGGAGGTCAGTGGATTATGGAATAAGGAGAGGATGAGTAGAAGCAGATGGAACTAACAGGCAGGTGAGGAAGCAGAAGGGGGAGAGGGTAACCTGAATGAGGAATGAGAAAAGAAGTGAGGTGGTGGGGAGTAATTGCCAGGCATCATGTTCATGCCATCAAATTAGAAGTTATCAAGAAGAAATGAGGTCTTGCTCTTCAAACCTGAGCTTGGCCCCATCATAGTAGCAGAGTAAGCAATGGACAGACATGTTGGTGTAGGAATGGAAGTCAAATTGAAAAGGGTAGTCACCAGGGGATCCTGCCTTAAAGTGACAGATAAAGTGAAGGTGCTCAATGAAGCAGTCTCTGATCACTGATGTAGTGGAGGCTGCACCAGGAGTACTGGATAGAGTAGTTGACCCTGATAGACTCACTGAGAAGCATCGTCTAAGATCGTAGGGAGGACTGAGTGGATGAGCTACTTAGAAATTGCTGGGGGGGGGGGGGGGGGGGAGGAAGGGAAAGATTTGCGCAGTGCTAGCATACCACTGAAAATGGCAGAAGTTATGGAGAATTATGTGCTGGATACGGAGGTTCATGGTGTGGTCGGTAAAGATCCAAACAGTCCTTCCAGACATTTGACCTGCAAGTTTGTTGGGGTCATCAATTGTATCCAGTTCTCCCAGTGTGGCCTCCTTTACATCAGTGTGACCTAATGAAGCACAACAGTGGGGTTGTGGATAGGGCTTTAAAGTACATAGTAGGAGAGTTGACTAACAGCTTGGAAATGTGTGGATAAAGTAAAAGGGAAGAATGCAGGAGAGGTTACTGATGTCTCCAAAGTAAAGAATAAGACTAAAAGTTTAGAAAGGGCCAAGATTTTAACTTCAGGCAATATGGAGATAAAATTGAAAAGAAGAGTGGTGAATACAGGACTGAAGGTATTATATTTGAATACATACAGCATCAGGTAGATGATCTTGTAGTGCAGTTAGAAAATGGCAGCTTTGTTGCTTTTGAGCATGAGTCTTATCTGAAAGAAGATCACAGCTGGGAGCTTAACATTGTATCAAAAGAAGAGGCAGGTCGGTAGAGGTAGAGCGGTCTTATTGGTTAAGAAATCAAATCCTTAGAAAGAAGTGATGTAAGATGAGAAGACCTAGAATTTTTGTGGGTAGAGTTGAAAAACTACAACAAAAAGACCCTAATGTGAGTTATGTACAGGCCTCCAATCTGTAGCCTGGATGTGGAATAAAAAATACAATGGAAATCAGAAATGGCAGGTATAAATGGTGGTGTTATAATCCCATGGGGTTTTCAAAATGCAAGTAGATTGGGAAAATCAGGATGATGTTGGGTCTCAAGAGAAGGAATTTATAGAATCCCTATGAGATGGATTTTTAAAGCAGCTTGTAGTTGAGCCCACTAAGGAAAAGGCTATTCAGACTGCGTGTTGTGTAATGAAACAGATTTGATTAGGGAGCTTGAGCTTAAGGTAAATGAAATCGTATGAAACAGTGATCATAACCAGAGGCATGAGAGGAGCAGGCCAAAGCTGGTTGGAAGGGGACACCAACAGGGATGATGATAGATCAGCAACGCCTGGGATTTCTGGGACTAATTCAGAACAGCAGGATTGTTTTATCCTGTAGGAGCAGGAACATTCTAAAGAGAGGACGAGGGAACAATGGCTGAACAGGAAAATCAAAGACAGCTTATAAGCAATATAGTACTTCAATATAGTAAACATTAGTGGGAAGCTTTAACACCAACAGAAGGCAACTAAAAATGCAATTAAAAAGGAGAGAAACAATAAATCTAGCCAATAACCTAAAAAAAACAGAAATTATTTTTAGATTATACTAGACAATGGGGTGACCCATTGGGGCACCCTTTGAGAGAAAGGTAGTGCAGTATGTGACCAGACTGAACATGAAATTTTCCTGAATGCTATTGGTGTTACTTTGCTTTGGAAATTGAAGAAGAAAAACTCAGTTTATTAAAGAAGAAAGACACGTAGCAAGGCAAACATAGCTCCTCCTCGTTTAACAAAGGACACTTCTGATGACAACATTTCTGGTTGATCTGCCACCCTTGTGCCTCTCGTTGTCATTCTGGAGACGTGCAGTCCTTTCATGCGCCGTGTCTTCATCTCTTCTGCTGTTTGTTCTTTGTCTCTGATCTTGGAGACGTGCATTTCTCAGCTCCTTTGTCTCTTCCTTTCTCCTCCTCCTGTGCCAGTTGTTGTCATTCTGGAGACATGCATGCCTCTCCTCCTCTGTCTCTGCTTCCCTCATCTTTTTTCATCCTGATTCTTTGATCCTAGAGTCATGCAGCCCTGGCCTCATCTGATTCTTGTTCTCCCCCTCTCCTTGCAGCTTCCCGACGACGTTTGGCATCATCTCTTGACCATAATGTCCCTCTTCTCTTTCCATATGGCATAATTAGGTTGACTATTTTTTTTTACCCTAATACTGGATAGAAGATACGAAGCAGTAATACCAAAGGAAGCTGATTATTCTTGATGATGTGGTTGGCACTCTCCTAAATGGATGTGATATAGTCACCGCTGTCCTTTGACTGCAGCAGGGGGTTTTATGGGTGTCTCGAAGTATGTCATTACGGGTTACGGGATGTTATGTCATGCTTAAATTTAGAGAAGATCCGATGTTCAGTTTTTGAATCTAGTCAAGAATTTTATACATTGTGGGGACCATTTTTGAGTTATTTTCGAAACTTTTGATTGTTGTAAAAGTACAGATAGTGGCTCATATATTTTATTATATGATAAGGGTTTTTTTTTTCCTTTTTTCTTGCTTTTCCCTAACAGTTCTGACTTTGGTAGTGAGTTTAGAATTTTTTTCTGTGTAACAAAATTATTATATTTCAATATTATGATTTAATTTACTTATGAATACAGGGTTTTGTGATTGTAACTGTATTTTTAATACAATGTATTAGGTACTGTTTTGACTTTTGACTTTTGACTTTGTAATATATATCTTCTTGTACTCTGTATTCCTTTATGCAAAAACTAATAAAAATATTGAAAGAGAAGTATGTCATTACAATAAGATTTAATGATCTCTTATTAATGGGTGGCAGTGAGATCTGTCCCAATCCTGCACATGCTGATGGTGATATGTGACCGCTCGAAATAGAGCCGCCTTGCCCTTTTGCTCCGGTTGGTGTCGCTGCAGAGGCTGGCTGTGAGCATGCATCATGGTGTCACGTCCCTATTTCCATGATGGCGGATCGGCTCTCAAGTGAAAACGGGGCAGTTGATTTTGGTGGATGAGCAATTTTATAGGAATATATAACCCTGAATTTTGCCTGCATTCTGTAAGTTAGCGCATCTTAAGTTGATTTAGCCAAAAAAAAGTGCCGCTGTAATGCACCATTTGCGCTGAGGTCACAAACAGACAGAGCATGAGAGTTTTAGTAGTATATAGATATAAAGATCAAAAGAGAGGCAAGAATGGATATCAGACTGTTGGAAAATGATGCTGGAGAGGTAGCACTGTAAAATAAATGAATGACAGATAATCCAAATATGTATTTTGCATCAGTCTTCATTATGGAAGATTCCAGCAGCATGCCAGAAATTCAAATCTGTCAGAGGATGGAAGTAAAGGTAGTTGCTATGACTAAAGAGAAGAAGTTTGAGAAGCAGAAAGTTCTGAAGGTAGGTAAGTCACCTAAACTAGGTGGACTACTCCCTCAGGGTTCTGAAAGAGGAACTGAAGAGACTGTGGAGAAATCAGTAATGATCTTTCAAGAATCACTAGGTTCTAGAACAGTTTCAGAAGACTGGAAAACCACAAATATCTCTTCACTTTTTAAGAAGGGGAGGAGGCAAAAGACATGAAATTATAGGACAGTTAGCCTGATTTCAGCGGTTGTGAAGACGTTGGGAGTTCATTATTAGGATAAATGTTTCAGAGTATTTCAAAACAGATGATAAAATATGCCAAAGTCAGCATGGTTTTCTTAAAGGGAAATTTTACCTGACAAATCTGTTGGAGTTCTTTGAAGAAGTAACAAGCAGGATAGAGGATAGACAAAGGAGAGTCACTGGATGCTGTTTACTTGGAGTTTCATGAGGCCTTTGACAAAATGCCATACATAAAGCTGCTAAAAAGGGTAAGAGCCCTTGTTTTACAGGAAAGATATTAGTATACAGTTAACCATATATTGCATGGATAGAAGATTGGCTGACTGGCAGAAGGCAAACAGTGGGAATGCAGGGGCACTTTTCTGGTTGGCTGCCGGTGACTAGTAGTGTTCCGAAGGCAACAATGCTGGGTCCACTACGTTTATCATTATATGTTAATGATTTGGACGATGGCATTGATTTCCTTGTTGCCAAGTTTTCGGAGGATATAAATTAATGGAAGAGCAGCTAGTGCTGAGGAAGCATGGAGCCTACAGAAGCACTTGGACAGATTAGGAGAATGGGCAAAGAAGTGGCAGATGGAATACAGTGTAGAGAAGTGTACGATTATGCACTTTGGCAGAAAGAATAAAAGTGCAGTCTATTTTCTAAATGCAGAGTAATATCAGCTGCAAAGGTACTTGGGAGTTCTTGTGCAGGATTCCCTGAAGGTTAACGTGCAAGTTGAATCAGTAGTAAGAAAGGCAAATACAACATTAGCAATCATTTCAAGAGGACTAGAATATCTTTCTTTTTTTAAATAAAAGGATGTAATACTGAGGCTTTAAAAGGTATTGATTAGACCACATATCAGAACAAAGATGAGGAGGAATTTCTTCAGCCAGAGGACAGTAAATATGTGAAATTAATTGCCATAGATGTCTGTGGAGACCATGTCACTGGATATATTTGAAGCAGAGATTAATACGCTTTTGATTAGTAAGGGTTACAGGGAGAAGGTAAGAAAATGGGGTTAAGAAGGAAAATAAATTATCAATGATCAAATGGTTTAGTGGGTTCAATGGCCAAATGACCTAATTCTTCCCTTTTGTCTATGATCTTATGGACAAGGTGAAAGAATGCCCGTCCCTGTTACAATGCCCAAAGTATGAGGTAAAGGCAGATGTGCAGGAAATGGAGGAGATGCTCAGGAGGGGATCATGATAGTAGTGGAAGGGAAGCAACATTTTTTGTACAAGGAAGGCAACTCAGAACTATATTACTTTCTCAGCACAAGGGATCACTAGGGAATTCTTGCATCTTAAACCTAATATAAAAACTTTACAGCAGTAAGAAAGCAATTGCAATGAGTAACATCCCAGCAGTTGAGCCCTCAGAAGCCATGAAATTCTCACTACTGATTGAATTACTTATCAACTGAAAAAAATCAGTATGCATTTTAAACATGTTTCAATGATAAGGATTATTTTACCTGATAAAATCATCATCGTAATACTCTTCTTCATCACCTGTTCCAAAGAGATCAGAGGTAATAGCATGTATTAGAAATCATTTTACATATTGTCTCTCTTCTAACATTGGATGACATTGTTGTATTGTTCATATTACTTTTACTTGGCTAGTGAAGAGATTTTGAAGTGATGGGATATACAAGAATAGTAGAAGAAAGAAAACTGGATCTACACATAGCCCAGGCATAAAGGATAAATAAAAGGAATAATTAAGGATGTTACATTAAAAAAATGCTCACCTTTCACAAAATAGCATGCTTAAATATTTAAAATGGATTAGTAAATGATTTTTAACTAACCTTTTAAATCAGTTTCTTTTAATGCTGGCTCTCTTGCTAGTGTACCCAGGTCTGCTGTCAGAGGAGGAGCATCCGCAAGGGACGTCAGACTACCCAAAGGTTTACTTTTCAAATCAGTCCGCCTATATATGTAAAAAAAAAATCTTTTTCAAACTTGAGTTTTGGAGATCCTCAAATCTGAGGTGCAATATGAGAAATGCAGTATTAGGAAAAATCAGAATAAGGTTTTATGTAAAACCAAAAAACTCATCTGTAAATAGCCCAAACTAGCTATCCAAAGCAGAGATGGTCTGAACCAACTACATAATCCACTTACCACTGGTCAAAATAAACAGTTTGTTATCTCAAGGTGTGTATCTAAAAGGTCAGTATTTGAATGGAATGGTTGCATGATGGTTAATCCACTAGACCAATAATTCTGAGTCTTGGACAAATGATTAAAGAAAACACTAAAGTAGCTGGTAAATTTAAATTTGTAGATAAATGAATGACCTGGAATGAAAAGCTATTATCTGTAACAATGACCATTAAACTAAAAAGACTGTCATAAAAGCAGAGTTTGCTCCCCAATATGCTTCAACCTTTTACAGTCTGTGTGACATCATTCTAGTTGACCAGTCTCTGAAAGAGATGTGCAAAATTCTCCACCTGTTTAATTAGACTACAAAGTCTTACTCACAGTATCACACTTTTCAGCCATCATTTCAAACACTTCCACCACAAATCTTGGAAAGGTTGCCTAACCGTTAACCCAACTATCTAACTTCTAATGATCAGAGCTCCTAGAATGTGTCTGCAGCAAGTTGTGAGAGAAGCACAAGATCTAAACCTGCTTGAACTCATCCTCACCAAGACCTGTTTCAGATGCACCTAAAGCTGATGGAAGTGATTACATCATTGCCTACGTGGAGACAGCCTCACCTTTCTATTGTCTTGTGTAGCTTCCAGATAGGTTCATTCAAACCTGAGCAATCTGAGCAGTGTAAAACTTGACATCTATAGGTGGCCACGGACAATCCATAATGAAACTATGTATATTCCCGCACAATATACAAACACACAATTCTGCTTCTATCATCATCATTCTTGGATACAGATTGTTCCAGGTTCCAAAGGTTGAATCAGTGGACACTGGCTTCAGATTATAAAGGTCAGACAAGCTTTACAGAAAAGAAAATGATTTTCCCCCTGTAATAAACCTCCAAGTACTTTGATAAAATAATTTCTACCAGTGTTAGCCAATTTAAAGTATGAAATATATCAGAGAATATTTACAATTTTAAACATCATTTAAAACAAAAAGAAAATTTAACAGATATGAATTTACTTTTCAACCCTGAATTTCTTTGAATTAAAAAACATAAGTAGGAGCAGGAGTAGGCCATCTGGTCCATCAAACCTGCTCCGCCATTCAATAAGATCATAGCCGATCTGGCCATGGACTCATCTCCACCTACCTGATTTTTCCCCGTAACCCTTATTTCCCCAACTATGTAAACAGCCATCCAACCTTGTCTTAAAAAATATTAACTGAGACAGCCTCCACTGCTTCATTGGGCAAAGAATTCCACAGATTCACCACTCTCTGGGAAAAGCAGTTCCTCTTCATCTCTGTTCTAAATCTACTCCCCCAAATCTTGAGGCTATGTCCCCTAGTTCTAGTCTCACCTACCAAAAGAAACAACTTGCCTGCCTCTATCTTATCTATCCCTTTCATAATTTCATATGTTTCTATAAGATCTCCTCTCATTTTCTGAATTCCAGCGTGTACCATCCCAGGAGACTCAATCTGCCCTCATAGTCTAATTCCCTCATCTCTGGAACTCTGGAATCAACCTGATGAACCTCCTCTAAACCACCTCCAAAACCAGTATATCCTTCCAGTATGGAGACCAGAACTTCCCGCAGTTCTCCAGTTGTGACCTCATCAGTAGCAGCATAACTTCCCTGCTCTTAATTTCAATCCCTCTAGCAATGGCCAAAATTCCATTTGCCTTCTTGATAGCCTGCTGCACTTGCAAACCAAAGTTTTGTGATTCATGCACAAGCACTTGCTTTGTACAGCAGCTTGCTGCAGTTTTGTGGATTTAGATACATAAGCCAATTAGCACATGGATTTCCAGAGGTATTTGCACAATTTACTGACTTAGTTTTAGTAGGAATCTTTTAAATTCATGTTTTTTTGAAATGACAATAGCAAAATAGTTAAAACTGATGTGCAGCTCAAGACGGGCTCTAATAAGTTTAGAATTCATGAAGTTAATTTTTCACTTTGAGTTGCTTAACATGATTTTCAGCAAAAAGTTGTAGAAAGATCTTTCATTTCTTTTTGCAACTCCCTTCTACGTTCAGATTACTCAATTCTTTACCGACTTTGCAGATTATTGTACAAATATGAATCAGGTAGCATTTGTATTTTCTGACTGCTATGCTTCTTGCTACTGGAAGCAGGCAACTCTGAAATACTTGTGTTTCTCTCAGAAGGACCGATACTGCAGTATGTAACTAGCAGAACAAATCACTGTGAAATACAACAGAAAACACCGATGACGTAAATTACAACAAACAGTTAATAAGCTATGTAAACTGCAAATAACTCCACAAATCATGGCTAAGTTGGTGGAAATAGTTTTTAGTCCCTTAAGGATTGAAGAATTGCAGTATGAATATTCAATTCTAAATCAATTTTAACTTTTCTATATCAATAGGTTTCTAGGGTAATAGTAAGTCAATAGAATTTCTGTTCCAGAGAGTGATTTTCTGCTTAGCATCAGTCAAATTCACTGGCAGCAATGTAGGTAACATGTGGAGTTTGGTACAGCAGACATAGATGGAAAAGGTCAATTATAGGAGAGAGAACTGCTATTATGGGTGAAGAAAAAAATTCTTGCTCCTCATGGCCCACAACCTACATCTTGCCGTTCTCATCTTCTTGTACTCTTAATTCTTAGAAAGCAAATCCTAAGGAATCAAGGCATGACAAAAAGTAAAAAAATCAGAAGAATCTATAAAAATTCCACCTCCTGAATGTAAAGGGAGTTTCTTCTTTTTCTTTGTTACTGCATATGTTTATCAAAATGACTTCTTTGCTTGTTAAAAGTACAAATGCTTCTTTGTTGCGAGAGAGTGCTGGAAGCTTGTCTGGTTAAAATTTACTGATAAGGAGAATTGTATTCCTTTGTAAACCAATTGGGATTAATGTTGTTCTTTCTTCTGAGTCTGTAAGCTATTGTTGGCGGGCATTTTGGGGAGATTCGGCACGAGGGTTGAGAGAGAGAGGACGTGATGCTGTAAACCGGGTGAGGAACGGACCCCAAGTGGGGGTCCGAGGCCAGGAGGTACCCCGAGGAGAGGAGACAAAGATAGATGTGCTTGGTTGACCACTTCGGGTGGTCCTGAGCTGCAAGTCGAGGAGTTTGGAGGGGATCGAATGATGGCCAGAAGACTTCAGTAATTGAGCTCCAACGGTTGTGCATGAAGTGGTTTGGACTTTGATAAGTTTGGCGCCTTTTCTTTGTTTTCTTTTCCTTCATATATACTGTATCGTTATTAATCACTTAGTTATAGTAACCTTTATAAATTGTACTCATTTAATCGCATACGGTGTACTGTCTGTTTTTTGGGCGAGGCGGGGACATCACACAGCATCCACACCAGCTGATTACCCAGTTTGGCGGGGCCGAAGGCTGCTCCCCCTAGACGAGAACGAGCTGAACAAGCCTGAGGCGACCCAGGGGGTTACATGAACAGTGATTTTCTCTCTAAATATTTTATCTGTTGTAACATACACACATCCTCTGGACCTTCATGGGCCCTTTAAAGCCCAATACTCCTCATTATCTGTCCATTTGTCTAGCACCATCATCTCCTCCAATTTTCTTACATCACATATGCACCCCCCCTTCCAACTTCAGTTTCCTGTCTGTCTTCAAAAGTTGCTTACCTGTAATATTGTCTAGTTCCAACAGCTTATTGTTCTGAAATACCAACTTCAGCTTTTTTCCTTCTCAAAACCTGTCTACCCTTCCGACTGCATCAAGTGCCGCAGCCTTTCAATGGATTGTCCTAGTTCTCAAATGGATGAAATCAGACTCTGTCTGTATAACTCACAGCTTCAGTAAAACAGTCAGCATAGTCAAAGACTAGACACCCCCCCCCCCCCACCCTGGACATTCTCTCTTTCCACTGGAGAGAAGATACAAAAGCCTGAAAGCACATAGTACCAGGCTCAAGGACAGCTTCTACCTCACAGCCTTAAGACTACTGAATGGTTCCCTGGTATGATAAGATGGACTCTTCTCCTCACAATCTAGCATCTACCTTCAAATCAGGTCAACAACAATTGCCATTTCATTGACTCTTCACTCAGTTCTGTACCATCTAGACAGTGAATACACATACATCAGGATGTTCTTCGTTGACTACAGCTCAGCATTCAATGCTATTACTACCTCAAAAATTAATCACCAAGTTCCAAGACTTGGGCCACGGCACCTCCTTTGGCAACTGGATCATCAACTTCCTCACTTGCAGACAATAATAATAATATTAATAATAAGTACTCTATTGATTTTAAGTGGGAAATTATTCAGTTACAGCAGCAACCTTTAAAACACACTTAGCAGTGTACAGACTAATAAGGTACAGAAAAATAATATACACAATAATAATTTATCAATGTGCAATAATGCATAAAATAATAAAGCAGAGACTATTGTACTATGATGTGTGTTCTCCAGTCGCCCAGAGATGAACTGTTGTATATGCTTATTGCATTTGGTAGGAAAGATTTTCTGTCATGATCCTTGTGACAGCAGAGCTGAATGAGTCCATTCGAAACGGTGCTCTGCTGCTAATTCAGTAGATCATGGAGAGAATGTGACCGATTGTCCCTTATAGATAACAGTTTGTTTAATGACCTGCTTTCCACTAATGACCCCTCTCCACCACTAACTCAAGAGTCTGGGTTGTAGCTAATGATGGCTCCAGCCTTTCTGATGAGCTTACTTAGTCTCTTTGCATCATCAGCACCAATGCCCCTCCCCTAACATAAAGCCGCAAAGAAGACTGCACTCATTATAACAGACTGGTAAAAGATCTCCAACACCCTGCTGCACACATTGAAGGATCTCAGCTTCCTAGATCCCAGTCAGTATGGATTTCCAACAACACCTCCTTCACAATCACCATCAGCATAGGTGCACCACAATGCTGTGTGCTTAACCCCTTACTCTACCTCCTCTTACTTATGACTGTGAAGCTAAGTATAGCTCCATTGCCATATTTAAGTTTGCTGATGACACCACTGTTATTGGCTGGATCAAAGGTGGTAGTGAATTAGCATAAAGGAAGAAGATTGAAAATCTGGTTGTATGGTTCAAAAGCCAGTTAATTACTGACTACAGGAGGAAGAAACTGGAGGTCTTCATTAGGGGATCAGAGGTGGAGAGGGTCAATAACTTTAAATTCCATTGCTGAGCATTATCAGATCCGAGAATCTGTCCTGGGACCAGCATACAAGGGCATAACTAAGAAGGCACGACATTGCTTCTACTTTCTTCATTGATTGTGCAGATTTGCCATGTCATCTAAAATTTTGACAATTTTTTTTTATAGATGTAGAGAGTATCCTGACTGGTTGTACAATGGTCCAGAATGGAAACGGCCCACAAAAAGTGGTGGATACAGACTGGTCCATCACAGAAAAAGCCCTCCTTGCCATTGAGCATATCTACAAGGAGCACTGCCACAAGAAAGCACCATCCAGGCCTAACCTCTTCTTATACTGCCATCAGGAAGGAGGTACAAAAGCATTAGGTCCCACACCACCAAGTTCTGGAACAGTTATTATCCTTCATCCATCAGGCTTCTGAACCAACATGAATAAGTTCAACTCTGAATTGATTCCACAGCATATGGACTCATGTTCTCAGTATTATTTATTTACTTTTTTTTGTATTTGCACAGCTTTCTTTTGCCCATTGACTGTTTGCCGGTCTTTGTGTGCAGTATTTCATATCGTATTTTGTTCTACTGTGAATGCCTGCAAGGAATTTAATTTCAGGGTAGTACATGGTGACATATACATACTTAGACAGTAAGTGTACTTTTAACTTTGAACAACCTTGTGATCTTGTACTTTACTGTCTACCTACACTGCACTTTCTCTGTAGCTATAGCACTTTATTTTAAACCTTGAACTGCCCCAAGGCTCTGTGTAATGAACTGATCTGTATGAATAGCATGCAAGGCAAGCGTTTCACTGTACCTCAGCAATGTAACAATAATAAATTAATTCCAAAAACACTCCATGCATTTCTGCCACATGGTGAATATTGCAAATACAATAGCATTTTCCTTATATCGTCTTCTTTCCACATCCTTTAAACACAGTACATAAAGATAGGGGCAAGTAAACAGGGTAATTGGTTTGTAATATTAAATATATCCAGAGAGAAAGAAAATAAAGAAATTTGACCCTGAAAACCTTTCCAAATGCAGTCTATTGGCAGTGACAGCAAAACTGTGCAATGTAATCAGATTTTGGGTTTACAAAGAACATAGAAAATAAAACTTAAAACAATACAGGCCCTTCAGCCCACAATGCTGTGCCTACAATCAATCTAACCCATCCCTCCTAAGGATCACTCTAAGATCAACCTAAACCTTACCTCCTACATAACCCTCCTTTTTTTTTTATCATCCATGTGCCTATTTAAAAGTTACTTAAATATCCCTAATGTATTTTCCTCTACCACCTTCCCAGCAGGGTATTCCACGCACCCACCACTCACAGTGTGAGAAACTTTCCTTGGACACCCCCCTCCCATACTTTCCTACAATCACTTGAAAATTAAGTCCTCTCGGATTAACCATTTCTGCCCCGAGGAAAAGTTTCTGACTATCCACTCAATCTATGCCTCTTATCTTTTGTATTACTCAAACAAGTTGCCTTTCATCCTCCCATGTTCTAAAGAGAAAATCCCTTGCTCACTGAAACTATCCACATAAGGCATGCCCTCCAGTCCAGGCAGCATCCCAGTAAATCTCATCTGCACCCTTCCAATAATGAAATGACCAGAACCGAATACAACATTCCAAGTGTGGTCTAACCAGGGTTTTATAGAGCTGCAATATTACCTCACAACTATTGAACTTAAAACTGCCAAATAATGAAGGCCAACATACTATGCACCATCTTAGCAACCGTATCTATTTGCATGGCAACTTTAAGAGGTCTAGGAACATGGAATACAAGATCCCTCTGAAAATGGTAGGTGATGAGGATGGAATATCCAGTCTTGTCAGGAATAAGTCTTATTAGAGACAATTAAAAGAAAGAAGGTGCAAATGGAGTAGCCACTGTTGGAGTAGGCCTGTGTTAGAGAGGTCAGATTTTGCTCAACAGGCTTCGACAAGAACAGGCAGAGGCTAAAGGTGCGGAATCATTAAGTTGATTGTAAAACTTAAGCTCAAAAAGTTAGAGCCATGTGTATAACAAATGCAGACAGGATAGTAGTTAAGGCAGTGGAATGCTCCTCCTGTGAAATGTGAGATTACAGGGTACCCAGTGGTCTCCCTGATAACTACATCTGCAGAAAGAGCACCCAACTTCAGCTTCTGACTGACAAGATCAAGGAACTGGAGCTGGATATACTCAGGGCCATCCAGAAGGCTGAAAACCTCTTAGATATGTTTACTCAGGTGGTCACACCCAGAGTGCAGATTTCAGATAGTACACAGGTGACCACCAGGAGAAGGAAGGGAGAAAGTAGCTGATGCAGTGGTCCCCCATGTCCTTTTCCCTCAGCAACAAGTACACCTCTTGGGATTTACT
This sequence comes from Hemitrygon akajei, assembly GCF_048418815.1. Lineage (NCBI taxonomy): Eukaryota > Metazoa > Chordata > Chondrichthyes > Myliobatiformes > Dasyatidae > Hemitrygon > Hemitrygon akajei. Next base: position 113,270,760 of record NC_133130.1, on the reverse strand, counting down.
GGGAGGATGACCTATTAGGGCACAGCAGCAGAGGCCAGGCCAGTTCTGAAGCTCAGTAGAGAATGATAAAGTCAAGTAGTGAGATTGTAACAGGGACCCAATAGTTAAGGGGATGTACTGGAGATTCTGTGCCTATAAATAAAGACACCAGGATGGTGTGTTGCCTCCCAGGTGCTAGATTAAAAGATGTATCAGAGTGGGTGCAGAATATTCTCAAAAGAGAGAATGAAAAGCCAAAGGTTGTGGTGCACATTGGCACCAATGACATAAGTAGGAAAGGGAAGAAGCCCTGTGCAGTGAATATAGTGAGTTGAGGAAGAGGCTGAAGAGCAGGACTGCCAAGGTAGTAAACTCTGCATTATTCCCGATGTCACATGCTAATCAGGGCAGGAATAAGATGATAGTAAAAATGAATGAGTGGCTGAGGATCTGGTACAGGGAGGAGGGCTTCAGATTTCTGGATCATTGGGAGATCTTCTGGGGATGGTTAGACCTGTACAAAAAGATGGGTTACATCTGAATCTGGGATGGCTGTGGAGGCCAAGTCACAAGGTATATTTAAAGCAGAAGTTGATTGGTTCTTGAATAGTCAGGGCAGCGAAGGTTACGGAGAGAAGGCAGGAGAATGGGGTAGAGAGGGATAATAAATCAGCCATGTTGGAATGGCAGAACAGACTCCACAGGCCAAGTGGCCTATATATGCAAAGGTTTGGGCACCCCAAGAGATTTGAGCGCCCAGATAACTTTTACCAAGGTCTCAGACCTTAATTAGCTTGTTAGGGCTATGACTCATTCACAGTCATCATTAGGAAAGACCAGGTGATGCAAATTTCAAAGCTTTCTAAATACCCTGACTCCTCAAACCTTGTCCCAACAATCAGCAGCCATGGGCTCCTCTAAACAGCTGCCGAGCACTCTGAGAATTAAAATAAATGATGCCCATAAAGCAGGAGAAGGCTACAAGAAGATAGCAAAGCGTTTTCAGGTAGCCGTTTCTTTAGTTCGTAATGTAATTAAGAAATGGCAGTTAACAGGAATGGTGGAGGTCAAGTTGAGGTCTGGAAGACCAAGTAAACTTTCCGAGTGAACTGCTCGTAGGATTGCTAGAAAGACAAATCAAAACCCCATTTGACTGCAAAAGGCCTTCAGGAAGATTTAGCAGACTCTGGAGTAGTAGTGCACTGTTCTACTGCACAGCGACACCTGCACAAATATGATCTTCATCAGTCACTACAAAATTCAGCGTCAGAAGTTTACAAAGGAACATCTAAACAAGCCTGATGTATTTTGGAAACAAGTCCTGTGGACTGATGAAGTTAAAATAGAAATTCCTGACAGCAATAAGCAAAGGTATGTTTGGAGAAAAAATGGTACAGAATTTCATGAAAAGAACACCTCTCCAACTGTTAAACACAGGGGTGGATCGATCATGCTTTCGGCTTTGTTGCAGCCAGTGGTACAGGGAACATTTCACTGGTAGAGGGAAGAATGAACTCAATTAAATACCAGCAAATTTTGGAAGCAAACATCACACCGTCTGTAAAAAAGTTGAAGATGAAAAGAGGATGGCTTCTACAACAGGATAATGATCCTAAACACACCTCAAAATCCACAATGGACTACCTGAAGAGGCGCAAGCTAAAGGTTTTGCCATGGCCCTCACAGTGCCCCTACCTAAACGTCATCGAAAATCTGTGGATAGACCTCAAAAGAGCACTGCATGCAAGAGGGCCCAAGAATCTCACAGAACTAGAAGCCTTTTGCAAGGAAGAATGGGCGAAAATCCCCCAAACAAGAATTGAAAGACTCTTAGCTGGCTACAGAAAGTGCTTACAAGCTGTGATACTTGCCAAAGAGGGTGTTACTAAGTACTGACCATGCAGGGTGCCCAAACATTTGCTTCGGGCCCTTTTCCTTATTTTGAAACTGTAAAAGATGGAAATAAAAAAAGTAATCCGGCTTAAAATATTAAAGACATGTGACATCTTTAACTTTATGCCTTTTGGAAATCAGGTCATCTTTTAATTGCTTAGCTATTCACAGTAACAGAAATTTTGACCAGGGGTGCCCAAACTTTTGCATGCCACTGTATATAGATATATAAAAAGCCATATTCTGAATTAATCACACAATACATGTTTGATAAGACACTGAAAAGAGCATATTGTGATACATGCACACCATACCTGCAAACAACCCTTTCATAATTTCCTCACAGAATTAAATACAATCCACACTTTGTAAACTTGAGCTCATCTAAATGTCTTCCACTCACATCCCAAATCACATCCATTCCATTGAACCATCACCCAGCTGCTCACAGATTTGGTACTGCCTTTTAACCTGGCAATGCCTCAGTTTCAAGATTCTTTTCTTAGAGATTCAAGCTTTCCACTGTCTCTCCTCAGTTGAGACAGTTGAGACTGTCTCCACTGTCTCTCTTCAGTTGTCCAAGTTTTTGAATTATTTTCTTTACTCTCCCATCCTTTAATGTCATCCTCAAAATTACCTTATTGATCAAACTGCTTTGATTACCAATCCTTATTGCTCTAACATGGGTTACTAACAGAGTTGGTCTGATAATGTTCTACAAAGGGTCTTGAGACATTTGAGTACATTAAATGATATTAAATAAATTCAAATTGTCATATTAAATATACAAATTTCTTGCCTTACCAACCATAGGTTTTCATTTGCTCAGGCAAAGGATCATCAAAGAATGAATCGTCATCTTCACCGAAATATAGCTTTTCATTCTTCTCTGGGAGGCCAGTGGACGTGTTAGATAATAAATCTTGCTTCGGCTCTCCAGGAGGTAGATTAGCTGCAGTTTTTATATCACCTGAGGCCATACTGGTATCTCCAAGATTTGTGTCAATGACCTTTGAAAATGCAAATACAAGTGGTACAATTTTAAGAGGACTACGGATTGAATACGTTAAATCAAATGTGTAGAATTATCAATAAAGAATCGTAGTGAATCACTGAACAGATGGAATGAATCAGTCTGAATCAGAAAATGGCACTCAGATATTAAATACTCTATGATCTATCACTCCTGCAATAACACAATAATGCTTTAATAAACAAATTTAGTTAACATTCCAAATGTTAATGATTGCTACATATTATAGCATGCAAGTTCACAAACAATTATTTCATCAGCATGTAAGTTACAAGGCTTGGATAGCCAGTAAGAAAATACTAGAGCCCTACACATTTTAACCTAATTACAGAGATAGTGCAGAATGATAGTGAATTTGTGAACAAATTTTCACGCAACCTACTGATCTTAAGCCTTTATGGAATGAGGGATGAGATAAGGAACAGTACTGAATCAGGACTAAGATCCACAAACTAATATAACTATTACTGCATGAATTCAGCTTTTCCTTAACTTTAAAATTACCCATTACAAATTTTACAGTACTTCACAGTTAAAAAATAAAGATCAACTCTGACTTATTCTAGCATTGTTTTGGTTTAAAATTGGTATATTGCTATATTATCTCAATGTAAAAATCTATCAAGTTGAAGGAGGAATGAAATAGCATATTAAGCATTTTACTTACTAGCTATTGTTATCCTATGTAACTCAAACATCACTTCAGTTCTGTCAGCATAATGTGCAATAGCATAGGACACACACAACTATATATACCATTGCTAGCTTACAAAGATGCCTTGTTAGAGTCAAAAATCATCATTAATTTATAACTTTATGCAAATGATTAAATATTAGCAAAGGCAAACTACACAATATTTATAACATTAGAAAGAAGAGGCAATGGTATGTTAAGCTATATAATACTCATCAATAGCAGGCTATTTGTTTACAGTTGTGCATTAACCATTAGCACAGATTAGCACACAATATCAAACCAGCATGGAAACTAAATATAACAGATGAAAGCAACTCAGTAACCTCAACATCAAACACTATCTCACTGACATGAGGAATTTAAGAAATAATGTAATTTTTATGACACTACACAGATTTAGCAGAATAGTATTTCCACAAATATATGATGCTGCAAGAGACTAATTAAACTTATTTGTAGCATCAAATAAATAAAAGGCATTAAAGCTGTTTATTCAGAAATATACCTAATATAACTGCATTAGAGGGATTCCCAAAACCACAGCAACCCAATAAAACTGATAGAGAAAGTTGTGTAATTTTTAAGATTTACTGTATGCATTATCTATGTGCTGTGTCTGTGCTAAAGGCAATGCTTGCACCATCACCAGCTTGTGGCATATGCAGTTACCTTCGCACCAGCTTTCTCCCCGCTCTCTTTAACTTTACCAGTTCCTTTGTATCTAGGTATCTGAACATGAACATGAACATAAAAACAATCATTTAACTGGTGCTATATCTAACATGGAACCACTGATTTCAAGTAGTCAGTAGATGGTGAAGTCTTTGGTAATGCATTCTAACCTCATTAAATTATTCTTCTAAGAATTGTGTTCACATGAAAAAAAGTCACTTGATTAAATATAACCAAGCAAGAAATTATTTAAATGAAATGGTATGAATTATACATTGTGAGTCTAATATTTATTCACTGAACATTATACAGAATCCACTGCAAAGTGACAACCCTCATAGAACATGGATTTATCTTTCCTCAGATGCTGCCCGGCCTGCAAAGTGTTTCCAGCAGTTCCAGTTTTCATTTCAGATTTCCAGCATCTGTAGGTTTTTTTTGGTAATCAGAACAATACTTTGCTTGATTATTGCACCAGATCTGAGTTTAAATAGCAATCAATGCTTATTAAAATATAAAATAAAACAGTATCATGTGGTCAGTGGATTGGTAGTAAGAATACTGATATGCTAAGAGCATTTTTAATTTAAAAAAAAGACAAGCATGATTGACATATAAAATTGTCATTCAGCAAAAGAAATAAGGCAAAAGAGAATGTAACACTGACCTCCTCATCCTCCACAGGAATGCAAGGAAATCACATTGGAAAGTCAATGAAAAGAGTCTCTAAATGTACATAAAGATGTATACAGATACTAATAATCCAATAGTTATCAAGGCTTGAAAAAAGAGAAAAGATTCAGAATTATACCTGTCTGACACATCTATAAAATATAAACAGAACTGTTTACAATAGATTCCTCTGCCTCTTACCATTTGTCAGTTTCCTTTCCACCACCATCAACCCATTTCTCAAATTTGCTTTAGACGCAGATGTCATGTTCTCCTTTCACACTGTTCAGTAGAGCCTGAGCTCATTGTTACTTAGCCAGAAACTTATGCAAGTAGTGACTATATAATGCACCTACTTGGATGTATTACTATTTCCAGCCTTCTCTTCCTTAAGTTTCAAACAAGCAAAATCAGGGATAACATTCTGAAGAAAAATTCTACAATGCTACCCCTCAGCATTTCAACTGAAAACAGAGCATGATTTCCCACATGTAAAATGACAATATCCATCTCCATCTGACTTACACGTTCTACTACTAGGCACAATGAAGGGATGTTTAAGTTAAACAGAGGTGGCTAAAATTCTGAATAACTGATTTCCTCCAACTAAATATTGGGAAGACTGTATTATCTTTGACTGTCAACCCCAAATGATTCTGGCACTGATTCCATTCATCACCCTGGCAAACTAACCATCCTGAACCATGTTGGATGTTGGATTCTGGAAGAAACTTCACACCAATTACTTCCTGAACCGAACCAAATATTTAACCCCAATATGAAGTTCAGGCTGAAGATCTACACTTAACTAGTCTTACATTTTGAATTTTCTAATAGCAAAATTGGCTTATTATTCTTATTTATTGAATTTCCCTTAATAAATCTCTCCCTTCCTGAAAAATATGAATAATACCAAACACAGTTCCAAAAGTGGCAGAAACAATTTGGCATGCCTGGAAAGTGTACATTTGCATACCGAATCGTGGATGCTAGGGTACTGTTCAAAACTGGTTTCACTGAATTACCACATGCATTCATTCCATTGAAAGTAATCACATGTGGAAATGGTTAATTTTTTTTCTCTCTCTCTCAATAGATATTAACTAATATATAATCCAGGTTTGGTTAACTCAATAAGGGACTGGAATGAAATCTTCTCAACATGTGCTTCCCCCTTACGTAATCACAATAGCTTATTCACACATCTTCCTTTCCAATATCAATCTGTTATTAACATAAAACCTTGGTGGCACAAAATGTTTCCTTCCTGGAACATTTAAATCAATGTTAAAAACCTGCTGAAAGTTTTGGTTCCGAGATTAAAAATTGATTAGAATCACTGGGATGGATGGTTGGGAAGAAGGAAGAGAAAGCAGGAAGGTCAGGAAAAACAAACAAACCTTTCAAACAAAAAACTCCAGTTGGCAGATTCAACTTCTACTACAAATTAACATGGTTGCCATGATCAAACATTGCTAGTTACATGCTGCCTATTGGTCTAATGCATTGTGTAGCATAGCTTGTGACTATAGTTAAACAAGATGAAATCATCTTGTGTATCCACAAAATTTTCGTAAAGACATGGAGTCATACAGGTTACAAACTGCACTGACCATCGAATAATACCCATTTACACAAATTCCAATTTATTCACCCCATACTCCTATCAATGTTCCCTGCCTTCTAAATTCTATTAAGCATGTACACACAAGATGCAATTTACATTTGGTGAATTAACCTATCTACTTGCACTTTTAAGATGTTGGAGGCTTCAGTAGTCACAAGGAGAATGCACAAACAGCATCCATGGTCAGGACCAAAGCAGGGCCCTTGGAGTTTCAAAGCAGCATATCTATTAATTCTGCCATCTTTTAAAGAAACATCACATTTAAAAATTGCCAAGAGGAAAAAAGAGGTACAGGTAGCCTCATTTTCTACTTCCTTTTTCATTCTGCAACAAAGCAGCTGTTTCCTCTGTTACGAATGTGGAGCAACTCTGATGGGCCGAAGGGTGCAAAGTTGCCCCCTCCTTTTTGAGAATCGCAAGATCGCTATTATTTCGGATCTGATACCCAGGAAATGAGAGAGATACACATCATGTCAGTAATGAGAGAGAGAGACGCAGGAACACACAAAAAGTGGAATGTCTCCTAACAAAAGCGGAACGGAACCACTGATTACTGCTATTGTCTCTTGGAGAAGGAATTGTGTATTGAGTACTGTACTATTCATTGAAACCCCTCGGGGGCAGCCAGAGTGGTCTGGTTGAGGGATTGCATCATCCCAACCTGATTGATATCTGAGACCCTGTGAGTGAGGATAAAAGCCGGGTCTGGGGAACACCCCTCAGACGCACCAGAAGAAACGCTAGAAATCCAGTGACAGCATTTTATAGCGAAAGCCGGTGAGAGCTCGTGTGTGTCCTCCCTTGCCTGGGTGGCGGGCTCATCACGGAAGAACGGTTTAGCTAAAGGAGAGGTCATACTTGAACGGCCACAACAATGAGACACCAACGGATCGAAATCATAAAGGAAGGTTGGCAAAAACAATAGCGGTAACTGTTCTCATTCTTCTATCACTCTCTTTCTCCAACAATTGCAACACAGTGACAAACACCGCAGCCTGTGTGAACTGAAACGAACTTTATATTTCCATCGGACAATTCATTATCCCCTAGACAACGATAGAGCTTATTTCTTATTGATTATTATTATACCCGCACTTTTAGGTTTAGTATTGACGACGTATATTATCTGTATATTTGCATTGATATTATTTTTGTGTATTTTTACTAATAAATACTGTTAAAAATAGTATCACCAGACTCCCATGGACGTCTCTATCTTTGCTGGTAAGTAACCCAGTTACGGGGTTCATAACACCTCAAAAGGAGGAACTGCTTCTGAAAGAGCTCTGAACATAACTGAGGTAAGCAAGCTTTTGTGAGTACTCTAAAGCCACAATGTGCTTTTGTAAGAAAAAATACAACAGATTACACTTTCTCCCATCACACTTGTATTCATTTATTGTTTAAATCTAGTTTTCACCATATATACATTTTAAGATGTTGGAAACTGGAGTAGTCACAAGGAGAATCCCTTTGGTCTATCTTGTCCAAAGTAGTGCTATAGCACTCTGTAACACTACAGTAAGTGTTATAGAGCACTATAACAATATTCTAAAATGTTCGTTTATCTATTTTCCTTTGTCTGGAAAGAAACCAGTTTGTGAATCTAGAAGGTGACATTACAGTTAGGATCAACAGCTTAAAAATTAATGCAAACATAAATCAGCTCTGGAAATGGTAAGGAGAAGAGTGGTATACAAGCACCTAAGCCATAATCTTAGAGCCCAAGCTTTACAAAGACTGCTGTAACTTGAAGTACTGTATAGTGATGAAATACAGTATAGCAGTTACAGGGAGAAGGCAGGAGGATGGGGGCTGAGAAGTATAATAAATCAATCATGATGGAATGGTGGAGCGGATTCGATCAGCCGAATGGCCCAATTCTGCTCCTGTGACTTAGTCTTATTAAAGTGCCAACTGAGCTGAGATATGTAAGACTCCAATAACCTGCTATCTGACCATTCAGAAAACTTGATGATTTCGTATCTGGGTCACCATCTGAAATCCCAATGATTCCGCACCTGGCTCTTGTGAATGAAAGAAAATGAGTTGAACGGATAAGTGCAGCTACCCAAACTGATGCTTTTTAAAAATTAAAGCATTATTAAAGACCATTGCTACCAAGGTGACGACTACCATGCTCCTCATCTGTTTACCAGGGCTCTGGATATCTTTCACCCTGTCCACTTGCCAGAGCTCTGGATCTCGTCCTTCTTTCCTTCTCATGCAATCTGTCCACTCTCTGAAGCCCTGAATCTCATGCTGCCTTCAGACTAATCACAACCCTAGTTCCTGAGTTACCCTTAAAATTAATAGAAAATCAACAGAAGAAACATAAAGTAACACACAAAATACTTAAGGAGCTCAGAAGGGTCAGGCAGCATCTATGGAAAGGAATAAACAGTTGATGTTTCGGGCTGAGACTCCTCTTCAGGACTGAAAAAAGGAAGAAGTGCCAGAATAAAAAAGTTGAGGGAGGGGAAGGAGGTTATCTGGAAGGAAATAGATGAAGCTGTGGGTGGGAAAGGTAAAGGTCTGGAGAAGAAGAATCTGATGAGAGGGGAGTCCTCCATAGGAGAAAGGAAGAGGGACCCAGGGGAAGTGATAGGCAGGTGAAAAGAGGCAAAAGGCCAGAGTGTGGAATAGATGAGGGGAGGAATAGAAACATAACATTTAAAAAAGCAATATAAATATGTAAAGAGGTATTTATACAACATTTCAGTCTGCAAAATCAGCTACTTCAGCAACAAAGTCCTGAGTGTGCTGAATTAACAGAGTTTACTATAGACACAATTCATTGAAGCATGAAATAAAGGACCTTATACTTGACATCCGCAAAATACATATCCTCAAATGGTCAGCTTTGATGGACAGGTCCTTCACTCACTTGCATGCCATCAGAAACTTGAATCAGATACCAAGTCCTGCCATGACCACAAATTACGAAATGGACAAGGAAAAAGATGGAAGGTTGCTCTTAAAGCTTCCTTGACAAAGTGTAATACCGTTATCAAACTGAGTGAATACCTAACCTGTGAAGTCTCAAAACGGAGCAGCAGAATTTGGAACTGCTCTGGGTCAGAAGTAGAAATGTCAAAAAGAGGGAGGAGCATACCATAACACTAACCAGCCACACAACCTGTTGAGAACCTCTAGCCCCAACTGTGTCACGTAGTGCAGGCTCCGCATTAGCCTAACACTCCTCAGAACTGCAGTGGAAGCAAATCCTCCTCAATCTCAAAGAGACAAAGAAGATATAGACTTTCTTTGCAAACAACAGGCACCAAAGTCACAGATTAGAAACACAACATGAATAAAGCACAGGCATATTTTCACTAAAGCTGTTGAGCTGTATATCCAGTCTGACTTTATTACCCAATTTTTACTTCTCCAGCCACAAGCAGGCTGGTTTTGAAATTACAAGATTCAGTATTTGAACCAAGCTACTCATTGTCTTCATCAACCTACACTTCTTTCTAATCTCCTGTTACCTCAGATCCAAAACTCCTTTAATATCATAAACATCACAAGACAATCCATAGCGACACTATCAAAAGTAATATGACATCTAGGTAAAATATAATAAACATTATTGCATTGTCTAAAGGGGAAGTGCACAAGGAGAGGCAAGGAATGCTAATGCCTGTAGTTCAGACAACCGAAAGCATGGTCAACAATACTAGTGTGATTAAAATTATGGATGTGCAGAGTTTCAGAGGATTCTAGAGTTAGAGATTATAAGACCATAAAACATATGAGAAAAATTAGGCAATTTGGCCAATTGAGACTACTCCACTGATTTACTACTCCTCTCAACCCCATTCTCCGGTCTTCTCCCCATAACCTTTGACACTCTTACTAATCAAGAACCTATTAACCTCAAAGTTCATATATGTCACAATATACAACCCTGAGATTTGTTTTCTTGCAGGCATACAGAGTAAATCTCAGAAATACAACAGAATGACCATACCCAACAGAGCAGACAAACAATGTGCAAAAGACAACAAACTGTGCAAGTACAAAAGAAAAAATAAATATACAATAAATATCGAGAACATTAAATGAAAAGTCCTTGAAAGTGAGATCATGTGGAAACAGTTCAGTGATGGGGCAAGTGAGGTTGACTGAAGTTATTACCTCTGATTCAAGAGTCTGATGGTTGAGCAGTAATAACTGCTCCTGAACCTGCTGGTGTGGGTCCCCGAAGCTCCTACACTTTCTTCAAGATGGCAGCAGTGAGAAGGGAGTACTGGGTCCCTGATGATGGGTGCTGCTTTCCTGCAACAGAGCTCCATGTAGATGTTCTCAATGATGGGGAGGGTTTAACCTGTGATGGACTGAATTGTATCCACTACTTTTTCATGGATTTTCTATTCAAGCGCATTGTTGTTTCCATACCAGCCTCTGAAGCAACCAGTCAATATCCACCACATTTCTATAGAAACTCGTCAAAGTTTCAGATGACATGCCAAATCTTTGCAAACTTCTAAGGAAGTCTGGCATGGTTTTTTTGTGATGGCACTTGCATGCTGGGCCTGAAGAATTTAAAGTTGTTGACCCTCTCCAGCTCTGACCTCCCAATGAGGATTGGCTCATGGACTACAGGTTTCCTCCTCCTAAAATCAATAATCAGCTTCTTGATCTTGCTGACATTGAGTGAGAGGTTCTTGTTCTGGCACTATTCAACCAGATTTTCAATCTCCCTCCTATATGTTGATCTGTCTCCACCTTTGATTCAGCCAACATCAGTGGTGTCATCAGCAAACTTAAATGTGGCATTGGAGAGGTACTTAGCCACATAGTCATAAGTATAAAATGGGTAGAACAGGGGCTAGGTACACAGCCTCATGGTGCACCTGTGCTCATGGAACTTGAGGATCCAATTGCACAAGTAGGTATTGAGGCCAAGATCTAGAAGCTTATTGCTTGGTTCTGAGGAGATGATAGTATTGAATGCCAAGCTGTAGTCGATAAAGAGCAACCTAATGTATGTGTCTTAAACATATTTGTATATGCGCTTTAAATGTACCCGTTGTGGCGTGGCCAAGCGGTTAAGGCGTTGGTCTGGTGATCTGAAGATCGCTAGTTCGAGCCTCAGCTAAGGCAGCGTGTTGTGAGCTTAAGCCAGGCATTTAACCACACATTGCTCTGCAACACCACCACCGCCAAGCTGTATCAGCCCTTGCCTTTCCCTTGGACAACACTGGTGGCGTGGAGAGGGGCAGCTTGGACAACTGCTGGTCTCCCATACAACCCTGCCCAGGCCTGCACCCTGGAAACTTTCCAAAGTGTAAATCCATGGTCTTGCGAGACTAACGGATGCCTATTTTAAATGTACCCAATGACTCTGCCTCCACAGCTGTCTATGGCAATGAATCCCACAGATTCACCACTCCCTGGCTAAAGAATTTACTCCTCATCCCTGTTCTAAAGGAACCTCCCTCTATTCTGAGGCTGAGCCCTTAGATCCTAGACTATAGGGACCATCCTCTCCATATCCACTCTGTCTGGGCCTTTCAATATTTGATAGGTTTCCCCCTCCCCCCATTATTCTAAACTCCAGTGAGTACAAGCCCAGAGCCATCAAACTCTCCTCATACATTAGGTCTTTAATTCACAGGATCATTTTTGTGAACATCTTCTAGATTCTCTCCACCACATCTTTTTGTAGATAAGGGGCAAGACGGATGAGACAAAGTCATGGAAATTTGGTGTGCAGCTTAGGAAGAAACCTTCACATGGTGGATGCATCAATGTGCCTGTAATCTTGTTCCAACTTAGTGACAGAAGTTACAGATTTCAGAGGGGCTATCTGAGTATAGATCAGTTACAGATGTAGGAAGAGAACTAGCTCTTGGAATTTAATTCAGGCATGTTGGAAGATCAAATAAAAGGTGAAAGTATACATTTAAAAGGTAGATTTCTTAATAGCAATGAGGTAGTACTGAGGTCCAGATCCATCGTTAACTGAAAATGGCACCTCAGGTGGATAATGTGGTAAAGAAGTATATGGCATGCCTGCCTTCAATGGAGATAAGAGTAAAGGAAGTCATGTTGCAGAATCGGAGGATTACTTGGCAGCGTGGCTCCAAAGGCTAGAAGGGCCTATTCTGCACCGTATCTCAAAGAAATAAAAATTTAAAATATATAAAGCTTCTGTCAGATGCACTTGCTTGTAATTTTGGTCATCCTCTTATTGAAAGGATGTGGAGACTGTGGAGAGAGTGCAGAAGAAGTTTACCAAGATGCAATGAAATCTTGGAGCCAATTTATTTACTAATTGAAGACTAGATCATACTTGTTAAGACCATTCTTAATGTAAACCTAAATACTATATTTTAACTGTCTTAGTACCCATTTATATTTTTCAATAAATTTCTCATTGCATGCTAAAACTCCTTTATTATCCCCTTTTTACAACTACACCAAATAAAATAAATTCAGAAATGTCCATATATCACTGCAAAGTTAAAATTTCCTACACTAAATGAAAGGACAAAAAGAAATCATTCAACTATAACTTTGAGTTATACCATTACATTTCCCTTCCTGAAGTTTAATCCCACCAAACAAAACTTGATACATGCTAGTGGCCCATCAACCTTAGAAAATCTTCAAGCCCAACACACTTTTCCAGCACAATGGAACATTCAGTTATCTTGCTTCTGTTAGATAATTCAAAGAAAGCAACCAACCTGGTTAATCAATAATCAAGTAACAACTTCATCAAAGCTATAAGGAGCACTATTTTTTCAGTATGTTTGAATTCTCTTTACACAGAGGCAACAATAGAGAAACAGTTCTAAGGATGCAGGTTTCTGATTCTGCGATATGACAACATTAAGACTGATGAGATGGTTCTGGATGTAAGAGAGAAGAGTCAGTCAACATGGAATGGAAAACTGCTGGTCTGTTCCATATGAAGTGTTGGGCACTGTAATTAGAAACTACAGTCTAATCAAGGACAGGGGAAGCAGACAAACCAGTTACCAATGTCTCCTCCCCCCTCCATTTTGTGGACTCTAAACTAATTCTTGCTTTTGGATAATCTAATCAGAGCAACTGAATGTGGACACAGGAAGCTTCAGGTGATGACCTGCTAAACCTGAGACCATTCTCAAACAAGTAGCTATTTGTTATGTAAAGGGCATGGAATTTGTACTGATTCTTGACTCTGGGACAATCTAATCAGAGCAATTGAATGTAGACACAAGGAACTTCAGGTAATGACCTGTTAAATATGAGGCCACGTCCACACTAGACTGGATAATTTTGAAAACGTCAGTTTTACGTAAAAACAATAGGCGTCCACACTAGGCGTTTATAAAAATATCTCTGGCCACATTGAAACAGAGATTTCGGATCTCCTCCTACTGCGCATGCGCAGGACACATTTACCGAAAACAAGCGACATGTTTGGTGTGGCTGTGAAAGATGGTGCATGTTCGTTCAGTTACAGACAAGAAAAACTTAAACGATGGGCAGCCGTTGGCTCTCGTGCAGGAGGACTTAAAAGTAAAAAAAAACAAATACTGGAGCGTATGGAGGCAACTGACAGGGAGTTCACGGACAGTATAGCGGCTGATGACGAACACTGAAAAACTGACTAATTCTGTTGCATTAATAAAGCACCTTGTTAAATGTGTAAAACATTGCTGCATCAGTATTATCTTGTATTTCCATACAATGTTACATCAGGCTGTTACACATCTATTGCTACAGAAGTACTTGCATAAATAGGTAAACCACCTTCATACGAGCAAGGACAGAAAACAGGGCAAAGTGAGTATATTTATTTATTCAGTAAGTTATGGGTCAAAGTATTTGGTGAGTACATTTCTAACTCTTCTGGCTTCAGTCTTGTTGCCGTCTGTTCTGAAATTGTTAGGTTGCGTTCAAGAAAACCATGAAATGGCGCGCTGCCGTCTGACAGTGTTTTCAGATTTCTCCGGTTACTCCGTCCACACTGATCTGCCCAAGTGGCGTTTTCAAAATTACACACCCTGAAGAGCGTTTCTGAAAAGGTCCGGTTTCAGGGGACGAAAACGCCGTTTTAGTGTGGACGGAGGTTAAAAACGAAGAGAAAAAGCTTTGGTTATGGATTTATCCGGTGTAGTATGGACGTAGCCTGACCATTCTCAGAGGAGTAGCTACCTATTATGTAAAATGCCAGACATACCAAAGAAGCAATCTGTAATCTCATTAGACTCTGTCTGGGTTGCCTCATTTAACTGGCTTGGACCAGTCAGAGTTAAAACACACAAATACACAAGAAAAAGGTGGGCAGAGCCATGCAACAATGTTAGTTGTAGTCCTATAGAGTGACCAGTAAGAAGGTGACCTTGAGCAATGGGATGGAGATCCAACAGTTCAATTGATGAGGAACAGTATAAGAGTCAGGAGCTCCAAATATGCAAGCTAATAACTTTCCATCAACCAGAGACCAACTATCGCTGATAAGGAGGACCCCACGAACACATGGAGATCAGTACCACGAGGAATGCCTGGCCAGCATAGACTCCTTTCCCAGGCAATACTGTTCATGGAGGGTCAGAGATTCTAGTAGGGTGCACACAGGTAGATAGTTTGTGAAACCATATGCTTTTTAGTTGAAACAAGTTCTCTGTACCTTACTGATCATTATTACAAGGGGTGATAGATAGATAGATAGATAGATAGATACTTTATTCATCCCCATGGGGAAATTCAACTTTTTTTTCCAATGTCCCATACACTTGTTATAGCAAAACTAATTACATACAATTCTTAACTCAGTAAAAAAATGATATGCATCTAAATCACTATCTCAAAAAGCATTAATAATAGCTTTTAAAAAGTTCTTAAGTCCTGGCGGTAGAATTGTAAAGCCTAATGGCATTGGGGAGTATTGACCTCTTCATCCTGTCTGAGGAGCATTGCATCGATAGTAACCTGTTGCTGAAACTGCTTCTCTGTCTCTGGATGGTGCTATGTAGAGGATGTTCAGAGTTTTCCATAATTGACTGTAGCCTACTCAGCGCCCTTCGCTCAGCTACCGATGTTAAACTCTCCAGTACTTTGCCCATGACAGAGCCCGCCTTCCTTACCAGCTTATTAAGACGTGAGGCGTCCCTCTTCTTAATGCTTCCTCCCCAACACGCCACCACAAAGAAGAGGGCGCTCTCCACAACTGACCTATAGAACATCTTCAGCATCTCACTACAGACATTGAATGACGCCAACCTTCTAAGGAAGTACAGTCGACTCTGTGCCTTCCGGCACAGGGCATCTGTGTTGGCAGTCCAGTCTAGCTTCTCGTCTAACTGTACTCCCAGATACTTGTAAGTCTTAACCTGCTCCACACATTCTCCATTAATGATCACTGGCTCCATATGAGGCCTAGATCTCCTAAAGTCCACCACCATCTCCTTGGTCTTGTAACAGAAGGTTTAACTCTAACTAGAAAGCTGAAGATCTAATTTTGAATGTTGACTTGAATATGGAGATATTGCATATAGGATTTAAAGAACAATGATTCAATATAGTAAGGTTAGATGGCAACTGAACTCTTTCTGAACATGTGGGAACTGTCGAGTAACAACTGAATGTCTGTCAGTGGGAGGATAACTGGACTGTTTCTGAACTCAACTATGTAAGCCCAAGAAATGTTTCATCATGAAGATTAATGAACGAGACAGTAAAATGTCTAGTTGGTGTATGAGGGTATGCTGAGGATTTGTTTGAAGAAACCAGACTGGTGCTGGTATGAAAACAAAGGAATTATCTGTCTCTTGATGACCCTGCACTTATGAAACTTATAAACAAGTAGGAACTTTCCACACTTCGTAGGAACTTTACTCAGACCGGAAACACATTCAGTACCTGGGACCACGGTGTGTTCTTACTAATCGGAATCGGAGATGCCCCGACAACAACCAAGTGATAATATTGAGACTAGAAATCCCTGTGACTTGATATGATATGATTTATTTGTACTATCTATTCTGATAATAAACTATGCTTAAGTTACTTTGTTGTTGTTGTGTGCACTTATTACCACATCTCCTGGATACTTGAATAATTGTGTCTGATCAACCCAGCCTGTTACAAGAGAAAAATGGGGCAGCAGCACTAGTAACCAAATGGCAGTCCTTTTCCGATCAGCAAGCAGGATAGGCTCACAGAAGGAACTTTACCACCACCCAGTGGAAGTCAGTAAGAAAGCAAGGGAGAAAGAAAGCAAAAGGATCTGTTTGCCTGGTGATGAGCTTTACATGATCTGTAGTTTTAATGCTACAATTTTGGAAGAAGTGCTTCAGTCACATGCACAACAGTGAGAAAGTCAAGCTTGAAGATTCTGCTGAGCAAACACAAGCTCAATTAAACAAACAGCAAGGTTGCAAACTATGCAAGTGGCATGCATGTCTTGTTATAGTTCTTTTAAAACATTAATGAACTTAAGTTGACCAATTCTAAATTCTGAATAGACTGTGCTGGGAATTCATTTATTTAATTACCTCAATTAAGAAGTGCTTAAAAACAGTTAGTAATTCAGTCTTCGGAACTGAAAATTCTGACCAATATTATAGATGGTAATTAAACTTAATGTGAAGGATTATGTGAAACCCTTTAGTGCTTCCTAATAACAAATTTGGAGTATTCTTGACAATTCAGTCATTTTGTTGACATGTTGAGATAAATAATCCCAATAATTTGTCGGAAACAATATAATTTATGCAGCAAAGAATTACTGATTAAAACTGAATTCTAGTGGATTATATCAGAGAATTTTGAATTAAAAGCAATTAACTCTACACCACGGGTCAACTGCATACCGGAATTTCTTCAGAAGTCAAACCATACAAAAATTCATATTTTAAACCCAATTAAGATAACAGTATCCCATTTTTAATTTAATAAAAATTACTGATATTGGATATTTTTCATGAGCACAAATGGCACTCAAATGACATAAGCATCATACAGGTTGAAACTCTCTAGTCTACTTCCTTTAGGACCTGACCAGGTGCTGGAAAACAGAAAATGCCACTTCCCCAATCATCCCCCTGAACAGAACTGTTCTTTTAGCCAATCATGTGATACACAAGAGTTCTGAGAACCCAAATTCTGTGACTTTGAAATATCGTTGGCCAAGATTACAGAAGTTGCACTGGTAGGTTAATTAAGTTACAGATTAGTACAGATCACAGTTAATTTTGAATCTAAGTTAGAATTAGTTAAGAATTAGTTAACATCTGAACTATTGATTTAAGATGCTGAACCACAGGAACTGGCCAGACCACAAAGTATCAAACTGTGATGTATGCCATCCGTATTCTATTCAAACAAAAGAAATGCAACAGTGCTTGTACAGTAACACTGCAATTAAGCAAAATCTTATACAAATGATGAGGGTTGCCAACAAAGATAATGAAATTAATGATTTCCCACCGTATGGATGTAGATACGGCAAGCCCCACTTTCTTACCTTACTCCCTACATTCTGCCTCCCTTCTGGAATCTTACGTGGAGATTGCACCATACCAGAAGTATCTTGAACTACCTGTAATAAAAATAAAAATAGTTGCAAGTTAGTTTTTAAAAACAATATGCCATCACAAAATTATGTCATGTGTACGATATCCTAGGACTCAATCGCACATCACCTTCACATTTTGATTTCATCAGAATCCAAGGTAAATTTTCTAAAATACTACAAGTTTCGCGAATAACATCACAGGGTAACAGAGAGGAGAACAAGATGAGATTTTGATTGTTATGGCTTCTTCTTAGGCAGCTCCCTGGGATCAGAGGTGATTTGCTTTCACTCCATTTCTGAAGGTTCTGGTTGATAAGGTCAATGTGGGAAATGGTTCCACACGTAGGGTTGATGAGGCCTGAAAAGGCAACTCCTGCCACTACTTGTGCAGGGCTAATGTGTGATCCTGATGCACGGCCTCAATACATCCCTATTACTCCGTCTGCTCCAATTTGAACAGTCGTAGGCCAGAGATTCACAGGAGTTTGAGGACTTGTTGCATTTTTTTAAAGGAAGCACAACCTTGAATCTTTTTCCTCGTCCAAAATACTGTATAACCCCTTCTCAGACTGTGCTGAAATGGAGTACTTGCTTCATAAACAGCCAAGATAAACTCAATGGCTCCTGCAGTAAGTTAAATAGTACTATGACGCAATGAAAAAATATAGTTAAGCAAATTAGCAGTGCTACTAAAAATATTATGATATATTCAAACTCTTGTTACTATTTTCCTCTCATCTGAAAACTAGAGAATACTATTCCACTCTTCTCAATCTGTGAAAAATATGCCATCCCCAGAATCAGTCTAGTCAATCTTCATAGCATCCTCTCTATGGAAAACACACCCATGCTTGGATAAGGACGCCAAACCTGTACAAGGTACTCGAGGAAGAAATGACCAGTGCTGAAAACAGTAACGCATGTTATAACACATGCTATAATATTAACCTCAGAATAATAAACCATATTCCTTTCTGGATATTGAAGGTAACATCAGGCCTCCAAAGGTTAATATTATAACATTAAATGGTATTAAGAGAGACATCCCAAAATATCACATGGCAAATTATCCAGAGTTCCCAAGGGTTAATGTTAAAACATTAAATAGCATTGAAGAGACATACTGAGATAATCACATGGTAAATGATCTACCTTATACAGAATCCAGAAGCTTCCAGTAAAATGGACACTGCGGTCTCTCTGGTCCAAAGCAAAGATGCTATTGTTCGTGCTTTATCTGTTTTACAGTCACAAGACACAGCTGGCTATTAAGAACATCCAGTTCATCAGGTCCATCCCACTAGCTAGTTGCTAGATAGCAATGGAGCTGGACTTTTTGCACACCGTCAGTCACCCAAGGGAAAAGGCATCCAAGAAGGTGCGCGATCCAACAAGCGGTTGGAATAATTGGTTTGGACGTTTTTCTTGTGATTGCAATACCCTGTTGGACATCGGCAATATAGAATTCCCTGGTTCATTGGTGAGACTGAAGGCTGGAGAGCTACAGAGCTTGGTTGTTGTGCGCACACAGCACATATGCCTTGGCCTCATCTATTGCAGGCGTTGGTGAAGTAAACACCAGAGCTGGCCGTGTGCCACTGGATTCCACACTAGGTCGGGGGCTGGCCCCTCCCATCAATCTGCTCTCCAGAGTTTAGATCCGGGAACACAAGCTGGAATGTGTTAGTCTGCATCTGTACTTGCACAAGATGAGGAACTGCTGCAGCTTGTTCTTGTAGAGGTGCAAGTTCAGGACAACATGCACACACTCAGGAATATGGGATACAATTTTTATTACTGTATGTTTTTTGAACTATAATTATATGGGCTATACGTGCAATGTGCTGTGTACGACTGTCGTTACTGTGGTTTTCACCTTTGCACCAGAGAAAAGCTACTTCGTTTGGCTGTATTCTTGTGTATAGTTAAATGACAATTAAATTTGAACTTGAACTTAATGCTAAAACATTAAATGGTATTAAGGTGACATACTGAAATATCACAAGGTAAATTATCTGCCTTATTCAGAATCAGATATAATAATATCAAAATAGCGCATGTGTCCCACTATGAGAAATTATCTAGTAGCCTATTAGTTAGATGATTAAAAGGATAGTGACCAGTTGCTTTTCTCAGCCAAGGTATGCAAGAAATGACAGTGGAGTGAAATTATTTTAGAAATGAAACACTATCATTTTCAAAACAAAAATCTACTTACCACACTTCTACATTGGATGAATAGACTTTTATACATTCCCAGAAATTCATCATAATCAATTGCTAATTAAACAAGGAAGAAAAAGAACAGTTACATTAAAGCTTTATCTGAATAAGTAAAATGTGTTTGTTTTTATTAAGTGAGAATTAAGTTTCAAATTAAGGAAGGTATAACAAATTATAATAACAAGACAAGCACTTTGTTGATTCTTTGATATTATGTTGAATTCTTTGTTATCTTACTTTTATACACTTACTTATAACTTCATTGTTGCGAAGACTTGAGGTTTCCCTTAGTCTTTTAACCTGCCTTTTTGTAACATGTTGGAATATAGATCTGCACCAAGGCAATAAACAATCCAACTGTTAATAGCTGGACGTTGAAATCTGTGAGCTTCCACACCTGATCAAATAGATTCTGATAAATCAAACAAGTTCTTATTTTCCAGCATAATCCAACTTAGCTTCCAGAGTCTCAAGTAGAGGGCAGCAATTTAAGAAAAAGCAATTCTGGGTGAAGTCAAAATTCAAAGTTCGAAATAAATTTATTATCAAAATACACGTCACCCTATACAACCCAAAGATTCATTTTTTTACAGCATACTCAAAAAATCCATAATTGAATCAATGAATGACTTCACCAATTTGTACGTTCAACCCATGTGCAAAAGACAACAAACTGTTCAAATACAAAAAAGTAAGAAATACTAATAACAAACAAATAAGTAATAAATATTAAGAACATGAAATGAAGAGTCCTTGAAAGTCCTTAGGTTGTGGGAACATTTCAGTGATGGGGCAAGTGAAGCTGAGAGAAGTTATCCCCTCTGGAGACAGAATCAGATACATGTCAGCTATGGCAGGGTTCACAAGCCATTACTTCCTACAAGGCAAAACCTAACATCATAAATAACTATGATGCTTCACTTCCAGCTAAGCTCAATGCCTTTCATGCACATTTTGTAAGGGAGAATAAAATTGTACCAGTGCAAATCCCTGCAGCATCTAGCGACCCTGTGATATCTGTCTCAAAGGCCAATGTCAGAGCATCTTTCAAGATCAAGGCACCTGGGCCAATGGTTTACCTGGCGGGGCACTGAAAAATAGTGCCAGCCAGATGGCTGGAGAGGTCAAGGGCATTTTCAATCTCTCACTGCAGCAGTCAAAGGTTCAAAAGAACATCAATCATACCGGTGACCAAGAAGAGCAGGGTGAGCTGCTTCAATGACAATCACCCAGCAGCAGTCACATCTACTGTGCTAAAGTGCTTTAAGAGATTGGTCATGATAGAAATTACTTCTGCCTAAGCAAAGACCTGGACCCACTGAAATCTGCCTACTGCCACAACAGATCTTCAGTAGATGCAATCTCACTGGCTCTCCATTCAGCTTTGAATCACCTGGACAACAGGAATACCCATGTCAGGCTGCTGTTTACTGATTACAGCTCAGCATCCAACACCATAATCCCATCAATACTAATGAACAAGCATCAAAACCTGGGCCTCTGCAACTGCATCCTTGACTTGCACATCGGGAGATCAGTCAGTGTGGATCAGAATGAGATCTCCTCCTCACTGACGATCAACACTGGTACACCTCAAGAACGTGTGCTTAGCACGCTATTCTACTCTCTCTACACCATGACTATCAGTTGGGCACAGCTCAAATATGATCTATAAATAAGCTAATCACACAACTGCTGTTGGCAGCTTTGCAAATGGTACCAAGGAGTACAATGGTACAGGAGTGAAATAGATTGGCTGGTGAATGATGTTGGGACAAACTTAACACCTAACATACTAAAGCAATTACAAAAAAGGCATGTCAATGGATATATTTCATTAAGAATCTGAAATTTGACATGTCACCAAAGACTCCGGTAGATTTCCACAAATGTACTGTGGAGAGCATTCTCGCAGGTTACATTAGCATCTGGTATGGAGACACTAATACACAGGACTGGAAAAAGCTGAAGAGGGCTGTAAACACAGCAGCATCATCATGGGCACTAGCTTCCCCACCATCAAAGGCATCTTCAGTAGGTGATGCCTGAAAAGGCACATCCATCATTAAGGACCCCCACCATCCAGGACATGCCCTCCTCTTCTTACTGCTACCATCAATATTTATTGATGTAATTTATAGTACTTTTTATGTATTGTACTGCTGCCATAAAACAACAAATTTTACAAAATATGTCAGTGTTAATAATCCTGATACTGATTTAGAATTGGATTGAGTAGAAACCAAATAAACATTGGAAATTGGTACCCGTGTGGGAATAATCAGATTAAGAATAAACATATTCAAACACTTTGTAAATTATTAATTCAATGTGGATAGTTGTCATGGACTTTTGAAAAGTACTTGTGGACTAGTGTGTTCACACAAAATCATTCAGAATCTTTCCCAACCAGAAGCTCTGGATGAACCAAGAGACTGACAATCTGCTGAAGACTAGATTAGTGGCGTTCAGGACAGGTGATCCAAAGTACAAGTCGTTCAGGCATGGCCTCCGAAAATCCAGCTCACATGCAAAGTAGTAATTCTGGGTTAAACCTGAATCACAAAAGAATGCAAGGCTTGAATGCCATCAACTCCTGCATGGCAAAAACCAAGCAACGTAACCAGGTTTCACTACCAAATAAGCTCAAAGCCATTTATGCTTGCTTTGACCAACAGAACACAGAGCCTTCTTCACAAATCCCCACAGCTCCCAACAACCCTGTGATTTTAGTGTCTGAGGTCGACGTGAGCACATTCTTCAAGAGGGTGAATCCACAGAAAACATCTGGTCCAGCGAGCATAACTGGCCAAGTATAGAAGATGTGCTAGTCAATTGACTGGAATGTTTATGGACATTTTCGACCTCTGGCTTTGGCAGTCTGAAGTACCCACCTATTTCAAACAGGCTTCAATCATACCATTGCCCAAGAAGAGAATAGTAACCTGTCTAAATGACTATTGTCAGTAGCACTTACATCCTCTATGATGAAGAGCTTTGAGAGGTTGGTCATGAAACATATCAACTCCTGCCTTAGGAGTTACTTGGACCCGGTCCTATTTGCCTATCGGCGCAACAGATCAACAACAAATATAACTTCATTGGCACTTCACTCAGCTCTGGAACAACAAAACAATGAAGATGCATACAGCAGGATGCTCTTCAATGACTATACTCAATATTTAACACTATCATCCCCTTGAATCACTTAAGCTCCAAGACCTAAAGGCCTCAATACCTCTTTGTGCACCTGGATCATCACTTGCAGACCCCAGTCAGTAAGGATTGGCAACCACATCTCCTTCAAAATCACCTTCAGCACAGGTGCACCACAAGTCTGTGTGTTTAGCTCCTTGCCCTACTTGTTTTATACCTATAAGTACAGCTTCAAAGCCAAAGTTGTTGATGATAACACTGTTGCTGGCTGGATCAAAGGTGGTGATGAACTGGCATACAGTGCCTTGAAAAAAACATACAGCCCCACAACTACTTTCACATTCTACTGTCTCATTTTCTAAATTTAAAATATATTGAAGCAGGATTCTTTGAGCTAATTTACAAAACATTGTGCATCATGCCAAATCAAAAGAAAAATTCCAAAAATTGTCAATGATTTGCTAAAAATTAAAAACCAAAATTGTGAGGATGAAAAAGTATTCATCCCCTTTGTAATTACTACATTAACATTCCTCAAGTGCAATATGTATATGACCTTAACAACTCATCTAATATGTTGATGTAGAAAATTGGAGGATCACCTGAATAAATGTCCCCTCTCTCTGCAAGGTTCAACAGTACGGTAGATGTTCAACAGACCAAACCAAAATGAAGGCAAAAGAGTGTTCAAGGCAAATCAGGGAAATGATAATAGAGAAGCACAAATCTGGCAAAGGGTACAAGACCATCTCAAAGACACTGAACATACCTCGGAGCTCAGTGCAGTCCATCATGAAAAGTGGCAAAAATATTAAACCACAACCATACTGTCTAGGTCAGGCCATCCTCAAAACTTAGCCACTAGAGAAGAATGGCACTTGTAGAAGAGTGGCTACCGTGTCACCAACAGTCACTCTGAGTGAGCTGTAGAAGGCAGTGGCTGCAACTGGAGATGAAGTTCAGAGCTCCACAATCTCTAAGGCCTTGCACAAAAAAGGCATTTATGGAAGAGTGGCAACAAAGAAGCCCTCTCAAAAAAAAACTTAGCTTGCCTGTAAAGACTTTGCAAAGCGTCACTAGATAATACTTTAAAGATGGAGAAGAAGGTCTTGTGGTCGGATGAGTCTAAAGTGGAACTTTTTGTTCTCAACACTAGGCAGTACGTGTAGTGCAAATCTAAAACTGCACAACAGCCAGGTAACACCATCCCTACTGTAACATATGGTGGAGCTAGCTTCATGCTATGGGGATGCTTTTCAGCAGCAGGGACAGGAAATCTGGTGGGAAGATTAATGCTGCTAAATAATAAAGAGAACCTGGCTAAAACCTGCTGGCCTTTGCCAGAAAGCTTAAACTGGAGAGGAAGTTCATCTTTCAGCAGGGCAATGACCCAAAGCACACTGCCAGAGCAACCATGGAGTGGCTTCATATGGAGAAAACTGATGTCCTTCAGTGGCTCAGTGAGAGTCCTGACTTTAACCTGATTGAACATCTCTAGCAAAGCCTCAAGAATGCTGTCCACCACTGTTCACCACCTAACCTGGCACAGCTTGAGCAATTCTGTAAGGTGGAATGGGCAAATCCTGCTCCATCATGTTGTGAAAAGCTAATAGAGACTTCTGCAAGTAGTAGTTCAACTAAGCATAGAGTACAGTGGGAATTAATACTTTTCAACTGGTGACATTTCAGTTTTTGAACTTTTAGTTTCTCATATAACCATATAACAATTACAGCACGGAAACAGGCCATCTCGGCCCTTCTAGTCCATGCCGAACGCTTACTCTCACCTACCAGCTCTCAGCCCATAACCCTCCATTCCTTTCCTGTCCACATACCTATCCAATTTTTTTAAAATGACAAAATCGAACCTGCCTCTACCACTTCTACTGGAAGCTCGTTCCACACAGCTACCACTTTCTGAGTAAAGAAATTCCCCCTCGTGTTACCCCTAAACTTTTGTCCCCTAACTCGCAACTCATGTCCTCTTGTTTGAATCTCCCCTACTCTCAATGGAAAAAGCCTATTGTCATGACCTCAGCCCCCTCCTTTGTGAGAATCGCAAGAGAGAGAGCCTTACGGTTTGGAATGTGGGCTGGCCGCTCAGCAAGACAAAAGCCTTGGACATAGCCATTGTCTTGGGAGACACCTTTGTGGAATAGGGAACTGGACTACGTGCAAACCCTAAGGGCAATGTGAGATGGGTGATGGGGGAAAGATTGCCTCACCCCCACCCTGATTGACATCTACAACCCTGCCAGTCCAGATAAAAGGTGGGCTGCCGAGGCGGGGCCTCAGACACACCAAGGAGACACACGAAGAAGACACGATAGTGCTTCCCGTCGGAGCGGGAAGCCATTCTGAAGGAAGCCACGTGCGTTAGATTCCGGATCGGGAGTCTGTGGCTGGACCCAAAAGGAAAAACCGCTTTAACTAACAGCAGGGATTTGCTTCGCAAGGACGACAGGCAAGTGTTCCTTTTCTCTCTCTCCAACATGTGAAATGCCAGCGGTTCCCGAAACGGGGAAGTCTCCAGACTTTGAGTGACCCTTATATTCCATTGGACTCAGTATCCCCTAGACAACGATAGAGCTCATTTTTGATTGATTATTACTACACCTGTGCTTTAGATTCAGTTTTGACGATGTATATGATCTGAATGTTTTGTATTAACCATACATTTGTGCCCCTTTATAAATAAAACGTTTGAAAATAGTAGCATCAGGCTTCAGCGGACCTATCTATCTTTGCTGGTAAGTCACCCGGTTACTGGGGAACGTAACACTATCCACGTCAACTCTATCTATCCCCCTCATAATTTTAAATACCTCTATCAAGTCCCCCCTCAACCTTCTATGCTCCAAAGAATAAAGACCTAACTTGTTCAACCTTTCTCTGTAACTTAGGTGTTGAAACCCAAGTAACATTCCAGATAAATTAACCAGATAGTCCCTATTCAAATAATGCAATACCCAAGACACTTCCAGAATAATACAAAGAACTGTAACCATTAGGAGACACACTGAACAACTGCATATGCATAGGCAATTATACAAAATACAAACAGCCATAAGAAAGTTAAACTACAAAGAAAATAACAATTATACAGTCTAATCCAACAGATCTGAACAACAACTGAACCTCTTCACTATCTGCTTTAGAATTTTCTCCATATATTGGACCCTATTGTGGAAAAAAAGAGAGCATGTGATTCACAAATATAAAAATTCTTCATTAAATTCATCAAAATCCCAGGTTGTAATATTTATGTGAACAAAGGATTGAGGCTAAATACTGTATACAAGGGAGATTGAAAGTCAGGTTGAATGGTTCCCTAATAACAGCCTCTCACTCAATGTCAGCAAAACAAGGGACTGATTATTGACTGTAGGAGAAAGAAACCAGAGATCTACGAGTTAGTCCTCATTAGGGAAGTGGGGGTGGAGAGGGTCAGTAACTTCAATAGGGCCCCTATATTAGATCCGTTCCAGGATCAGTACTTACATGCTATTACAAAGAAGGTACAACAGCACCTTAGCTCTCTTAGAAGTTGCACAGATTCGGCAAGTCATCTAAACTTAAAAACTGCTTTAGGTACACAGTGGAGAGTATCCTGACTGGTTGCATCATGGCCTGGAATGGAAACACCAATGCCTGGGAACAAAAAGTGGTGCATACAGCCCAGTCCATCACAAAAAAAGCCCTCTTCACCATTGAGACCATTTACAAGGTGCACTGCCACAAGAAAGCAGCATCCACCATCAAGGACCCCCACCATCGGGGGGGGGACGGGACTCTTTTATTGCTACTACCATCTGGCAGGAGGTACAGGAGCCTTAGTCCCCACACCACCAGATTCAGCTAGTTTTTAACCCTACAACAATCAGGCTTTTGAGCCAGCATGGATAACTTCATACACTTCAATTCTGAACTGATTCCATAACCTACATTGAAGGACTCTAAAATGCATGTTCTTAGTAATAACTTCTATTATTTGCACAATTTGTCTTTTTATCACATTAGCTGTTTTGTCAGCCTTTTCATAAATGTGTGCATTTCTTTATTTTCCTGGAATGTCTGCAAAAAAATCAACCTAAAGGCAGAATATGTTGACATATATATTCTTTGATCATAAATTTACTTTTATTTTGACACTCAACACTATATACAAAATAACAGCCTATCACAACCATTACCTCACTCCACTAACAATGCACAGTAGCAGTAGTTTGCATCACCCACAAATCACCTGCTCAGACAGCACCTTCCAAACCCATCACTTCTACCACCTAGAAGGGCAAGGCAACAAAAGCATAGGAACACCATCACCTGGAAATTGCCCTCCAAGTCACATACCATCCTCACGTGGGAATATAATCGCTGTCCCTTCACCATCACTGAGTAAAAGTCCTGGAACTACCTAACAACATCATGGATACACCCACAAATCACGGACTGTAGTGGTTCAAGAAGGTAGTCATCCACGACATGCTAAAGGGCAACTAGGGATGGGCAATTAAATGCTGGCTCAGCCTGTGAGCCCACATCCCTTGAACAAATAAAAGAAACCTTGTGAGTGAAGTGATGCTGCTGATTTAGAACCTGATCTTGCTGACTGGCACAGTGGGCTTAAGGGATCATACGGCTTGCCTCAGCCACTGTTTCTCATGAAAGTATATATTTTATCCTGTTTTCCAATTATTACCATGATGGGAAGGTCCTTTTGTTAAAAAGTGATCATTTATTCCTTTGCAGTATTTGGACTTACACTAATAATTATAGTAGAATTAAAGGAAACAAGCAGGAATGATAAAAGTTATCGGTACCCCTCAGAGAACTAGACATAAAGCCCCTTTACCACAAACACACACTTACCATTACTAAAACCTTTATCCACTGTTCTAACTTCATCATTTACATAACTGTCCAGCATATTCCTATCAGTGAAACAATTTGTGATGATTAGAGACTAAGGCAGCTTTCATCAAAGTAATTTATAAGTATTCATTTTTATAGTAGTCAATGTTTGCTTACTTGTTAAAATGAGGGAGGAGATCAAGGAATAGTTCTTTCAATTCTTCTTTACTTATTTTACCATTCTTGTCCTAAAATCAAGTCAAACCATGGAGATAAATACTTTTGAAAATGTTGCCACTAAAATCATACAAAAGGCACATTTTTGAAACTTGGATTTCTATAAATGAAATACATTTTTAAAATTTCTGTCCCTGTGCATTAAAATAGCTAATACGATAGAAAAAGGATTAAATGGCCAGATTATGATTTCTTGCAGTTGCTAACAATCCAAGAGACTACATTACTTACATTCTTAAAAGCAAAGGAAGTTTTGTAACAATTTATACCTGTTAACAAAATTGCTTTGTGTAAGCATTTGTTGAGGATAACAATAAAAACCAAACTGATGTTTGTTATCACCTATACAGGTCAAAAGCCAGTAAGAATAAGAGAAACATAGACTATTAAAATCAAAAATCACTGTCTAGTTCTAGTCATTGAGACATGTAGGAATTTCAAATTATAAATTAAGTGAGAGAACCATGTAATGAAGAACTAAACTTGCCAATCCCAAAAGGTGTGACAGAGGAAAATGAGAATAACAGTTAGAAAATCAAATTCAAATTTTGTAATGGAACTTAAGCTACTGAAACTTAAATTTAGAATTTAAGGTTTCTCTGTATGGGCAGTGTCAGCAATGTAAGAATTTATTTCCTAATTTTATATTTCTGCCTTGAGGATAAAATTATATAACAAATGCTATGGGTCCAAGGGGAAAAAAGTCACAGTATTTTTTGATTATTAAAATGTCTGAACATTCTATCAAGTACTTTATCACCTGCAAATGCTGCAATTTCTGGCCTCAACATTGAATTTTACATCTTCAGGTAACTTAATTTCCTTGTCAGTTACATATCAGTTACATATATTTATCAGTTACCCTTTTTCAACTTGTTTTCCCTCTGTTTTTTTCCCTGTCTGCAAAAGGGGAACATGCGCAACCTGTCCTGGCAGGAGTATCCTTATGCTCTGTACTTTGAAACCCCGACATTGTTTTTATTTTATGCTCACACTTTGATTGTTCCCATTCAGTCACTGGTCTCAGCCTGAAACA
This sequence comes from Hemitrygon akajei, assembly GCF_048418815.1. Lineage (NCBI taxonomy): Eukaryota > Metazoa > Chordata > Chondrichthyes > Myliobatiformes > Dasyatidae > Hemitrygon > Hemitrygon akajei. The sequence continues at coordinate 113,241,160 of NC_133130.1, read as the reverse complement.
TCTAGACTTGATTCCTTTCCATAAGTAGATGACCTGCTGAATCCCTCCAGAATGTTGTGTGTGTTATTCTGGATTTCCAGCATTTGCAGAATCTTGTTTTTACAGTTTATAGTTTATCCCCGTGGTCAACCTAGTTTTCTTGTATCAGAGACACCACACCCCCATTCACCATCTGTGCAGCTTAGTGAACAGCTTTTCACTCCTCCCCAGTTGTGACAAAGGGGTTTTTGATCCAAAATGTTAACTCTGTCTCTTCTCACACTCGAAACCTGACTTACTGAGCATTCCCAGCATTTTCTGATTTTATTTTAGATTTTGAACATCTGCAATTTTCTGGCCTTCACCGAAAAAAAAACTAGTTTCATGGTACATGATTATCCATTCCTTAAAGTTAGTGTTGTGGCGACCCACTTCCCAGTGCACTCGAACGGGCTCACAAAGTGGCGCGCTTGAGGCTGGTCGCAAAAAGGGCGCCAAGCCTGCTTCACCAGCAAGGGGAAAAGCCCGCGCGCGGGACGGGACTGTGAATACGCGCCCCCTACAGCATTCCCGCCCGGGAAGGGCGGGATCAGGAAGGCTTTAAAGCGAGGCCGCGAAGTTTGAATAAATCTCTTTTTGCAACTGCAGCTCACCGACTCCGTGTCGTTATTTCAGCGCTGCGTGTAGCACACCACTACAACTGGTGACCCCGACGGCCCAAACGATATTTGGGCCGAAGATGAACGATGCCGCATCTGTTTCGTTAAAACTGCCAAGCTTCTGGACGCTGCGACCTCACCTATGGTTCCAGCAAGCAGAAGCCCAATTCCACATTAGGCAGATAACCTCGGATGCCACATGTTACTACTACGTGGTGAGCTCCCTCGACCAGGAAACAGCGGCCCAGGTTGAGGAGTTCATACAGTCGCCCCCAGTGGACAGCAAATACACAGAATTCAAAGCCTTGCTCATAAGGACTTTCGGACTCTCACGGCTCGAGCGAGCTGCCTGCTTACTGCACCTGGATGGTTTGGCAGACAAGCCGCCGTCGGCTTTGATGAATGAGATGCTCTCCCTGGCCGGAGGTCACAAGCCCTGCCTCATGTTTGAGCAGGCATTCCTGGAGCAGCTGCCTGAGGACATACGCCTGCTGCTGTCTGACGCAGATTTCAGCGACCCCCGGAAGGTGGCAGCCCGGGCGGACTTGCTGTGGAAAGCCAATAAGGAGAGTGGGACGTCCGTCGCACAGATCACCAGGCCAAGCTCCCAGCAGCAAACCAGACCCGGCCGCAGAGCCAACTAACCCCAGAGGCAGGGGTGAGGAGACCAATGAACAATGGTGCTTCTACCACCAGTGATGGGGCGCAGAAGCCCGCCGCTGTAGCCCGCCCTGCAAGTTCCCGGGAAACGCCAGGGCCAGCCGCCGCTGATGGCTATGGCGGCTGGCCATCGGGATAACCTCCTGTACGTCTGGGACAAGTGGTCCCAGCTGCTTTTTGGTCGACACCAGAGCCAAGATCAGCGTCTTACCTCCGACGAGTTATGACACCCACAACAGAGCACCGGGTCCCACCCTCAGGGCCGCAAACGGCAGCACAGTAAGGACCTACGGCACCCATACGGTGCGGCTACAGTTTGGCTCCAGCCAGTTCACATGGGACTTCACACTGGTCTCCGTAGCCCAACTGCTCCTGGGAGTGGATTTTTTGCGGGTTCACAGCCTACTGGTCGACCTGCCAAGGAAGAGACTGGTCCACGCCGAGACCTTTCAAACTTTCTCCCTGGGTGAAGCCCAGTTGCCGGCCCCCCACCTAGACTCCATCACGCTGTCCGACAACGACTTCACCAGAGTCCTGGTGGATTTCCCATCGGTTCTGGCACCGCAGTTCACGGCAACCATGCCCAGACACGGCGTACAGCACCACATCCCGACACAAGGACCACCCCTCCACGCCCGTGCTCGAAGGCTTCCCCCGGACAAGCTCCGACTGGCGAAGGAGGAGTTCAAGAGGATGGAGGAATTGGGGATCATACGGCGGTCCAACAGCCCACGGGCCTCCCCCCTGCACATGGTGCCCAAAGCAACAGGGGGCTGGAGACCAGGCGGCGACTACCGCAGGCTGAACGAAGCTACAACACCGGACCACTACCCTGTGCCGCACATTCAGGACTTTGCAGCAAACCTGCACGGTGCACGGATCTTCTCCAAGGTGGACCTCGTCCGGGGATACCATCAAATCCCGATGCATCCGGACAACGTCCCCAAAACGGCACTCATCACCCCTTTCGGCCTTTTCGAGTTCCTCCGCATGCTGTTCGGTGTAAAGGATGCCGCACAGACGTTTCAGCGGTTAATGGATGCGGTGGGACGCGACCTGGACTTCGCTTTCATCTACTTGGACGACATCCTCATAGCCAGTAGCAGTCGTCAGGAGCATCTGTCCCACCTCCATCAACTCTGCACTCGACTGAGTGAATACGGCCTGACAATCAACCCGGCCAAATGCCAGTTCAGGCTCGACACCATCGACTTCCTGGGCCACAGGATTACTAAAGACAGGGCAACCCCTCTGCCCGCCAAGGTAGACGCGGTCCGCCATTTCCCCCGACCCAACACAATCAAAGGCCTTCAGGAATTCGTGGGTATGGTGAATTTCTACCACCGCTTCCTCCCTTCAGCTGCCCGAATCATGTGCCCCCGTTCGCCCTGATGTCGGGTAAGGGCAAGGACATTACCTGGGACGAGGAGTCTGCCGCCACTTTCATTAAAACCAAAGAATCCTTGGCAAACACCGTGATGCTAGTGCACCCCAGAACGGACGTTCCTACCGCCCTCACAGTGGACACATCTAACACGGCAGTCGGTGGAGTGCTGGAACAACTCATCGAGGGTCGCTGGCAACCCCTGGCATTTTTCAGCAAACACCTACGACCACCCAAGCTCAAATACAGTGCTTTCGACCAGGAACTGTCGGTGCTATACCTGGCAATCCGGCATTTCAGGTACTTCTTAGAAGGTAGGCCTTCCACCGCGTTCACGGACCACAAACCTCTTACCTTTGCGTTCATGAAAGCATCCGACCCCTGGTCGTCCCGCCAGCAGCGACATCTGTCCTACATCTCCGAATACACGACGGATGTCCGGCATGTCTCGGGAAAGGACAATGTTGTGGCGGACGCCCTCTCCCACCCTAACATCCAAGCCGTCCCAGGGGGTAGACTATGAAGCACTGGCGGAGGCGCAGCAGGCAGACGAGGAGATCCCTAGTTACAGAACCGCAGTCTCCGGTTTGCAGCTCCAGGACCTCCCTGTAGGCCCAGGTGAGAGGACCCTACTCTGTGACGTCGCCACCGGCCAGCCCCGTCCCGTCGTTCCGGCAGCATGGTGGCGGCGCGTTTTCAACTCCATTCACAATTTAGCACACCCCTCCATCAGGACAACCGTCCGGATGGTGGCCAAAAGGTTCGTTTGGCATGGACTCCGCAAGCAGGTCAGTGAATGGGCCAGAACGTACACGCACTGCCAAACAGCCAAGGTGCAGCAGCACACCAAAGCTCTGCCACAGCAGTTCCACTCCACCCACCGGTGTTTCGACCACATTCATGTGGATATTGTGGGCCCCCTGCCAATGTCGCAAGGAGCGCGGCACCTCCTGACTATCGTGGACCGGTTCACAAGATGGCCAGAGGCAGTCTCGCTCGCCGACACCACCTCCGAATCTTGCGCCCGGGCTCTGATTGCCACCTGGGTATCTCACTTTGGTGTACCAGCCCACATTACCTCCGACAGAGGCGCCCAGTTCACCTCCAGCCTGTGGTCAGCTATGGCCAGCCTTTTGGGGACACAGCTGCACCACACAACTGCCTACCATCCACAGTCAAACGGACTGGTGGAGCGTTTCCACCGTCACCTGAAGTCGGCTCTCATGGCCCGCCTGAAAGGGCCTAACTGGGTGGACGAGCTTCCCTGGGTCCTGCTCGGAATCCGCACGGCGCCCAAAGAAGATCTGCACACCTCGTCGGCCGAGTTGGTGTACGGCGCACCCCTGGTCGTTCCAGGAGAGTTCATACTAGCCCCAAGGGGGCAAGAGGAAGAACCCACAGCAGTCCTGGGCAGGATACGCGAGAGGCTCAGTAACCTGGCCCCCATACCCACTTCGCAGCATGGGCAGAACCCGACCTGCGTACCCAAAGACCTGCAAAACTGTAAGTTCGTTTTTGTACGGCGGGGCAGACATCGGGCACCGCTACAGCGGCCCTACGAGGGGCCGTTTACGGTGATCAGAAACAATGGGTCCACATTTGTGCTGGACATTGGGGGGAAGAGGAGGTTTTCACGGTGGACCCACTCAAACCGGCCCATGTGGATTTGGCGCAGCCGGTCGAGATTCCGGCACCGCGGCACAGAGGCAGACCTCCCAAACAGAGTCCGACCCAGACAGTGGACATTGGGGGGGTGTATCGCCAGTTCTGGGGGGGGGGGGGGGGGGTTATGTGGCGACCTACTTCCCAGCGCACTCGAACGGGCTCACAATGCGCATGCTGGCATTGAGGCTGGTCGCAAAAAGGGCGCCAAGCCTGCTTCACCAGCAAGGGGAAAAGCCCGCGCGTGGGACAGGACTGTGAATACACACCCCCTACAGCATTCCCGCCCGGGGAGGGCGGGATCAGGAAGGCTTTGAAGCCAGGCCGCAAAGTTTGAATAAATCTCTTTTTGCAACTGCAGCTCACCAACTCCGTGTCGTTATTTCAGCACTGCGTGTAGCACACCGCTACAGTGTCACAAAATCCTGAGATAAAAACTTGCAATTTCATTGTCCACTCTCCCCAAGCCATTTGCTAGGACTGCCCAATTACTTCAAAAAATAAATCTTTTCAGCATTTAGGACCCAACAACTTCAATTTGCCTCACAAAACATCTTTATACTTAGCACATGAAAATTAAATTTTAAACTTATTTTAGCATAAATTGACAATTGCAGTTCAATTGGTGAAAATTTTAAACTCACTTTATCATAAAATTCAAACTTTTTCTTCACTTCTGCTATGTGCTTTGTTGTTAATTCCTAAAAAGAAATGAAATATTAGTATTGAACCTGAAAACAGGTCATGATACAAAAAACTCATAAAATGGAGATTGTTGGACATTTGTATCGTCTGTCATTTACCCTCTTTTACTGTGTATTAGTAGCTTCATGATATATTATACAACTAAAACTCAAAAACTATGATACTCCCCTAACACACATAAATACTGTACTAACAGAAAACTGTTGGCAGTAATACCAAAGACAATACATTCAGTTCAATTTAGTTTTTATTAGCTCTTGTGCAGAACAATCAGGCTAGCTGTTATCCCCTGTGTATTCTCCTTCTTGCTGCAATTTTACTTCAAGTATTTATCTGGAATGCCACAGAATGCCTACTGAATCAGCACTCACCCTTCAAGAAAGAGCATTCCAAAATTTAACACCACCTCACATCATCAATCACTTCAAAATTGTGGCTTCTAATTATTCATTCTTCAACCATTTTAAGTGATGTTTTAAAATTATCCCACCACAGTGCTTGTGCCCTGCCTATTTACAACATATTCAGTAGCCACTTTATTAGGTACACCTATATACCTGTAAATACTTTATCAGCCTATCATGTGGCAGCAACTCAATATAAAAAAGAATGCAGATATAGTGAAGAGGTTCAGTTGTTGTTCAGATCTGTTGGATTAGACTGTATCATTGTTATTTTCTTTGTAGTTTAACTTTCTTATGGCTGTTTGTATTTTGTATAATTGCCTATGCATATGCAATTGTTCAGTGTGTCTCCTAATGGTTACAGTTCTTAGTATTAGTCTGGAAGTTTCTTGGGTGTTGCATTATTTGAATAGGGACTACCCAGTTCACTTATCTTCAAATTTGAATGGAATGTCTGTTATCTATAGTATAAGAGCAGAGCATGTTGACGTGCCATCTTTTTCTTCTGTTTGTTCTTTTTCCCTGTTCACTTTTCTTGCTTCTTTCCATTTCCAATCTTTTGTTCTTTTAGCACTTAATAAAGTGATTATGAAGCAACTTAGTTTATGCCTCATTCTTGACTTCTGAAAGAACCTCCGCTCAAAAATATTCGAATCCAAAACACTTGGCATAGTTAGCAGGATGACTACAAAGATTTAAGGAATTGGAAGGATCCAAGATGAAGTGGAAACTTTTGTGCAAACTTAAAAGGAGGTAAGAGCTTCCTCTATAATTTTCAAATCATCCGAGAAAAATGCCTAGATCATGCTTCAATACACCATTTAGTGCAGGTTTAAGAAAACAGATTTGCAAAGATCAGACCAGCACTGAAATTAATATCATGCTCAAATTAAATTTGTACAAGCTGGTACAACTTAAGAAATTTTCCAGTTGCAATTTAGTGCTTAAGGAAACATTTAAATTGCAATCCAGTGAGGATAACGTTATTTGCAAACCAAAGGTATTGATTGCAAGCCTACTGAATTTCTGTTGGAGTCCTAAAATATCAACTGTAATCCTATAAATTTCAGTTGCACAATCCTACAATATTTAGGTTGCAGGATTGTAATCTGATAATATTTCAGATCATAGTCCAACTGATTTAAAGAAAACATACAATTAAGTGTGACACAGATTGAAATAAGACGATGGACAAGTCCTGAAACCTACACATCCAGTGATGTGTGAACAGATGACTGAGGACTTGAGCTCTTACTGAATAAAACATCTTAGTTTGTTTAAGATTAGTGAAAAAATCCAGATCAAAAATGTCAATGTTAAGTGAATTAAGAAGGCATGTGATAAGATCCAGAGAATGCCCAAGATAAAAGGAAAATAAAACTGGAAAATGTAAGTTAAAGGTACGAACATATGGTCAGTTTTATCAAATGTGTGAGCAAGTGAAAAAGTTAATAATGTGAAGAAATTAACTAAACAGTTGGGAAAAAAAAAGGAAAACGTGTGATAAACTACAGAAAACAGTATGATAGAGACAGTAAAAAAGTCAAGAGCAAATTTCTGCATTAACTGAATGAATGAATGAATAAACAATATGGTAAGTGTAATTAAATTGAAATGCATTATGCAGAGCTTCAAAACAGACTGAAGCAGATGAGAAAACTTTGCGGGGACTTCAAAGGGATGCTCCAAACAATGAAGCTTCTTCTTGGGAAACACCCAAGAAGCACATGTGGACAGTCATCCAAAATGGTGCCACCATCTGACTGAGGAATTACAGCATGGACATGACATGGACTCCACAGTGGCCTCTAGCAACTAAAGTGAGCATGACAGGTATGAAACAATAGGACTAGCAGCTATATCATAGCTTGCTCCAACAAAGACCAAGGGAGTAGAGACATGCAGGACTCAAGATAAAGCCTATGAAAGGAGACTGACAGTGGATTACTGGGTTGCTAACCAATGTATGACAATCTACCACCTCCAGTGGAAGATCCATCAACTATTTTCAATGCCCTGAAGCCATCACACAAGTGGTTTACAATTACTAATATGCCAAATAGATTCTGGCCCTTATCACTGATGTCTGAATGTCAACCATGGTTGGCTTTCACAACTGATGGTCAACAATACCTGTGCCTATCTCAGGGCTCCACAATCAAGTTCAAAGTACATTATCAAAGTACGTATACGTTATACAACCTTGAGATTTGTCTAGTTACAGGCATTCACTAAGGACAGAAACCCAGAAGAACCCATTAAAAAAAGACCCAATGTGCAGAGAAAACAGACAAAACAAATCGTGCAAACAATAAAAGCAAACAAACAGCATCCAGAACTGAACTTTTTATGAATGTCAGACACAAAGCCAGGCATCACTGCAATTGGAGTAGGTCACAGCCTCAGTTCAGCGCAGAGCTGAGTAAACATTGCGGTACCACTGACACGAAGCCAGGCACTACTGCTGCCGGAACAGCCCTTAGCTCAGAATAAGACACAATTGCAACAAGAGGAAGTAATTTATTTGGGGCAGAAAATTTCCAAAATAAACAGGAAATCACTGAGGATTGTGCAAAAGCCATTGAGTCAGCAAAGCCACTTACAACAGTCCAGCAACTGCGATCATTTCTGAGTTTGTGTAACTACAATAGAGCATGGGTCAAATCATATGCTGAAAGTGCTCAACCACTCAACAATCTGCTAAAGGGCAATAAGAGCTCAGATGACCCTATGACTCTTCATGAAGAACACATGGAAGCTTTTCAAACTTTAAAGGTACTGCACCTGCATTAGGAATCCCTGATACAGGTAAACCATTAATACTGTATGTTAATGAGAAGCGCATGACAGCAGTCTTAACTCGTGAACATAGTCCTGTTCATAAGTCCTGTTGGTTGTTACTCTGACAAAGATCTGATTCTGAAGGCTCTTCAAATGATTGACAGAAGAATTTGAATGGCTGGATGAGCTACTACCCCTGAAACTGAAGTGATGGCATCAGGAAATGGCTCCTGGTACTTCTGCCCATCAGACAGGACTGAAAGCTTTGATTGAAACCTGAGGGGACGGCAGAAGAAAGATCAGCTAATATCTATACTGATTCTTGATATGCTTTTGGAGTTGTTTATTATTTTGGAAACTTATGGAGACAAAGGGGATTTCTCACAGCTGTAAGAGCCCCAATCAAGAACTAATACAAAACTCATGAATGTCATACAATTGTATCAGAAGTTGCTATATTAAAATGAAAAAGTCACTCCAAAATGACTGCAATGGAAAGCCATGGAAATGCATTCACAGATGTAAGTGCAAAAAGGGCAGCAATGTGAAGGGGTAAAAGAAAGAAAAGCAGTAAAAGTAAAAAAGGTCAAATAATTAAAAGAAGCACCAAGAACATGCACAGTGAATGCAAACACTGAAATTAGGGAAGTAATGTTGGACTCTGTATCACAGATGAACATACAAAATATTCGGGAGCTGCAAGCTCAATGTACTACTTGGAAAAGTGGTTCAGAGGTACTTAATAAAAATTGCTACTGCGTGTATACAGGTATATGCCAATGATCTGAACAAGGAAACTGAATGCAAATAGTTTTAAGTTTGCCCATAACAAGAAACAGGATGAGGTTCAACTGTGAGGAAGCCTAAATTGCCCTTTGCTTGAAGCCAATTTCGACAAGTGAGAAAATACGGGAATAAATGTGAAATTATCTACTTCAGTTGGAAAAAGCAGAAAATTATTATTTAAATGGTGATGATCAGAAAAAAAATTCAAAATGAACCTGGATGCCCTTGTACATCAGCAATAAAGCAAATTACAGAAACAGAGAATACATATGGTATGTCAGCCTTCACTGAAAGAGATTTTGAATACAAGAGCAAGGATGACATACAACAATTGTACAAAGTATCGGCAACCCCACACCAGAAGTACTGTGTGCCATTTTCGACTAAAATATCAAAGGATCCAACTGATACAGAGGAAGAGCAAAGTTTAGCCAAACTAATTCTTAGGGCATGGTGACAATAGCATGAGAGACTGACCAAAGAGGTTTGTATTCATTAGCATTCAGAAAAATGAGAACTCACTGAAAGGCAAAAAATTCTGACAGGTTCAACAGGCTGGAAGAAAGGGTAATTCACCAAGCTGATGCTTTATAATGAGGTGTCACATTCTTAGGATACACGGCTAGACAGTTAGGATTAAGGTAAGGAGAAATCTCCTCACATAGATGATAAACACTATGAAATTCTCAAACACCGAGGCTGTAGAATTCACATTGCTAAATGGGTTCAAGAAACAGACAGTTCAATCTCATGACACAAAAGCAAAAACGCATTTGTGAAGAGAGTGGGAATATGGTACTGAGATAAACAATTATATATTGAACGGTCAAGCTGGGTCAAAGGGCAGAATAGCCTCTTTCTGCATCTATTCTTCTGCTTCCTAAACTTTCAGTATTTATATCAGTTACCTATGCTTCCTTGCCTTCTCCGCTCCTAGAATAATTGCAGATTATTCCCTCTAACCAACAAGTGAACCCTTCATTTCAGCAAACTTTCTAAGAAATTTATTTTGGACTCTCCTCAAAGTCTTCCAAAGTAAGCTGCAAAGAACTGAACAATATGCCAACTTGAGGTGATTTGATATAGATTTTACACAATCTTTTGTATCTTATGTCCCTCCATATAAGGCACAGAATCCCAGCTGGGTTTAGTAAATGCTATTTTAATAAACCAGTTCTGCTGCTAAAGATTTGTGAACACACCAAGTCGTTTCATCCCATTTATAACAGTTTAATTTTGCATGCATTGTCACTTTGCATGACTTTACACTCTTCCAAGATGACTGTTTACTACACTGAGTTTTATAGCATCTGCAAGTTATGCCTGTATACTTATGGCATTAGCACATACGAAAAAAATGATCCTTGCAGATACACATTTCTATAACTGCTTCTCAACTGTCTCTTTAACATAATCTTCAAAATTAAAATTAGTTTGCCACTCTACAAGAGATGTTATATTTAAAATATAATTTTCTTGTAATATTCAAAATGGTTTCACAAAACAACTAGATTGGTTAAATATTTTTTTTACATTACAAAAATTTCAAAGCATTTGTACAGACTGATCATAAATTCAAAATTAATTAATTTTAACAAAAAAACCTCAATATCATGAAAGAAACTATTTATATAACATGACATAGTTATGAATCCAGTAGAAGGCAGACCAGATTGCAATGCAAATTAGTAAATTATGACAAACAATGCCACCACCCAAAATCATCGGAAAGAAATAAGCAAGAAATGATTCAATACCTTTGGAATACAAGTGACATGATCTCCCTGTAACAAGAACACACTATTATTGTGTCATATCAAAATTATTAGCAATCTTACTGGTTGAAATATGCATTCAAGCTTCTGTTCCCCTTCCTTTCCCATTGTTTAGCAAACATATTTGTTTTTCATATCATAGTTGCTTTCATTTGCAAAACAAACTAGCTGGACAGGTCATGGTTTTTCAGTTACCTTAGTTTTCACACTACTTATGAAAATACCCCACAAATCTATAAACTTGTTTCCCATAATGATTGGTGGGGTTTTAAGAAATCTCAGTATGCTACATAGGATGGAAGTTCCACAGTAACAAAGCTTCAGACATATATATATTTCATGTAAACATCTGCATAGTAGTGCTACATTTTTAAATTCAGCACACGACAGAAAATAATTAGTCAAACAAGTATTATCTATATATTAAGTTACGTACTTCAGAAAGACTATGATCTTTCTCCTTTTGTCGATTTCTTTGCATCACCTCCAATAATATAGGTACTCCTTTCAAGCCATCACTTTCATGAATTCCTAGCTCCCTTACCAAAACTTCCCGTCCATCAAGTCCAGTGAACTATGGTCAAAACAAACAGAAAAATGAAGATGCAAGGTTCATTATTAAGAACATTAATGATGTCAATAGGGGTTACAAATGTGCAAGTTCTGTTAAAAACTTCAATTTTATGTTCCTGTTATTATCCAGGAGAACGACAACACCATTTCTGATCATTCTATTATACAGCAAATGTGCCGATTGTTTAATGGAATGTATAATGCCAATTTGTAGTTTCACAAAAATTTAAAAATGTTAGTTCATGGTTAGACCACAAGACATACAGATGCAAGAAAAAGTTTGTGAACCTTTTGCAATTACCTGGCTTTCTCCATTAATTACTCATAAAATGTGGTCTGATCTTCATCTATATAGATCTTCACTATACTAGACAAACACAAACTGCTTAAACTAATAACATACAAACAAATGGAGGCAGAGCTTAGGAGGAATGATGGCGCCTAACGGCGACTCCTTTGCTTGCACCTTCGGAAACAGCTCTATTTCTACCTTTAATATCTTTGTTTTTCCCTTTCCGGGTTCTTTTGAAGATCCTGACCTGGAGTTACACACAGGCTTCCGTTCTTTGCGGGAATGGGGCCCGTTCTCGGGGTTCCACGACTGGCCACTATTCCACATGCCAAGGGATTGGCCTGAGAATCACGATCGTGTTCGGAAGCCTAAGATCTCAGGGCTCTGGAGATGAGTGGAGAGGGTCGGTGTCGTGACAGGAGACTGGTGTGTCATTGGGGAGGCCAGAAAATCTTTCGCTGTGGGCCCGAAGACCCATGGTCTTTGCGATCTTCGGACACAGAGCTTGAAAAAAATGACGAAATGGACTTTTAAGATCATAAACCAGCTGGTTGTTATGTCTCCCGCTTGCTGTGCAAATGGGGGACACCTCTCTCTCACTTGCCAGGGAGAGAGAACCTGTGGTTTGTCGAATTTTGGATGAAATGTGGAGCTTTTGGGGTAACTTTGGTCTGTGTCTTTGCTATTGCTTAGCACATGCTTAGGCTCAGTGATCGTGCTGATGCGCGTTTTTTTTGCTGGTGGGAGAGGGGGGATTGTGGGGGGGAGCTGGAGGGAACTTTGGGGTTCTCACACTTAATTGTTGTTCATTCTTTGGGGCACTTCTGTTTTGGTGCATGTTTGTGAAGAAAGAGCATTTCAGGATGTGTATAGTATACATTTCTCTGACATTAAATTTGACCTTTGAAATTCTAGTTAGTACTGAGTACACCATTTAAACAATCACAGACTAGGTTCAAAAAAGTATGTGAACCCTCTAGGGTAATGCCTTCTTCAAAAGCTATTTGGAACCAGGTGTTCCAATCAATGAGATGAGATTGGAGGAGTGGGTTGTAGAGAGGCCCTGCCCTGTAAAAAAGACACACAAAGTCAGGTTACTGACAGAGTCTGCTCTTCTCAAGAAAGATCTATTTACATGCACTATGCCTCAATCAAAAGAACTTTCTAAGGACCTTAGAAGAAGAACTGTAGACATGCATGAGGTTGGAAAAGGCTACAAAAGCATTTCCAATGATCCAAGTGTTCATCAGCCCACAGTAAGAGAAATTGTCCACAAATGGAAGAAATTTAGTACTGTTGCTATCATACTAGGAGTGGGCATCCTGCAAAGATCACATCAAGAGCACAACATGCAATGCTGAAGGAGGTGAAAAAGAACCCAAGGGAAAAAGAACAGCAAAAGACCTGCAGAAATCTCTAGGACTTGCTAAAGTCTCTGTTCATATGTACACTATAATAAAAATACTGGACAAGAATGATGTATATGGAAGGCCACAATGGAGGAAACCACAGCTCGCCAAAAAAAATCATTGCTGCATGTCTCAAGCTTGAAAAAAAATCTGGATATTCCACAACACTTCTGGGACAATGTTCTGTTGTCGGATGAGACAAAAGTTGAACTTTTTGGCAGAAATGCACTGTTATGTACCCCGTAACTGGGTTGTCAAACCAGCAGAAATGGAATACTCGTTGGAGTCTGTAATTACTAGAAACTAATAAAGTTTATTAGTAAATTAAGTAATACAGTACACTAAATGCAAGGATATAAATGTAACAGGTTAGCAATGATAATATACACATATACACAGAAATATGGGAATAGGAATCAGTCAAGCTCTATCGAAGTCTAGAGGTAAATGATCAGTCTTCAAGTGAACCAGAGTTCAGTTCAGTTTAGTGTAGTTCGAGGTAGTTGTTGTGGTACTGTTGGAGAGAGAGAGAGAGAGAGAGAGTGAGAGATACAGTTGAAATTTCAGGCAAACCTTCCGTTGTCTTCTTGTCCTGTTGTGGTCACCGACTGTGACCCCTCCGTTCCAGACGTGACCGTTCTTCCATGGTGAACCCGTCACCCAGCCAAGGGTGGACACACAACAGGTCCCCACAGGTCGTACCTTTACACACTGTGAACCTTTGGCCAATTCCCGCGAATTGGTCCTCCAAACTCCCACCAACTTGTGGGGCCACAATGCTCTCTCCAGGGTCTCGTGGCGTGTCTCCTGTGTCTTAGCAAACCCGCTATTTTATTCCCCCCCCCCCCCGGATGGGGTATCACCTGTCCATCAAACTTCACCACTTCCTGTTGTCTCAGCAGGAGTGTTAACGAACAGTTCAGGTTCAAAGCAAATGTCCGTGGCAGTATCGGTGCAGACGCCAAAAAACTGAATATTCTCTCTCTCTCTCTCTCTCTCATTAGCATTTTGGATGGCTCTCTTTTATCTCTGTCTTATTAGCAGCATCTGTTCTGCAGCTCTGCTTGGCTTCACACATAACACCTCCACCCTTAAAAGAATTTTTACTGGGGGTAAAGATTAAGGACATGAATGCACATTACAAAATACACTCTAATATACAGGTAGTCATCAGCTAGTTGGCTAATACAGAGAACTTCAAATTTAACACCTGGATAGACAACCTGCAATCACATTTTCAGTTCCTTTTACATGTTTTATCTTTATATCAAATTCCTGTAATATCAGTTTCCAACTTAACAAGCGTTTATTTTTATTCTTCATGGTGGTCAAAAACACTAATGGATTGTGATCCATGTAAACTATCAGTGGCTTCCGTGCCGGACAAATATAAACCTCAAAATGTTGTAACACCCGAATAAGTGACAGTGATTCTTTTCCTGCAGTGAAGTTAATTCTTAGCTTAGGTGTATATTACAAAGTGTGAACCAATACATGTGTGATTATAATGTGGTACATTACAGAAGTGTATGCAAACTCTAATCTCCAAATTACTTTTAAACTTAATTCAGTCAATCTTCCATGATGTTTTTATCTTTCACATGCTTTGTTACAAACAAAAAAAAGTCAAATTCCTGCAAAATCAGATCCTGTTATTCAAAAATGGTGTTTGCTCACCCTTGGCCTCTTTTCCACTCTGAAACAGAACATTTAACCCTTGTGTGGTCAGCTTGCTTATCAGCTTGGATACGGCTTTCAGAGACCCCCTTCACAGGTGTTAGCTTATCACCAATGTTGTCCAGACTAAGCCCATTTGCTGAACTTCCAAACAACTCATTAATTTCAAGCAAGTCATTAATTTTATCTTCAGGATCTTTAATTTGATTAGTTTCCTTAATGACACTAGTAGATGGTCTCTCTGGGTCAAAACAACACTAAGTTTTTCCTCTCCAAATCACATAGTTGAACATCATCTCCATGTCGTTTATCTTTATTTTTCAAAATAAACTGTAATCGACTAGCAGGCATCTTGTTAACAAACCATTGTTTAGTTAACAGTCCCTTCACTTTGATCAACAGTCCTGGAACCAAACCCGACTTTAAATTTACTTTATTCAAAAGTCCAGTAATACTTTTTCCCCTCAATATCTTCAATAATATTCATTTCACCAGCTTTCATCTCATCACTAACTTTTAACACAAGTGACTGAGAATCCTCACTTTCTACTGGTGCCAGGGTTAACCCTTTCTTCATTGAACCAAGTCCATCTGACCCAAAAGGACTGCATTCCTTTTCAACTAAGTCAGACCCCTCAGACTTTTCCTGAGTCTCCACACAAGGTTCAGTACCCTGTGCATCCACAGGTACTTCCTCAACCTGCACACAGGCCAATGGGACATCTGCCTCTCCTAGCCTTTCAATACCAGTCCCCCTTACAAATTCCAAGCTCCCCTGATCCTCCCAGGTACTCTCTGGGCAACTCCCCTCCAGAGTAAACTCAACCTTGCGGGTTAAGACAACCTCGTCTGCTAACCCAGCAGACTCCCTCAAGGTAGCGACATCCTTTTCATCTAGGACTGCCCTCACATCATTGGGAACACACTTAAATTCTTCAACTGCCAACAGCTCTGTCCAGCTAAATAGATCATCCATGTCTAACCCTGGACCTTCTAGCTGCCACAGCTGTTTCTCATCTTGGCTCTGTGCCTCCATAAATTCCTTCCTCACTCCAAAATGTCCACCTAGGGGTAGCTTATGGGCAAGGCTCAAAATCTCATTCCTTGACAACCCTAAATTTGCCTCGTCTCTCTTACTTTCCTTAGCTCCACTATTCTTCATTTTACCACCCTCTAACCCCTCTTGGTACAGGGCTGGTAAAAACGTCTCAGCTACATCAACACTGGACTCATTTAAACTGGCGCCTGTCTCTGCCACTTTTCTGGCCATGCTTCGAGTTACTGCACAGGCGGGATTAACTTCAGAAACTATGGGTGGGTCCTCAGTCCTGGCAGGCTTGCTAGTCAGCTTCACTGCTGGGTACACATCCCCACCTGCCAGGTCGTTCCCGAGCAAGACATCTACATCAGGTATCGGGAGTGCAGGCCATACCCTTATCGTGACTGGTCCGGATACCAAATCACATGTCAAAAATACTTTATGTAACGGTACGGCCTCGGTCCCTTTTCCAACCCCTTCTATCACATTCACGTCACCAGTATCTGTCTCATTATTGAATTCCAACACTCTGCTTAGGATTAAGGACTGAAAAGCCCCAGTGACTCTCCAGATTCTTACTGGCACTGGGGGTAACCGCTCCTTCACAGATACCAACCCGGTTGAAAGGAATTTCTCACATCTCTCCTGAACTCGGTTTAGCTCCTCCTCTTTTAACGGCATTTCAACCGGCTTAACACAGCCCGTCGGTGCGGTCGCCTTTCCTTTCCGTCTCCTTCTTCGGAGCAAAGCACCTAGACGCAATATGACCGGCCTTCCCGCAATTAAAGCGCACAAAACTAGGAGACCTCCTGCCAGACTGTTTCCCGTCTTCCTTACCCTTCTCACTAGTCCCCGGCTTAGCCGGCGGACTTTCTCCGCCTTCTCTACTACCCTTCTGGTAGCTCTTACTCGGGGTAAACTTTGCTTTGTGTGTTAACGCGTACTCATCTGCTAACTTAGCAGTTGCAGCTAAGGTTTCTGCCTCCTTCTCATCTAGATAGGTCTGCATACCTTCAGGGACACAACCTTTAAACTGCTCAATCAGCAGTAGCTGGAGCAGTTTGTTATAATTCCCAGTGACCCCTTTCGAGGCGCACCAACGCTCACAATACATTTGCATCTCACAGGCAAACTCTAAATACGTGCGGTCCCACTGCTTCCTCACATTCCAGAACCTTTGCCGGTATGCCTCTGGGACCAACTCATAGATCCTGAGTATAGCCTCTTTTACCACATCATACTTCTTTGCATCTTCTGCTGACAATGCTGAGTAAGCTTGCTGAGCCTTCCCCTTAAGCACACTCTGGAGTAAAACAGCCCACTTATCCCTTGGCCAGTTCTGACTTATAGCAACTTTTTCGAAATGTAGAAAGTACCGATCAACATCGGTCTCCTCAAATGGGGGAACCAACTTAACCTCCTGGTTCACCTTGAACCCTCCACCTTGGTCCAGCATTCGGCCCCCCTCTCGCATTATCTTTAACTTCTCCAGCTCAAACTCCCTTTCTCGCTCCTTCTCTCTCTCCTCCCTTTCTAGCTGCTTCTCTCTTTCTCTTTCCTCCCTTTCTCGCTCCTTCTCTCTCTCCTCCATTTCTAGCTGCTTTACTTGTAACTCATGCTCGAGCCTTAATTTTTTCCATCTGCAGCTGAATCGCAGCCCCACCAGTTTACTCTCAGACACCACCACCAGGTCCCCTTCGGAAAACACATGCTTAGATACATAATACTCAACGATGGTTTTTTGTATCTCTGATCTCCTCATTGCCTGCTTCCCCTTCAAAAGATTCAACTGTTTTGCAACATTCACCAAGTCTGATTTCTTGGCATCCTCTAATGCCTCCAAGGTTGGTGTCTTTAGAAATTCCTCAATCTCCATTTCTGCTGTTTGCTCTGTTTTTTCTTTGTTTTTTTTTTCACGACCAAATCAGATACAGGAAATTAACCCAATCACTTCAACCAGTCCCAATTTTGGCGTTCAAAATCCCAGACGAGCCCCCACTTATGTTACGTACCCCGTAACAAACCAGCAGAAATGGAACACTCGTTGGAGTCTGAAATTACTAGAAACTAATAAAGTTTATTAGTAAATTAAGTAATACAGTACACTAAATGCAAGGATATAAATGTAACAGGTTAGCAATAATATACACAGAAATATGGGAATAAGAATCAGCTGAGCTCTATCGAAGTCTAGAGGTAAATGACCAATCTTCAAGTGAAGCAGAGTTCAGTTCAGTTTAGTGTAGTTCGAGGTAGTTGTTGTGGTACCGTTGGGGGGAGAGAGAGAGAGAGAGAGAGAGAGTGAGTGTGAGAGATACAGTTGAAATTTCAGGCAAACCTTCTGTTGTCTTCTTGTCCTGTTGTGGTCGCCGACTGTGACCCCTCCGTTCCAAATGCGACCGTTCTTCAGTAGTGAACCCGTCACCCAGCCAAGGGTGGACACACAACAGGTCCTCACCAGTTGTATCTTTACACCCTGTAAGCCTTTGGCTGATTCCCGCGAATTGGTCCTCCAAACTCCCACCAACTTGTGGGGGCACAATGCTCTCTCCAGGGTCTCGTGGCGTGTCTCCTGTGTCTTAGCAAACCCGCTATTTTATCCCCCCTGGGGTATCACCTGTCCATCAAACTTCACCACTTCCTGTTGTCTCAGCAGGAGTGTTAACGAACAGTTCAGGTTCAAAGCAAATATCCGTGGCAGTATCAGTGCAGATGCCAAAACACTGAATTACGTGTCTCTCTCTCTTTATCAGCAGTTCATGTTCAAATGTCCGTAGCAGTATCAGTGCAGATGCCAAGATACTGAATTATGTGTGTGTGTGTCTCTCTCTCTCTCTCTCGTTATCTCTCTCTCTCATTAGCATTTTGGATGGCTCTCTTATCTCTCTCTTATTAGCAGCATCCGTTCTGCAGCTCTGCTTGGCTTTACACATAACAGCACATCGCTATGTTTGGAGAAAAAAGGGCACTGCACACCAACACTTCATCTAAACTGGGAAGCATGATGGCAGGGCATCATGGTTTGGGGCTGCTTTGCTTCTTCAGGGCTGGACAGCTAGCAATCATTGGGGTAACAATGAATTCAAAATTGTATCAACACATTTTACAGGAGAATGTCAGGGTAGTGACATGCCACCTAAAGCTTAATAGAAGTTGGATGAAGCAACAAGACAATGATCTGAAACACAAGAGAAAGTCAAAAACAGAATGATTTCATAAGAAAATTCATGTTTTGGAACGGGCAAGTCAGAGTCCAGAGCTTAACCCAATTGAGATGCTGTGGCATGACCTGAAGTGGGCTGTTCATGCAAGGTATCCCAGAAATATTGATTAACTGTAAACAGGGATGGTCTAAAATTCCTCCTCACCTTTGTGCAAGTTTGATCAGCAGCTACAGGAATTATTTGGTGGAGGTTATTGGAAGTTCTAAAGGAAGTTCTACCAGTTATTAAGTACAAAGGTCACATACTTTTTCCAGGCTGGATTGTGAATGATTAATCAATGTGTTCAATAAAAAGGTGAAAAGTACAATTGTTTGCGTGTTACTACTTTAGGCAGATTGTGTTTGTCTATTATTGTAACAGATGATTAGATTACATATTATGAGTAATTAATGCAGAAAACCAGGTAAATGCAAAGGGTTCACAAACGGTTTCTTGCCACAGTAGGAGCAGCATTAGGACATTCAGCCCAGCAAGTCTGCTCCACCATGACTGATGTATTATCCTTCTCAACCTCATTCACCCACCTTCTTACTGTAACCTCTGACACCCTGACTAATCAAGAATCTATAAACCTTCAATTTAAATATACCAAGTGACTGGGTCTGCATAGCTGTCTGTGGCAATAAATTGCCCAGGTGTCCTTCTATTTTGAACCTGTGCCCTCTGGTCCTAGACTCTCCCACTTTAGGAAACAGCCTCTCCACATCTATTCTAACCAGGCCTTTCAATATTCATTAGGTTTCAATGAGATACTCCCTCATTCTTCTAAATTCCAGTGAGTAGAGTGGTTAATAATAAACCATCACAATTACTGTAGGTGGTACCCTGTGTTGCATTTTCCTTCACTTATGGCCTTTAATATTTTTTGTTGATATTATATTAGCTTTAACAAATATATCAAATTCATGCTGTGACTGAATGTGAATGTATGACAAATGTGCATTTATTAGGCACCTTTCTCAAGTGATTCAGAGTTAGCAGTGACAGACTGATGCTGGATGAAAGGTAGAGATTTTGAAATGATCCAGAGATGGCTGCTTGAAGATTTCAAGAGGAGAAATGAAACCTTGTTATTTATAAGTACAGCAATCAGAGTAAAGAGCATGTGATGGGTGTTTGTCTAAAAGGATAAAATGTACTTAGAAGAGGAAACAAGATCGGAGAACACAGATGTAGTAATTGCAACAATAGGATTGACACAGACTCAAAGATATTTAAAGCCATAATCATTAAATTAAAAATTAAAGCAATTTGGAGACAGGTAGCTAACATAGATTGGGTGGGGTGGGAGATAAGTGAGAAGCTTATACACAAATAGGAACACATCTGAAAGAAAACAGAGGACAGAAGTGTAAACTCTTTGATATTTAGATTAGCTGAAGGATGAGGGAACATTATAGTAGTAAAGTCTCAAAATGATTAAGCCATCAATTAAAGTACAAATGGTAAAGGAACTAAGGCAAGGTGCTGTGAGATTGTGCTACTGCATCATAGTTCCAGCAACTCAGGTCTGTGTGGAGTGGCATGTTCTCCCTGTGATCATGTGGGTTTCCTCAGGGTGCTCCAATTTACACTCCCATCCCAATTAAACGAATAGTTTAATTGGTCACAGTAATTGCACCTGGCATTGGTAATGGTAAGAGAAACAGCGAGAAAGATTGTAGGTATGGACGAGAATTTGGGTTACAGGGAAATAGTGAGAAAATGTGATTTTTTAGGTTCTCAAAGAGCTGACATTGACTCAGTGAGTTTCTAGGTTGTAAGAGAACTTGAAAGTAGAGAAGTGGATTCCAGATAACTGGGTCATCAATTAATCAGGGCAAAAATTAATTGAGAAAATAGCAGGGATTCTTTTTGTTTATTTGGGACGCCACACTGACCTGTTTCTTTGAAACTAGTGTCAATAGCATGTATTTATGTGGGTGTTAGACACTACTTCATGCCTAGAGCGAACAGTTTTTAAAACAGTGTCAGTGTGTGTGCTTGTGTTACATTATCCATTTGGGCTGAAAGATGCAGATTCAGAAAATCTTGCTTTTGATCATTCTGTTTTTTATTTTAACTAAAATAATTTCAGACCCTTGCCAAGGTGCCACAAAAAAGATTTAACACTGGCCAAAAAAAAATTACCCTACTGGACATTAATAATGTTCAGTTATTATTAATAAAATAACAGGAAATTTATTGCTGGATTATGATACGACTTCATGCAGGAAGGCAAACCCGTTACCTGCACTAGGGGGCTGTGTTGACTTTATTTATTTACAGACAATCAAAAGAACATGGCAGCGTACGCTAGATAAATTCCCCCATCGTTAACTATTAGGAACTAATGCAGTTTTATAGCACTATAGTATTTTTTGCAGTGTTCCGATTTGTTCAGTATTTAATTTAAACAACAGCTTGCCTTTTTTTTTATACCTTTCTAAATTATTTCCATGAAACTTTGGCTAATAGGGGCAAATGCTTAATTGAGCCAAAAGTACTGTTCCCAATATATCCCAATTAACTGGAATCCACTGTATAGTGCTTTGTAAACATATTCAGCTTCCAACCCTTCGTTCACGTAAATAAGTGCTACAACCAGGGGTTTTGATCAATTTAACTGAGAATTTTAACTATGAATCACACGCTCCTTTTTCCACAGAACACAAAAAAGAGAAAATTGTAAAGCACGAAAAGCTAAAAATTCAAAAACTGAAATGTCAGCAGTTCAAAAGTATTTATCCCCCTTTAGTCAGTACTTAGTTGAACCACCTCTTGCAACTATTACAGCCAGTAGTCCCTTCAGATAAGTCTTTATTAGCTTTTCTGAATGTTATGGAGCAAGATTTGCCCATTCCTGCTTGCAAATTGGTTCAAGCTACATCAGGATAGTTGGAGAGCGGCTCTGGACAGCAACCTTGAGGTCTGGTCAGAGCTGTTCGATTGGGTTCAGATCAGGACTCTGAGTCACTCAAGAACATCAATTTAATGGTTACTCTGGCCGTGTGCTCTGGGTTGTTGTCCTGTTAAAAGACAAACTTCCTCACTAGTTTAAGCTTTCTGGCAGAGGCTTGCAGATTTTTTATACAGGATCTCTCTGTATTTAGCAGCATTCACCTTCCAGTCTCACCCAACCACAAAACCTTTGTCCACATCTTTACAGTACCTACTACGTGATGCTTTGCAAAGACTTTACGAGAAAGGAAATGCTTTTTTTTTTAAGCCAGGGATTCTTCCTTGCTATTCTTCCATAAATACTCTTTTTGTTCAAGGCCGTAGAGATCATGGAGCTATGAACTTCATCTCTGTTGCAGCCATTGATTTCTGCAGCTCACTCAGAGTGACTGTTGGTGTCACAGTAGCCTCTCTTACAAATGCCATTCTTCTCTAGTGACTAAATTTAGAGGGGCAGCCCGACCTAGGCAGTGTGTCTATGGTTTCATGTGTTTCCACTCTCTCACGATGGACTGCACTGAGCTCCGAAGTATGTTCAGTGCCTTTGAGATGGTTTTGTACCCTTTGCCAGATTTGTGTTTCTCTATTATCATTTCCCTAACTTGCCTTGCATGATCTTTTGTCTTCATTTTGGTTTGGTCTGTAGAAAATCTACCATACTGTTGGACCTTACAGAGAGAGGATATATTTATTCAGGTGATTCTGTTTTTCTACATCATCAAATTGGGTGAGTTGGTAAGGTAACATACATATCACATTCAAAGAAGTTTAGCATAGTAATTCCAAATGGGATTAATACTTCTTCAGTCTCACAATTTTGGTGTTTAATTCTTAGTAAACTATCGACAGATTTTTGAGTTTTTTTGATTTGACATGATGCACAATGGTTTGTAGATTAGCTCAAAAATTTTACTTCAATATATGTTAAATTTAGAAAATAAGACAGTAAAATGTGAAAATACTCGTGGGGGATGAATACTTCTTCAAGTCACTGTATATGAAAATATACAGGAAAATACAAGATTTCCCAAAATATTGATATATTTTCACAACAAATAGATAACTGTAAAGACATGCTGAAAATTAGATGATGAAATTAACTTACAGTGTTTGTTTCTGGCTGAAATACAGCCAAGGTAAAATCAAGGTTGAAAAACTGGAGAAATTCAGTAACAAGACCAGCCACCAAGCGCCCTGTGAAGAAAGGCCAAATTACAATTTCAATATTAATTTACCAGCTTGTTCAAATAGTGTCATTTGTTTTGTTTTTCCCATTGGAACTTAATAAAAGCAACTCTTACCATCCTCTGTGTTCAAAAAATTTTTCAAGCTCTCATTAACCAATGGTGTTTTATTCTGCAAAATAAATTAAAATTGAGTCTTTGCATCACAATTTATAACTCACTACAGCTCTACCTTCCTCCACATACAGTGGTATGCAGAAGTTTGGGCACCCCTGGTCAAAATTTCTGTTACTGTGAATACTTAAGTGAGTAAAAGATGACCTTATTTCCAAAAGTCGTAAAATTAAAGATGAAACATTCTTTTCAACATTTTAAGCAAGATTAGTGTATTATTTTTGTTTTGTACAATTTTAGAGTGGAAAAAAAGGAAAGGAGCACCGTGCAAAAGTTTGGGGACCCCAAGAGATTTGAGCTCTCAGACAACTTTTACTAAGGTCTCAGACCTTAATTAGCTTGTTAGGGTTATGGCTTGTCCACAGTCATCGTTAGGAAAGGCCAGGTGATGCAAATTTCAAAGCTTTCTAAATACCCTGACTCCTCAAACCTTGTCCCAACAATCAGCACCCATGGGCTCCTCTAAGCAGCTGCCGAGCACTCTGAAAATTAAAATAAATGATGCCCATAAAGCAGGAGAAGGCTATAAGAAGATAGCAAAGCGTTTTCAGGTAGCCGTTTCCTCAGTTCGTAATGTAATTAAGAAATGGCAGTTAACAGGAACAGTGGAGGTCAAGCTGAAGTCTGGAAGACCAAGAAAACTTTCCAAGAGAATTGCTCATAGGATTGCTAGAAAGGCAAATCAAAACCCCCATTTGACTGCAAAAGATCTTCAGGAAGATTTAGCAGACTCTGGTGTGGTGGTACACTATTCTTCTGTGCAGCGACACCTGCACAAATATGACCTTCATGGAACAGTCATCAGAAGAAAACCTTTCCTGCGTCCTCACCACAAAATTCAGCGTCAGTAGTTTGCAAAGGAACATCTAAACTAGCCTGATGCATTTTGGAAACAAGTCCTGTGGGCTGATGAAGTTAAAATAGAACTTTCTGGCCGCAATGAGCAAAGGTATGTTTGGAGAAAAAAAAGGGTGCAGAATTTCATGAAAAGAACACTTCTCCAACTATTAAGCACGGGGGTGGATTAATCATGCTTTGGGCTTGTGTTGCAGCCAGTGGCACGGGGAACATTTCATTGATAGAGGGAAGAATGAATTCAGTTAAATACCAGGAAATTCTGGGAGCAAACATCACACCATCTGTAAAAAAGCTGAAGATGAAAAGAAGATGGCTTCTACAACAGGATAATGATCCTAAACACACCTCAAAATCCACAATGGACTACCTGAAGAGGCGCAAGCTGAAGGTTTTGCCATGGCCCTCACAGTCCCCCAACCTAAACGTCATCGAAAATCTGTGGATAGACCTCAAAAGAGCCGTGCATTCAAGACCGCCTAAAAATCTCTCAGAATTAGAAGCCTTTTGAAAGGAAGAATGGGCGAAAATCCCCCAAACAAGAATCGAAAGACTCTTAGCTGGCTACAGAAAGTGTTTACAAGCTGTGATACTTGCCAAAGGGGGTATTACTAAGTACTGACCATGCAGGGTGCCCAAACTTTTGCTTCGGGCCCTTTTTCTTTTTTGTTATTTTGAAACTGTAAAAGATGGAAATGAAAAAGTAATCTTGCTTAAAATATTAAAGAAATGTGTCACCTTTAACTTTATGCCTTTTGGAAATCAGGTCATCTTTTACTCACTTAGCTATTCACAGTAATACAGTAATGCGACTGTCGTTAGAGAGTGATAATTTCAGATTGTATCGTTCTGTTTGTGTGACTGTCTGTGGAGAGTGAGAATTTCAGATTGTATCATTCTGTTTGTGTGACTGTCTGTGGAGAGTGATAATTTCAGATTGTATCGTTCTGTTTGTGTGTCTGTCGTTAGAGAGTGATAATTACAGGTTGTATCTGTAATTACAGGTTACAGAAATTTTGCCCAGGGGTGCCCAAACTTTTGCATGACACTGTATCTTTTTTGTTAGTTTCTAATTTTCCTTCCTTCCATTTTTCCCCAAATTTCTTTCCCCATTTTTCTTGTTTTATGCTTCCTTTCTATGTTCTCTAGACATCTTCATATTTCTTTCACAAATTTTATTTCTGATGCTCTAAATTCTGCAAAAATGTGTGACAGCTGAGGCACCTTAAACTGCACAAGTATATCACAAGGAGATACAAGAAAGGCAAGCATAAATTCAACAACTTTTATCTGTGAGGAGAGGTGATTAAAAGAAATAATGTTCAGATAATTTCGCAGAAATTGCAATTTGATGTGAAGAAAGCATTAGGTTACTCCTATTCCTTTCAGATCTGTAACAGTGAACAAATAATTACACTAATGTAAAATTCTTCAAATTTTTAAGAAGTCTAACTGCCTTATCTGGCAGAATGGATTAACTAGCTATTTTGCCTAATCATTGTGGACTGCTATTGTGTCTGAAGACATGCACTACTGTCCTCTATAATAATTACTACTTTCCAGGTACATAATATTGTGATATCATTAAGAACTACACACAAACTAAAATCTTTCAATGCATCTAATCCCATAGATGAATAAGAGTAATTGTAGTTACTGTTATAGATCTCTTTAATTGATTATATTGTAATTATATAACAAAGAGACTTAGGTTTTGAAATTTATAATGGAGTGTTTTTTTTGAAGAGTAGAACACATCTCCACACAGCAAAGACCAAAACTGTGGGACATACAATAAATAATTACAAATAAATTCAATAATAAAATTAGGCTGTGGCGACCCACTTTCTGCGCAGGCGAACCGGCTCACAAATAGCCAGCGCGCGGGGAGAGACTTTGGTAATGCACCTCTGATGGCGCTAGGGATTAAATGCCAGCGCCGCGAAGTTTGAATAAACTAGTCTCGAAACGACTTACCGACTGCGTGTCGTCGTCTCTAGCTCTGTATGTAGTACATCGCTACAAGGCTATATTTTGGTAAATTGATTTACTATTGTCACATGTTCTAAGGTACAATGAAAACTTGTCTTGTATACTGCACATAGAAATCAATTCACTACCATCAGTAGTGAAAGAGTTTTGCTTTGAGTTAGTATGAAGAAAAACAATAGAGTACAGAATAGTGTTAAAGTACAGACAAAATGCAATGCTGGTACAAGGTTACAAGGTAGATTGTGAGGTCAAGAGTCCATCTTATTATATCAGGAAAACATTCAATAGTCTTATAAGAGCAGGATAGTAGCTGTCCTTGAGCCTGGTGGTGCTTGCTTTTAGGCTTTGTATCTCCTGCCC
This sequence comes from Hemitrygon akajei, assembly GCF_048418815.1. Classification (NCBI taxonomy): domain Eukaryota; kingdom Metazoa; phylum Chordata; class Chondrichthyes; order Myliobatiformes; family Dasyatidae; genus Hemitrygon; species Hemitrygon akajei. Next base: position 113,214,646 of record NC_133130.1, on the reverse strand, counting down.
AATGGAGGAGGAAAGAAGAGAGAATGCCTAGGGTGAGTGAAATATATAATTATGCACAATCACAAACAAGAGTAAATCTGCAGATGCTGGAAATCTAAGCAACACACACAAAACGCTGGAGGAACTCAGCACACCAGGCAGCATCTATGGAAAAGAGTACAGCTGACGTTTCAGGCTGGTCCTGATGAATGGTCTCGGCTCGAAACATCCATTGTGCTCTTTTCCATAGATGCTGCCTGGCTTGCTGAGTTCCTCCAGCATTCTGTGTGTGTTGATATAATTATGTTAGCTGCTTTGCTTGAAGCAGCAAGAAATGTAGACAAAGTTATGAAATTAGTCAGCTCCATCTTCGATACTAGCCTCTGTAGTATCCAAGCCATCTTCAAGGAGCAGTGCCTCAGAAAGGCAACGTCCATTATAAAGGACCCCCATTGCCCAGGACATGGCCTCTTCTCATTGTTACCCTCAGAAAGGAGGTACTGAAGCATGAAGGCACACACTCAGCGATTCAGGAACAGCTTCTTCCCCTCTGCCATCTGATTCCTAAATGGACAGTGAACCCATGAAAACTCCCTCACTTTTAAAACAAATGTATTATTTCTGTTTTGCACCATTTTGATCTATTTAATATACATATATACTTATTGCAGTTGATTTACTTATTTTTTTCTTTCTATATTATTATGTATTGCACTGTACTGCTGTTACTAAGTTAACAAATTTCATGACACATGCTGCTGATAATAAACCTGATTCTGATTCTCCACTTTTATTTTCTCCTTTAAAATATCATTTTCAAAACAAAAGCAAGAGTTTGAGCACCTGCCCAGGATGGGCACGATACCCAATTGCCCAATATCACATTGCAAGTATCATTTAAAGATAGCAATTAATAGAGTAGAGGAGGTGCATCTGTGACCCACTTTTAGGTTTTATATTCAATGTAATTATTTTCAGTGAACACTAAGTAGTCAAAACAAATCCCAATGCTTTGGTCAACACTTACTTCGATTCTCTCCTGTTCTTCGAGTGCTAGGAATACAGCTGCCCGTAGTTCAGCCTGAAACAGAAAATACTCGGTTTTAATTTGTACATCTGAGGTTTTCTGTTAGCTGAAGTTACATATAAAAGAGACACTATTGTGTATATGTGATCAATAGAATTGAAAGCAGCAATACTTAATAGCATTTTTTCTAAGTTAAAATAAAGAAACTATACTGTACTCACAAAAGACAACTACTTGAAGAGAAATTATAATTAAACTTATACTATCAAATTTCTGCAATAAGGGGTAATTTGTGTGGAAGTTCTTCAAAAAAGTATACTGACATCAATCGAAAGCTAGTTGCTGGACAGTGTTGGGGAAGAACGGCAGGAAAACAAGTAAATTCCAATCTTTTCCCAGAGAATTCAAAGTTATAAACATCAGCAGAAAACATTAGCTTTTTACATCACTACAAACAGGCTTATCTAACCAATTAAGAATCACTTTTGTTTTATAAACAGTTTATTTGAATCGTTATCAGTAACTGTGACACTCTAAAATGAATGTATGACAACAAAAAGCGCCATAGACACAGCACCTGCAGTGTGTCAAAAGAATTCAAAACAGCTTCACGACAGCACTATCTAAAAAAGGACACCAAACAACTTAAGGAAATATTAAGATAGATAAATATTAAGAAGGTTTGGACAAAGAGACAGGTTTTAAAGGAGTCAGTGGTGTGCCTCAGGGAGCTGTTCTGGGACCTCTACTCTTCGTGATTTTTATAAATGACCTGGATGAAGAAGTGGAGGGATGGGTTAGTAAATTTGCTGATGACACAAAGGTTGGAGGTGTTGTGGATAGTGTGGAGGGCTGTCAGAGGTTACAGCGGGACATTGACAGGATGCAAAAAGGCGGCGCGGCACACGGCAGCAGCGGCCTTTCGGATCTGGTGCTGCTTTAATTTAGTTTTTTAATTTAATTTTAAGGCACAATTAGGGTTTAGGCCAATGGATAACAGAGCAACTATCTACCATCGCCAGATACTGCTACAATACAGGGATCACCCAAAAACAAACCTTCATGAAAGTCCGCTGGTTAGATTGCGCGACCTCGGCTTGCTGAGGGAATCAGGCCTGCAGTCCTCGCAGTCGCCTGATGCCGGAGTTGGGAGACATTATAAGCAGTGTGCGAGGAAGCGGAAGTGAGGCGAGTGGTCAGGAGTCCGTGCCAGGAAAAAAGCAAGCCCTAGCCAGCTGGCTCTCCCGTCCATTCTGCTCTCCAATGGACATTAAATTGGACTACATCTGTGGCAACGAAATACTCGGTGGGAACACAGAAATGAACGGAATCCCGGACATTCAGCTCTTTATTTATGTAACAGATTTTCCCCCAAGCCATCAGACTACCAACCTACTGACTTCTGCTGTGCCTATTGTCCTGTTTATTACTTATTGTAATGCCTGCACCGTTCTGTGTAACTTATGTAGTCCTGGGTAGGTCTGTAGACTAGTGTAGTTTTTGTATTGGTTTACATAGTTCAGTGTAATTTTTGTATTGTTCATGTAGCACCATGGTCCTGTAAAACATTATCTCGTTTTTATTGTGTACTGTACCAGCAGTTATGGTCGAAATGACAATAAAAAAAGTGACTTGACTTGAAATGGGCTGAGAAGTAGCAGATGGAGTTCAACCCAGATAAGTGTGAGGTGATTCATTTTGGTAGGTACAAATATGATGGCAGAATATAGGATTAATGTTAAGACTGTTGGCAGTGTGGAAGATCATTGGGATCTTGGGGTCTGAGTCCATAGGACACTCAAGGCTGCTGTGCAGGTCGACTCTGTGGTTAAGAAAGCATATGGTGCATTGGCCTTCATCAATCGTGGGATTGAGCTTAAGAGCCGAGAGGTAATGTTGCAGCTATATAGGACCCCATTTGGAGTACGGTGCTCAGTTCTGGTCGCCTCACTATTGAAATATTGAAGTAAAACAGGTTACATAGGAGATACTCAGCAGGTCATGCAGCACTTGCAGAGAGAAATAGTTATTGTTACAATTTGATTACCTTACATTAGAACTGGAATAGCAAAATTACACATGTGCTTTAAGTTACAGCGAGGTGCAAAGAGACTGTGATGTGACAGAGATCAAGAACATCCAAATGGCACAATTACTCAAGATGCCAAATCAAGAAGGGCAATAAATAGCACTGGACAACAATGAGTTTTTCGGAAGCGTTGCTTCCTCAATATTTTTTTAAGTGAATGATAGACTGCTTGAAGCTGAACACAAATATATTTTCAGACTACTTGAATCAAGTAGGAATTTGGAGAAATAAGAAATTAACTTTTATTGCATATAATGCATTTAATTGCATAATGGTGCTGATACTTTGCACTAGTTCAACTAAGCTAAAAATAATTTGTTGACTATTTTCATTTGTACTCAGTGTCTGAGGCTTCTCACTTAAGCATCCAACAATAATCAGCCAGCATTGAAGGATTCCCGTTGCCTGGTACCATTTCTCCAAACTGTTCACCATGCTTGTCACAGACAGCACCAAGATCTGTAGGGAAGGATCCAAATGGGAATGCAGTAAATTAATCTTTGGTGACATGTTGCACTTCACGGTTTTGTATGCTTGAAGCATGTTGTCAACCAGCTGCACGTGCTTCGGTGCTCTGTAGTTGTCAAGAAAACTTTCAAAAATGCCCTTGAATGCTTTCCCTGCAATTTTTTCCAGACCCACTGAAAGTTGTTTGAATTGCGTGTTATTGATGACCCGTTTGATTTGTGGGCCAACAAAAATGCCTTCCTTAATTTTAGCATCTGTTATTCTGACTTGAATTATGAATTGAAATAACAAATGTGGGTGATTTTAAACAAATGGTGCGTGATAGGAAAATTTAATGCTCATTTTCATGATCAGCAGCCCAAAATCTATGATATTCAGGAAGCAAAATCTTTGTTGTCCAGTGTAGTTGTTAATCATAGCTAACTAATACTTCTTAGAGAAAGATTAATAAAAGGGCAGTATAGAAAAAAAAGGGGTAAGAATATGAAATACAGGACAGAGGGTTTGCTGGAAATCTGAAGTAAAAGAAAATACTGATCATTCTTTGCAGATCAGGTAATATCTGCAGAAAGAGAAAAAATGAGTTTATGTTACAGGTGGATGAGAACAGGCCATTTCTGAAACAAATAGGAAAGGCTAGTTAAACAAAACTATTTAATTCAATTCTGAGTCCTAAAGGCTGCAATGTGCCAGGATGGAAAATGAGGTATTTTTACTCAAGCTTAATTTAGAACTATTTTGGAACAGTGTAGAAATCCAAAGTAGAAATTAAATTGGATGCTCTGGACCATCCTATAGCATCTGTATTGATTCCTCCAATATACCTATAATTTATCTATAGTGAATTGCATATTAAATTGGAAACGGAAATGTTGGGATAGTCAAGTATGAAGCTAACAAAGGCCAAAAGCTAAAGGTAATAGGTATAAAGTAACTGGTAGAAGGACAAGAAACTTTTCTAATTCTTCAAGGCAATAAGGGTCTGGGGCTTGAATTCAAAAAGAGTAACAGATTCAGTATTTAAAAAAGGAAGGAGAGAAAACATTGAACTTTGGACCCATTAATAGAGAAAATGCTTAAAGATTTGACATGGTGTTTAGGAAATCCTAATAGTGTTTGGCAGTCATCCTGAGCTTATAAATGGAAATCTGTTCAGTTTTTGTGGTTGTAACTGGCAGGTTAAGGAGTGGCCAGCAGATGTGGTATACTTCGACTTTCAGAAGGTTTTCAATAAGGCACCACAAAACAAAATTATAGCACATGCAACTGAATGTAGTATATTGCGATGAACTGAAGATGGATAATTTTCAGTTAAGGAGGCTGTGACAAGTGGGGTGCAGATGTGATCAAAACTGGACCCACCTATTCACAATCAATATCAATGATTTAGATGAGGAAACAAATGCAACATATCCTGTTTTCATGTTGATATAAAGAGAAGGGTTGTGTGGAGGATGTAGAGAGATTGCAGGGATCATGAACAAGAACAAGGAGGAATATTATGTGGGAAAATGTGAAGTCATCTATTATGGTAAAGCAAATATAAATATAGGATCCTTTTTCTTTGAGTGTGAAAAGTTGCAGCGTACTAACACAGGTAGAACAAGCAATCAGGAATACAAATAGAGTAAAAATCCGATAATCCACTTATCAGCTAATCACAAATACCAACAATTTGGCATTTAGTTAACTGGGGCTCTGGTTCCCACAATCCTTTCAACATTAACTCTGGTGCTATTTCCTATGTTTCCTTGAAATTTAGTGAAGCCTTGCTTCCAAATTCCCTTTAGTTGTAACAGGTTCACTGGAAAATTTATTATTCTACAGTATAACAAACAAAAAAAGGTGAGGGACAAGATCAAAGGAGATGTGTGGGGCAAGTTGTTTTTTCCCCTAACTGAAAGTAGTGGAAGCCTGTAATGCACGGCCGGGGGTGGCAGCAGAGTTAAATATGATAGAGGTGTTAAAGAGGCTCATAGGTAGGCACATGGATATGAGAGAATGGAGGGATAGGGACATTGTGTTGGCAGAAACCATTAGTTTAATTGGTCATTTAATTACTAAGTTTCTGGCAGGTGGGGCTCATCAGCCTTGGCAGCAGCCCGCCTAAAAGAAGGAAAACTCTGATTTTAAACCTCCGCTGCCTTGCGGCCATACCCACCCATGGGAAAGGCTTCAGGAGAGGAGGACCCGCTGCATGGGCAACTGCTGGTTCTTCAAATCTTCCTGACCAGGCTTGCGCCCTGGACGGGACACAGTCCACCAGAGGCGCAAGCTCATGATCCCGGGGATGGACGGCTGCCTACTAATTATTAACTTAATTTGTTCGGCACAACATCAAGGTTCGAAGTGTCTGTTCCTGTGCTGTGCTCTTCTATGTTCTACATGCATCATGTACAGAAGAGATTTAGATTAATTCAGGATAACATTCTGTGTAGATATTGTGGGTTAAAGGGCCTGTTCCTACACACAGTGGGTACTTTATTAGGTACACCTGCTCATTAATGCAAATATCTAATCAGCCAATCATGCGCAGCAACTTAACACATAAAAGCATGCAGACATGGTCAAGTGATTCAGTTGTTAATCAAATCAAACATCACAATGCAGAAGAATTAAGTGACTTTAACCTGACTGGTGGAATGATGGAATGACTGGTGGTGCCTGATGGAGAGTGGTTTGAGTATCTCAGAATCTCCTTTGATTATCAAGCACAACAGTATCTAGGGTTTATAAAGAATGGTGTGAAAAACAGAAAAAATGTCCTGTGAGCAGTAATTGTGCAGGTGAAGATAGAGGTCAGAAGAGAATGGCCAGACTAGTTCAATTTGAATAAAGTGTTTGTACTTGTACGGTCTCTGAGTGACTTTATCCATTTTTGTCTTCCACAAGCAGGCATTACAACAGTGGTGTGCAGAAGGCACAATATGTCAAAATTTGAAGCGGACAGGCTACATCAGACCACGGACATACACTCAGTGGCCACTTTATTACATACAGAGGTACCTAATATAATGGCCACTGAGTGTCTGTTCTACAGTACAGAATGAGCAGTTATGGCAGCCGAAAGCAGGACTTGTGTGATGCAACCATTTCCGATGAGTGGTGAAGCCATCTTGAAGTTAAGAGCGCAAAAACTTCCAAGCATCAAAATGCTGATTGAGATAAGCTTAACTTACTGCTAACATCATAATCAGAAAACTTATCAACTAGTTTAGATGCTTTATAAAGCATTCCAGTTAAAAGAGTTCAGATTTTCCCCCTCAAATCATTTGATTAATTTCCCTTCCAAAATTAATAGTTTTAATTACCAAAAGCAAGATACGCACAACTCCTTTACCTACAAATAATACAAAGTAAAACTGCAGTATGTTGAAAAATTGCAGGATAAATTCAAGAACAGTCTTTCATAAAGATTAATAAAATGCATTTTTAAAGCATTAATCTTCAAGTTATTCGAGGACACTACAGCAAATACATTTGATCTCAAGAGGGAAATTGAAGTATGGTAATTAAATCAGAGAATACTGGTTTCCTAAAACCACTGTTTGTATGGCTTGCTAAATCATCTCACTGTAGGAAGTTTTAGCTGAACAATGACTTTGATAGTGTTTGTACAATATCCAAATAGATTTAAGCAAATGAGAGAGGCAATACCTTTCTAGCAATGACTGACACCAAACATCACTAAGATATTGAGGCTAGTCTTCAAAGAGCTGATTTATCAAAGCAAGACAACAAAGGAAGCGTGACTGGAAAAGTGTAACCATGGCATCCATCTTCAAACAATAACAAAAGCAATCCAAGCTTATTGGACAATTGTGAACAACTGGTTGTCATGGAGTCATAGAAAATACAGCACAGAAACAGATCCTTTGAATTGAATTGACTTTATTACTTACATCCTTCAAATACATGACTAAAAATCTTTGTTACATCTCCATTCAAATATGCAATAATAGTAATTTATAATAAATATTATGTACAACAAGATAGTCAATATAATATAGAAATACAGTGGTGTCAGCATGAATTAAGCAATCTGATGGGCTGGTGGAAGAAGCTGCCCTGGAGCCAGAAACATAGGAAACCTATAGCACACAAAGCTGTGGCAAATGTGTCCCTACCTTAGAACTACCTAGGTTTTACCCATAGCTCTCTATTTTTCTAAGCTCCATGTAGCCATCCAGGAGTCTCTTAAAAGACCCTATCGTTTCCGCCTCCACCACGCCACCGGCAGCCCATTCCACACACTCACCACTCTCTGCATAAAAATCCTACCCCTGACATCTCCTCTGTAACTTCTTCCAAGCACCTTAAAACTAAGCCCTCTCGTGCTAGCCTCTGACAATCCACATGATCAATGCCTCTCATTATCTTGTACACTTCTATCAAGTCACCTCTCATCCTCCATCGCTCCAAGGAGAAAAGGCCGAGTTCACTCAACCTATTCTCATAAGGCATGCTCCCCAATCCAGGTAAGATCTTTGTAAATCTCCTCTGCATCCTTTCTATGGCTTCCACATCCTTCCTGTAGTGAGGCGACCAGAACTGAGCACAGTACTCCAAGTGGGGTCTGACCAGGGTCCTATATAGCTGCAACATTACCTCTTGGCTCTTAAACTCAATCCCACGATTGATGAAGGCCAATACACCGTATGCCTTCTTAACCACAGAGTCAACCTGCACAGCAGCTTTGAGTGTCCTATGGACTCGGACCCCAAGATCCCTCTGATCCTCCACACTGCCAAGAGTCTTACCGTTAATGCTATATTCTGCCATCATATTTGACCTATCAAAATGAAACACCTCACACTTATTTCGGTTGAACTCCATATGTCACTCCTCAGCTCAGTTTTGCATCCTATCAATGTCCCGTTGTAACCTCTGACAGCCCTCCACACTATCCACAATACCCCCAACCTTTGTGTCATCAGCAAATTTACTAACCCATCCCTCCACTTCCTCATCCAGGTCATTTATAAAAATCACAAAGAGTAAGGATCCCAGAATGGATCCCTGAGGCTCACCACTGGTCATCGGCCTCCATGCAGAGTATGACCTGTCTACAACCACCCTTTACCTTCTGTGGGCAAGCCAGTTCTGGATCCACAAATCAAGTTCCCCTGAGTCCCATGCCTCCTTACTTTTTCAATAAGCCTTGAGAATGCCTTATCAAATGCCTTACTAAAATCCATATACACTACATCTACGGCTCTACCTTCATCAACGTGTTTAGTCACATCCTCAAAAAATTCAATCAGGCTCGTAAGGCACAACCTGTCTTTGACAAAGCCATGATGAATATTCCTAATCATATCATGCCTCTCCAAATGTTCATAAATCCTGCCTCTCAGGATCTTCTCCATCAACTCACCAACCACTGAAGTAAGAGATACAGAGAGTAAAGGAGAGGGCTCAGTACACAGCCTTGAGGAGCACCTGTGTTGCGTGTCAGAGGTAAGGGAGCCCACTCTTTGCACCTGCCTGCGATCTAACAGGAAGTCCAGGATCTAGCTACACAAGGCAAGTGAAGGCCAAAGTCTCTAGGCTTCTTGTCAGACCTGGAGGGAATTATGGTGTTGAATGCTGAACTGTAGTCCAAGAACAGCATTTTCATACACACATCTGGAGAAGATGGATGCTTAAGGACAGTGTGTAGAGCTGTGGCTATTGCATCATCTGTCGATCAGTTGTGTCAGTAGGCGAATTGTGGAGAGTCCAGTGTAGGTGGAAGCATGCTGCAGATGCAGTCCTTGACCAGCCTCTCAAAGCATTTGCTTATTATTGAGGTGCAACAGGACACTGGTCTTTCGGACATGTTACCTTGTTCTTTTTCGGTACAGGGACAATGGTGGATGTTTTGCAGCAGCAGGGCACTCTACACTGGGAAAGGGAGAGATTAAAAATATCTGTAAACACACCTAGCAGTTGTGCAATGCACATCCTGAGTATTTGCCCTGGGATGCTGTCAAGTCCCGCAGCCTTGTGACTGTTGGAAACACCTGTATACTTTGGCCTTGGAGATGACCAAACTGCTCGTCCCACCATCCGCAGGTCTCCTCAGGGGCTCAGAATTGGCAACATCGAATCGAGCGTAAAAAAGATTTAGCTCGTCTGGGAGCGAAGCATCGATGTTGGAAACTCCACTGCATTTGGCCCATCTTGTCTGTGCCGAACTATTTAAACTGCCTAGTGCCATTGACCTACACCCAGACCATAGCTATCCATAACCCTGCCATCCATGTACCTATCCAAACTTTTCTTAAACATTGAAATCAAGCTTGCATGCACAACTTATGCAGGTAACTCGTTCTATACTCTACCACCCCTCAGAGTGAAGAAGTTTCCCCTCATGTTCCCCTTAAACTTTTCACCAATCCCCCTTAACCCATCCAATTACATACAAATATCAGGATTACAGATATCAATAATTGATTACAAACAGTTTCTGGACCATCAAACCCTGCCTCACCATCAACATTTTGGACCAAATATTTTCAGGCTATTTTACTGTAGTAACAGCTTGCAAGAGTCTGAATGTGTCAGCAGATCATTTGTTCTAGTTGAACACACTGGAGAAATTGGCACAACTTTCAGAGAGCCGAATCCATGACAACAAATCATATACACAAGAGATTCTGCAGATGCTGGAAATCCAAAGACATTGAATGTGTTATGCATGACAGCAACTGCCTTTGTTAAACTACACACGTATGTAAATCTTGAAGCTGCTTTCAGTGATTATGGTGAACGCTGATACTTTTTTATATACTTGCAGCAGCAGCATATTTTACTCAAGTGTAATTTTCTATAAGCAATCCTTCCCTCTTCCACTGAATAAACATTCAGTTGACCAAAGAAGAATCGTTACAGGGATTCTGCCAGCCTCCTTACCCCAACTCCTCACCATCTACCTCTGCTCTGATACTATTCTAGGCCTCTCCCAAAGTCCTTCCTTTGGCTTTCTGGTCCACTGAACTTCCCCTGCACTGCCCACTCAGACACTCCCGTATTCATACCACCTCCACCTTGACTCCCCCACTGCTCAGGTACTCACCGATTCCCTTCCTTCTACCACTCCTTGACCTTCGCTGTTCCCCTCACAAACCTAACATATTCCCAGATGTCATTAGCCCATTCCTACTGCTCTGCCCTTAAAGTGCCGTTACCCTACTCTGTTTCTACACCTTCCTCCTTCCCATCTCCCCCCCGCGCCCCTTCCCCCTGCCCGTATCCACCCCCGCGCCCCTTCCCCCGCCCATCTCCCCCCGCGCCCCTTCCCCCCGCCCATCTCCCCCCGCACCCCTTCCCCCTGCCCGTATTCCCCCCGCGCCCCTCCCCCTGCCCGTCTCCCCCCCCGCGCCCCTTCCCCCTGCCCGTATCCACCCCCCGCGTCCCTTCCCCCTGTTCATTTCCCCTCACATCTTGCTCTTGCCCATCTCCCCCTCAGCCTTCCACCCACCCAGCACATACTTTCCCCTTCCCTCGTATTTCTCCTCCCCTTACCCTCGTCCTATGTGGACACACATTCAACGCTGAACCACTGCGGCCACAAACTTCGCTGACACCGACACTGCTTCAAACCGACGCTACAGCAGGCAGTCACCGGCACAACCCGCCACGGGAGTCGGTGCGAAACTGACCTTGAGCTTGTTTAACACGCCGCTGTTCTCCAAAGTTTGCACCAACAGATCCCGCAGCTCCGTGTCCTCCTCCGCCGACATATCGACAACAACCGCAACGAGCGCTCCGTCCCGACTCGCTCTTTCGCTACCGCTGCTCGCTTCCTCAGCACCGGAAGTAAATCAAATCGATATCATGGGCCGAAAGAGAGTTTCCCCCAACACTTATAGATGATGGTTGTAACCTTTAAAAATATTATAATATCGTCAGCTGTTAACTTTGAAACTGATTGGACGAAAAGTCAGACTCGAATCGAACGCTAGCGATAACGGTCTCCCCGCGGAGGGGCGCGCGAGAGCGGAGCGAAAGGCGGGAGCGAGGAGCGCGCTCCCGAGAACTCGCTCTCGGGTAATTTCTGCTACTATCACTGACATTCTCTTCCCCTGGGCCGAATTTACAGAAATTGTTTTCAAATCTGTTGAAGTGCAGTTTTACTGAACACGGTCCCTGGGCCATGGGCACTGGTCAACAGGTAACGAGCCGGATGGTTTCGAGAAGGCAAGTGGAGATGAAGAAGGAAAGCCCCCGTGTGCCCGTTACCTTGTTCGGCTGACCTGGCATTGGTGTGGTTCCACGATGTGAAGTTGAGATGCTTGCCAGCAAGTTAATTGACTGTTAATCTAAGTTTGGACCGTTACGCGAAGTAAACAAACTTTTACTGGTACCACACACACACACACACACTTACTGGTACCACACACACACACACACACACACACAATCACTCTCTCACCCCCCATACACACACATATACACAATCACTCTCCACACACACACACACACACTTACTGGTACCACACACACACACACACACACACACACACACACACTTTAACGCCTATACCCGCGAAGAAATGACATTTCGACTCTGGGAAAAATATCCTTACATCCCTCATCTACGTCTTCCGTAACTTTATATACATGGCCCCCCCTTAGCCTCCGACGCCCTCGAGAAACACCGAGTTCTTACATCTCCTTATAAGTAATATTCTCTAATCCAAGTGACATCCTGATAAATCTCTTGAATTTCTGTAGTTCTGAAGAAATTCGGAAAACCTCACGCCGGATTTCCATAAGACCCAGTAGTAGAATTAGTAATTAGAGCCTTCGGGCCATCGAATCTGCTCCATCATTCCAGCATAGCTGAGTTTTTACCTTCAACCCCATTCTCTTGCCTTCTCCCCAAAACTTTTGACACCCTTACTTGTCAAGAACCTGTCAACCCCCCGCTTTAAATATACCCAATGGCCTAGCCTGCACAGCTGTCTGTGGCAAAGAATTCCACAGATTCTCTGCCCTCTGGCTAAAGAAATTCTTCCTCATCTCTGGTGGAAAGGGGCATTCTTCTATTCAGAGCTGTGTCCTCTAGTCCTAGACTCTCCCAAAAAAAAGAGCTCCTTTTCCCGTAGATGCTGCTCGTCAACCCGCTGTAGATTGCTTGTTGCTTCATACGGAAAGGATGGGTTACTTCAGTTCGGCAAAGAAACAGGTCCTTTGTGCCACGATGTCTTTGCTGGCCATGATGCCAGATTAAACTCATCCCATGTGCTTTCATAGGTATGGAGTTCTGTGCATCTCCATTCCATGTCTGTTCACATTGCCCGTATAAGTGCCTCTTAAATGTTGCTAATGTGTCTTGCTTCCAGCACACCCCCTGGTACTGTGTGTGTGGAGGAGCAGAAGGGTGGGTAGGGAAGGGGAAACTTGCCTGAAAAATCATTAAACTTTCACCCCTCACTTTAAAGCTATGCTCTTTAGTATTTGACATTTCTACCCTGAGAAAAGATCTAAACACTCTGCACCTTTCCTAATCGTATGTACTGATAATTGTATAAACGTGTATCAAATTGCAAAATTGGTTTACTTTCATCAAGTGTAGAAAAGTACAGTGAAAACAGTGTCTTATATATTGTACATACAGATCAATTCATTGCGCAGTGCATTAAGGTAGTGCAATGTAAAACAATAAAGGTGCAGAATAAAGTGTCGAAGTTACAGAGTGCAATGCAGATCGACAGCCAGGTAGATTATGAAGTCAAGAGTCCACTTTATCAGAAGGGAATCATTCGGTAGTTTAGGATGGTGGTGAATATTGGTAGCTCCGGTTGGGGCATTTGGTACTGCGGTGTTCGCCGAGCTCGGCAATTAGTTTGCAGAAGTTTCATCGCAAGACCTTAGTGCGCGGTTGTTTTGGGAGCGGACGCGTTTATATAGCCTTCGCTTGCCTCGGTCCTGATTGGCTACCCCCGCAGTTGACCTTTGATTTCTATTGGCTCGCGTGTCTTTAGCTCTTCGGCGTTCATAGCTGGCGTCTGTTTCGATATGTTTGTTTACGGAGTTATTAGAAGAGAACCACGCTTCTAAAAGAATCCTCATGCCTGTTTCCTGTGCCAGAACCCCAGTTAAAGTGGTGTCCCTCTTGCTCTTCATGTACCGAGATCAGCGACAGTGGATCTTGTCTCCGTACCGCCAGCCAGTTTATGTTCCCGTAAACGAGTTGAGAGCTTAGGTCCAATGTGTCCGACGTAGCTCTTGTGGCAGTCTCCACAGGTGATCCTTTCACAGTTCAGTGCCCTTGTCGGTTGCCTTTAATGGTACATTGGTTCTTGAGACAAGGTTCCTTTAAAGTCGCCATTGGGTGCTAGGAATTAAAATGTTTGACCATCGGGAAATTCCGCTCTTGCTGAATGAAGCGGCGGTACTCAACAATGCGTTCCCCCCATTTACGCCGGGTTTCACCAACATCGGGAGCACCGGATACAGTAGGCGACCCCAACGGATTAGCAAGTGAAGTGTTGCCTCACCTGGAAGGGGCCCAGAGTAGAGGGAAGGGAGGAAGTAAATGGGTAGGTGTAGCATGAATGGACAAGGGAATCAGTGAGGGAGCAATCCCTGTGGAAAGCGGAGAGTGCGGGAGGAGGTGTGACAAATGAATTTAAGGGCAGGGTGGAAGTTGATGAAATCGACGAGTTCAGCATGGGTGCATGAAGCAGTAGCAATACAGTCAAAGTAGCGGAGGAGAAGTTGGGGAGTATTACCGGGGAAGACTTGGAACATGGACTGTTTTATGTAGCCAATAAAATGGCAGGCATAGCTGGGGCCTATGTGGGTGCCCCTATTACCTTGAGTCTAGAGAAGGCGGGAAGAGACGAAGGAGAAATTGTTGAGGGCGAGGACCAGTTCTGCCAAACAGGAGGGTGTTGGTGGAGGGGAACTGGTTAGGTATTCTGTTTTAGAAAGACGCAGAGAGCTAAAAGTCCTTCTTGATGGGGGATAGAATTGTATAGGGACTGGATATCCATGGTGAAAATAAAGTGGTCAAGGTCAGAAAATTGAGAAAAAAGAGAGCATGTGAGGTGTCACAGATGTAACTGGGAAGGGACTGAACAAAAGGATAGAATGGAGTCGGGGACTGCGAACATGAGTTCAGGGGGAGGGGAGCAGGCAGGAACAATGGGCCTACCATCATTAATGGCAGATAGTGGGACTTGCCAATCCTGTATGTATAGAATGTTTAAAAGGAAAATGGTGGAAAATTAAACAGTCAGACACCATCTGTAGAAAGAGAATCAGTTAATGTTTTAGACAAGGTTCCTTCATTTTATTTGAGAAAGAAATAATTTATTTTGGGTAGAGAGTTCTAAAGACTTGGAACCCTTTTGGGAAAAAAAGCACATCATCTCTGTTGTAAATTGGAAACTACTTGCTTCTTTTACATACACGAGTCCTATTTCTGGATGCACCCACAAGAAAAAAAGCACGTCATTTCTCTGTCAAGAACTGCAGGGTTTAACATGCTTCCATCATTTCCCCTGTCTTCTAGACTCCAGTAAATACAAACCTTACTGCTCCAACCTTTAGTCATAAAACGTAGCACCTTTTCCAGTATTGTAAACCTCTTTCAATGATTGTCCTTCCTCAAGTATAGAGAGAGCTCTTCAATCCAGAAGCTAAAGACCACGTTGGGATGCTCTGTGTAGCAGAGAGGAAGGACAGCTGCTAGTGCCACCATTTGAAGAGCTGGCAATGGTGGAAAAGATTTTGGATCCCCAAAGTACACATTAGTGCCAGACAAAATGGCTTAACCTTGACAGTGACTTCACATTTTCTCAGGCCCATTTAAGCCAATATATTTGCAAAGTAGTAAACAAATTACAATGCCCACAGGAATGTAAATTTCCTCTAAAATGTATATTTTTATGAACAAAACTCCTTACAGGCCCTTTCCCTCAACTACCACTTCATTGTGCTATTTTGAACTTTTCTTCCAACTATCAATACATCTGGACATGTTCACAACTTGAAAACTTCCTATAAAAGGACCATCATATTTAACATTAGTTATAAATAGATCAATAAGCTTTCACATCCCCATAAGCTGTTACTCCAATCACATCCCCTACCCTTGCTGTGCCATTGATATTTCACCCGTTCTCATAGGGATTATTTTGGTCATCAAAAGCATTCATTAGATCTGGGACATTCAGAACCCAAATCAGGTTTATTCACATTGACATTAGACATGATTTGTTATTTTGTGGCAGCAATACTGTGCAGACATAATAAATTATTACAAATTACAATCAAAAATAAATACTGTAGTGCAAAAAAGGAATAGCTAGGTGTTCATGGTCTGTTCAGAAATCTGATGATAGAGGGAAGGAAGCTGTTCCTAAAAGATTGATTGTGGGTCATTATGCTCCTATATTTCATCCCTGATGGTGGTAATGAGAAGGCATGTTACAAATAGTCCTCAGTGTTGGGGAGGCATGTGCACATGATGGACCTGGCTGAGTCTACCAACCTCTGAAGCAACTTGTATTCCTGTACATTGGCACCTCCACATCAGACAGTGATGCAAACACCCAGAATCTCTCCATTTGTAGATATTTGCCAGTCTCTGCTGCCACACCAAATCTTATCAAACTCCTAATGAAGTATAGCCACTGACGTGCCTTTATCATCATTACACCAATATGCAATCATAGATCCTGTGAGAGCTTAACGGCCAGGAACTTGAAAGTGTTCTCTCTTTCCACTGCTGGCCCTCAATGAGGAGTGTGTGAGTTCTCCCACCTTCTTTTCCTGAAGTCCACAGTTAATTCCTTGGTCTTGCCGATGTTGAGTGCAAAGTTATTGTTATGATACCACTTGACCAGCATATCTACTTTGCTCACATACTCTTCACTCTCTGCTGTGGCTAGGCACAGCTCAAACGGCATCTATAAAATTGCCGATGATTTCACCATCTGAAATTCTGCCAATGAAAGTGGCGACATCAGCAATTTTATAGATGCCGTTTGAGCCACAGTTAGTAGTGTAGAGAGGGCTGAGCACACATCCTTGAATTGCACCTGTGTTGTCACCAAGATGTTATCACTGATTTGTCCTGACTGTGGCTTCCTGATGACAAAGTCAAGAATGCACTTGCAGCCAGGTACAGAGGCCCAGGTTTTGAAGCTCGTTAATTAGTTCTGAGATCATGGTGTTGAATAAACCGCAGCCTGACATAGATGTCACTGTTGTTCATGTGGTCCAAAGCCCATTGGAAACCCAGTGATTTGGATCCGCTGTGACCTTGTTTTAGTGAAAGGCAAATTGAAGTGGGTCCAGGTCCTTACTCAAGCAGGGGTTAATTCTAGTCTTGACTAATCTCTCAAAACACTTCATCTCAGTAGATGTGATTTGAGGCAACTCTTCTTGGGCACTGATATAAATGATGCCTTTTTAAAGCAGGTGGGAACCTCTACCTGCAGCAATGAGTGGTTTAAGATGTCAGATTCCAAAGACATACAGCTCAATAGGTTAATTAGTCACGTAAGTGTAATTGGGTGGCACGGGCTTATTAGGATGGGAGGGCCCATTACCATGCTACATCCCTAAATAAAACAGTAACAGCCCTTGAACACTCCAGCCAGCCAGTTAGTTGGCGTAGGTTTTCAGTCCCCTGCCAGGTCTACCATCTGAACCTGATGCCTTGCAAGGCTTCACCCTCTTGAATGATGCTCTGAGACCGAGATTACAGGGTCACCTTACTTTGTGAAGGCTTGTCATATGAGAAGTGTTTGATGGTTCTGGGCCTCTGCTCATTAGAATGCAGAAGAATTGTCGGTGGGGGGGGGAGGGGGAAGAGGCAGAAATCTCATTGAAACCTGTCGAATGTTGAAAGGCCTCAACAGAATGGACGTGGAGCGGATGTTTCCTATGGTGGGGAAATCAAGACCAGAGGTACTGCATCAGATTAGAGGAGGATCCTTTTAGAACAGAGATGAGGAGGAATTTCTTTAGCCAGTGAGAGGTGAATCTGTGGAATTCATGCCTCAGGTGGCTGTGAAGGCCAAGTCATTTGATATACAGTATTTAAGATTCTTGAAAGCCAGGACATGAAAGGATACGGGGAGAAGGTAGGAGATTGAGGCTGAGAGGGAAAATGGATCAGCCACGATGAAATGGCGAAGCAGACTCGATGGCCCAAATGGCTTAATTCTGTTCCTTTTTCTTATGGATTATTACAGGTGTAGTTTCAACATGTGCATAAAAAGCACCTAGCTCACTGAGGAGTGAAACATCACCATCACATACAGGAATTATGTGAGGGTTTTTTCTCTCATCGCACTCCACTTATACTTCATATTCAGTTTTCATATGAATCACAGATTAACTTCCAGCTTCCATATTTGTGTTAAATGTGGAACACAGAACACACTGTACAAGTTCACTGTACCCGTCAAAATGCACCACTGCTGGAGTCCGCTTAATTCCTAAGGTGGAACCAAATTTTTCAGAGGTTGTCCAGTGGCTGCGAAGAAAAAACATAAATCACCTGATCTGACTTAAATTCATGTGTTTGGCTGTAGTGACAACATGCATGCAGTAAATTAACTTCCCTCTTTCAAAATTATTTGTTTTAATGTTTTTGATACTCCATTGCAGAAAATTTAATCATTCATTTCTAAAATTTAAATGATCAGGAATATTAAACACTCTTCCATCTCTGGCAACTGGCAGTCTTTAGGTTCAGGATTAAATGGCCATTAAAGGTTTTCATAGAATTAAACAGCATACAAACAGTGTAACTTGTTCACACTGAACAAGATTTTCTGTAAATGGAGGGGGTATTTGGGCCTTAGAAGGCTAAGTGCAAGAGTTTGGGACTAGACTGGCGGAGATTATGGGCAGCACCGACTTAGTAGGTCATAAAGCTTGTATCCATGGTATATATGGCTGATATCGCTGAAAACTTTCCCCATTCATATACCTGTTCAAATGTCTTTTATACTTAATTATACCTCCTTCAACTACCTCCTCCGGTAGCTCTTTCCATATACTCATTTTCTCCATTTGAAAATCCTGTTCCCAAGATCCGCGTTTAATCTGTTGATCTCACTTGAAACCTATCCCTCTAGCTGCTTCATGCAACTACCATCAGGAGCTACAGAAGCCAAATTAAAACCAGCTTTAACCATTTGGTTCTTGAACCAACTGGCACAACCCTAATCGTTATCATAATATAGCAATGCTATGCTCTCTTTGCACTAAAATGTCTTTTTTGTCCTAATCTTATTCTTTCTCATAAAATTGCGTATAATTTCTCTTCTGAATGCTATAAACTACTGCAATTTAGCCTTTTATTATGCCTGAGCATACATGTACTTGCGTGAGACAATTAATTCAACTTTTATATTTCCTGAACCTGGGAAAAAGACCATCTTCCCTATCCATGCCTATCAATTTCATAAACTAAGATCTCTCCTCGGTTTCCACTCAACAGATTGTTCCAGCTTATTCAATCTTACCTTGCATCTCAATCCCTTAAAAGTGCGGTGAAGAGAAGGGGTAAGAGACTGGGAAATGGAAAAAGGGGGCGGGGTGTTGGAAAATTATCGCAAGTTAAGAGATGTTCATGCCACTGGGTTAGAGGCTACCAAGTGAAATAAGACCATAAAACATAGCAGAATTAAAGCAGTTGGCTCAGAGTCTGCTCTGCCATTCCATCTTTGCTAATTTATTACCCCTCTCAACCTCATTCTCCCGCATGAAAAATCTAGCTTCCTTACTAATCAAGAACATATTAACCTATGACTTGGCTCTTCACAGGCATCTGTGGCAATAAATTCTACAGATTCACCGCCCTCTGACTAAAGAAATTCCTCCTCTTTTTCTAATAGGACATTCTTCTATTCTGAGGCTGTACCCTCTGGTCCCCGACTCCCAAATGATGGTGTTGATCCTCCAACCTGAGAATGGCCGCATTGTGTCAGTAGACAAGGCCATGGACCAACATCAGAATATGAATAATTAGTACGATTGAAATGGTCTGCCACCAGGAAATTGTTCTGATGCCCCTCATCTTTCCCTTTTTCCCACGATCCACTGTCCTCTCATCAGATTCCTTCTTTAGCCCTTTACTGTCATGGTCCTGGCTGGCATTTCCCACCTTTTCCCTTTCCTCCCTAATTGGTCCTTAATCCCCACACTTGATTCCCAATCTTTCCCAATTCCTCTCAATCACCAGCACCTGGTTTCCATTAGCCACCGGAGGATAAGACCCCAACAGCTCCGGTCAGCCCTTGCCAGATTGTTGGTCGACTCTCAGAAAGAGGAACCTTGCTCCAAGTCTTCAACACCGTATCTCTTCGTGAACCAAGCCTCCCTAGTCCTGACTCAGCCTGGTCTCAATTCTGCGCTCGCTACGGAGATTCTGCCTCCTGATCCTGCCTCCATGTCAGAGTCCTGCACTTGGATACGTTTTTCCTGCCATGTCTGTGTAACATTTACCTGTCCCACCTATCACCCCCAGTTCATTTCATCCACCCTTCCCCAACCACCCACCTGGTCTCACTCATCACCTGCCAGCTTATGCTCCTTCCCTCCTCCCATCTTTCAGCGCTCTTGAAGGAACTCAGCCCTAAGCATATACTCTATTTCTCTCTATGGATGTTGCCTGACCTGCAGAGTTCCTCCAACATTTTGTGTGTGCTGTTCTGGATTTCCTGCATCTGCAGAATCTCATGTTTATCTCTACATTAAAATTTGCTATGCTCTTGCTGATACACTTCTCACAACTCAGTGCCATTCAGCTTTGTATCATTAGCAAACTGCGATATCTTACACTTAGCCTCTTCATCCAAGTCAATGTTATCGATTGTGAATTGCTGGAGACCCAGAGCTGATCCCTGTGGCAATCCCCTACCCTCTTCCTTAATGAACATACATTTTTCCAATCTGTGTGAACAGTTGTAGCATTTACAGAACTTTGCTAGTTTTTAAAACATTAATTGGAACAGTGGGACAGATGACGACTTATGAACATTAGTGATAATTAACAAACACGAGGAAATCTGCAGATGCTGGAAATCCAAACAACACACAAAATGCTGGTAGAACACAGCAGACTAGGCAGCATCTATAGGGAGAAGCGATGTCCACGTTTCGGGCCGAGACCCTTCATCAGGACTAACCGAAAGGAAAGATAGTAAGAGATTTGAAAGTAGAGGGGGGAGGGGGAAATGCGAAATGATAGGAGTAGACCGGAGGGGGTGGGATGAAGCTAAGAGCTGGAAAGGTGATTGGCAAAAGTGATAGAGCTGGAGAAGGGAAAGGATCATGGGACGGGAGGCCTCAGGAGAAAGAAAGGAGGGTGGGGGGAGCATTAACAGAAGTTAGAGAAGTCAGGTTGGAGGAACAACACCTTATATACTGGCTGGGTAGCCTCCAACCTGATGGCATGAACATTGACTTCTCTAACTTCCGTTAATGCCCCCCTCCCCTTCTTACCCCATCCCTGACATACTTAGTTGTTTGCCTGTTCTCCATCTCCCTCTGGTGCTCCCCCCACCCTCCTTTCTTCCTCCTGAGGCCTCCCGTCCCATGATCCTTTCCCTTCTCCAGCTCTGTATCACTTTCGCCAATCACCTTTCCAGCTCTTAGCTTCATCCCACCCCCTCCGGTCTACTCCTATCATTTCGCATTTCCCCTCCCCCCTCTACTTTCAAATCTCTTACTATCTTTCCTTTCGGTTAGTCCTGACGAAGGGTCTCGGCCCGAAACGTTAACATCGCTTCTCCCTATAGATGCTGCCTAGCCTGCTGTGTTCTACCAGCATTTTGTGAGTGATAATTAAACCAACTTTTCCCCACACCAAACTGCACAGCTTCTACATATGTAGCTGTATATATCTGAGGAGATACATAATCAACTGAATATGAAACCCTATCAAAACCTCCCTCTTCTCCAACTGTGGCAACCTGAGACTAAATCAGAACATAGAACCTGCTAACTTTGTTAACCAAGGTTAACAAATGCTTCAAATAGTAATTGAGTTTGGCATCGGTATATACAGCTCAGTTACACAGTAACTTGAAATAGGAAACCTTTGATGGGAGTAGAAAATCACAAAGAAATTTGCAATAAAAACAGAAAATGCTGAAAGCACTCAGCTAGAACAGTCAATATCTGTTAGTCCTTTTGTCAGACCAGAATGAGAACTGTAATTTAAACTACAGTACAGATTGTCCATTCATTTTGATGACTACTGCTGTAAAAAAAAAACACCATTAATACGTTTCTTTACAAGAATCAACAAGGCACAAAGTGACTAACTGTGCCACAACCCCTTTGGCATGATCATTACACTGGGTAATGCAAGATCAGTATAAAATGTAAATGTGAATTACAGTTGCATCTTATTTGAACAATGCAAACATATTGCCTGCTCATAACAAGTATTGCATTACTTAAATAAAAGTTTCCCATCCATAACAATAGGAGAGCACTTGCACCCTATGGAGTAGACCAAGCTAATTAATTTGAAAAAGGAGCACGTGGCCAGTGAAAGTCAGCTTGGTCATACTTGGGCAGATTGAATCAAGTTTCTTGAAAACAAACAGTAACTATTTTCCAAATCTTCCACAGAAATTTAAAAAAATGGAATAAGATCAAAGTTTTTAAGAGCCATGCCATAAAACCTGAGTTTGAGAAGGTCCTTAAACTAAAGGTGGTTTCTATGTCAACATTATTTAAAAAAAACAAAATGCAGTCCTTTTCACGTGATAAATTATCTTTAATTACATTCATATTACACATACATTTTTCCAACAGCTGGTGCAATACTCTGAAGCAGTTTTGCTTGGCTGATTTATCCTGTGGTGTTGCATGTACATCCTTAACTACTTCATATGTTTCACACCACCTGCACAAAAAGTTCCACACTTGATGGCCAATGACAAATTGAGGAAATGGAAAGCAGGTTAATTTACTAAAGCAAAATCTCCTCTTTTGCATCACAAACAATGCAAGCATGCCAGATTAATAATGCGATATACATTCAAAAACATCAACACATTACAACTGGTAAAACTTACAACTTGCTACCAAATTTTTTTTTTAAATTCGGTACCCAATGATATTCCCTAAAAGGATGCAAACGTATTCCCTAAATTGCTCTGTAATAGCAAAGTATATTAGACTACACGTTACAACTGTTAAGGAAGTACTTTGGTCCCTGAGGAAGTACTTTAGTTCCTCTTCAGCAGAATGTTTTTTCTCCACCTTAATAATCAGAATAATTTCATGCTATCCTAATTTCATTAACATTTTGTATTGCAAAATTAAATTCTCCTCAAAAATCAGACCTCTCAGACTTCAACATTCAATGAATGGCTTATTCTTACATGTATTGCAAATACACTGGGTAAGGACAGTTAGCAAAATAACCTGAGATCTTCACAAGGAGAAAACTTCTCTGCAGGAAATACCAAGACATATAGACAATTTGAGCATGGATGTGTCTTACCAAGGATGAACATGAGTGGACCACAGTTCATTAATGCTGGAGAGCGAAGGCAAGAGAGCGTGAAGTGTAAGCACTGAAAGTAACCTGTCTATATCCTTCCATACCATCCACAGTATTTTCATATTTAGTTTTTGCTTGACAAGTAAAATCAAGAATGCACTTTACTGGTCTTAAACATTAAAAGTCATTTATACTTTTAAAAATATTAACAACCATATACACAGAACTTCAGTTTAGAGTTACTACCTTAAGTTGTACGAAAAGTGATCAAGCATTTCTGTACTACAAGGTTTCACTTGCAAATGAAAATATTCTGAGCTCATTTGGGAAGAGATCAGACGCTGAAAATGTACTTAAGACAAGAGTCAAACTGCCTGCTTAGTTTTCTAAGGCTTCATCACAGAAACTTGATGGCGGCACATGCAATTACTCAGTTGCGAAAACCACTAATTAGCAATTTCAGTGCTGGTGTTACGGTTTCCATATTTGTGGTGGATGATCAGTAGTACAACTCCCAGGAAGAAGCAGATAGAACCAACAGTGATGTAAGCAATCCCCAGGAACGGATTCTTTCCTCCCATCCAAGAAATGGTGCTCAAGATCATTCTTTTTCGTCCATGAAAGCTATCGACGGGATAATCTGAACATGGTATAGGAATACTTAATTGTTTTTTAACTTTACACTTTCAACTCTGCACCTAATTTAACTGAGGTATTCTTAAAGGTGCCAATATGAACAAAGCCCATGCTTATTGTGTTGCAGCCTTCTATAATAAGAATATTGGCAATTGCTCAGCTTTCTAAAATATACTCACAGCTCTGCTGTATAAATGCAGTGTTGGCATTCTTGCTAAATGTACCTTCACGTGGCATCAAAACTGATAACTGAATATATTCTGAAAGAGAAGCCTGATCAAGATAACTACAACTCAATATTTCAGCTATCACAGCACAGATGTAGTAAAAAAGAACTTTAAATATTCATGACACACTTTGAATATGAATACAACACATTCCATTCTTTTCTTAAGTCAATTTCATTTGTAATGTTCTATCTTGTAATACAAGAATCACAGTAGTTTATCACAATAGTCTTTTGAAGTAGTTGTTCTTATTTTCTGGCTGTACTATGACTCATAATCAAGTTCTGTTCAGTGATAATCTTTCTAAATCTCTCATTATTGTAATCAAACACAGGCAGTGCACCTGACACTAATCTGTCTGTACATTCACAAGCCAATTATCAGACCTCCTAGTGCATTATATGCATGAGCTTATTTATAGAACTTCTTTTACAGCAAGTCAGCAAACATGAATAGAAAATAAAACAAAAATACGCCTCTAAAAAGGTTTCTCTAATCCTTTGTCAAACTGAATCAAAGCCGTTCAATAAAGTGTTGACATTAAACATGTCAAAAGATGGTCAATACTTATCTTCCAGATGGAGTCAAACTTACAATAATAATCTTCATTCCACCATAAAGTATAATATAAAAGTCTTTGAGAATACCTTTAAAATTTCAGAGTCTTGGGAAAAGTAGAAAAACTTTTCTCACATTAACATATGTACTAACATTTTTGGAGTAGCACACAAAAGTGTTGACTTTGAATGTGTTTTTCCTGGTGTTAATGAAATAGAACAGCTCTAAAAAAAAAAGGATTAAGTTTTAAATCCAGTAACCTTGAAAGTTATAGCTAATGCAACTCAGAGGCCGACCACTGGTTTGGTCAAAAATCCATTTCCAAATCGACAAATATGAACTGGAACTCACCATAGCATCTTTTTCAGTTTCATTTTTCATTACTGTAACTGTTAATTTGGCCAATAATTTTTGGTACATTCTTCCTGTTCCCTTATCATTCCATCTATTAATAAAATGCTAAAAGTGTGAAATGAAAGACAGTAAAGGCCACTACTTAATAACAGGAGTCCAAAGCCAATTCTGTATAAATACATTGTTAGGTGCATAACGCACAAGAATGCTACTTAAACACAAGAGATTCTGCAGATGCTAGAAATCTGGAACATCCAGTATTTTCTCCCCCTCCCCCTTTTCCATTCCACATTCTGACTTCACTCTTACGCCTTCTCTGTTCCACACCCGCCTATCACCTTCTTCCCTTTCTCCCATTGTGCACTCTCCTCTCCTATCAGAGCCCTTGATCTTCAATGGCTTATGTTTTCTGCCTATCACCTCACAACTTCTCACTTCAACCCTTCCCACCTACCTTCACCCTCACATGGTAACACCTATCACCTGTCAACTTGTATGCCTCTCCCCCCACCTTCATATTCTGGCTTCTGCCCCTTCATTTCCAGTCCTGATAAAGGGTCTCAGCCCAAAATGTCGACCTTTATACCTCTCCATAGACCTGCCAAGTTCCTCCAGCTTCTTGTGAATGCTACTTAAATGTGGTAAACCTTGATGGATTATGGGGGAAACTTGAAATTTACTTTTTTATATATATAGCGTGTCTCACCAATCAGCCCGTCATTCAGCCATTCTTGTCTGCCATGTGATGTCAGGATTGGTCTCCTTTCGGATTAACCGGGTCACGACATGAATGTTCCTGACTGATAGTTGAATGCATCAGCAAGGGAGATGAGGCTGAGTACAGGGCTACGGTGGGAAACTTTGTCACATGGTGCGAGCAGAATCATCTGCAGCTTAATGTGAAAAAGGCTAAGGAGCTGGTGGTGGACCTGAGGAGGGCTAAGGCACTGGTAACCCCTGTTTCCATCCAAGCGGTCAGTGTGGACATGGTGGAGGATTACAAATACCTGGGGGTACGAATTGACAATAAGCTGGACTGGTCAAAGAACACTGAGGCTGTGTACAAGAAGGGGCAGCGCCATCTCTATTTCCTGAGGAGACTGAGGTCCTTTAACATCTGCCAGACAATTCTGAGGATGTTCTACGAGTCTGTGGTGGCCAGTGCTATCATGTTTGCTGTTGTGTGCTGGGGCAGCAGGCTGAGGGTAGCAGACACCAACAGAATCAACAAACTCATTCGTAAAGCCAGTGATGTTGTGGGGGTGGAACTGGACTCTCTGACGGTGGTGTCTGAAAAGAGGATGCTGTCCAAGTTGCATGCCCTCCTGGACAATGACTCCCATCCACTCCATAATGTACTGGTTAGGCACAGGAGTACATT
This sequence comes from Hemitrygon akajei, assembly GCF_048418815.1. Lineage (NCBI taxonomy): Eukaryota > Metazoa > Chordata > Chondrichthyes > Myliobatiformes > Dasyatidae > Hemitrygon > Hemitrygon akajei. The sequence continues at coordinate 113,188,447 of NC_133130.1, read as the reverse complement.
CAGCCAGAGACTCATTCCACTGAGATCTAACACTGAGCGTTACAGGAAGTCATTGCTGCCTGTGGCCATCAAACTTTACAACTCCTCCCTCGGAGTGTCAGACACCCTGAGCCAATGGGCTGGTCTTGGACTTATTTCCACTTGGCATGATTAACCTATTATTATTTAATTATTTATGGTTTTATATTGCTATATTTCTTCACTATTCTTGGTGCGGCTGTAATGAAACCCAATTTCCCTCAGGATCAATGAAGTATGTCTGTCTGACCCTTTTTTTTACGAGGCCGAGTGGCTAGCTCAACGCTCAACCCGGCACAATGGAAAGCGTGCTGGGGGGGGGGCCCCGACTTGGATTTGAACTCGGGAACCTTTGCTCTGGAGTCCGACGCTAATGCCATTAGCCAGCCACTTGAAAATCACAGATAAAAACTTTTGTTAATACACAGAATGAAGGATACTGTAGGTAACATGCAGAGTATAATTTCCATGCTGCAGTGTAGGTGAATATGAATCCTTTTTCTCAATAAGCCTGTACAGCTTACGGAACGTGGGCAAAGCTGCAGTGCGCATCCACACTATGAAATCTTCATTTATGAATCCATTGTTGTCCTTTTCCTCTGGATCCAGTTCATACACTGGTTTAGGCCAGTTCACAGGTTTTGTAGTACCTGTAACTCCAGAAAAACATTATATTGCTTTTTCACCAGTTATACAACATTAATGATTTCTACTCAACAAATACAAAGCATTTTTAAGTTGCCAAGAAATTTTTGAATTAAAACCTGTAACATAGCTTTCAATGAAGACATCCTTTTAACAACTTATTCCATTCAGAAAATTTGTAGACTCAATTGACTTTAGTAAAGATTTTAGGATTTTTGTACCTTCATTGAGTGAAAAAATTGTTCCTTATATTAGTCACTCATTTTAAGAAAAAAAGAATAATTTATTTCAGTATGGTTGCCCTTAAACATTCACTTTTTCTTCCTCCATAGATAATGCCTAATTGATACCTTTTTCATACATCTGATACTTAAAATTTTAGCAGCCATATGTATTTAATGATGGTAATAGAATGTCTTTGCCTACTGTATCACCCAATTACAGTTGTAATTTTTAAACATCAAGTGGTCACATTACAGAAAAATTGCAAACATAGAAAACCACCCACATTATAATTTTCAGTAAAACAAAGCCCTTTTCCCCATTGAATTCCATTTTATAAGTGCGAATTTATATTTCATATGGGATGTTTTGTGTCTTACATCAAGTTATTTTATCAGTGATGACAATTTATTTATTGAGATACAGCGCAGTATACCGGTAGGTTCTTCTGGCCCTTTGAGCCGTGCTGCCCAGCAATCCCCCTGGCCTAATCAAGAGACAATTTACAATGACCAATTAACCTACTAACTGGTAGTATGGAAGGAAACCAGAGCACCCAGAAAAAACCCTCACGGTCTCAGGGAGAATGGACAAACTCCTCACAAGCATTGGCAGGAATTGAACCTGGCTCACTGGTACTGCAAAGCGTTGTGCTAACTGCTACATTATCGTGCCACCCCTACCACTATTTAACAGCTGAGGCCAACTTTAGATTCGAGGGATGGACGAGGCTTGTGCAAAAAAAATTCTTAAATTGAGTTGATTAAGTTGGCATTCACAGCAGAGTCCTTCTCCAGTCCAAGGATACGTCAACAGACGTCTCAGAGTGCACCACAGTTGCACTCTTCATCTGTGGGGCATTTTCTCTGAAACACAAGGCTTATGGCTTAAGAAACAGTTTACAAAATGGAGATGTCAGGGAATGGGATGCGATTTCAGGATTGGGGTTCACGTGCGAGTAGTGGTGGAAAAGGAGTTCAGGAAGCAATGGTTAAAGTAGAAGTGGAGTAAAAGATGAGAGATTACTTTAAGAATAAGGCCACTGTGGCAGCACTGCACTCAGATGTCGGTTCACATGTCCTCAAACTGGAGAGGCTGATTTTACTGCCCACAGCTTTGAGTGAGGAAAAATTTTAAAAATCCCAAATCCTAAAAAATAACAAAATTGTATTTATTAAAACAAGAAGTTCTGCAGATGCTGGAAATATTGAGCAATACATATAAAATGTACAAAAATGTCAGACAGCATCTATGGAGGGGCATAAACTGTCGACTTTTCATCATGTCTGGAAAGAAAGGGGCAGAAGCTAGAAAAAGGTGAGTAAAAATAAATTTTACCCCAACATAAATTCCATAAGAGCGAATTTTATTATGTATCACAAAATTATAGGTGTTGATTTGTAAATTCCACAAGGGTGTATTTCCACGGCCCAAATGACTGTAATGCATTAAAATATATTCAAAGAATTACTTTTTTAAAACAAAGTTTCTATATTTTGTTGAAAGGTTAAAAAAATAAACCGAGTACTAATATTAAACATTTGCACATTTTAAGAAGCCTTACATTAAATCGAAGAATTAATCTAATTATTCTGAACCTATCACATAATTGGATGACCCATCAGTACCAAGAGTGATCTTTATGAACCAAAATCACTAGATATTTACAAAGTTAGATTACCTTTGAAGATATAAGATAAATTGGATGCCCCAGATGGGTTCCTGAACTTAACATTCTTGTCTGTCCACCATGCAATGCCTTTCTTGATTAGAGGAATCTCCATTTTAGTGCCATTATCAACATAGTACAACTTTAGAGTATCTAACAATGAGAAATCAAAGATTTGTCTGTTAAGATGCAAAAAATACTGATACTGTGTCAAAATAAAAGCATCACAAAAGTTTAGTAACCAGTTTAAAGCTTGCAATCTGCATAGGAGACCAAAAGTTAGTAGGTAGCCTGGGGAGTTACTCAATGAGAAATTTGGAAAATGAATCAAAACTAAATAAAATAACTTACCACCAAATATACCATTTATCTTCTGTGATAATGTACCTTCTAAAGTTGCTCATTTTTATAATCTTTATAATAGACCAAGAAAGAATCTAATATTCAAGAACTAACAACTGCCTGGAGCATTATTATTTAATCCCAGGTATCAAGAATAAATCAGAAAAGTAACTCTTCCTGAAGGTTGGTGAAGATCGGATTTGACGTAATTTTGCTGTTTAACAACATCTATTGTCTACTTTGTCTCATGAGTCACTGAAAATTAACATGACACTGATGTTTATTTACTCATTTATTTGACAATACAGTGCAGAGTAGACCCTTCAGGTTGCACTGTCCCAGCAACTTCCCAACAATCCCAGCCCAACCCTAATACCAGGAAGGATCAACATTCAGTATAGGAGCAGGGAATTAAATTGGATCAATAAGTTGGAAAATTGTAAAGCACTATGTTAAGCAAATTAACACTTAACTCCATATGGTTATGATGATATCAACCTAGGCCCGAGAGGCCAGCATCGTGCATTTTCATGCCTTACAAGGCGCAGAACAAAAGACTGTGTGGCGCGCCACTCCTCACACAGACATTTTGCAGTATTTTTCTTTATTTTACGAGGTTGAGTTGCGAGCTCAACACTCAACCCGGCATGGATGGAAAGCGTACTCGGGAATGGCCCTACTGGATTCGAACCCAGGAACCTCCGTTCCGGAGTCCGGAGCTGATGTCATTGCACCACCAGCCGACCTAAATATTAAATACGAGATAACCTTGACCATTTTTATTATCATTGCAATTACCCAGTGCCTGGTATTCCTCCATTATATAGTGAGTCACTCAACCTACCTGGGGTCTCTTTCCCAAACCAATTTGAGGACTCATAGTATTACTACTTAAACCTCTCAGGCTTGCTGTGTCCAATTCTTCCAGGTCTAATCTCAGTTTCTCCAAAATATATACTTTGCTACTTCCACCAGGTCTCTATTCTGCCACTCAAGCCCGATAGCCCAGTGCAAAGTGCTTCAACTATTTCTGTTACCAACCAGATCACCCACTAGTCCATGGGTCCTATGCACGTTGCAGCTGCTCTCAAGCAGCACCTAACCTACACTCCAGATCACCACCTTACCACATACACGACCTCTCAAATCTTCAATACCTACTGTTTCAACAGATTATGAACACAAATATTCAGATAAAATGCACCATAAAACAAAGATAGATTCAGATTCATGTTGCTAACTTGTAAAAGTCAGCTCCTAGAATAATAGTAAAGCAGGTCATTGTGTACCCTAATGTGTTCTTCCAGATTTCATTTTACAAGAACAAATAGCTGGGACACACTTATTTGCCAAGTGAATTCAGTATTCCTTTACAACCAACCATGTTAGATACAATCTACAGAATGTCCTTCTCTTTGATGTTAAAGTTTCTGTACTTTTGATTCTACATACCATTAAAAAGGCTGTTTGCAATAGCTCCACAAGGGGCAATTGGTGATCCACCAGACGTGCGATATGGTTCACATTCCTTACTGGGATCCTGTGGGGAGGGGAAAGTGCAATTTATATTTTCAAGACTCCAAACCTCAACATAAACAAAGCTACAAATTGACATCTCAAAGGCAACACGAGTGAATCTGCAGATGCTGGAAATAAATAAAAACACAAAATGCTGGCGGAACTCAGCAGGCCAGACAGCATCTATGGGAGGAGGTAGTGACGACATTTCAGGTCGAAACCCTGACACCTCAAACATATTTGATACAATAATGGATAAAAAAATTGAATATTTCTATTGGATTTACATTTCACCAAAATCTCAAATGCTTCATTTAAGAATTGGAGGGCAGATGCTGAAATAAGTATGTTAGATTTTTTATGTAAAGAGGAGCACACCCTAAACAGAGAGGATATAAGTGAGTGGAGATTAAATAATTAAGGAACAGAAATGCAAAAGTTAGGTAATAAAGAATGAACACAACTGATTATGACCAAATTATATTTACATTGTTGATGAAACAGAAAGATTAAAACAATTAAACTAGATACAAATTGAATACTGGAAAGCCGAGAAAATCCAGAAATGGGAATGAAACCTGTCAGGGTATACCATTAGAAAGTTGACAATTGGGGGAATCAGTAATAAACATCTATTGTAATCAGCAGTTGCAATAGGAAAAAAAGTTTTAAAATACATGTAGATAATATCACTGAGATCACAATATCTTTGTAGTTTTAAGATCATCAGAGCACCATCATTTTTCAACTGAATGCAAAATCGTGGAAATGGGCAATCCGGAAGCATGAATATAGAATATCCATAGAATATAGATATGGAAGTTACAGGATGCAGTAAATAGACAAAGATCTGACAAAGAGATTATAATGTTAAAAATATGAACTAACAATTTTGACAGGAAAAAAAAATGTCTAAATAGTGAGACACACAGTGTAAAATTCATTCCGGCAAAAAAAAATTGCACCAAATCTTAGTCTGAAATGGGCGACTGCTGTTTTAAAATGAGTGACCTTAGACATTAGGGCCAAGTGACTATGTAACACAATAAAATTGGACAATTATTAGTGTATTACAGGTAATTTCTTTCCATTGACACTGACAAAAGAAAGCTATAAAATAAACCTAACATTTTCAATCTACTTCTAATAGGCAGAAATTTCAGTTTAAAAGTTCAACTTTGCTCAACACCAAAAGGAACCAATTCAGTAATTTCACACAACAAATCCAATGGGTAAAATAATAATCTGAAAAGTAAGGATGGGAAAAAAATCTTTTAAAAATACACTACAGCATTCTATTTCCTGCCTATCTGCTTATAGAATTACTTTAGTTTTTGGTAAATGCTTGTTAGAGAATGAACAATACACATCTGTAATAATATCTTCCAAACCCTACTCCACTTATCTTACAGTCAAAGAGCTTTTATCTCCGTTAAGCTGACTGTCGTCCCTTGATTTAACGTATCGCCTGTGGTTCTGGTAGAAATTTGATAATCCATAATACATGAAAACATTTCCCTGTAAAATAGAATAAATGAACATTTCTTAAGATATTGAAAAGGAGCTATAAAAATATTTAGTTAGCAAAAACCACATGGAAGCTTTGTAACATAACTCACATTGAGTGAAATTAATCAATTATAATTAGGTAAAAATGTATATGTACAGTTGCAAGAAAAAGTCTTTGAACCCTTTGCAATTACCTGGGTTTCTGCATTAATTATTCATACAATATGTCTGATCTTCATTTAAGTCACAATAATAGACAATCAGTCTAGATTCAAAAAAGTATGTGATACCTCCTACAAAAGCTATTTGGAGTTAGGTATTCCAATCATAAGATTGGAGGTGTGGGTTATAGAGGTGTCCTGTCCTATAAAAAAAGACACACAAAGTCAGGTTATGACAGCGTCTGCTTTTCTCAAGAAAAATCCATTTATGTGCACAATGCCTTGATCAAAACAACTTTTTGAGGACCTCAGAATTGTAGAGAAGCACAAAGCTAGAAAAGGCTGTTGTTACGAATGTGGAGCAACTCTGAAAGGCCGAAGGGTGCAAAGTCGCCCCCTCCTTTTTGAGAATCGCAAGATCGCTATTATTTCGGGTCTGAGACCCAGGAAATGAGAGAGATACACAGCATGTCAATAATGAGAGAGACGCAGGAACAGCAAGGGCGGTTGTTATAGACACCGCTGAATACACAAGGTTTGTAATGTCTCTTAACAAAAGCGGAACGGAACCACTGATTACCGTTATTGTCTCTTGGAGAAGGAATTGTGTATTGAGTACTGTACTATTCATTGAAACCCCTCAGGGGACAACCAGAGTGGTCTGGTTGAGGGATTGCATCATCCCAACCTGATTGACATCTGAGACCCTGTGAGTGAGGATAAAAGTCGGGTCTGGGGAACACCCCTTAGACACACCAGGAGAAACGCTAGAAATCCAGTGACAGCATTTTATAGCGAAAGCCGGTGCGAGCTCATGTGCGTCCTCCCTTGCCTTGGTGGCGGGCTCATCACGGAAGAATGGTTTAGCTAAAGGAGAGGTCACACTTGAACGGCCACGACAACAAGACACCTGACGGACTGAAATCATAAAGGAAGGTTGGAAAAACCCATAGCGGTAACTGTTCCCATTCTCCTAATCTCTCTCTCTCTCTCTCTCTCCAACAACTGCAGCACAGCGGCAGCCTGTGTGAACTGCAGCCAACTTTATATTTCTATCGGACAATTCATTATCCCCTAGACAACGGTGGAGCTTATTTCTTATTGATTATTATTATACCCGCACTTTTAGGTTTAGTATTGACGACGTATATTATCTGTATATTTGCACTGATATTATTTTTGTGTATTTTTACTAATAAATACTGTTAAAAATAGTATCATCAGACTCCAACGGATGTCTCTATCTTTGCTGGTAAGTGACCCAGTTACGGGGTACGTAACACTATAAAAGCATTTTGAAAGACTTGAGTGTTCATCAGTGCACAGTAAGAGAAATTGTTTACAAATGAAGGAAATTCAGTACTGTTGCTACTCTTCCCAGGAGTGGGCACCCTGCAAAAATCACACCAAGAAAACAATGTGCAATGCTGAAGGAGGTGAAAAAGAAACCACGGGTAACAGCAAAAGACCTGCAAAAATCTAGAACTTGCAAAAGTCTCTGTTCATGTGTCCACTATAAGAAAAACACTGAACAAGAATGGTGTTTATGGAAGGACACCACAGAGGAAACCAGTGCTCTCCAAAAAACAAAAACACATTGCTGCATATCGAGTTTGCAAAAGACCATCTGGATGTTCCTTCTGGGACAATGTTCTGTGGACAGGTGAAACAAAAGTTGAACTTTTTGGCAAAATGTACACTGGTTTAAAAAGAAGAAATTTTGTGTTTTGGAATGACCAAGTCACAGTCCAGACCTTAAGCCAATTCTGATACTGTGGCATCATCTGAAAAAGCCACCCCAGAAATATTGACATATGGAAACAGTTTTGTATGGACGAACAGTCTAAAATTCTTCCTCACTGTTGTGCAAGTCTCATCAGCAGCTGCAGGAAATGTTTGGTGGAAGTTATTGCTTCTAAAGGAGGTTTGACCAGTTATCCACATACAAGGCTCACATACTTTTTCCAGCCGAGACTGTGTTCAATAAAGACGTGAAAAGTGCAATTGTTTGGGTGTTATTAGTTTAGGAAGACTGTTTGTCTATTATTGTGATGTATCAGATCACATTTTAGAAGTAATGCATAAAACCAGGTAATTACAAAGGGTTCACAAGCTTTTTTTCTTCGCAACTGTAAATACTTGTGTGTTCACTGTATAAAATTTGTTATATAGGATTGGTTTGGTATAGGTACAAAACTAATCAAAAGACAAGTTTGAAGCTCGGTTACTATATACAAGTGAGCATATCACCCATGTAATTTTTCTATTAAATAAATAACATTTATTAAAAAATTTTGGTCCACTTCTCTGAAAAAATTATTCTTGATGTTCTGTAATGCTGAGTAATAGCCACAGGACATGTTTTACAAACATCAGTTTCTGGCTGCCTAACAACCATCATGATTTTCCAATGCATTCCTTCAGCAGATCTTGCATGTGCACTTCATATAAAACAAAGTTCATTCAAATGCAACTGTGTACTTCCAGTCTCAATGTCAGGCTGTAGAGGTCCCTGAACTATATCAAGTTTTACCATCATATTCTCTGCGTCAAAATTCAAATCCAACCTGGAGGGCATGGATACTCTAAAACGTTTCCACTGAATAAGAAACCATAGCTTAAACACTTCGCACAAACGTACTTCTCCTCATTCTATCATCCTCTCCTCCGAAAAGGAATTCATCTGTGTGTTTGAGTGTCTGAACCTACTAATATTTAATTTCATTAGCCAGTGACCTCTAATCTGTACTTCAAATTTGTTATTTTTCTTACATTCTATCTCATTAATGGCTCAGTCTGTTTCTATGAATACAAAAAAAAATGCCCATCACTCTTATCTGTATGCTGAGTGCACAATCAATGCTGCCTTGAAAACTGATTTGCCCAAACCTGCTTCCAGATATTCTAAATCAGAGTTCATTGGTATCAAAGGAATATTTAATTTACTGTCCAAAAATACACACACACAACTTAGAGATATATCTTCTCCAGCCCAATTCTCACTGTGTACAGTTCAATGGGGTTGCAGGCCAGAACTTCTATCGATACCCCACTTGAAAACTCATCTTCTACATATAAATCACCTCCAAACGTAGTTGGCAACTACTTAGAATGGTTGAATACAGGCACTTCAGTTAGCACTGCTACATCACAGATCTACGAACCCAGTTTGGATCCTGGCCTTGGGTACTGTCTGGAGTTTATATGTTCTCCCTGTGACTATGATTATTTCTCCTGGGTTGTCTACTTTGCTCCCCATGTCCCAAAGACATTCAGACAGGTTAATCATCTATTGTGGAATACTCCTAGTGTTTGAAAATAATTAAAAGAACTAATTAAAAGGAAAACAGAGAATTATATATATACACACACACAATAGAAAATATGCTGTAGGGCTACATAGAAATGAGCAGAATGGGGCAGAGAATCAACATAGGTCTGGTGTTGTAATAAGTAAAGGACAAGGGGTTCACTGCAATGCTCAAACTGCGGCTGATCTGGCACCTAATTATGCAAAAGAAATCAGGAGGAGATGCTGATTTGAGAGCAAGTAGAAAAAAAACACTATGTTTGTCTAAAGTAAAGCTTCAACACTTTTCTCACACAGGTCTGCTGTTGTCTTTGTGGCAACAGTCACTAACACCTGGAAGTTAAAGTGTGTACGTACGAAATAGTTGCTAGGACACTTCAAACAGCACAACACAAGTGACATACAAAGGCACCTTTAAGCAGACATGTCACAAATCATGGAGCAGTAGCTCCTTGTCTCCCTGCACCATCATAGCAGATAGTGAATTCCGGCTACATAAGCCATGATTTCAAAATTGAACATATACGCACAAGTAATAAATTCGTACCTCATACGGTTGCTCCAGCTGGAAGGGTACCACACATTCACATGTAGTGTTCCATGTCCCATTCACAGCACACTTATGACAAGGAGAATCTGACTCGGTGCCTGTGTAATCAATCTGGTGAAATTAAAAAAAAACTTAAGTGTAAAGAAGGGCCAGGCACAATATCTCCCACTTACAGACTGGGGACAGTTCCAAAAATCAGTGCTCTCAGAACCAAGACTTCAAAACTGACTCAGAAAGCAAATGATTCATTAAACAAAGAGATTTGAGTCTTGTTGTTAGAACATCAGAGATATTTCTGTGGGGCAAAATACCAAACAATGACATAACAGCATTCACGTTAAGATAATGAAAAACTTACACATAACTGAACCTTCAATTACAACATACAGAAAAAAGAACTAGTATTGATAGTTGTAGCCTAATTATATAATATAGAATACATAGTATTATGAAAATTTAAAAAATGCAGGAACTGGAACTCTGAAATGAAACAGAAAGCTGTAGATGCTCAGCAGGTCTGATAGCATCTGTTGATAGAGAAACAGTAAACGCCTGTGTTTAGGGCAGCAACGAAGGTCCTCCATCTCTGTCTGTATGGAAGGATTCTTCTTTGCTGTTTCCGTAACTATTGTTTTTTTGACCAGTCAAGGTAGCTGAACCTGAGCTGAACCCCCAAACCTGGAGGACTGGTAGTCTTAGTCTGACCTCTACCTTTTGATCTGTTTGGCATGGGTGATCCTACCAAGAGCCAAAGCACAAGGCTCTGATTCCAGTTAACATAAAGGTCACTGAGGCACGCAAGCCTCCAAACCCTACAACAAGGTTGTGAGCCTCTTAGGAGTTGATGCTTCAGATTGACCAAAAATGTTAACTCAGTTTTTCTTTCTACAGAAACTGGCCGCTCTGGTGAATGTTCCCAACATTTCTCACCTTTACTCCATGACACAGGATATGTCTAATTCCATCAGTAAGCTTTAGCACAGTATTCAAAATGTAATTCTCTTAAGTGATAATTAACAGTTTAAGGGATAGGCATAATTTCCCATCACAATGAGCTTCTATTTACTTACAAAATTTCCAATGAAAAATATGGAAAATAGTAATAAAATCACAAACAAGAAAATATCTGCAGATGCTGGAAATCCAAGCAACTCAGCAGGCCAGGCAGCATCTATGGAAAAAAGTACAGCAGATGTTTTGGGCTGAGACCCTTCGGCAGTAATACTTTCTGTAACTACATCAAAGTCACTAGCAAATTTATTTTCTCATTTGTGATGCACTGGTAGCGATGGACCAGGCTTGGTGTACCAGTTAATCCATCCATTTCTCTGGTATTAACACAATAATTATGCTCCATCATCCAACTGCACAGTGTTTCCAAATTGTGTGCCAAGCCAATTGTTGTCATCGATAAAAGGCCTACTACTCAATGAAATATACAGACTACAGAAAGCGGCAGAACTTGATATAATTCCTTTTCCAGTTGTTATCAATGGCTGTTAAACATGCAAAAGAAAATGTAAAAATATCTTCAATACTGTTTTATCTGAACATGCCGTTGAATAACCAAAATTGCCCCCAATTAACTCATATGATCAAATTTAAATTTTTCCATTTTCTTTGAAAAGTTGCAGCAAACCTTTCCAAATTTAACATCCATCTTTGGGGGGAATATTTCAGGATGTGTTGGCACAGCTAACTACACCAATATCCTTAAAAATAAACAGATGATAAATTTCAGATGCACAACAGGAAAAAAATAAACAAGCTATTATATTATATAAAAACTAGTGTTCGAATTGTGTTGTATCTAGTCATGAAAGTATTCCAAGTTTTTCTGCATACCCAGATAATTAAACTTGTGATTTTGCAGACAACGTAACATATATTAAGGCAACCAGTTATAAGAGACACTGATTCTGTGCTTTGAAAATCAGGAACACACCATTAAAAAAAATTTTTCACCAATTCTGGATCTTACAAAATAGTATCCAGAGTTCATATTTTTAAACAGTAAGTTCAGATAGTTAATATTGCATCTGCCACACAAAATATTAGTTTAAGGGCTGTTTCATAATGAGTTTTAAAAGTGGTCATTACATCAAATTATTACTTAAGTTTGGCCATCGGTGTTCTTGTGTTTTTTTTAAAACTTTTGCGATTCACGGTCATGTGTGAAAATAATCACTCCTAGAATTCCTATTAGTCATAGTTTTATTTTAGTGTGCGGATGATTAAACCAAAAGACAACAAATTCAATGCAGTGGTCATTGTACAAGAGGAACATGGATAGGTCAGATCAGTAAATATTGGTAGGTAGCAGAAAAAATCCCTCCCTAGATTGGTAAATTTATGCATATACTAATAAAACTATCAGAGTCAAGTTTGAGTAATTTGCTGTTTGGTACAATGTCCAAAAATCATTTTTTTTAAATCTTCATTTCTGAATTATTCCAAGTCTGAGCTATCAAAAATATTTTAAAAGAATAAAACAGCATAGAAAGCTTGAGTAAAGCCACAACATCATCACTTTGAAACACTGAAAATCTGAAACATTACCGCAAAGACAAGTACATAAAGGGGGGGGGGGGGGGAATTGAATGAAACAGCTTTGATAAACAATCCTTTCAAAGCTGCACTTACTATCAACATGCACATTAAAACAAAGCATTTCAGAGTTTTAATGTACTTCAATTTAAAACAGAAAATAGAACAGGAGAGGAACAATGAAAAATTGAAATGTGATATTTGAAGAGTTCTCCACTATCAGATTTCTGAATGGACAATGAATCCAAAATATTTTTCCTCCTTTTTGCACGACTTGGTTTAAAGACAGACAGACAGACATACTTTATTGATCCCGAGGGAAATTGGGTAACAAAAGGGCTAACAAAAGAGCTCCATAATGCCACATTGCTTGTCACTGAAGCCATCACTTTAATATTTCATTTTGGAAACAGCAAAATTCTTATACTCATCACAATGTGTTTTCCATTTGAATCATAGTCCAACACTTGGTCAATAGAACTACCTATCAGAGAGCGAGTGAACCTTGACGGGACCCACTGTATTAACGGAAAACCAATAAATCCGTGAAAAATAAGGGGGAAAAACTCTAAACAAATTATATTGAAATAATTAAATGACAGCTTTCCTAATGCAGGTTGTAAATGTTTGCAACCAATCTTTCAATAACTAATGAGGTTAATCTATGGTAAACAAGACCCAATCGGGATTAAGTTAAAACGGGGGTCAAGTTATACATTTCAACGACCAGAAGTTAGTTTACGTATCGGGTCTATTAGACAAAAGGACGTTCTGGAAAAATCTTAAAATGACAGCTACGCCTTTCAAACGAAGACATCTGAAGGCTGTCAGAACGTCGCCGCCATCTCGCCTCGGGCCGCGACTCTCCCCGCTCCTCCATAAATATATTAACACTTGACGTCCAAGAAAACACGACCAATAAACCCATGGAAGGTAAATGGCAGCTAAGTGAAATGCTTCTTCGACGCAGGCCTCGGGTTCCGCCTTCCCGGCCACAGCTTGTGCTGGCCCCGCGCCTCAAGCTCACCTCGATTTCCTTTATGTTGTTGGAGGTGACGAACAGGCCGATCCCGATGGGGATGAAGACCAGGCCGATGATGAAGAAGGCGGGCAGCACGGTGCCGGCCGTCAGGATGGGCTGCCAGGCGGGCAGGCGCTGCTGCTTGAATGCCGTGTTGTCGGGTTTCCGGCTCTTGTGCTGGTGAGCTTCGTCATCTTTGGGAGAGTAACTGGACGCCATGGCAGCCTCGGCCCTTCCCCGCTTCCCGAGCCGGAGACCGGAAACACACGCGCAATCCGCGACGCGGTGACGTCAGGTCGCCGTGATGTCACAGCGGGGCGGATGCTCCGCTCCCTGTTGCCATGAGAACAAGAGGAAGCCTCAAGGCGGCGAGAGCTGTTTAGCGTCTCTGTAGTTTGATCCATAAACTCCTCTACTGCCACGACGAGACCACTCTCAAGTAGAACGAGCAGCGCCAAACCAAAGGCGTAGCCATGGGCACTCGCATAGATCCCAGCTATCCCTTCCTTTTTGTCGGCTACGCGGCCAGTCTATCACCGCTATCACTTCCCAACCCTTTCTACGCTTCATCGACGACTGCATTAGAAACATAGAAACACAGAAAACCTACAGCATAATACAAGCCCTTCAGCCCACAAAGAAGGGCCGAACATGTCCCTGCCTTAGAAATTACTAGGCTTACCCATAGCTCTCTATTTTTCTAAGCTCAATGTACCTATCCAAAAGTCTCTTAAAGACCCTATCGTATCTGTCGGTAGCCCATTCCACGCACTCGCCACTCTCTGAGTAAAAAACTTACCCCTGACATCTCCTCTGTACCTACTCCCCAGCACCCTAAACCTGTGTCCTCTTGTGGCAACCATTTCAGCCCCGGGAAAAAGCCTCTGACTATCCACACGATCAATGCCTCTCATCATTTTATACACCTCTATCCGGTCACCTCATCCTCCATCGCTCCCAGGAGAAAAGGCCGAGTTCACTCAACCTGTTTTCATAAGGCATGCTCCCCAATCGAGGCAACATCCTTGTAAAATCTCCTCTGTACCCTTTCTATAGTTTCCAGATCCTTCCTGTAGTGAGGCGACCAGAACTGAGCACAGTACTCCAAGTGGGGTCTGACCAGGGTCCTATATAGCTGCAACATTACCTCTCGGCTCCTAAACTCAATTCCACGATTGATGAAGGCCAATACACGGTACACCTTATTAACCACAGAGTCAACCTGCTGCAGCTGCTTTGAGCAGCTTCCCGAACCTATGCTGAGCTCATCGACTTCAACAACTTTGCCTCCATCTTCCACCTTGCCCTCAAATTTACCTGGTCCATTTCTGATGCCTCCTTTTTTGATCTCCCAGTCTCATCTGTGGAGACAAACTGAGTACTGACATCTTTTTTAAACCTAACGATTCCCTATGGCTATCCTGACCTACACCTCTTCCCACCCTGTCAATTGTAAAAATGCCACCCCCTTCTCTCACTACCACTGTCTCCATCACATTTGCTCTCAGGATGAGGTTTTTCATTCCAGGACTAGTGAGATGTCCTCCTTCAAAGAAAGGGGCTTTCTTTTAACGCCACTCTCACCCGCAACTCTTCCATTTCGTGCACGTCTACCCTCACCCCATCTTCCCACCATCCCACCAGAGACAGGGTTCCTCTTGTCCTCACCAGCCTCCGTAACTTCTGCCATCTCCAACGGGATCCCACCACCAAGTACATCTTACCCTCGCCCAGCCCCACCACATTCAGCTTTCTGCAGGGTTCGTCTCTACGCGACTCCCTTGTCCATTCATCCCTCCCCACTGATCTCCTTCCTGGTACTTATCCTTGCAAGCAGACACCTGCCCCTACACTCCCCTCACTACCAGTTAGGGCCCTAAACATTCCTTCCAGGCGAGGCGACACTTCACCTGTGAGTCTGTTGGAGTCATATACTGTGTCCGGTGTAGCCTCCTGTATATCAGTGAGACTCAAAGTAGATTGGAAAACCGCCTCCTCAAGTATCTTCACTCCGTCTTCCAGTTCCCACTCATTTTATTTCCACTTCCCATTCCCATTCCCAATCCGACATATCAATCCATGGCATCCTCCACTGTCGCGATGTGGCCACACTCAGGTTGGAGAAGTAACACCTTATATTTCGTCTGGGTAGCCTTCAACCTGATGGCATCAACATCGATTTCTATAACTTCCAGTATTTTCTCCTCCTCCCCTTTCTCGCTTCCCTCTTCTCATCAGCTGTCTTTCACCTCCTTCTAGTGCCCTTCTTCCTTCCCTTTCTCCCATGGTCCACTCTCCTTCCCTATCAAATCCCTTCTTCTTCAGCTCTTTACCTTTTCCACCTATCATATTCTCACTTCACCCCCACTCACCCACCTGCTGCCTCACCTGGCTTCATCTATCACCCACCAGCTTGTACTACTCCTCTTCTCCCTATCTTCTTGTTCTCACTCCATCCCCTCCTCTCCAGTCCTGATAGTGGATCAGGCTCTATGAGCCGAATGAAGTAATTCTGCTCCTACGTATTAAAGGACCGAACATTTCAATAGACTCATCTAGAAAAAGAAACAACTTATATTCTCCTATAAGATTCCTTCTTCTTCAGCCCATGAGCTTTCCCACCCACCTAACCATCTATCACCTTCCAGCTAGCCTCTTCCCCCACCCTTTTTATTCTGACACCTTCCTCCTTGCTTCTCAGTCTAGAAGAAGTACCTTGGCCTGAAATGTGACTATCTATTCATTTCCATAGATGCTACCTGATCTGCTGAGTTCCTCCCCATTTTGTGTCTTTTCCTTTGTCTTGCGTCTTACTAAGAGTCTCAGCCCAAAGCGTCAACTGTTGATTCCTCTCCACAAGTGCTGCCTGACCTGCTGAGTTCCTCACGTTCCGGCACGTTTGAGCGTTCCTCAAAAATGAGCACCGCAGTAGTGTAGCAGTTAGCACGGGGCTGTCACATTTCGGAGCATTCCCGAGTTCAATTCCTGTGCAGTTCTGTAAGGAGTCTCCTGGTCTCCCCCCAGTCCCTACCAAGTAGGTTAATTGATCATTGTAAATGGTCCTGTGACGAGATTAGGGCCAATCAGGTTTGTTGGGGTTTGCTGGGTGGCGTGGCTCAAAGAGCTGGAAGGGCCAATCACATACTGTATTGTTAAATAAATAAACAGTTTCCAGGATGTGTAGAATCCCCTGTGTTTATGCAGTGAAATGCCAAAGTATTGTTGAAAGTGCAAACAGAGCTGAACCATGCAACATTTTTATGGGGCAGGGCGGTGTAGATACAGAAGCACACATTTTGATGGAGGGATCAGCAGTGTCAGTGGGAAGAAAGATATTGTTGATATTTTGAGTCAAAACCCTGTCTCAGGACTAAGAACGGGGAGGCAATGGACAGCGTTGGAGAAGGGGAATGGTGAGAGAGGATTCCGAAGCGATTGGTGGACTAAGGAGGTGTGTAAAATGACAGGCAGGAAGTGCCAGGTAGGGGAAGAGAGCGGGGGAGGGCAGTGGAATTTACATAATTATTTATTCGGATATGTTAAGATTATTACAGCCGGGGTTGTGAGTGGGGCAAGCTCCCTCTTCCTATTAAACGCTCCCAGTGGTATGCATTTCAAACAGCCTCTGACAACCGAGTCCGGCTCCTGACCTTCACGTGTGGCTTAGCTACTAAGTCCAGAGGAACTGCTTCTACTGACAGGAGAAGGGGCAAAGGTGGGTTACCTGCATCTTAAAACCAGTAGCTTCGAGCAGATGGGGCTCATCAGCCGTGGTTGGCAGCTCATCTAGGAGAAGGAAAACACTGATCTCAAACCTCCACCGCCTTGTAGCTATACCCACTCACGGGGAAGGCTTGGGAGTAAACCCTGAGGGAAAATCTGGAGCTGGAGTCCAAAAGGCTGCAACACCATTTACTGCTTTGCTTATGACACCATTGCCGTGGGCTGTATCAAAGGTGATGATGAATCAGCATACAGGAGGGAGACTGAAAATCTGGCTGAGTGGTGCCATAACAACAACCTCTCACTCAATGTCAATAAGACCTTTTTGTAGACTTCAGGAGAGCGAAACCAGAGGTCCATGAGCCAGTAATCTCTGGAGGATCAGAGGTGCAGAGAGTCAGTAACTTTAAATTCTTGGGTGTCACTATGTCAGAATACCTGTCCTGGACCCATCATATAAATAGAATCGCGAAGAAAGCACAACAGCACTCTACTTCCTCAGGAGTCTGCAGAGATTCGGCATGTCACCAAAACCCTTGGCAAACTTCTATAGATGCGGTGGAAAGTGTGCTGACCGGCTGCTTTGCGGCCTGGTATGGGAACACCAATGCCTTTGAGAGGAAAATCCTAGAAGAAGTAGTGGATTCGGCCCAGTCCATCACGGGTAAAACCCTTCCAACATTTACATGAGACATTGCTGTAGGGAAGCAGCATCCATAATTAAAGATCCTCACCACTTGGGTCGTGCTTTTCTCTCACTGCTGCCGTCAGGTAGAAGTACAGCAGCCTCAGGATTCACACCACCAGGTTCAAGAACAGTTAATACCCCTCAACCATCAGATTCTTGAACAAAAGGGGACAACTACACTCATGTAAGAACTCTTGTTATTTCATCCTCATTATTCATTGCTATTTATTTATAGTTACATTGGCACAGTTTGTTGACCATTGGTCCTGTTTGCCATTACTGTTCTATAGATTTGCTAAGTACGCCCGCAGGAAAGGAATCTCAGAGTTGTATGTGATGACGTGTTTGTATTCTGACAATAAATTTTGAAGACGGTCTTATATTGAGTTCAGCACTGTCTGGCAACTCCTGCAATGTTGTTCCTTTGGATTCAATGCCTGTGTGAAGAGGGAGAGGCTGCTACATGGGCAACAGCTGGCTCCCCATATCGTACTGCCCTGACTTGCGCATTCAACATAAACAGCTGGGACATAACGTCCACGATCGACCCAACCAACGGAGAGCCTCACTTAGCAAAATAATGCAGCGTTGGCCCTTCCAACCCTTCGAACCACGCGGCCCCAGCAACCCTACAACCCGATTAACCCTACTCTAATCATAGGACAACTTACAATGACTAATTAACTAACTTGATACATCTTTGGACTGTGGGAGAATGCCCAGGGAAAAGGCACACGTTCCGCAAGGAAGGGGGTACAGTCTCCTTACAGACGGCACTGGAATTGACCCCCAATGGCCAGAATGGCCCAAGCTGTATTAGTGACGCGCTAACTGTGAATGGTAGATGGAGGCAGACAGAGAGAGAGGAAAAAGGCAGATGGAGTGAGGAGAGTGTGAAGATGATAACAGAAAGGGTTGAACAGATAAGGTGAGAATGGGAACCATTAGAAGAAAAGGGAAAGGTGAATGATAGCTGGAACAGATGTGTGTGGGGGTTGTGACGGAACCTCTGTGTGAAGCTGGTGCATGGGTCAGGAGTGGTCAGGGGACAAAGATGGGAGAAGGGGGGCTGCGGTGAGGGTGGGAAGGGGACAAAAAATGGGAGAACCAGAGGCTCAGAAGGCGAAGGGGAGAGGGGAGAAAAAGAGGGGTGGATGTAGAGAGAGATCAGGGACTTGAAACTCTGGGGAATTGGTGCAGAGAAGGAGGTAAGACCTGGGTTGAATGGTGGGACAGTTTTGAAGGGCTGACTGGACTACTCCAGCTCTTATTTTCTTGTGATATTTCCACAGGCAGGAGATCTAGAAGCAGGGATCACAGCCACAAATGCTGGCCACTCAAGGCAGAGGTGAGAAAATGTTTCTCCCCCAGAGAGTAGTGAAATTTGCATTCTCCACTCAACAGAGTCGTGGAGACTCAGTCAAACAATATATAAATGATAGCAGCAGACAGTCTGTTGAGGGAACTCACACACAAAGCATTGGAGGAACTCAGTGGATCAGGGAGCATCATGAAGGGAAATGGACAGTTAACGTTTTGGGTCCGAACCCTTCATCAGGACTGAACAATAGAGGGGAGATAGCCAGAATAAGGACGTGAGCAGAAGGGGTAGAGGAAGACTTGTAGATGATCATTTTCTCTCTTCAGTGGGAGACCTCCCCCTACCTCTGATCTTTGATATTTTAGCATTTGCCATCTCTGCTGTTAGTGCACTCGCTTGTCACTCTTGTCACTATCATTAAACTGGTTTGGCAAAGCCTTCGTTTCTTTTCTTGTGCAATATTTAATGCCATATTTATGCTTGCTGCCGACACCACTGTCATTGGACAAATCAAAGATGGCGATGAACTAGTGTGTAGGAGGGAAATTGAAACACCTAAGCCCTTAGTGGATATGCCTGGTCCATCATGGGTGAAGCCCTCCCCATCACTGAGCACATCTACGTGGAGAGTTGTCACAGGAAAGTAGAATCCATCGGCAGTGACCCCCGTCACTCAGGTCATACTCTGTTTTGAAGCAGAGTGGATAACATCACTTAATTTCACTTGCCCCATCACTGAACTGCTTCCACATTCTGAGGACTCACTTTCAAGGACTCTTCATCTCCTGCTCTCTATTAATTGTTTCTTTCTTTCTTTCCTTGCACTTGAACAATTTGTTGGCTTTTACACACTGCTTGTCACCTTGTTGGCGTGGTCTTTCATTGATTCTATTATGGTTATTGGAATTATTGAGTATGCCCACAAGAAAATGAATCTCAGCGTTATAACATCAACTTCTGTGTGGACTGCAATGTTCCGGCAAGAACTGTCCTTTGTTATTCAAATAACAAGCCATGGGTAACAAAGGACATTAAGGACATCCTGAACGCTAAAAAGAGGGTGTTTAGAGATGGAAATAGGGAGGAGCTGAGGTCAATACAGAGGGACCTGAAAACCAAGATCAGGGAGGCGAAAGACAGGTATAGGAGGAAGCTTGAGTGGGAACTCCAGCAGAACAACATGAGAGAGGTCTGGAGTGGGATGAGGACCATCACTGGGTTCTGGCAAACTAGCAATAGAGGAGCTGAAGGCAGTGTGGACAGGGCCAATGAACTTAACCTGTTCTTCAATAGATTTGACACTGTGGCCCCTGCCCATCCCCCCACATGATTCATCTGTTGTCAGCCCCCAACCAACACATACTCCACTCTCCCCTCCTACCCCTCCTCACAGCCCTCCACCCTCCTCTCATGACTGCACCCCTGCCCCACCTGGAACCACCACGGTGGGCTTCACAGCTGAACAGGTGAGAAGACAGCTGAAACGTCTCCACCCAAGCAAGGTTGCAGGCCCAGATGGTGTCAGCCCCAGGGTGCTCAAAGCCTGTGCCCCCTCAGCTATGTGGAGTACTTCACCACGTCTTCAACCAGAGGGCTCCTGTGCTGTGGAAGACGTCCTGCCTCGTCCCTGTACCGAAGACACCGCGCCCCAGTGGCTCCAATGACTACAGACCGGTGGCATTGACCTCCCACATCATGAAGACCCTGGAGAGACTTGTTCTAGAGCAGCTCCCGCCTATGGTTAGGCCACACTTAGACCCCCTCCTGTTCACCTATCAGCCCCGACTAGGAGTTGAGGATGCCATCGTCTACCTGCTGAACCGTGTCTACGCCCACCTGGACAAGCCGGCGAGCACTGTGAGGGTCATGTTTTTTGACTTCTCCAGTGTGTTCAACACCATCCACCCTGCTCTGCTGGGTGAGAAGCTGACAGTGATGCAGGTGGATGCTTCCCTGGTGTCATGGATTATTGATTACCTGACTGGCAGACCACAGTACGGGCGCTTGCAACACTGTGTGTCAGACAGAGTGGTCAGCAGCACTGGGGCTCCACAGGGGACTGTCCTGTCTCCCTTTCTCTTCACCATCTACACCTCGGACTTCAACTACTGCACAGAGTCTTGCCATCTTCAGAAGTTTTCTGATGACTCTGCCATAGTTGGATGCATCAGCAGGGGAGATGAGGCTGAGTACAGGGTGACGGTGGGAAACTTTGTCACATGGTGCGAGCAGAATCATCTGCAGCTTAATGTGAAAAAGACTAAGGAGCTGGTGGTGGACCTGAGGAGGGCTAAGGCACCGGTGACCCCTGTTTCCATCCAAGGGGTCAGTGTGGACATGGTGGAGGATTACAAATACCTGGGGATACAAATTGACAATAAACTGGACTGGTCAAAGAACACTGAGGCTGTCTACAAGAAGGGTCAGAGCCGTCTCTATTTCCTGAGGAGACTGAGGTCCTTTAACATCTGCCGGACGATGCTGAGGATGTTCTACGAGTCTGTGGTGGCCAGTGCTATCATGTTTGCTGTTGTGTGCTGGGGCAGCAGGTTGAGGGTAGCAGACACCAACAGAATCAACAAACTCATTCGTAAGGCCAGTGATGTTGTGGGGGTGGACCTGGACTCTCTGACGGTGGTGTCTGAAAAGAGGATGCTGTCCAAGTTGCATGCCATCTTGGACAATGTCTCCCATCCACTCCATAAGGTACTGGTTAGGCACAGGAGTACATTCAGCCAGAGACTCATTCCACCGAGATGTAACACTGAGCGTCATAGGAAGTAATTCCTGCCTGTGGCCATCAAACTTTACAACTCCTCCCTCAGAGTGTCAGACACCCTGAGCCAAAAGGCTGGTCCTGGACTTATTTCCACTTGGCATGATTTACTTATTATTATTTAATTATTTGTGGTTTTATATTGCTATATTTCTACACTATTCTTGGTTGGTGCGACTGCAACGAAACCCAATTTCCCTCGGGATCAATAAAGTATGTCTGTCTGTAAATGATAACATATAGTACTTTGATAATAAACTTATTTCGAACTTTGAGGTCCAAGTGCAATTCGATGAGTCTAGGCAGAATAATAGTTCAGCACGGACTGGATGGGCTGAAGGGCCTTTTTCTCTGCTGTAGTACGCTGTGGCATTCTCACAATAGGGGTTTGGTCATTTGGGACATGGTGAGAAGATGCTTTTCTCACCTCAGGGTGAGTGAGTCTCAGTTCTTGAGTATATTAAAGAAAGAGACTAAACAATGTTTTTAGATATGAAGGGGGAATGAAATTAGAGCAAGAAAGTGAGATAGATGGAAAGGTTAGCTATGAATGGGACAGGAGGCATAAGGGACTAAATTGCCAAGAATCACTTCTGCTTCAATGTCTTCTTTTATTGTTGATGCTGGCTCTGACTAGTCCCATTTCACTTATTTTTCTGTAACCTATTCTCTTTCGCATCCAATCAGCTCCCCTCTCTCTGTCCTCCCATCATCCTACTCAGCTGTCATTAATGGTGGCCAATTATTCTTCCACTTGGAACAGGAACAAGCTGCAGTGGTCCTGTCTCTGGCACTGAGGTTGGACCCTCGACGAGGAAGGGGAGGAGGGAAGAGAAGAGAGCGGTATTGATAGGGGATTCTATAGTCGGGGGGCGGATAGGAGATTTTGTGGGGAAGATCGGGAGTCTCGGATGGTATGTTGCTTCCCTGGTGCCGGGGTCCGAGACATCTCAGATCGGGTGCAGGTTATTCTCGAGAGGGAGGGCAAGAATCCAGATGTTGTGGTCCATGTAGGGACCAACGACGTGGGTAGGATGAGTGAGGCGGTCCTGCATAGGGAGTTCAGGGAGTTAGGTGCGAAGCTGAAGAGCAGGACCTCCAGGGTAACAATCTCAGGATTGCTACCTGTGCCACGTGCGAGTGAGGCAAGGAACAGAAAGATTATAAAGATTAATACGTGGCTGAGAGGATGGTGCAGGAGGGAGGGCTTCAGGTTTGTAGATAATTGGGCTTTGTTCCAGGGAAGGTGGGATCTGTTCCGAAGGGACGGTTTACACCTGAACTGGAGCGGTACTAACATTCTTGCGGGGAAGTTTGCTAGTGCTTCTTGGGGGGGGTTTAAACTTAATTTGCAGGGGGCGGGGATCCAGAATGTGAGAGAAGATAACGAGAGGAAGAATAAAGGACAGGTGGGGACTACACGGTTCCGGAATATTAAGTGTGTAGTAGAGAAAGGTGAGGCGGAACAAGTGATAAGGAGGACACGTGTACAGAGGGATGGTCTGATGGAACATGGAGTTAAATGTGTTGAAAGAATAAGTAAATTTAGGAAGGTCAACAAAATTCTAGGGGCGTATAGCCTGATGGGAGTTCGGGGAGCTGGGTTAAGCACAATAGGCAGCGATTCAAACAGAGAGAGGAGAAATGGGCTAAAAATTCTATATCTGAATGCACGAAGTGTCGGAAATAAGGTGGATGAGCTTGAAGCTCAGGTGCGAATGGGTAACTATGATGTTGTTGGGATAACAGAGACATGGCTGCAGGGAGATCAGACCTGGGAAATGAATGTACAAGGGTATACGTGCTATCGTAGGGACAGAAATGTGGGCAGAGGGGGTGGGGTGGCCCTGTTGGTGAGGAATGAGATTCAGTCCTTTGCAAGGGGGGACATAGGGTCAGGAGAAGTAGAGTCTGTGTGGATAGAACTAAGGAACAGTAAGGGCAAAAGGACCCAAATGGGTGTTGTCTACAGGCCACCAAACAGTAGCATGGATATTGGGTGCAAGTTGAATAGGGAGTTAACATTGGCATGTGGCAAAGGTAATGTCGCAGTAGTTATGGGGGATTTCAACATGCAGGTGAACTGGGAGAATCAGGTTGGTGCTGGACCACAGGATAGGGAGTTTGTAGAGTGCCTACGGGATGCATTCTTGGAACAACTTGTACGAGAGCCGACCAGGGACAAGACTATTCTGGATTTAGTGTTATGTAATGAACAGGATTTGATAAGCGATCTTGAAGTAAAGGAGCCATTAGGAGGTAGTGATCATAATATGATAAGTTTTTATCTGCAATTTGAGAAGGATAAGGGCAGCTCGGAGGTGTCAGTGTTGCAGTTGAACAGGGGAAACTATGGAGCCATGAGGGAGGAGCTGGCCAAAGTTGACTGGACGGATAGCCTAGCAGAAAAGACAGTGGAACAGCAATGGCAGGTATTCTTGGGAATAATGTACAAGGTGCAAAATCAGTTCATCCCCCAGAGAAGGAAGGATTCAAAGGGGGGAAAGGGGCCACAGTGGTTAACAAAGGAAGTCAGAGATTGCATAGCATTAAAAAAAAGGAAGTAATACAGAGCTAAGGTAAGTGGGAGGACAGATGATTGGGAAGTTTTTAAGGAAGAACAGAACTTAACTAAAAAGGCAATACGGGGAGAAAAAATGAGGTATGAACGCAAGCTAGCCAGGAATATAAAGGAAGATAGCAAAAGCTTTTTTAGGTATGTGAAAAGAAAGAAGATAGTTAAGAACAATGTTGGGCCCTTGAAGAATGAATTGGGTAAAATTGTTATGGGAAACAGAGAAATGGCAGAAGAATTTAATGAGTACTTTAGATCTGTTTTCACTAAGGAAGACACAAGCAATCTCCCAGATGTATGGATGGGCCAAGGACATAGGGTAACAGAGGAAATGAAACAGATTGACATTCAGAAGGAAACGGTGATGAGTAGACTGATGGGACTGAAGGCTGACAAATCCCCAGGTCCAGATGGTCTGCATCCTCGGGTACTAAAGGAGGTGGCCCTGGAAATTGCGGATGCATTGGTAATCATTTTCCAATGTTCCTTAGATTCAGGATCAGTTCCTGAGGATTGGAGAATGGCTAATGTTATCCCACTTTTTAAGAAAGGAGGGAGGGAGAAAACAGAAAACTATCGACCTGTCAGCCTGACATCGGTGGTGGGGAAGATGTTAGAGTCCATTATTAAGGATGAAATAGTGACATATCTAGATAGCAGTGATAGGATTGGGCCGAGCCAGCATGGATTTACCAAGGGTAAATCATGCTTGACTAATCTGTTGGAGATTTTCGAGGATGTAACCAGGAAGTTAAATGGGGGAGATCCAGCGGATGTAGTGTACCTCGATTTTCAGAAGGCATTTGATAAGGACCCACATAGGAGATTGGTGGGTAAAATCAAAGCTCAGGGCATCGGGGGGAAGACATTGACATGGATAGAAAACTGGTTGGCAGATAGAAAGCAAAGAGTAGCGGTGAATGGGTGTTTCTCGGAATGGCAGGTGGTGACTAGTGGGGTGCCACAGGGCTCGGTATTGGGACCACAGCTGTTTACAATTTACGTCAACGATTTGGATGAAGGCATAGAAAATAACATCAGCAAATTTGCTGATGATACTAAGCTGGGTGGCAGTGTGACATGTGATGAGGATGTTAGGAGAATTCAGGGTGACTTGGATAGGCTGGGTGAGTGGGCAGATACTTGGCAGATGACGTTTAATGTGAATAAGTGTGAGGTTATCCACTTTGGGAGTAAGAACAGGAAGGCAGATTATTATCTGAATGGTGTAGAGTTAGGTAAGGGAGAAATACAAAGATATCTAGGAGTCCTTGTTCATCAGTCACTGAAGGTGAATGAGCAAGTGCAGCAGGCAGTGAAGAAGGCTAATGGAATGTTGGCCTTTATTACAAAGGGAATTGAGTACAAGAACAAGGAGATCCTCTTGCATTTGTACAGAGCCCTGGTGAGACCACACCTGGAGTATTGTGTACAGTTTTGGTCTCCAGGGTTAAGGAAGGACATCCTGGCTGTAGAGGAAGTGCAGCGTAGATTCACGAGGTTAATTCCTGGGATGTCTGGACTGTCTTACGCAGAGAGGTTAGAG
Organism: Hemitrygon akajei; assembly: GCF_048418815.1. NCBI lineage: Eukaryota > Metazoa > Chordata > Chondrichthyes > Myliobatiformes > Dasyatidae > Hemitrygon > Hemitrygon akajei. The sequence goes on along the minus strand of NC_133130.1, from coordinate 113,162,306 downwards.
AGACTGGGCTTGTACACGCTGGAATTAAGTAGATTGAGAGGGGATCTGATTGAAACATATAAGATTATTAAGGGATTGGACAAGATAGAGGCAGGAAATATGTTCCAGATGCTGGGAGAGTCCAGTACCAGAGGGCATGGTTTGAGAATAAGGGGTAGGTCATTTAGGACAGAGTTAAGGAAAAACTTCTTCTCCCAGACAGATGTGGGGGTCTGGAATGCACTGCCTCGGAAGGTAGTGGAGGCCAATTCTCTGGATGCTTTCAAGAAGGAGCTAGATAGGTATCTTATGGATAGGGGAATCAAGGGATATGGGGACAAGGCAGGAACCGGGTATTGATAGTAGATGATCAGCCATGATCTCAGAATGGCGGTGCAGGCTCGAAGGGCCGAATGGTCTACTTCTGCACCTATTGTCTATTGTCTATTACAGGGATGAATGAGGAAGCTGGAGCCAGAGGGACAAGCCATGTGGTCACAGGGAGAACACGCCTCAGCTTTAGGAGTGAATCATTTTGCTAAGGGCAGTTTAATATTAAACTAGAAGATTTGAGGTTAAATTCTTAGAGTTTATTAATTCCATTGAGCTGTTAACATCAAAATCTCCCCGCTATTAAACAGATTTGCTTTTACTAAATTACCCATATGCTGATTTTCTCCAATCTTAGCTCAGAAAGTAATTATTAAATTGTCCATCCCACCACACCCCACCCACAAATGTTCCAGTGAAGTCATTTAATAGGGTAGAATTGTAAGGGTCTTGATATTTACTGCACTGAACTAATTTGGCTCCAAAAGGATTGACAGGTATGTAAATGTAATAATCAGCATCTAGTTTGTGCTTTCAGGATTATTCAGTTTACAGAACAGACTGCAGAGTACTTGTGATTATTGCCACTCATAAATGGAAAAGTGTGCTGGTGTGACTTGTCTGATGAAAAGTATTGCTTCATGGATTCATTGATTGTTTTTTTTTCCTCTGCGTCCAATAACGTGGTGATAATGCCCGGGGAAGATACATGCAGAGCCAATCCAGGTGTAGACTGGGACCAGACAAGACAGTGCCATTGCACCAAGCCTCTTTTCAATTACCCTCACTCAGGTTACCGGAGAAACAGTAGGAAGCTGTTCCATCTTTATTGCCTCCTCTCAAGAGCCAAGATAACCTTGACTTTGGTCATTGATTGTAGAGCCTAAGGCCCAAGCCATTGTTGTTTTTATCAGCTATGCACAGGGAAGGAAGGATCTTACACTAAATATTTGGAAGCGTAATATCCTTCGCCAACCATCTCGACCCAGGATATCACTTCCCATAGCATAAGGTCAAGGTCAATCCTGTCTCCAATGCAATTGCATAGTCTTCTGCAGAAAAGGAAGTTTATTGACAAAGACCAAAAATCTGGAAGTAGGTCAGGTTGTGTTACTGTGAACTCTGCCCCATGTATGTGTGGCATAGACATAAGATAAGCTATGATAAGCACCTCAAAACATCAGAGAAAGACTAGCAAAGTGGTAATCAAATCGGCTAGTAATGTGGATACAGCGTATCCCCGTGATTAGTGCACCGTATCAAATCGACTGCGACAATGTGGAGAGTACGCATGTGGCCAGTCAGCTGTGCAGTAAATCAGTTGGGCCTCTAATGTGTGAGAGGCACTCTCTTTTGGGCACAGATTTTCAAGTATGTATGACTTTCATCTGGGTTCGTCACTCCTACACGGTAAGTGATCAAGCATGTACCATTACTAATTTGACTCAGTAAACCATTTAACAAGCTAACTACTAAGAAACCGTAGTAGTTCTTGCTCTGGGCATATGTAACAATTAGGCTTCTAACAGAAATATCTAGTTATATAGAATATTATTGATACTGGTTGGAAAATGAGAAAATGTCCTCTGTTGATCCATCAGAACGGAGTTTTTTTTTAAAGATACATTTATTCAAGAGCATTCTGCAAATCGTCTATCCTTTCTCTGATGTCAGATAGATTGTTCCTACAATGGCTGCTGTTGTATTGAAAGATCCCGGTTCCACATCACTCATAACATCTTTCTTGGTGAATATGTATTATCCCGAAGTCATTTCAAAACTTGACTTTACAAGGGCAATTTGTAATGGTAGTTTGCCTTGTGGCATCAATTGTTCCTTGGGTATGGGTATTGTCTAGGACATTGCATCAAATTTCCAAAACACATATTAGGAAGGATAGGCATTTATTCAAAAGTTGTTAGTTGCTCAGTAGTGGGCTTGTCAAATGGTTTTGATAAAATCTCCTTAGAATATCTTGGATTTAAATGAAATGTTTTATTCAATATAGTAAATACATAAGAAAATATCTATACACATCAGTACAAGTTTACATTGACCATTCCCTTCATGGGTTCTCAAGGTACTACAAAATATCTTGTTTCTTTTTCGTCAGAAATGAATTACTGCAAAATCCAGTGTATAAGTCTCCATTCTGTGAGCTTACGGAACGGGCTGAAAGACGCAGTTTCTCGGGGGTGGGCGGCGGGAGGCAAGTGGAACGTCTATACTGATACCACTTCGACCTTTTTTTTAAAAAGCTCATCCAGACAATGGCTGTTTTTTTCCTGATCATATATTATAAATTTTGTTGGAAATTATGATTTTAAGGTTATAGGGGAAAAGCTAAATATATTTTAAACCCATAGGTGTTCTCTTAAAAACCACAGGGTATGTGGGGATATCGGGCAGTGACTTATTCACTGGATTTTACAATATTTTCAAAATTATTTGTTGACTACTACAACCCAGTTACCCCATCAAGTAGAAGTAAAGCAATTTGGGAGAGAAAATAAAAGCTGGCACTAACAATGTAAAATTGCAGGTCTTAAGTGGTAAATCAATCATTTGTGATCCTTAGCAATGACGCATGGCCAATAATTGTTATTTTAGTCACATCTTGTAACATCAAGCTTTCAAGTTTCTGATCTAAGTCAGTAAACACACTGAAAGTGACCATAGACAAAATGAACCATTTGAGTCAGTGTTGGTAAAATTCAGGAAACCAATTAGCAGTTCATTTGATTTTGAGAAGAATTAAAACCAAACAAGCTGGATAGAAATCTTGGAAATTTATGGCACAGAAGGCAATCACTCAGCTCATTGTATCCATGCACCCTAAAAAGTACACTATATAAACTATCTTGTGTCCCAGCTCTTGCTCATTAATTTGTAGGCCATTTTACACCAGTCTAAGGTTTGTCTCAGACCTGACCTCACAGGTTGTCCTTGGGAGAACACATTAGTTACAAGTTTGAAAACTTCAAGTTTGTCTGAAACACAGTTAAAGTTACCAGAGTTTCCTATGTGACCACTATCACAAAGTACTCACCAGTGTACAAAGACTACCCATTGCTGGCTTCTTTGGAGTGGAAAAGAATAACTAGGCAATAATAATGCCAATCCAGTATTTCCCACTTGCAAAAAACATGTAACTACGTTTCTGCCACCAACATCTTTTAATGAATAGGAACGTATTCAGACTTCTGCAGCACAGGAACAGGTCCTTCAACACAGCCTCTCTATGCCGACTACCAGTTACCTGTTCATGATAATTCCCTTGAACAGCACATGGTCTGGTCTGTAGCTTACAATGCCTTGAGAAACCAACACGCATCCAAATGTTTTCTTTTAAATACGGTGAGAGGTTACTTGTTTCCACCTCCCCTTTAGACATTATGCTCCAGATCACCCTCTGCTTGAAGAAGTTCTTCCTCAGATTCCCTCTAAACCACCTTTCCCTTTGTCTAACCCTAATCCATATGTTTTTGACTCCTTTCTTATATGAAAAATGTTTCATGTCCATGGATTTTCCAATAATTTTGTACACCTCGAATCAGACCACTCCAACTTAAAAGAGAACACACCAAGTCTGTCAAATCTGAAACACTCTGTCCTAGACAACATCCTGACAAACTCCTTCACAGTCCCTACAGTGCGATCCCATCCTTCCAATAATGCGGTGATCATGATTGTGCACATTACTCCAGATGTGGCCTAACCAATATTTTATAAAGATTGTACCGTAGCCAACAGCTCTTACATTCTAGGCCTGGCTAACGAAGGCAAATATCCCGTAAGCTGTCTTCACTTGATCTAGTTGTGCTGCCACTTCAGAGAATCCCGGAGCCCGGTTCTTCAACTCCACATTCACTGTGTGTTACCCACCCGCATTAGTCCTCCCAAAGAGCCACACCTCACACTTACCCGAATTACATTCTCCCTGCCACTACCATCTCGTATTATGCAGCATTTTGAAATTGGTTTATGCTAAGCAAATTTCCCAGGTTTTTTTTTGTCAGTTTTATTCCCCAAACATTAAAATCAGATTGAAGTATATAGATGAAAGAAGCATTTAAAACTCATTAAAAAAACAACAGTAAATTGTATTTTCCATCAGTTATATTTTGTTGCCCCCTGTGCAGTGCTAGATGAGTACATGAGATGGTTCTGTCCTGTGCTGTTGGCCCTGCCATCATTTTGAGGAAAGTGAGACAACAGAAACACAAACCATTCACCTCTCTCTCTACCCAGCCACAAGCCCCAGATGGGTACTGTGATTGGCTTTTGTTCTGGAATGGCTCTCATGGACACCCAGTGAGCCTGCATATTGCTGTCCTAATGAAGTGAAATTTGATTCGTCCTTGAGAGGAATTATTATAGTGAACAGTTTCATTTAGCCTTAAAGTAATTTTGAAGCTACTCCACAATCCTACATCAAGTAATTTTACAAACACAAACTTTCAATTCCAATGGATCATGATAGATTTAATTTTTTTAGACTATTTATTGTGTAAGTCAGTTAGAATGCCTGATAATACACTTTCTTAGATAACCTAATATTGTTGGTTTCAGACGGTATCTGCAATAACTGCACTTCCTCTTGACTCAGGGCTTAATTGTACATTTGTATTTGTGATCCTGCTGGCCAATGTTACTGTGGTCCAACACTCCCTGTACCGTATTCCAAAGAAACTTCCCAATTCGTTCCTAAATGATTGCATTGGGGTATAATGCTCTCTGTCATCCTCCTCTCCCTCTCACTTTGTCCTTGACTGATTCCCTTCACCAGTTCCTCTCTTTGCAGCAGCAGAAGTTCACAGACAAAAGGCGGAATTGCAGAGTTTGGGGTGCAAGGCCTCTTCTGTAACACACAGTGTCTTGAGATCATGCTGAGTGGGAAACACTGCTGTGGGGAAGGTGATGTACATAACTGACACATCAATGAGCTGCTTTCCAACACAGTGCTTCCCCCTTCCCACACCTAACCTCCATAAAAACTGCATTTACCACCTTTCTGCTAACTCTGTCTATATCTCTTCAGCTGAACTCACACTCCCTGTCATCTTCAACAGGGTCTTTATCTCAACTGCAGTGAATATAAGAACCTTTATCACATTATCAAATCCCTCTGTTACTTAACTCTGGATCTTTAAACTTTGACCTGATTATTTTAGCTTTTTTAACTTCCATATTTTCAATGCCAAGGCCAATACTTGTCTTGGACAATCTCCCCCTCCCCCAAACAATACCATTACCCTTCTCTATCTCAGCTTCTTCAAAATTCTGATTAAAACTTCTGTCCCAACTCATTTTTCAACATTTCCTTTAATGCTCCTATCCACTGCTCAGTGCCGGTTTTAGTTTCTGACCAGTATCAAAACAGTTTTCAGAGTTAAAGTATAAATGTTCATTGTAAAAAAAAGGATAGAAATTACCCTTCCTTTTATACGCAAGGTATGGAAACTAAATTCTGCTTCTGAAATGAATTAGGTGACAGTGAAATTCTACCCTGCTTTATTTACCACACATGCTGTGTTTGACAACTCTACCCGCTACATATGGCACACCTTTAGCAATCCATCTCGGCACTTGAATTTGCATGCTGAAGTGGCAATATAATGGCTGGTTTTGTAAAAGCTAATTGCAAGGCAACTTTGCAATCTCCATTAAATCTGTTTACCACTGTTAGTGCTTTTAACCAGTCTACACACAGTGACCATGCTATTAGGTACACCTGCTCCTTAGCGTAAATATCTAATCGGCCAATCATGTGGCAGCATCTTAACGCATGAAAGCATATAGGCATCATCAGGAGGTTCAGTAGGTTTTTCAGACCAAACACCAGAATCAGGAGGAATTGTGACCTAAGTGACTTTGACTGTGGAATAATACTCCAGAACTAAAGCTTTCACTAGAAAGGGCAGATGATGCTGTAGTGCTGAATATGTTCTTTGTGAGAACGGTAACAGAAGCTTTCTGAAGTCCTCAGGCACTCCCTAACTCATGAGCCTCTCTAGCAATTGCACATTGTCAATAAAATAAAAACACTATCCTTGTTTGTTTTTGTCTTTTCTGCTTAAAACTCTATCACCTTCCTACATTCATATCTCCACTAAGGCAGTCACTTGCTCTGATCTGTCTTCTACATGTCTGAACCTTGGTAGTTTCTCATTTGATGGGTATTAACTGTTCATCGAATTATGGGAAAAACAGTTTCAAAAATTGCCAGTCATGCCAGCAGATAGACAGGACGCATTCACTTTTATCTTAAAAGAACTTCTTTCGTGAGTGAAGTTATTGCCGCTGTAACAAACATACTAAATGCTAATGTGCTTGATAACCGTTCCAGCACTTTCTCCCCTGCCTGTGTGCAGAAGCAGAAAAAACGAATCATAGAATCATAGCTGTTCCTCAGGCATGGATACAGATGAGCTCTACACATGAAACCCAGTCAAAACATAAGGCTCAATTGGGCTAAGTTTGATCAGTCAACCAATTCTGCATCTCCACTTGTTTCATGTTACATCAGGTATTTAATACTGCCAGTCCTGTTTAAAGAAATTTCCATTTCAGTTTCTATCACTCAGCATGCTTATATTTCCACAGTCTCTTCTTCCAGATTTACTTCACTTTGCCTTTAAACATTATTGTTCTCTGGGGAAGTTGGGAACCCTTCAAGGAAGGCAGCAGAAACTCATTCAGCTTAAAAGCTGTATGGATGTGTTGCTGAAGTAGCAAATGGCAAACTACCTTATGCTAAATATGACTGACAAGTGTTGGTTGTGATTGAGAGTTACAATTACACTGTGGAACCGACTCCCTTTCAGAACTGATAATTCATTCAAGAAATAGATGCAAAAATATCAATAAATGGAAGCAAAACTGTTGCAAAAAATATCCTTGAGAATCATGTGCAAACTATTACAATTGTGTTGTCTACATTTTAATCTATTTTGGGTTCCTCTCTCCGTGACAAGTGGACAACAAATTGCTTTGCCATTAGTATTGTGAAAGCTAGGGGTTGATTGAAAATGTTCCGTCAAACCTTGAAGAAGCTCCCCAGAGATTTTGTTTCCTTTAGCTTTCAAGTCAGTGCTTGGAGGAACTGTTTCAATCGTACAGTTTTCAGGAACATTCCCATTCAAAGGCAGCTTAACAAGTGGTAAGTGCAAACACCTCGTTATTCGTTCATGGGGTTCTGCTGGAGATCACTGGAAGTCCTAATAATTATAATGTTATGGCCTCATTGTTCAAATATTTCAAACTATTCAAAACCTTGCACAATCTTTTGCAATACAATGATTAAGATCAGATTGGTGAAAATATGTTCCAGATTCCAATATTTGCTATCTCGTGTCTCTAAATCACAAATTAACCTGATCCTTTACATGTCACGAATAGGAAGTCTGCCATAAATGAATTTATGAAGAATTCTGCTTCATAAATAACATAGGGCACCTGGACAAGGCAGACACTAAACTTATTTAAATGAAAATTGATTATAGTTGAACTACTGCAAATTGATATTAAATATGGATTCTGTGTCCCAAACAAGTGATCAGTTTCATGAATTGTGCTTTAACCAGCCTGTTTACCAAATCCTATAGAGAGTTATATTTCAGTTACATTTTCATATTAAAGCCTGCTCATCTGCTGGAAAACAAAACATTTGTAAATGTTCTTGTTTTTCTTGCCAGTGACAATAAACACATCCAAACCCATTGTAACTGATATTGCTCAGACCAAAGGATATTCAAACGCCAGCTACAAAGACTAAAGTGCTCAATTAAATATACAGGCTTTAATTGTTTAAAATTGCAGTCAGACATAGTTTCCTGCAGATTTTTAATACCACAGTGAAAGGGTTGATAACATATTTAAAAACGATCCCTCAGGATAAAGCACCACTATGGCTTGAGTGTTGAAGGGCATGTTTTATCCATTATAGAGCCAATTTAAAAACCACGTCTCAAGACAGCTGTATATTATCTTACAGCATAACTTTACAAAAAGTAAACTCAGCAACACAGTGTTAACCAGTCAACCTGACCATTCACCCAGGCCCAGAATACAAGAAGGCGTGCTTCTGGCATAAGATATAACCGGATTGTTGTCATACAGTATTTAAAATTCAGAAGGATTTGCAGAATTTCAGGGCAGGTGGAAGTATGCTTTTGTACATAAAGGTGCTGCAGTGCCATTGGAAAACCAAAGTTATTTATATCATTTGGCAAAAGATGCCGTGAAAGGTAATAATTGATCTGTCGGGAACATTACATGGCTGCTGAATTAGGGTGGGTCGGAATTACAGAAATTGCATTTATTCCTGCACATTGTGTTTAAAAGGGAGACTAACCTATCACAGTTAAAAGAGAGCATTGGCTAATGCGCAATGGTCATTTCAAACCATGCCATCATTTTCTGTGTACAAGTTGAAAAGGACGTTTTGATTCTGTTCAAATACACTTCCCCTCTGGTGGATACTAGTTGAGCTGTATCCTGGTACAGTGCATCAGTTGCTCTTCATATTTTCGTGGGAGCAATGATGGATTGTTTCTTTAAAGGTTATCTAAAATACAATTTCTTAAAAAAATACAGATAATGATTACAGTGTCTTCCAATGTGATCAGTAGCATATAAAACCTTGGAGGCTGCAGCCCGGGGCAGTGTTTCGATCAGTAACACAGTGCAATACGATTACGGGCAGCAACAGGACGCTTCCACTAGCCATCATGTCGATGTTATCCGCACTTGATGAATGATGATGCTCTCTGCAAAAGGACAGAGGAATAAATGTGAAAGTAGAATGAGGTGGCACTTTAGGAATAATGCGGTCTTCTTTGTCGTCCAATAGGATACTATGTACATGAACAGTAATGTATAAATACCAGAAATTGACCGTGCACAGCAGGCCCTCATAATGTGAAACAAAAAGCACAATTCACTTAAACAGTAAAGAATGCTCCAGTCAGAATATTAATCTATTATTTGCAAACACTGATTACTGCATTGATATTGATCATATAAAGCTAATCTTACTAAAATAAAACAGGTTCTGTTATGGCATATCATTTGATTACATTAAAAAGGATCTGGGGTATTACTGCTGAAATTTTTAAAGTTGGCTTCAGAATAGCGTAGAATTAGTTTAATATGTGTAAAAGTCAGAACGACGACTGTGTGCACAGAGCATGGTAGAATTTGGTACAGTACTGTAAATAGCAATTGACATCAGATTAATTGTTAGTTTTAAATCTGAAATTGTACTTTTTTTTAGCAAAAATCTGTCAATAAATGTTGGGTTAATGGAATTAGGTTGTAGTTCATCTACAATCTCACTGAATGGTGAAATAGGCATGAGGGAACAACTAAACTACCCTTGATCAGCATTATATAAAGTTATTTTTAGTTGACTTTTACTTAAGAAATTAACTTGCAGATGTCTATTGTCAATAATTATTAACTCATCAATAGTCACCGAGCCATCTGAAAACTGCAAGTCTCATCAGGAGTGAGTTTTATTTGACCCAATAAAAAGAAAGGAGGTGTAAGCGGAGTGGCCATTGTTGAATTTCCTTAGCTTTCTGAGGAAGCAGAGGGGCTGGTAGAGTCTGTTGACATGTGGTTGGTCCAGGACAGGCCATTGGTGATACTTACACCTAGGCTGTTAAGGATCTCCATGTCAGCACGGTTTGAAACAATAAGAGGCATGTACTCCACCCTGCTTCCTGAAGTTAATGACGAACTCTTTAGTTGACATTGAGGAAAAGGTTGTTGCCTTGACACCATGTCATGCCGATGTCCTTCTCCTTCCTTTACTCCATCTCACTGACATTTGAGAATACCGGTCCACAACAGTTGCGTCAACTGCAACCTTGTAGATGAAGTTAGAGCAGAATGTGGCCACGTTGTGAATGTGCAGGGACTAGATTAGGGGGCGGAGGATGCACTGGTATCGTGGATAATCGTGGTGGAGGTATTGATGTCCATCCTTACCATGTGCAGTCTATTGGTCAGTAAGTCAAGAACCCATTTGCTGTGGGAAATGCATCATCCTAGGTCTAGGATTTTGGGGATGAATTTGTTCTGAATCATTATATTGATGCTGCAGAGATGGGGCCGGGGTGATGGAATCCGCTGTGGACCTGTTTCTTCAACAGGTGAATTTCAGTAGGTTATGTTTGTCTGGGAGGCTGGAGCTAATTTGTGTCAGGACCTGTGCCTTGAAGCACTTCACGATGGTGGATGTCAGAGCCAGATCGACATTAAGGCACATTACCGTATTTTTCTTTGGCAGCAGGACGATAGTGGTGTTCTTAAAGCAGCTGGAAAACTTAGATTGAAGTAGGGAGAGGTTAATAATGACTGCAAGTACCCACAGCATCTGATTCACACAGTACTGGGCTGGGTACTTCATCTGGGCTGGACCTCTTCCCTGCATCAGTGGCTGTGGGAAAGGTGCATTGGAAGCTCTCGGGGGAACTGGTGTCATTTCATTTCCCTTCTGGTCAAAGCATTTATAGAGCACGTTAAACTCACCAGGGAGGGATCTGCTGTCGCCAGCAATGCCACACCCACGCCGTCAAAAATAAACATAAAATGTTTGCTTTGTGCAGGAAATTAAAGCCAGCAGACGCATGGAGTTTGAAGGAATTAGCAGAAATTTTTGCTGATCAATTTCAGTATTGAACTTTGGCCTTTTGTAGCCTCAATTGGAATTAGGTTATTACTGTGTGATGTTTGTAGATACAGTGAGAAGGTTATGTTTGCACACCATTCCATGCATAAGTACACTGAGGCAGTAAAAAGACAAAACAAAACACACAATATAGTGTTACAGTTACAGAGAAAGTACAGTGCAGGCAGACGCTCTAAGCAAACTACGCAGTTCATACGCAAAGAAAGGAGAGAAGGTTTATATTCATTTTGGGAACTCAATATAGAATTGCACTCACAGGATAGAAAAATCTGTGGTACTGCAGATAAGTCAAAAAATGTCACAATGTTTATTGTAAGCAGTATAGAGGAAAATAAATAATCCAGTTATAGATGTGCAGGTATATACATGTTCAGGTATAACATTGCTGTTATTTTCTTATGAGCCTGTCTCTCAGCAAGTAAATATGAATTCCTGGTGTAAAGTTGTGTTGGGCACTCAACTGCTCCTGGTGCTGAGAGTGCTTTGCTTTCCGAACCCACTAGGTGGCGCATTTGTTCCACCAACGGAGAAAGGTCCAAGTGGTTAAGGGAAAGCAGTATCTGGCAAAGATGCTGGAAATTCAAATGGTCCAAATAGCCAACCCATCAGCCAACATGAAAAGAGATTTTTAAAAATGGTGTTAGCCTTTCTAGCTGGTGACCTTCCACAGGGCTGGTCTTGATTTAAGTGGAGGGAGGAAAGTAAGGAGATGATGTAAAAGGGAGGAAAAATTAAATAAACACAGAAAATAAGGTAGGAGAGAATAAATTAAGTATGCAAAATATAGAGAATGAAGAAAAGGTGGGTCCAAAAGAAGCTGAAGATTCCATCTCATTTCATTTCTACTCTTGGCTTTTCCTTTCTCTCTCAGAACAGAGTAACAAGGAATGCTTCCCTGCTGTCCTTCCCACTACAGTCACCTGAAAAATTCTTGTGGTATTAAGAAACAATCTGAACTAATTCTGTAATTTTACTATTTTCTAATGACTCATGATTGGATGATAGAAATTCTATTCAAAATAGCAACAGTGTTCCGTGAGGGGCTCCCCCAGCCTCCCTACACCACCTGTTTAAAAATAGCCCATTCTCTCTCCCCATCCTCTCGATTCCCAGTATACTTGTTAGAGTACCACAACCTCACCAAGCATTGTTCCCATCAATTCTCCAGGCAGTTCTCCAAACAAGCGCTGTCTGCATTTTCCTTTACAACATTGGTATTTCACAAAACGAGTCCCTCAACTTCTACAGCTTCCCTTAGATGATTTCAGCACCATCACATCTTTCTCAGAATCTGTTCACAGCCATGAGCACAGAATCCCGTGGATCCTCATATGATACAACACTGCTTGTGTTTTATTAATTTCATTACCACCTCCCCCCTGCCTGAATTGCTCTTAAACCTTCCTCTCTTTCTACGTAAGGCCACAAAATTAGTCCCTGTGGCAGATTTACTTTGGGACTATGGGTTCATATTTAACTCTAATCACTTGAATCATCTTACACATACACAGAGGGCAGTAGCTGGAAGCGAGGGCACCCCAGTACTGTAGTGTTTAGCACAAAGCTTTGCAGTACTAGCAACCTGGGTTTATTTCCCACTGCTGCCTGTAAGGAGTTTGTACTTTCATGGCCACCTGGGTTTCCTTTGGGTGTTCCAGTTCAAAGACGTGTCAGTTGGTAGGTTAATTGGTCATTGTAAATTGTCTTGTGATGAGGCTAGGATTAAATCCAGGGAAAAAGGATCTAGTGCTCTCCGGTGTGTGTGATGAATAAACTCTTCTCAGGCTTCCAGCCAGATACAGGAATTGATTTTAACCAATGTTTCAATGACAAACTTTGCCATCTTCATCAGGGATGATGCCCGTCTAGTCCAGTAGTGTTTATATCCCCATCATCCATCCCTCCTGATTAGTTAGTCTTCATCCAATCAGGTTTCTGCTCTCCCAGCTTGTTTACAGTCGAATTCCAGTTCTCACTTATAGCGAGACCTTCGTCTTTGTCAAAATTCCTTTCCTCTACTTTTATTTCAACGGCGGTGCCAAAAGCCATAGGTGGTCCCTAAAGCTGTTGGCACTGGGCAGTGGAGTGCGAAGGGCTGGGGGTGGGGGGCGGCCTACTCTGTGCTCTAACTCATTAAATAAATAAACAAACATACAAATAGGATGCTATTAATCCTGAAAAGTTGATCTGATGTAAACCTTAGTCATTTGGACCTATTTATTCCACTTTAAATTCTATTCTTTTTTAATTACTGGGTTGAAATATGGAACTCCCCAGATTCTGCTAACACCAGAGATTCTGCAGATGCTGGAAATCCAGAGTAATGCACACAAAATGCAACAGGAACTCATCAGGTCAAGCAGCATCAATGGAGAGAAATAAACAGTTGACGTTTTGGGCCGAGACCTTTCTACGCCTGTGCCTTATCCAGAATCTCTCTGCAAGCTTACCTCAGCTCCGCTGAATCTTCAAGCTCAGCTGAGATTGAGAAACGAACGGTAACATTGTCAGCAAAGCCCACGACGCTAGAGAGAACCAACATAAAGAGTGGTCCCCACAGTACTTGGTTGTTAGATGATCCCAGTTGTGTGCTGGTCTCCAATTCAGCTGCTTTATCAGGAACCTTGGTTACTTTTCCATCAGAATGTTTGCTGATCACAAAATATTAAAAATCACTTTGCGACTGCTCAGGAGAGAGAGCGGCCCACACCTGCATCGTAACTGTGAACAAAGTCACTGGAAGACACTGAAGCCAGTGGACATAGAAGTGTTTTGTTCAGCATTGGAGACGTTCCTGGAAGAAAAGGCCTGCCTCAGCCAATACTACATGGCATTTTATATGCTAATGATCAAAGGACAATTCTATACCCAGTTATAATGTATCTACAATGCTTCCTATGAATTGCTCTAATTTTCAGACACCTCCGTCTTCACACCCACACTCCAGACACCCAAAACGAATGTTAACTCTCACCAACTCTGGACCTCATTTTTGCATATGTGGGTTTCTATGGTCACATGGAAGATCATTGTTCAGAGCTGCATTTCAAATTCGATCTACAATCCACATTCAGGTCTGAAGACTGGCTGCTGTTAAAATTAGTATTTGCTATGAGAATATGCCCTAGCAACCTGCATGTAGCAAGAATACATTATGATTAGAGATGGGCTATAACTGGCAAGAGAGTCTACCGACCTACACACAATGGTAATACCACTGCCAAATTTCCTACCAACAGCATTCTTGGTGTCACCATTGATCAGGAACTCAGCTGCACCAACCACTTAAATATCATGGCTATAGGAGCAGATGGTGACAGCAGCATTGGAAAGTCTCCATCTACAGCTGAAAATTTGTTCAGTGTGTAACTATGTGCAGTTGAAAACCTGTTGACAGTGTTCATGCAGCACTCTCTGTGCACTCCAGAATCTGTGATGAGCTAATCTCTGCAAACTGCTGAAGATGGCTATAGGCTTCCTCCTAACGCCCACTGTGTCACAGTGTGCGCAAGGAGCACCAGCGATAAATGTGACCCTGAAAAGCTGCAAATCACCAGCTCCAAAGTTTGGAAAGGAAACTGAAGGCAATAACTCAGCTCAACTTCTATCAAAGCCTTCTCCTGATTATTCTAACCAGATAACAGGAGGCCAAGAAAGCAGCTCTGAGATCCTGTACTATAAGTTGAAAGTTTAGATTCCAAACCCTTCAGCCTTCATCCAGTGCCAATGCTTTTACTGGAACATTTTAGAAAGTAGTGGCGGTCATAAGACATAGGAGCAAAATTAGGCCATTTGGCCCACTGAGTCTACTCTGCCGCTCAATCATGGCTGAATTATTTTCCCCCTCAACACCATTCTCCCGCCTTCTTCTCATAACCTTTGACACCCTGATTAATCAGCAATCTATCAACCTCCACTTTTTGTATACCGGACAATTTGCCCTCCACACCCATCTGTGGCAATAAGTTCTACAGATACACCACCCTCTGGCTAAAGAAATTTCTCAGCATCACTGTTCTAATAGGACATCCTTGTATTCTGAGGATGTGCCCTCTAGTCTTAGACTCTCCCACCATGTCCATGGCCACTCTGTCCGTGCCTTTTTTAATAGTCAGTAGGGTTCCCCTCTTCATTCTTCTAAACTCCAGTGAGTATTGACCCAGAGCCATCAAACACTCCTCATAATTTAACCTTTCTCTCCCAGGATCATTCTTGTAAACTCCTCCGGACCTTCTCTAATCCCAGCACATCCTTACTTAGATAAGGGGTCCAAAATGTAGCCCTCCAACTCAAGTTCATTTCGTTCTCAGTTGATTTATTGACCTCACCTTTCCACAGCTTTTCTGATACACTTGCATCAGATACTAAAGATGGCAGGTCCCCAAGATGTCACTAACCCAACCCTGCCTGCTCCCAAACCAGTTACAGATACAACCTCACTCTCCTAACCCAGTACTTTTCAGAGTTGAAATGTTCAAGTACCTGGGACTGAGCGTGTACAGCATTTTTACAGAACAATAACACATTTCAAATTTCCAAGATGGCGGCGCGACGCAGCTTGCAGCAGCCACTCCGGAGCTGATTATCTGTTATTTGTGAAGTGGGGTGCCGTGCGCAATCATAATCGATTGAAAATGGACGTGGGAGCACGGAGGAACATTGGGAAATCTCCAGGAAGACCTTCTTCGTTGCTGCTGCTGCTGTGAGGTCCGGGACTCTGCTGGGAAGAACAGGCCCGCAGTCCTCAGGGTCGCGTTGCCGATGGCCATTGGCGGGGCTGTCTTAATACGCTCGGCAGAGGATGGTGCTCGGAGAAGCTGTGCCGGAGGGGATGGTCGTTGGCTCGGAGGTTCGACGGACTCGGAGTCCGCTGCAGTCAGGTCGCTTTCAGTGTGTGCTGCGTCTGTGAAGCTGGGTTCGATGGAGCTTTCATTGTGTGCTGCATCTGCGAGGCTGAGTCGGGCGGCACCATGGAAGTCCATAGCGGGGGTATTCTCTTCTGCCGCTGGCGTGGGATGGCGAGTCTGTCGGGACCCTGGGGACTTGTGGAAACTGTGTGGTGATTTCTTTTGAACTTATAGTCCTTTAACATCTTTGGACTATTTTTACTGTGCCCATAGTCTGTTTTTTTTATCAATTATGCTATTGTTTGCACTGTTGTAACTATATGTTGTAACTATGTGGTTTTGTGCAGGTCTTGTAGCTTTAGTTTTTGTCTTGTTTTGTCTGGTGGGATTGGAGCTCCTTTCCGGGGAACGCGCTAGGATGGTAGCTCGATATTAATACACAGCAGCCTCTCCGGACTCTGGATTTGGGGATTGCCAAACGTTATGTGGATTTTCTGGTGTAGTCTGTTTTGTTGTGTGCTTTTGTGATATCATTCTGGAGGAACGTTGTCTCATTAACATCACTTCCTCTCTAAAGCTGCCACCTAGACCATTGATGATCTCATAGAAATTGCACCTGGGACCCATGATGGAAGCCAGTAAACTACTTGGTGACTTTCCTCCTGCTAACCCAGGCAAGAGAGTTGGCCACGGCTAACTTTTGGTCTTTAACTACCAGTCTGTTTGAAAGGCTTCACCAGAGCTACAGCACATCTCCATGTGAGGCAGCAGGAAAAAAAAAACACAGAGCCAATAACTCACAGTAAAACTGCATAAACTATAAAGTTCTTCCAGTCTGATTGCTATGGTCTCTGAAGAGAAATTAAGACACACTGCACTTGGAGCAGTGTGTTAAAAAGAAACAAAACCTGAGGACCATCTCCATCAATCTTTAGCTTTGGCCTTTCAGATTTATTAAATGGAGAATTTCTAACTCCGTTCCTCAGAGACACCACCCCATCTGAAACTTCAATGGAAACATTTAAACAATCTCATAAACCTCTACAGCACAAAAGTTCTATTGCACGGTCAAACTCTTTTTCACAGAACAGCACATGACTTAGATTTGACTTCCACTCAAGTTCTTTAATTTTAATTATTTTCCTTTAGTTATATTTTACTTCAATTCACAACACCTTCTTACAGTTTATATGCCCGCATCCTTAACTTCATAAGTTATATTTGTAGTGCCATGGTTAAGATTTTTACTGCTATTTTAGCAAGTTTTCTGTAAAAGCCGTGTGTCCTGATGGTAAGAGTATTTTGCATTTGGCTAAAGATAAGGAGGCATGTTATCCAACTTGGGAATGTTGTGTCAGCCGATCAGAATTGTGGGGATGTAGAGAAGGTTTTAGAGAGCTGGACGGGAAGACATTTCTGAAGAACAGTAGTCTTGTTTGGGGTCCTTTTTGGAGAGAGCTGCAGGGCGAGGCACAAGGGAAGGTGCAGCAGGGTGCAGTTGGAAGGAGAGTCCCCATTGCCAGAAGTGCTTTGTGCAGATGAATGGATTCAAGGAGGAAGGGCCAATACTCCTGAGAGAGCCAATTCGTTCGAGATGGTCTTGGAGGGAAATTCAGACTGTGGTGTGTGTTTTCATGCAGACCATGGGTTCCACGCGTGAGTAAAGCGATGCTCCTGGCTACTCTGGAAACGAGCTCCAACGTTTAAGTGCACATTGGACTGGTTTAACTGTTATGTGCCTTTTCATTGTGCTTTCCTTATTTCTGTAACTGTAAATTTGGTAAATGTACTTTTTTTTATCATTTCTGGGTTACTGATAACTGTATGGGCAGTACCCGACGATCCCCAAATCATTCTGACCCTAGACACTTGCTGCTTATGAAAGGTGACCTTCTCACTGCTGAATCACACAGCTGTTAGCAGAGATAGGTACAGAGTTAAGTTGGTGTACAAGCCCCGGTGAGAAGGTTACTTACACTATATTATTTATGTGACACATGCGTACATCCATGTTCAGGGGTGGAATGAAACATCCCATATATCTTACGGCTGGTTTTTCAGACCGTAGGAGGAGAAAAAAGCCGCCTGGCCCTTTGACCCTGCTAACCATTCACCAAGATTATGACTCATCTTCTACCTCTGCTCCTGCAGCTCCTTATAACCCCAAATCCTCTTAATATCCAGAAATCTATTGATCTCTGATTAAAAAGAATCCACAGTCCTCCCAGGCAGAGAAATGTGTAGATTTACCACCTATGGTTGAAGTTCAATCCTCATTTCAGTCTTGACTGATGTACCCCTTATTTTAAGACAGTGACGGAGTTTCCAGAGTCCTCAGCTGGGGCAAACATGCTGCTGACATCCAAAATCTAGAAGTTTAGTCCACAAGATCTGTTCAAAATCTACACACAAACTCTGCCCCGTCATTAGATATGGTATTAGATAAATCAATGTGGCTCGTTGTAGTTTAGAAACTGATAGGCTGTTAAACTGCTGCAGAAATCACAAATACTGGAAGAGTTAAGTGATTCAGATCAGATTGGCAGTGTCTGTAGTTCAGATACAGCACCGTCTTTGGTGGATAACTTGGCTGCCCAGACCTCAAATTAATCATTCATTAACTATCCAGGCAACATCCAGAGACCCGACTGGTGTGTGGTCACTTGTTATCACACAGTGAATTCCCAATTGTGTTATGCAACAGGAGGCCAGGACTGAGCCAACTTCTCGTCCACAGCAGGCACAGATCTCAGGATCACCATGGAGAGACTATGCTGGATGGATGCTTACACAGTAAATGGTGCATAGTAGCAGTGAGAGATAGGGGAGGAAGTAACTTCACAAAGTCTTTTCATGATTGTCATTCAAAGGCATATCCTGTCAAGCTGTTTAAAACTGTAATTCAAAGTAGCTATGCATAACAGGGTGCTGAGAATGATACTTCATGGATCAATGAGGAAATTCAGAAGTTCTGTTATTTCTGTCAAACTCAGTTAATTCTACTCTCCATTTGTGAACTTACATAAACTGACATAAAAACAACTTTAAGTGTTTTACAGTAAGTCTGTGTGGAAAACAATTTGCCAAGCTATTAAAAAAAAGATAGATTTCAGAAAAGAGCTGGGCCAGTGCCAGTTTATAATGCAGCGTTCCCTCTGTTCAGGGGCAGAGAGTGATGACTGCTGGTTCTGCGTACACTCTCCCTGTAGGATTTGGTCCTGAGTGCAGCCCAATTCATCAGATCTGAAACCTCTCACCAAACTCTGTAATAGACAGATCTGCTGACCACACAACTATTGTTGGCAGAATTGCAGATGGTGATGAGAGGGCGTACAGAAGCAAGACATATCAGCTCGTTGAGTGGTGTCACAGCGACAACCTTGCACTCAACATCAGTAAAAGCAAAGAACTTCAGGAAGGGTAAGATGAGGGAACATACACCAGTCCTCATTGAGGGATCAAGAGAGGAAAGAGTGAGCAATTTTAAGTTCCTGAGTGTCAGTACCTCTGAGACTCTATCCTGAACCCAACATATCAACGAAGTTACAAAGTAGGCACGACAGCAGCTATATTTCATTCGGAGTTTAAGGAGACGCGGTATGTCACCAAAGGTACTTGGAAATTTCTACACGTTATAACGGAGAGTATTCTAACTGTCTGCATGACCGTTTGGTATTGGGGGGGGGCGGTGGGGGGCGCGGGGATGCTGCTACACAGGACCGAAGTAAGCTGCAGAGAGTTGGAAACGTAGTCAGCTCCATCATCGGCACTAGCTCCGCAGTATCTTCAAGGAGCGATGCCTCAAAAAGGTGGCATCCGACGTTAAGGGCCCCATCACCCAGAACTTCTCATTGCTACCGTCAGGAAGGAGTTATAGAAGCCTCAAGACACACATTCAATGATTCAGGAACAGCTTCTTCCCCTCAACTGTGATGGCAATATATCTGATTTTAACCTCTTCCTCTCAAACTGCAGGGTGAACTATATAATATTATAATCACTGCCTCCTTAGTGTTCCTTTACTTTAAGCTCTTGAATCAAATCTGGTTCATTACACAACACCCAAACCAGAAATGCCTTTTCCTTAGTGGGCTCAACCACAAGCTGCTCTAAAAATCCATCTCGTAGGCTTTCTGTGAGTTCCTTCTCTTGGGATCCAGCATCTGCAGATTTATACCCAGTCTACCTGCATATCGAAATCCCCCATTACCATTGTAACATCACCTTCTTTACACCTTCTGTCTCCTGTTGTAGTTTGTACGGGCAAACTTCCTTCTGATGTAATGGGTTGTAGGATTGCCATAAACTTTCCTGTACCCAGTCATGGAACGGGTTTGCACTACATGACCTGTCAGCCGAAAGGTCAGTTAGCAAGTCCTCCCACCACTCCAAACTGTAGAGAGTGTAAAGAATCTTTGGACAAACCATTACAGTTTAAAATGCCTTGCGATCCCTCTGAACTTCCATTTTTAATTTTGCAGAATCTAAGCAAATCTTCGCATTGAAGCATGCAGAAAACGCAGCGAGAGTGGCCTTGGTTAATTTGGGAATTTGTCTCCAGAATTACAAAGCATCGCTTTCTTCTCTGTTACAACTCAGAATCAGTGTTATTGTAATGCTAGTTTTCATGAGCACTAAACACAAAGTTAGTACGTTGTTAGACAAACTAGGAGCAGGTGAAAAAGTTAGTTTGTGGTGTGTGTGGGAGCGGGGGGGGGGTGAGTCTACCAACAAGGGGTGATCTCCATGGTCGCAGTAAGACCTCCACCTACCCCCAAGGCCTCCACGTTCAGCCCTTCCCCCCAGCCTGCGGGGCTGAACTGCTGGGTGGGCACTTCTTCAGTTCAATTCTCATTGACTGGCTTTCAGCACGAGATTCATACTTTGCCACACCTCCTGCTGCCACTACAGGCTTTCCTGCTTTCATACCTTTTGACATGGGGATGCGGGTGGGTGCGGGCCGAGGTGCTGACCCCTCCTGTGCTCCCTAAAAGGGAAAGGAAGAAAAAGACGTTGTTAACATTCTGTTCAACAATGCAAACCTTTGATTGCAGCCCATTGTTTTAAAAACGAAACTTCTTGATTGATAACACTGGACAACAATTTTTTTTCAGAAGTGCTGCATCCTCAGGAAATGGTTTTGTTTATGATAGATGGCTTGAAGCTGAACACAAATCTAATTTCAGACTACTTGCATCACTTAGGAATTTGGAGAAACAAGAAATTAAACACATTGAATATAATGTGTTTAATTGCATAACAGTGCTGACACTTTGCAATAGTTCAACTAAGCTAAAAATGGTTTGTTGATCATTTTCTGAGGCTTCTCACTTAAGTGTCCAACAATCATCAGCCGACATTGATGGATTCCAGTTGCCCCGATACCGTTTCTCCGTGACCACAACGTCCCGGTGAAACCTCTCACCGTGCTCGTCACTGACAGCACCAAGATTTGCAGGGAAGAAGTCTAAATGGGAATGCAGAAAGTGAATCTCTAGTGACGTGTTCATGGTTTTGTGTGTTTGAAGCATGTTGTCAGCCAGCTGCACCTAGTTTGGTGCCCTGTAGTTGCCGAGAAAATGCTCAACAGCATCCTTGAATGCCTTCCCTGTGATTTACTCCTGCCCCACTCGCAGTCCTGTAACTTATAACCTGTTTGATTTGCGAACCAACTGAAATGCCTTCCATAATCAGTTTATGAATTGAAATAACAAATATATGCAATTTTAAAAAAACGGTGTGTGACAGGGAAATTTCATAGAGATTCATGATCTGCAGTCCAAAATCCATGAGATACACCCAAAAGTATTCAGGAAGCAAAATCTTTGTCGACCGTTGTGTAATTGGAAAGGCATTTTTTTTCAGGTTTGCTTACCCATAGAATGAGAGAGGATACAAAGGTAAAATGTACCAAAAGGTTTACACCTCTGATGCCTATATGATAATGCCATACGGGTTAGTCAATGAACTATCGGAGTAATTGAAGTTAAATTGATCCGAATCACTGCCAGCAGCAGATTAATCAGATCAGGTCTGGCTGTCCAGAGGCTGTTATCCATTCATCTCTACTTGACGTATATGGCCAGCATAGCCACTGCCTCACAGTGCCAGGAATCTGGGATTAGTCCTAATCCTGGGTGCTCTCTGTGTGGAGTTTGCACATTCCCTCTCTGATCTCATGCATTTCCCACAGATGCTCCAGTTTCCTCCCATATCCCAAAGACATATTGGTTGATAGGGTTGGAAACCACTGTGTGTTTTAAATACTTTTTTTAAGATGAATGAAAGTAAAACTAAAATTGAATTATTATCATTTGTACCTTTTAACAAACTTACGTATTTTTCACAAGTATGTGATGGCTCACCCCACTTACGGGCAGAAAACAGTATAACAGCTAAACGAATGGATTATCACCTTTCTCATTTTTCACTGGCTAAGTATTAGCGTATTACCCACAGCCTCAGGATAGAAGGACATCCTTTAGGATGGAGATGAGGAGGAATATTTAAAGTGAAGGTTAATAGGTTCTTGATTAATAAGAGCATCAAAGGTTACGGGCAGAAGACAGGAAAATGGGGATAAATCAGCCATATTTGAATGGCGGAACAGCCTCAATTGGCCAACTGGCCTAATTCTGCTCCAATGGCTTATGATCTGGACTTGATGGCTGAAGGCCTGTTTCCATCCTGGATCCTGTCATGACAATGTAAGTAAAGCAAGATCGTACTTTCCCCTCTGCAGTGGCCATCGTGGCCCATGATGCAGTTTTGCTGACTGGTATGTTGCACATGAAAGACAACCTGGTGATCGCTCCCCTCCAAGCTGCAAGTTCTGCTCAGAATTCTTGGCCTTTTGAAACAGACATAACAGTCAGCAGGCACCAGCAGCACTCCTCCACCCCACTTGGGTAGTGACCTAAGCAGCAAACACAAAATGCTGAGGTGGCACCTATGGAAGTGAATCAACTGTTGACTTGTCAGGCCAAGACCCTTCTTCAGGAATGGAAAGGAAGGGGGAAGGTGCCTGAATAAACAGGGGGAGGGGAAGGAGGATGAGCTGGAAGTTGAAACCAAGTGGGTGAGAAAGGTAAAAGGCTGGAGAAGAAGGGATCTGATAGGAGAGGAGAGCAGACATTAAGCGAAAGGGAAGGAGATGGGGCATCAGAGGGAAGTGATGGGCAAGTGAGAAGAGGTGAAAGGCCAGAGTGGGGAATAGAAGAAAAGGGGAGGGGTAAGGAAAGAAAATTTTACCGGAAGGAGAAATTGATATTCGTGCCATCAGGTTGGAAGTCAGCCAGCTGGAGTATAAGGTGTTGCTTCTCCACCCTGAGGGTGGCCTGTTCTTGGCACAAGAGCCGGCCATGGACTGACGTGTCTGAACGGGAATGGAAATGGAAATTTAAACGTTTGGCCACTGGGAAGTCCTGGTGGAGCAGAGGCAGTGAACTGATTTTGGTTTACTGTCCCAGAAGTAAGCATTCTATTCAAATGCTTTCACCCAGGAATTATTAAAGTAACATTCCCAGCACTATAGTTGATTGCGAGGAAGAGAAATCCTTGGATATTGCAAGACTGACCCTATTTGTCAGAAAAATCCTGCCTTTAATCTCCTGTTAAATAAAGAGCCGAGTACTATGAATTTCACTAATATCGTTCTCCCCCATGACCACGTGGGCTTCCTCCAGGTCCTTCTGTTCCCTCCCACAGTCCAAAGACATGTGGCTTAGCGGGCTGACTGGTCACATGAGTGTAACTGGCCAATGTCGGCTCACTGGGCCGGACGGGCCTGTTACCACGCGGTATCTCTGAATAAATAAAATACAACAAAAACAAAGAAACAACCAAGTAAGCAAATAGATAGAAAAATAAATAAATTGATAGATAATTAATACTGAGGATGTGAGTTGTAGATGACTTTAAAGTGAGCCTGTAGATTGAGGAATCAGTTCCGAGTTGAGGTGAGTGAGGTTATCCATGCTGATTGAGGAGCCGGATAGTTGAAGGGTAAGAACTGTTCCGGGCTGCAACTTTGTTCTGGAGCGTTTTACAAAGCTGACAAAGCAGCGTGTGCCGTGGAAACCCAGTCAACAGGGAACAAGTCCCGCGAGGGATACAATCGCCTGCGAAAGTGGGGGTGAGGGTGGTTACCCAAAGGGAGACAGGAAAGCATTCCAAGAATCATTGCTCCTTGGACAATATACCGATGAAAATACTTTCCGAGCAGAAGTATTATTTCAAACGGGGTTGGGATTTCCCTGCACAGCCCTCACGCCGACTCTTGTCTGCCATGTATTTCATTCCTTCATCGCCTGCCAGCGGTTGAACTGAATGCAAGATATGGGATTTGACAGCTCTCTTATTTAAACTAGTAAGTATTCTCTGATTCTCCATGCACCCCAGAGAACGGTACACGATATGAGGTCCATCAGTGCTTACCAGCAGAACAAAGGTTCATTACAACACCGCCTTGTCACAGTAACAGTTACGACTACTTTGTGTCTGTGAGCTCTGCAGCTTTTACTCCACTATGTGCTGAATGGGGGCTGACGCTGTAGGCCGGCTCCAACTGCTCCGGGCTTCTTGTCTGCCGACTCACTTATATTTGAAATGTACATTCAACTTTTTGCACCTTTCGCTTCTTGCTGAAACCCGACATCGATGGGTAAATCCCCTAATGCTTCCGGTATGCCACCACAGCTACTGGCCAGATGAGGAACAGGGTATTTAAATAGGGGACCTCAAAACAGCAGAAAGCCCAGGGTCTTGCTTCTGAGGTTGGACCTGCCTGTAGCAAGCACCACAACACGCCAGGAAAGCAAGAGCAAGATTCTCCAAGTTCCCCAACAATGTGCACCCTCGCCCCCAGAGTGAGGCATGCCCTGCACTAGACTCCTGGAAAAGGTACTCTTTCCTCTGAACTGCACCACAGCAGATGTGATTGAGTTTGGCAGGGGAATTAGATGGGGGGGAGGGGCCAGCAGTGGCAGGTGTTTAGGGAGATATTTTATAAATCTGATCAACTGGTGTATTTCACTGAGGAAGAAAGGCTATATGAATCGGATGATCCAATTCTCACTCTTTTTTAAATAGCTTTATTTGTCACATGTACTTCAAAACACGGTGAAATGAGTCATTTGCATCACATCGAATCTATGAGGAAAACAAGAGAAAATCTGCAGATCTGGGCAACATTTACTAAACACTGGAGGAACTCGGGCAGCACCTATGGGAAAGAGTAAACTGTCGCAGTATCAGGGGTCTCAGCCCGACTGCTTACTCTTTTCCATAGACGCTGCCTGGCCTGCTGAGCTCCTCCAGCGTTTTACGTGTGTTGCAGCAACGTCTGCCAATGTCGCTACAATTCCGATCACACCCACGTCTTACCAATCCTCACTGGTGTGCCTTTGGGCTGTGGGAGGAAACCAGAGCACCCGGAGGAAACCCATGTGGTCAAAGGGAGAGCTTACATACTCCTTACAGACAGCAGTGGCAATTGAACCCTGATCTTACGGCCGGTTCTGTGAAGTATTGCACTATGAATCACCCAGTATCCTGCAACAGGAACCCCCACCACCCAGGACATGCTCCCTTCTCACTGCTGCCATCAGGAAGAAGGTACAGGATCGCACCACCAGGTTCAGGAACAGTTACTACCCCTCAGTCATCAGACTCTTGAACCAAAGGGGATAACTTCACTCAACTTCACTTGCCCCATCATTGAAATGTTCCCACAAGCTATGGACTCACTTTCAAGGACTCTTCATCTCATATTCTTGATATTTATTGCTTGTTTATTTACTGTGTTATTATTATTTATTTCATTTTGTATTTGCACTGTTATATTTTGCACACTGATTGAACATACAAATTGGTGTGATTCTACTGTGAATATTATTATGGATTTATCGAGTACGCCCGCAAGAAAATGAATTTCAGGGTTGTATATGGTGACATTATATGTACTTTGATAATAAATTTGCTACGAACTTTGAACCTCGAAATTGAAAGAAAGGTCAATGCTGCCGTATGGCTCCAGGGGTTTGGCTATTCTTGGAATTAATTCTGAATATTCTACACAGGAGCTTCCAACATGTGCTCCAGTCTTCTCCCAAATATGCACTGGAAAGTCAATTAGTGACAGTAAATGATCCCCTAATTGCCCAAGTGCCAAAAGTATTAGAGGGCCCTTCACATTGGAAGACCCTTAAAAAGTGTCAACTTTAATTATCTTACATTAGCACCATTCCCTTAAGAAACTGTCACCTCAGTCTGATTAATGGCCAGAATGCTGTGAGAATGTAACCAGTATACTAGGGGAAGTGGAACCAGTAGATATAGTTTATTTGGATTTACAGAACACATTTGATCAGGTGCTAAATAAAAGGCTATTGCACAAAAGCGTATAGCAGGGTCTGTTATTATTGTCATCTACCATATATCAAAGGTCTAGCTGATAATGTGACTAACTGGATTGGCAAATTGGCGGCTGACATCAAGATTAGGGGTGTCGTGGACAGTGAGGAAGACTGTCAGAGCTTGCAGTGGGATCAGCTGAAAAAAATAGCAGTTGGAATTTATTGGAGACAAGTGCGAGGTTTTGCACTTCAGCAGGACCAGCCGGGGTAGTTCTTACACAGAGAACAGCAGGGCACTGAGGAGTGGTGTAGAACAAAGGGATCTGGGAATACAGATCCATAATCCATTGAAAGAGGCACCACAGGAGGATAGGGTCTTAAAGAAAACTCATAAATCAATGTATTGATTACAGAAGTTAGAATGTTATGTTGAAGCTGTTTAAGGTGTTGGTGAGGCCTAATTTGGAGTATTGTGTGCAGTTTTGGTCACCTACCTACAGGAAAGATGTAAATAAGGTTGAAAGAGTTCAGAGAAAATTTACAAAGATGTTGCTGGGACTGATGGACCTGAGTTATATGGAAATATCAAATAGGTTAGGACTTTATTCCTTGGAACGTAGAAGATTGAGGGGAGATTTGACAGAAGTATGCAAAATTATGAGGAGTAAATGCAAGAAGTAAGGTTTCCCGGCTGAGATTGGGTGGAACTCCAACTAGAGGTCATGGGTTAAGTGTGAGAGGTGAAAAGTTTAAGAGGGACATGAGGGGAAACTTCTTCACTCAGAGAGTCGTGATGGTGTGGAATGAGCTGCCAGCACAAGTGGTGCAAGCGAGCTCGATTTCAATGTTTAAGAGAGGTTTGACAGTATGTTGACGGGGTACTGGTACGGAGGGTTATGAGTCGATGGGAGCAGGGGAAGAGACCTGTTTCTGTGCTGTGTTTTTCTATTACTCTAATATTCCAGCGTAAGGTACAGGTTGGGAGAAACAAGAGTCAGGCCTAGAGTCTGGAGCAACCAACAAACTGCTGCAGCAACTCAGTGGACTGAGCTGCATCTGGGGGGTGGGGGGTGCTGAGGGTATTTCTGATGTTTTGGGTCAAACATCTGTGACTGGACTGAGAACAAAGAGGGAAGAGCAGGGAACCGCTGAGACAGGGGTCAGTGTACAAAGGAGGGGTGAAGGACAATTAGCAGATGGAATCAGCCAGGGTAAGGGTAGTGGTGGAGTTAGGAGGCAGAGGCAGGTGGGTGATGGACAGAGGCAAACAAAGAAAAGGCTGGGTGTGTGTGGGGAGAGGGGGTGAAGATTGAAACAACAGGGGAGCTAATAGCTGGGATTACTAGGTCATTGTCAGAGTGACAATCAGTAACTACAGGGGTGAACCACAAATCAGCGCTCGGGTCTCAACTGTTAATAACCTATCTCATCAATGGATGAAGTGCACAGTAGCAAAGTTTGTTGACAAGTCAAAAATAAATGGGTTAACAAGTCATGAAGAGAACGCAAACAGCACGCAAAGGGACATGGACTGAGGACAAGCTGGTAGATGGAGTATAAACTTCTGTAGAACAGTTGCTATCCCTCAACCATCAGGCTCTTGAACAAAAAAGGATAACTACGCTCAATGATCTCACTTTAAGAACTCTTAATCTCATTATCACATGTTCCCTTTATTTATTGCAACTTATTTCTATTTGCATTTGCCCAGTTTGTTGTCTTCTGCACTCTGACTGATCTTCCATTGATCCTGTTATGGATCCTATTCTATAGATTTGCAGAGTGTGCCTGCAGGAAAATGAATCTCAGAGTTATATACGGTGACATATTTGTATTCTGTTAATAAATTCCCTTTGAACTTTGATATGGGAAAACTATAGGAAATCCACCTTGGAAAGATGAATGAAGAAGTCATTATTTAAATAAAAATCAAAGAAATCAGCAGACGCTAAAACCTAAAATACAAACAGAAAATACTAGAAACATTTAGCAGGTCAGACAGAGTTAATGTTTCAGGCCTAGAACCCTTTGTCAGAATTGGGAAAGAGAAAAAATAAAATTAAGTTTAAGCTGCGAAGTGTGTACGGGTAGGATGGATAGGACAAAGGGAATACCTGAAATTGTTGAATTTTATATTCCTTCTGTTCATTCTCCTTAGCCCGGTCCTTTGTCATTTACATCTGCAACACTGCTATAATGCTGCACCACTTTGACCTTCTCCAGTGTCCTATCCCATTAATTCTCTACCCACTTTGACCTCTAGTCTGTCACCACTGTGACAATGAGGTCCAAATAATATGGGGCAACATCTCCTCGCAAAGTGGGGCAGCACAGTAGAGTAGTGCTTGGCACAATGCTTTACTGTAAGATCCAGGGTTCAGTTCCCACCACTATCAATAAGGAGTCCGTACATTCTCTGTGATCTCTGGGTGCTCTGGATTCCCCTACGTTCCCGAAAGATGTACAGGTTAGGGTTAGTGAATTGTGGGCATGCTATCTTGGCACCGGGAACATGGCCCAACTCAATCCTGGTTGATCTGATTTGACACAAACAAAATGCTTTGATGTACACGTGACAAATAAAGCTAAACTCTTTTATCTGGTGATGGTGCAAAGGAACTCTGCAAAACCTTGTACCGGCAATACAAAGGCAACATGCTGGAACCACAAGTCATTAGGAAGGGTATTGGAATGTTGGGCTCTCTTACAAGAAGTAAGAATTGCACAAGTTACATTTTGTTGCATTGGTTTGGACATCTTACCAGTGAGATGGATATAGCTAAGTAACTGCCAAAGAACATTCCGGTCAGATGCCAGCCCGATCTGGCCTTTAGTATTACAATTATATTCTTGTGTATGTCAGGCCTAATGACGTACACCATATGACCCTAAAAGAGAATGGATCAATGCTTCCTTGGTATAAACCTTTCTCCCGTTCTCAAGAGATCAAAGACTTTTTACACTTTATTCTTGACTTCCTTCCAGTGTTTCTTTTAAACAATTAAGTAAAATTATGGCATTACAGTGTTAGTTATTAATAGCTGCTGATCTCCTCCCAGAATCACCTCTGGTCAACCATAGCCTGGACCACAGTGCTCATCCACTTATCCAGCAGGACAGATGAATGAGCCTTTATTAACAGGAAAGCTTTTGCTGAGCAGAAAGTCAAATGCAATCCTCCCTCTTCCACTGGAATAATTATTCACTGGAGTAAGATCATTTGATACAGTTCCTAAAAATGTACAAGGAAGTTGGAGAGACATAAATCCAAAAGAAGAAAAGCTCAGGTCAAGCCTAACTACTTTCTAAGTTTGAATTTGACCCTGTTGCCTTTAGTGGATGGTCTTCCCTGGATAGTGGGAGTATCTCAAAATGTTATTTTCTCTTTCTATTGAAGATTTTAGTTTTAGTCAGTCATTTTTATGCTCTCAGGTATTCGAATTGAGTTTTAGATAACCTGTCTTAAAGCAGAAATAGTTTTTAAAGGATATTGTTCCTTCAGTTAGCTTTAGTCTTGCTAGTAATGTTATTTTAAAAGTGGTTAGAAGAAGAGTGTATTCTGTATGCAACTTTATATGTAATGTATGCCGTGAGGGGTTAGGTGTTTTTACCATTTTACAGAAACATCACGAGAGTAAGCAAGTGGGAACGATGAATTAGACACAACCTGGTGGATATAGCAAGGTTGATGTGTGACATGAACGGGATCATCAATATGCAGAAAGTAAGGGTAGTATCACTCATGATCAACTTGGACCAGAGGGAGCTGCTTCCTTCTGCTGTTCTTCAAAAATGGGACCAGGCCAACGTGAATGGCACAGGCACCCAATGTTAGAAATTCTAATGTGAGTAAGTTCATGCAGGCAAAAGAAGTTCAGCTGGACATTAGTGGACACAGATTAAACTGCAGAAAGTGAGAGAGGGAGCTTGTCGGCAAAAACAAACATCAACATTTTGATTGCTGCTAAACTTGAAGATGAGCAAAAAGATCTCCAACAAGCATCTCAGAGCCGACTATATTAGGAACTACGATGTGATGCTTAAGCAAAATCTATTTCATAACATGGTGTTATGCAGGTTGATGTCAGATAAGATAGCAGGGCAGAAGACCCCTAACAGTGTTGCTGAGCAGAGAGATCTGGGGGTCCAAGCTCATAGCTCCTTGAAAGTGGCAACACGAGTTGATAGGGTGATTAGGAAGGCCTGTTTTTATCAGTCAAGGCACTGAGTTCAAAAGTCATATTGCAACTTTATAGAACTCTGGCTGGGGCACATATGGATTTTGCATGCAGTTCTGGTTGCCCTACTATAGGAAGGATGTCAAGGCTTTGGAGAGGGTGCAGAAGATGTTTACCAGGGGGCTGCCTGGTTCAGAGGGCAAGTGCTATCATGAAAGGCTGGACAAACTTGGGTTGTTTTCTCTGAAGCAGTGGAGGCTGAGTGGAGATCTGATAGAGATTTATAAGAGGCACAGGTAGTGTAGAGAGGGAGTATTTTTTTCCCCCAGGGTAGGAATGTCTAACACCAGACGGCATGCATTGAAGGTGAGAGGGGCTAAGTTCAAAGGGGGAGTGAGGGGCAAGTCCTTTTCCACAGACAGTGGTGAATACCGGGAATGCACTGTCTGATTTGGTGGTAGAGGTAAACGCATTATAAGCTTTTAAGAGACTTTTGGATAGGCACATGAATGTGTGGAAGATGGAGGGATTGTGTAGGTAAGGAGGGTTTAGTTTTTGGGTTTTTAAAAATGTACTTTTTAGCTGGATCTGCACAATATTGTGGCCAAGGGGCCTGCTCCTGTGCTGTACTGTTCAATGTTCTCTGTTCTACACCATGGCTGTTCATGTTTACTGTATGATGGAAGTGAGCTCTAGTAGGGTAACTTCAGATAATATTAGCGTTAATATCAATTCCTCTACAACAATAAGAATTGTACATCTGGTGTAGATTCTACTAGTGGCAAATAGAATCCCAGTTACCCAGCTTGTAAATGAGGTGGATATTCTGTGCAGCTGGAAAGATATGGCTAGGAAGCAGAAACATATAACCTTGCTATCTACCATCATGGATATGCTGGCTAAGTAATCAGTGGCAACAAACTGCGAAGAAAGACCCTTCAGACAAAGGAGACAGTTAATTCAGGGGCAAGGTGGCAGTTAGCCAAACTTAAGGGCGATTCAGCGGGATGTAAAGGAAAAACAGACGGCCTTAACAAAGCAGCTGATAGGTAGATTGAGCAAAGTCAAAGCAAGATACACAACAGAAACAGGCAGAGTTTACAATGACCATCACCACCCACTCTATACTAATGACTATGTGGCTAAATACAGCTCCAATGCCTTGCTAATGACACCACTATTGGCTAAATCAAAAGTGATGATGAACTGGCAAATGGGGGGTGGGGTGAAGACTGAAATTCTGGTTGAATGTTGCCACAGCCTGTCAGTCATTACCAAAGAGCTGATTATTAACTACAGGAAGTCGTCCATCTGCCAGTCCTCATTAGGGTATTGGAAGTAGAGAGGGTGGGTAACTATAAATTCCTTGATGTTATGGGTAACCCTAGGTAATTTCTAAAGTAAGTACATGTTCAGCACAATATTGTGGGCTGAAGGGCCTGTATTGTGCTGTAGGCTTTCGATGTTTCTGTCTTTCTATGTTATGTCAGAGGATATGTCCTGGGACCGATATGCAAGTGCCATTTCAAAGAAAGCACCACAGAGCTTCTTAGATTTTTGTGCAGATTTGGCGTATCATCTAAAACATAGACAAGTTTTTAATAGGCGGACAGTGAAGAGTATCTTGACTGGTTGCAGACAGGCCTGGTATGGAAACACCAATGCCTAAGAATGGAAAAGCCTGCACAAAGTGGCGACTGTAGCCCTGTCCATCATGGGGAAAGCCCTCCCCACCGTTGACTACATCTACTATGTCAGGAGAGCTATCACAAGAAAGCAGCATCCATCATCAAGGACTCCTTCCATCCAGGCATTGCTATCCTCTTGTTGCTGGGGTATAGAGCCAAAGGTTCCACACCACCAGGTTCAGGAACAGTTATTACCCTTTAACCATCAGGCTTCTGAACCAGACGGGATAACTTGACTCACCTCAATGCTGATCTGATTCCACAATCTATGGACTCACTTTCAAGGACTCTACAACTCTTGTTCTCAGTATTGTTTATTTACTTAAGAATTGCCCAGCTTGTCTCCTTTTGCACATTGGTTGTCTGTCAGTCTCTGTTTTTATGTAGTTTTTAAAAAAATTAATTGTATTGTATTTCTCTGTTCACCTATTAATGCCTCCAGAGGAATGAATCTCAAGGTAGCATATGGTGGTGTGTACTTTGATAAAACGTTTATTTTGAACTTTGAATTCTAATCCAGGCAACACTTGGTTAATCTCCTCTGTACCCTCTCTAAAGCTTCCACATCCTTCCAAAATTGAGGCGACCAGAACTGAACACAATACGCTGTGTAGTCTAACCAGAGTTTTAGAGAGATGCAACATTACCTCATGGCTCTTGAACTCCTCCAACTGATGAAGGCCAATACTTCATGTACCTTCTAAACCATCCTATCAACTTGTGCAACAACTTTAAGGCATCTATGGACATGAACAACCCTCTGTTTCTCCATATTGCTGAGAATTCTGCCATGAACCCTGTATACCGCCTTCAAGTTAAACCTTCAAAAGTTTGTCATTTCACACTTTTCTAGATTGAACTCCATATGTCATTTCTCAATTCAGCTCTGCATCCTATCAGAATCAAAATCAGGTTTAATATCACCAGCATATGTCATGAAATTAGTCACTATACAGAAGCTGTACAATGCAATATTTAATTAAAAAAACATAAATTGCAGAGGGAAGAAACTATTCCTGAATTGTTGAGAGTGTGCTTTCAGGTTTCTGTACCTCTTTCCTGTTGGTAACAATGAGAAGATGGTATGTCCTGGGTGATGGGGGTCCTCAATGATGGATGCCGCCTTTTTGAGGCATTGCTCCTTGAAGGTGTCCTGGATACTGGGAAGGCTCGTGCCCATGATGGAGCTGACTGAGTTTATAACAATTTACCAATGCCACAACAACCTTCTACGCTATCCACAACACCACCAACCTTTTTGTCATCTCCATACTTACTAATCCACCCTCACGCTTCCTTTTCCAAGTCGTTTATAAAAATCACAAAGAGCAGGGGTCTAAGAGCAGATCCCTGAGGAACAGCACTTTTCACCTTACTCCAGGCAGAATACACTGCATCTACTACCATACTCTGCTTTCTGTGGGCAAGCCTGTTCTGTATCCACACAACCGAGGTTCCCTGGATCCCATGCCTCCTGACTTTCTGAATGAGCCTACTAAAATCGACATACACCACATCCACTGCTCCAGCCTCATCAGTTTGTTTCGTCACTTCCTTAGGCAGACCTATGAGGCACCACTATGCTAACTAACCCTAAGCAAATGCTCGTAAATCCTGTCTCTAAGAATACTCTTCAATATTTGCCTACCACTAACATAAGACTCCCTGGACTATAATTCCCAGGATAATCCCTATTACCTTTTTTTTTCGAACAAAGGAATAGCATTTGCCACCCTCCAATCTTCTCGTGCTACTCTTGTGAAAGTTGTAATCAAAAGTTGCAATTTTAGCCACCTCATTAAGAGTGGCTAATTCAAATAGCGCCTTTGTGTAGTTCTTTTAAGGATTTAGCCAAGGTGTTTGAATCCATGGCTATAAACTTACCAGTAGAGTTGGGCTTCATAGGCACGGATACACTGTACATTTCATCAACCTTGTCAGTTACTTGTATTTTAAAGAGTCTACTTAATCAAAGTTGATAAAACAAAGACTGAGGCCATCCCTAATAAAACAGTAAAGAAATGTAACCTGCTTTCTCTAATTTTGCTTTATATTGTTATAGATATTTTACAATGTTCTTTAACTAGGAAGGGATTTGGTTAATTGCAAAAGGTATGTAAAAACACAAAATGTTTTAAAACTGATCCTGAGACTACTCAGCCTGTCAAATTTGCTCCACCATTCCATCATGGCTGATTTATTATCCCTCTGAACCCATTTTTCTTCCTTCTCCCCATAACATTTGACACCCTTACTAATCAACAACTATCAACCTCTGCTTTAACTATACCCAATGACTAGGTTTGTGGCAATGTTTTCCAAAGATACTCCACCCTCTGGCTAATGAAGATCTGTGCCACAAAACATTAATATAAATTAAGCTGTAAGTATTTATATGACATCAATAATAAGTGTCTTTTTAATCCCATGGATTCTTATTGACTTAGGCAGTATTAGACTTAGGCAGACTTAGAAGTATTTGGGGGTCATGGGAGGATGCATGGATGATGATTGGTTAGTTAAGTTAGAAGACTGGACTCTGTTTATTGAAAAGTAGATTCAGACCCATACAAAATATATATTTAAAACAAGAAACTCTGTAGATGCTGGAAATCCAAAACAACACACACACAAAGAGCTGGAGGAACTCAGCAAGTCAGGCAGCATTTTGTGTGTGTTGCAGTAAATATATTTAAGTTTTTGTTATAACTTGTTTTTACTTTTCCCTAATTATATGCAAAGGTATCACAAAATACTACGCTCAGTGTGGTTTTTGGGAATTATTATACTCAAGGGAAAAGGATTAGTGGTCGGAGGCCACGGAGGCTAAAGATCTAAATCATCCTGTCAGCAATAAGGAAGCATAGGAATTCCTACAGGCCATTGATAACCAAGGCCCCTTCTTGTGTAAGTACCGAGGAGTTAGTGTTGGAGATTAATTATGAGATAAAACAATAAAGTTTTTTGTAAGGAAAGCAAAGTAGTTAATAGTGTTGAATTAACTGTTGTTCCTGTTGGAAAAGCCTTTGATAGGAATTTCATTGTTGGAGGTTTGATACCAGGACCCAGATGCCACATTAGAGGATTGGGCAAGTTATTGTAACAAAATTACCTTGAACAATTGGGTAAGCGATTTTGTTCTTTATAAACAATATGATTTTAATAGTACCCTGCTCTGAAGATCAAATGTATGCATTGTGAAGTAACCTTGCCTTGACCAGACCAGGTATGGACAAGATATGTCAGTGATGCTGTTGACCAATATAATGTTGCACTATATCTCTGGATGATGCCTTTTGTGAAGAACCGAGGATCAAAAGAGGTTGTGTGCTGTGCTTTCACACAACGACAAAGCATTTCAAGTTGACTGGACTGTTTTCAAGGATCCGAGGCTTTCGGGTCTCTAGGGAAAGCTTTTAATGTGAAATCAGTGAAGTGTGTGCACCTCCAAGGCCATAAGAAACTGTGTGACGTTGCATAATCAATCCATAGCTGGTGCCAGGGAAAGTAGTCCCAGATATTGTCTCACAGAGTCAGAGTCATGACCAAAGACCAATTCGACCCAGTTTGTACATGATGGACAAGTTGTCCTCTTCAACTCGTCCCATGTCCACGTGTTTGTTCCACATTCCTCTAAACTTTTCCTATTTATCTTATTCACTGGTGAGATTTTTGGGAATCAAGAAATTTGAGGGACTGAGCTTTAAGGAACGATTGATATCTCAAAACAAATTAGCTTGCAATCTGATGGTGGTTTGTTATTTGATCCGATTTTATGTTTGCAGCTTGCGGTTTATAGTCTGTGATGTTTAAGCCCATATCAGCCAAGTACAGTATCCACACCAAGGTGAATTTGTACCAGAGCTGTGTTCTGTCCACACTCTTGTACGGGTCAGAATGTTGGTGCATAACAGACAGTGACCTTACCAAGCTGTCGTCATTCCACACCTTGAGCCTCTGGAAGATCCTCCGAGTTTTATGCTCAAGGAAGATCTCCAATCACATCCTACTCTTTCAGTGTCATCAAGAGGACACGAAGAAACATTGGAGATGGTCAGATGAGAGGCCAACTCCATCATCAGGTTAGCACTTCACTGGACCCCTGAAGGGCGGAGGAAACGTGAGAGACCAAAGGCAATTTGCGCTGTCCCACAAAAGCAGAAGTGATGTCTCCGAACCACGTCTGAGTCACGATAGAGAAGATGGCCATGGACAGACAGAGATGGAGGACCTTCATTGCTGCCCTAAATGCCGCCAGCTTAACAGGCAGTAACTACCTAACTAAACCTATGAAAAATTTCTGAGAAGTAGTTATTTTGTTTTAAGACATCATCTACATTATAACTGACTGAAGGTCTTCATACAGGACGGAGACTGAAAATCTGGCTGAGTGGTGCCACAACATCAACACTTAACTCAATGTCAGTGAGACCAAAGAGTTTCAGGAGGAGGAAAGCTGAGGTCCATGAGCCAGTCCTGGGTCCAGCTCGTAAAAGAAAACACGCAGCACCTCTGTCTCCTTAGGAGTTTGTGAAGATTCAGAACAACATCGCAAGCTTTGACAAATTTCCATAGATGTGGAGTGGAGAGTATATTGACTGGCTGAATCACAGCCTGGTATGAAATCACCGATGCCCTGGAATGCCAGATCCTAAAGAAGCAGTGGATACAGCCCAGTTCATCCCTCCCCACCAATTCATCGTCATCAGAGACCCCCACTATCTAGGACATGCTCTCTTCTCATTCCTGCCATCAGGAAGAAGGCACAGGAGCCACAGGACTCACACCACCAAGTTCAGGAACAGTTACTAGCCCTCAAACATCAGGCTCTGGAACCAAAGTGAATGACTTCACTTAACTTCACTTGCCCCATCATTGAAAAGTTCCAACAACCTATGGACTCACATTCAAATACTCATTGTCTCATGTTCTCGATATTTAATGCTTATTTATTGATTATTATTATTATTTAATTATTTTTGTACTTGCACAGTTTGTTGTATTTTGCTCACTGGTTAAATACCCAAGTTGGTGTGGTCTTTCATCGATCCTGTTATGGTTAATATTCTATTATGGATTTATTGCAAAAAATGGATGTCATGGTTGTATATTCACCTTGATAATAAATTTACTTTCAACTTTGATCGCTAGCTCTGCACCCATAGCGGGCAGCCCTTATACATGTCAATCGTTTCTGACCTTGTTGGCTGATGGTAATGTTAGACAAGCTACTATCTGCTATGTGTTACAGGTGTCTGGACAAACACTTGAATCCCAAAGGCACAGAAGACTACAGACCAAGTGCTGGCAAATGGGATTAGTTAGATGGGTACTTGATAGTCAGCCCGGACACGATGGGCCGAAGGGCCTGTTTATGCGCAGTTTGAATGATTCTATAATATTGGCTGCCTTGTGAGACTATTTAGGAATCAACCATTTCTATATGCCTGGGGTCAAGTAACATCTAGCTTGTGGGACCTATTTCCTACCTAACCTCCAGTTACCCCCGCCCATGGCACTCGGCTACTGGGTAAGGCAAGAGATGCCCTTCGTGGACACTGGCTGGCAGTCACACCACAGCCAAGGATTCCACACTGCGTAGGAACACATTGATCAATGCTATTACATCAATTGCAATCCACACTTGGAAGCACAATGCCTGAAAGTCCACCAATGCAATGTTATTTATT
This sequence comes from Hemitrygon akajei, assembly GCF_048418815.1. NCBI lineage: Eukaryota > Metazoa > Chordata > Chondrichthyes > Myliobatiformes > Dasyatidae > Hemitrygon > Hemitrygon akajei. The sequence continues at coordinate 113,124,540 of NC_133130.1, read as the reverse complement.
ACGGAAAATCAGTCAATCCTAATGAAATAAAAGACCGTAAGGTAAAGGAGCAAATTAGGCCACTTGGCCCATCCAGACTGCTCTGCCATTTCACCACGGCTGATCCACCTTCCCTCTCAGCCTTTCCTCCCGCATCCCTTCATGCCTTGACTAATTAAAAATCCATCAACCTCTGGCTTAAGCACAACCCGATGACTTGGGTATATTTGGTATAAAGCACAGAAAATATCAGCAGGTCAGGCAGACTCTTTGGAAGAAGAAAGAGACTTGACAGTTAGACCTTTGGTCAGAGCTGGTGGGTTACTTAAGGTTTACATCAGCTGCCGCGCCTTCATTTCCAGCTACAGCAAAGCTGCCTTGAGACTTGCATTTTACTTGTTGATCTGAACTGCACTTAGCTGCTCTAATGTTATACTCTTACCGCTTTTCTTTTTACTGTCTGAACGTATAGAGGGACGTGGGGATGTGACAATAACAAACGAGTACCACGTTGAGAGCTGGGCTGTGCCACTCACCAGTGCCGGCGTGGTCCGAGTGGGCGACGTGCTGGCTGGGGTGATGATGATGCTGCTGGTCATCTTGCTGGGAGAGCCCTTGGGTGGGGCGCAGTGGCGGGGTGAGCGGAGCACGGTGCCCGAGCCTTCCTTGCCGTCGGCGGGCACGGCGAGCGGCCGCACCGTGATGAGCGGAGCGCCGGGCTCGGGGCAGCCGCCGCTGGCCGGCCGCTTGTACTGGGTGCCCAGGTGGATGTGGATCTTGTTGTCCTCGGTGGTGATGATGTTGGCCTTGGGGCCGTACCTCCGGCTGGCTCCCTGCTGGTCCGGGCTCATCCTGAACACGGCCCGGCCCACCTGCAGCTCCTGCGGCTCGGGGCCCTGGGCCGGCTCGGGGCCTGGGGCCGTGCTCACTGTCACGATCTGAATGGGGGACTGACAGGCATCGGGGGAGGCTGGCCGGGGGTGGGGGCGCCCCGGGGGCGACATGGGCCGGGAGAAGGTGGTGATGGTGACCGGCGAGGCCGGGCGCTCGGGCGAGAAGCGGTCTTCGGAGGCCTTGGGCACGGGGATGATGGTGATGCGAGGCTTGTGGGGCCCCAGCGTGGGAATGACGGCGCTGCTGGAGAAGAAGTCGTCGGCTGCCGGGCTGGTGATCTCCAGGGTGGCCGTGCTGCCGCACTGTTCTGGCGTCACGCGGATGTGGAGCGGCTGCCCTTGCTTGCCGGACACGAGCAGCGGCTTGCCGGGGCCGGGGCCGGGGCCCGCCTCCCGCCGCTTGGACCAGGGCACCCAGGAACGGCGCAGGCCCGGCTCGCTGGTGGCCGGCGGGTAGCGCTCAAGCACGGCCGGCTGTCTCTTCAGGCTGCCTTGGCGCAGGTGGCTCATCAGGTGGTTCTCCTCCTGCACCGACTGGCGGATGAAGACGGCCGTGGTGTTGCGGTCATCCTGCTCGGCGGCCGCGCCGTCCGTCTGCACGGCGGTGGAGGCGAGCGGCACCTCCAGCATGCGGCGGCCGTCCGCGCTGGGCCGGAGGGCGCGGCCGCAGCGCCTGGACAGCTCCAGCTCGCGGGCCAGGCTGACCACCTCCAGGCCCATGTCCTTGTTGCGGTCCTCCTCCCGCTGGCAGCGCCTCTGCAGCCGTGTGTACTCGGCCTGCAGCTGGGACAGCTGGTCCTCCTTCTGCATCAGCTCGTGGATCTTCTCCTTGAGCGCCCCCACCTCGGCCGCCAGCTCCCGGCTCCGGGCCTCCTCCAGCCGCAGCCTGCCCCGCGCCTCGGCCTCTCTGGCGCCGCCGCCCTCCCCCTGCTCGCTCCGGCGGACCTGCTGCCGCATCTCCTCCAGCTGCTGGCTCAGCTGGTCGGCCTTGTCCCGCTCGCTCCGGTACCTCTGCTCGAGCCGGTCGAATTCATCCTCCGTCTTCATCAGGTCGCCCTCCACCACCTCCAGCTGCCGCAGCCGGCCCCTCAGCTGCTCCACCTCCAGCGTCAGCTCCCTCAGTCTGTGGCTGTCAGGCTGGGCCTCCTCAGCCAGACGCTCAGCCTCCGGGGTGGCCCGATTTCTCAGAGCGTCACTCTCGTCCTCATCGAGCCTCTTCTTCAGCAAGCTGAGGTGGTGGTTCAGCTCACCGGACCTCTGTTCCTCGCTCTTCAGCTTCATCACCAGTTCTTCCTTCTCGATGAGCAAGCTGGACACCTTCTCCTCCATCTCTGACTTCAGTTTGAGGAGCTTTTTACTCTCTTCTATCAGCTTCTCCGTTACCTCAGTGGTCTTGCTCTGCTCCTCCTTGAGCTTGTTGTTGAGTTCATTGACTTTTTGCTCTTCTTGGTTGAGCTTCTCGGCCACCCCCCTCCTCTGGTCCACCAGCATCACAGTGAAGGACTTCAGCTTCGTCAGATCATCTTTCAAGTTGAACTCACTCTTCCCCAGCCTGGCCTCAGAGGACTCCAGCTCCTTCACGCGAGCCTTCACCGCTTCCAGCTCGTTGAACAGGTCTCGGCTCAGGGCCTTCTCTTTATCCAGGCTGGTGTGCAGCTGGGAGCATTCGGATTTGCTCTTGTTGAAAGCGCCTTCCAGCTTTTCCAGCTCCACCATTCTCTTCTGGAGCTTTTCCACCTCCAGCCTCAAGCTGCTGCTGTGGAGCTCTTCTTGCTGCAGTTTCTTCTTCAGCTCCCTGCCCTGATCCTCGGCCTTGGTGATCTCCTCGTCCTTCCCCTCCATCTCCAGCAGCTGCTTGCGCAGGCTCTCCACCTCGGACATGAGGCTGGAGTTGCCGCACTCCCCCTGCCTGATCTTGTCCCGCAACTCCTGCAGCTCTTCCTCTGCTTTCTGGAGGCTCTTGTTGGCTTCCTCCAGCTCCTCGAACCGATGGGCCAGGGTCGACAGCTTCTGCCGTAGTTGGCGGTTCTGCGCCTCTTGGTTCGCCAGTTTAGCTGTCATCTCGTCGAGCTCTTGCACGGACTTGGCAGATTTGTGCTCAAGTTCTGCTTCCAGCTGGAATACCTTCTGCGCCTCCTCCCTGGCTCTATCGTCACTGCTACGGACTCTCTCTTCCTCCTCCCGGAGCTTATGCACGAGCCCCTGCACCTTCTGGGCTTGTTGGCCGAGCTGCTCGATGTGAATCTGCCGCTCGTCCACCAGCATTAGTGCGAATGACTTCAGCTTCACCAACTCCTCTCGCACCCGGCCCAGCCGTCGGCTGCTCTCCTTCTCCTTTCGGGCTTGGTAGCACTTTTCCTGTTCCAGCAGTTTCTTCAACCTGAGGGCAGAAGAGAAGGCTGCATGAGAATGGGACTGAAATACGTCTTGGGGCTTTATGCAGTGTGGGGAAATGTCAACTACTGCAGCATGTTTATAGGGGTAACAAACAAAATATTGAAGGCATTCAATAGATCATACTGCAGCTGAAGAAAGAACTATGCAGTGGAAAAAAAGTGACAGAGGTGGGCAGATGTTCCTCTCGGCCTCTCCCCACCTCCCTTATTTGATTCCATGGACTACCTTCCTTTGCTGTCAGATTCCGTCATCTGCAGCACTTTGCCTCACCTTTCAGTCCAGACGAAGGGCCTCAGCTTGAAACTCTGACTGTCCATTAACCCCCTCTCCCCTCCACGGACGCTGCCTGACCTACTGAGTTCCTCCAGCAGATTGTCTGATGCTCCAGGGTTTCGAGCGTCTGCTGCCTCTTGAGCTTCTACCTTTACGTGGGCTGTTCTTTTGCAAGTCACAGTCCTGACGTGGAATTGCCATGTTGGAAGTACAGTAGAAATTAGAAACAACCTCAGGGTGTGGAGCGAGATAAGCTGTGGGGAAATTCCTTCAGCCAGAGGTTGGTGAACATGTGGAATTTTCACCAGAGGCCAAGTCTCTGAATAAACTGGATGGTAGATTTCTAGACAGAGGCATCAAGCGGCATGTGATGGGATCAGGACTGTAGTATTGGAGGTAAAAGGTCAGTCATGGTCATAGAACTTAGAACAGCTCTGGAGAGACCATTTAGCCCACATTTTGTTGTGCTGCTCTTGATGTTAATTTTCACTGCATGTCCACCTGCTGTGTACCATCCATACCTCACCATTCTCTTCATACTCGTGTGTCTGTTTAATAGACTCAGCTCCCTCGAACTGCCTTCCTCCACTAGCAGGCAGTTCGGCCCCTCTACTGGTTTCTGCTGCCTTTAAACTCACCAGCCCCGTGAAACCTTAAAAGCATTCTCTCTGGTGTTGGACATTTCTACCCAGTGTGCATGGGTGATTGACAGTGAGCCCTTCTCCAACGACACTAACAATGAAGATTGATGTCTCCAGCGGTTATGGAGAACAAAAATATACAGAAGTGCCAAATGTTGCAAAGTGGTATGTTTCCTAACAATTGCAGGGTATCGTTGGAACCGAGGAAGTGTATTCTGAATGAACAATTCTGAAGTCAGCTGATGACGATCAGCACAACTCTGCACAAACATAATAGGGAATGGACGGAAGAACAGAGAACTTAATGACAGATAGCTGTGTTATCTTGCATTCATCCTTCCAAAATGCCTAATCTTGTTCACAGTCTCAGTACATACTGCATCTACTGGCACAGTAACTGCCCTATCACTTCGGTTCCATGTCTCTGCTCAAACCTGCCTGCAAAGATGTTGGTTCCACTCAAGTTCAGGTGTAACCTGTCCTTACCCTGTGGGTCATACCTTCCCTAGCAAAGATCAAAGTATCCACAGATCTGAAAACACGCCCCTCTGCACTAACTTCTGTGCCATGCATTCATCTCTGAAATGACCCCATCCTTACCCTCACTGGCATTGGTACAGGCAACATCCAGAGACCACTGCTCTTGACGTCCTCCTTCTGGCTTTCATATAGCTCCATATATTCTCTCTTCAAGACCTTAAGCCATTGGTACGGATATATACCATGACTTCCATCTGCTCATTCTCCCCTTTAGAGTGGTGTAGATCCAACCTGAGACATCTCTAACCCTGGCACCTGCGAAGCAATATACCATCCAGGTGTCGCTTCCATCTCCACAGACTTCCCTGTCTGCTCCTCTAACTACTGGACCCCTATGACCACTGTAATCCTCTACTTCCCCACCCACCTTCCCTTCTGAGCCACAGTGTTAGTTTCAGTTCCAGAGACCTGTTTGCTGTAGCTTCCCCCCCCCCACCCCCAAAGCGGTATACTTATTATTGAGGGGGATTGCCATAGGGGTACTCTGTACTAACTGTTTATTCCCTTTCCCGCTCCTGACAGTCACCAGGTACCTGCCTCCTGCAACCTCCTCATTAGCTTCTTATCTAATGCCTCCTCGCTTTCCTGTATGAGCCGAAGGTTATCAAGCTGCAGCTCCAGTTCCCTAACACAGTTTCTAAGGATCTAAAGCTGGATGCATCTTGTGCAGATGTGATTATCAGAGAGCCTGGAGGTCTCCCAGAATTCCCACATCTAACATGAAGAACACGCCACTGGCTCTAAGCCCATTCTCACTGCACTAGCTGTGCACTAATTCACAAAAAGAGAAAGAAGCCTACTAGAAACTTACCTTTTCTCACCTAAGCCTCTTGAGTTGACCATTCTAGCACTGTCCTGCTCACACTATCACCGCTCCCATACAATGGCCTCTCCGCTTAAGCCAAACTTCTTTGTACTGGCCTTTGCCAGTTGCCTAATGCAGGAAATCATCATGATTTAAGGTCGCCAAAAGTCCTAAGAAGCCCTGTGCTCTTTTAAAAGTTTTGCGCTGCCTCACCAAAATAAACAACTGCTCGCAATGATTGAAACCTGCCGAGAAGTTCCAAAAGGGCCCAAGCTTTTTTAACATCTTGAGCCCTCTCACCAAAACAAGCCACTGATGACAATGATTGCATTTAGTTTTAATCCTAAAACAGACAGATTCAATTGCTCTTGGGATTTAACCGCACTATCGGTAGTGCCAGAATATCTCTGAAATCCCAGTATCGACACACTTCCCTGTGCTGATCAGAAAACACATGAGATCATGCACGACCTCTGTCGACCAACCAGCAATCTCCAAAAAGTGAGAATGGGAAGTGGGCTGCAGAACCAGCCCGTCAGCATACCTGGCCCTCATTCCGTGGCCTAGTGCACTTGACACCCTGGAACCAGATCTAGTTAAAGCATCAGATTACATTGGACTGGTGTATTGTCACAGACACAAGGTGCAAAGGAGTTCCATATTCACGTGACACATTCCACTTATTTTCATTTCTCAGACATCAGCAGGCTTGCAAAATTAAAATTTAATTCGAATAAGTAGCAAAATAGGGATGCTGGAAATAGCCTACAGGCATATTGTGTACAATATGCTATTGTATGCTTCAATAATAGTATGGGGAAAAGATATCGTAACTAGCAGTTGCTGATTCTTAAGTAACAGTTCAGTTAGCACTCTGGATCGCTGGGTGGCAATAGTGGCCTTACACTGCTTTTCTCGTGAGAGTTCCAGAGGACTGTGGTCAGTGTTACTGTGCCTGCCCACTGCATCATAGTAAAACATAATACAAAATTCAGAGGTCAGGATGCATCAGTCACCCCACTATCCCAGACCTCGGAGAGATTGGCAGACTCAAAATTAAATTTATTATCAAAGTACAATTCATATGGGAGATTGAACTGCACCCAATCAATGAACGGGAGCATGAGAAAAAGTGGTGACTTCAGGCTGACCCATGATTGAAAATTTAAAAACACAGCGCTTCGCGGTAGTTTTCAGAGTTTGGACTGCATCCAATCAGAGAAAGGGAGAAGAGACAGCGACTTCACAAAGGTCCATGATTGAAGATTAATAAAGGAAGTGCTTCATGAATGAGATTCATTAGAGAAGGTGAATAAAAGTAAGGCAGGGGCAAGGGGAGCGGCCATCGTGTGAGAGGGCCAGTGTTGGAGTGGCCTTGGTTCATCAGGCTTAGGAGAAATCAGTCTTGGGTGAGGTGAAGTATCTGGTAAATTTCTTCTTTTGCGTTCCTCGTCAGTTAGAGCAGCTCCAGGAATTATGTTGTGTTCTTTGTGTGAGATGCAGGAATTCTGGGAGATCTCCAGCCTCCCGGATGACCTCATCTGCAGCTCCTCAGAGAACGTGTGAAGGAAATGGAGCTACAGCTCGGTGAACCGGCTCCTCCGGGAGATGGGGGAAGTGATAGATAGGATGGTAGTCACCCCAAGATTTCCATCAGCAGGAGAAGGGAAAATGGGCAGCCTGTGGCCATTCCCCTCAATAATAAGTACACCTTTTTGGATACTGCTCACCAAAGGGGCTACAGTGACTGGATCTCAGGCGCTGCAATTCAGAATAGAAGAGAGGTGAAGAGGACTGCAGTAGTGATAGGAGACGCCGTAGTTAGAGGAATAGATGGCAATAGAGACACCTAGTTGGCACGTTGCCTCCCAGGTGCCAGGGTCAGGGACATCTCGGATCGGATTCTTTATGTCCTAAAGGGGGAGGGTGAGCAGTCACAAGTCTTGGTAAATATTGGCACCAATGACATAGGCAGGAAAGGTGAGGAGGTCTTGAAGAGAGATTTTAGGGAGCTAGGTAGAAAGTTGAAAAGCAGGACCTCCATGGTAGTAATCTCAGGATTACTGTCTGTGCCATGCACCAGCAAGGGTAGGAATAGGAGAATTTGGCAGATAAGTATGTGGCTGAGGAACTGATGCAGGGGGCAGGGGTTCAGATTTCTGGATCATTGGGACCTCTTTTGGGGAAGGTATGACCTGTACAAAAGGGAGGGGTTACACCTGAACCCGAGGGGGACCACTATCTTTGTGGGCAAGTTTGCTAGAGCTGTTCAGGAGGGTTTAAGCTAATTTGGTAGGGGGATGGGAACTGGAGTGATAGGGCTGTGGATGTAGTTGGTTTGTAAACAGAGGCAGTGTGTAATGAGACTGTTAGCAAAGACAGGCTGATGATAGGGTAAAATTGTTGTGAACAGGATGAGTTGCAATATAAAAGTTGGACAAAATTGAAAAAGGTGATGAAATCAAAACTGAACGTGTTACTCATTTACTGACACACAGTGTGGAATATGCCTTTCCGGCCCTTCGAGCCATGCTGTATTGCAATCTCTCGATTTAACCCCAGCCTAATCATGGTACAATGACCAATTAACCTATCAAGCAGACTGTGGGAGGAAACTGGACCATCCGGAGGAAACCACGTAGTCACGGGAAGAACGTACAAACTCCTTACAGGCAATGGAGGGAATTGAATCTGGATTGCCTGTGATATAAAGTGTTGTGCTAACCACTACACTACAGAGCCACTTCATATTTGGATACACACAGTATATGGATTAAGGTAGATGAACTTGTAACACAGTTATAAATTGGCATATATGACATTGTGGGCATTACTGAATCATGGCTGAAGAAGATTATAGCTGGGAGCTTAAGCTCCAAGGATATACATTGCATCCAAAGGACTGGCAGGGAGGCAGAGAGGGTAACGAGGCTCTTGGTAAAAAATGAAATCAAATACTTAGAAAAAGGTGACACAGGATCAGAAGGTGTAGAATCGTTCTGGATGGAGCTAAGAAACTGCAAGGGTAAAATGTTCCTGATAGGAGTTATACACAAACCCCCAAACACAAGTAAAGATGAGGGCTACAAGTTGCAACAGGAGATTTTTTAAAAAGCATTTCAAAAGGGCAATGTTACAATAGTCATGGGGGGTTTCAACATGCAGGTAAATTGGGAAAGTCAGGATGGTGCTGCATCTTAAGAGGGGGAGTTTGTTAGATGCTAACAACACGGCTTTTTGGAGCAGCTTGTGGTTGAGCCCATTAGGAGATCAGTTATGTTAGATTGGGTGTCGGGCAATGCACCAGAAATGATTAGAGAGATTAAGGTAAAGGGGACAGTATTCATAAAATGAATGAATTCAGCCTACAATTTGAGAGGCAGCAGCTAAAGTCAGATGTATCGGTATTACAGCGAAGTAAAGGGAATTACAGAGGCATGAGAGAGGAGCCTGCCAAAATGGATTGGAAGGGAACACTAGCAGAGATGAAGGCAGAACAGCAATGGCTGGAGTTTCTGGGAGCAACTTATAAGGCGCAGGATGGATACATTCTGAAGGCAGGATGACACAATAGTGTCTGACAAGCAAAGTCAAAGCCAACTTAAAAGCCAAAGAGACAGAATATAATAGAGCAAAAAGTGGTGGGAAGTTGGCAGATTAGGAGACATTTAAAAGCCAACAGATTGCAACTAAGAAAGTCATAAAGAAGAAATATGAAGGTGAGCTAGCCAAGAACATTAAAGAGGATACCAAAAGCATCTTTGGATATATAAAGAGTAAAAGAGAGGCAGGAGTAGATATCAGACCACTGGAAAATGATGCAGGAGAGGTGGTAATGGGGGACAAGGAAATGGTGGATGAATTAAATACATATTTTGCATCAGTCTTCACTATGGAAGACACCAGCAGTATGCCTGAAGTTCGAGAGTGTCAGGGGGCAGAAGTGAGTGAAGTTGCCATTACAAGGAAGAAGGTACTTGGGAAACTGAAAGGTCTGAAGGTAGGAGAAACATCTGAACCAGGTGATGTACATCCAAGGATTCTGAAGGAGGTGGCTGAAGAGACTGAGCAGGCATTAGTAATGATCTTTCAAGAATCACTAGATTCTGGCTTGGTTCCGGACATCTGGAAAATGGCAAATGTCACTCCACTCTTCAAGAAGGGAGAGAGGCAGAAGAAAGGAAATGATAGGTCAGATAGTCTGACCTCAGTGGTTGGGAAGATGTTGGAGTCGATTACTAAGGATGTGGTTTTGGTGTACTTGGAGACACATGATAAAATAGCCTGTAGTCAGCATGGTTTCCTCAAGGGAAAATCTTGCCTGACAAATCTGCTACAATTTTTTAAAGAAATAACAAGCAGGACAGACAAAGGGGAATCGGTGAATGTTGCATACTTGGGATTTTCAGAAGGCCTTTGACAAGATGCCACACGTGAGGCTGAGGCTGAGAGCCCATGGTATTACAGGAAAGATACTAGCATGGGTAAAGCAGTGGCTGATTGGCAGGAGGCAAAGTGTGGGAATAAATGGAGCCTTTTCTGGTTGGTTGTCAGTGACTAGTGGTGTTTCACAGGGATCTGTGTTGGGATCACATCTTTTTATGCTTTATGTCAATGACTCAGATGACAGAATTGATGGCTTTGTGCAACATTTGTGAATGATGTGAAGGTATGTGGAGGGGCAGGATGAGAATGGGCTAAGAAGCAGTAGGTGGAACACAGTGTTGGGAACTGTATAGTCATTCATTTTCGTAGAAGAAATACAAGGGTTGACTATTTTCTAAATGGAGGGAAAATTCAAAAATTCGAGGTGCCAAGGAACTTGGGAGTCTTCGTGTAGGATTTTCTAAAGGTTAACTTGCAGGTTGAATCCATGCTGAGGAAGGCAAATATGATGGTATTAGCAATCATTTTGAGAACACTGGAATATAAAAGCAAGGATGTAATGTTGAGGCTTTTGAGGCACTGCTGAGGCTTCCCTTGGGGTATTGTGAGCAGTTTCACGCCCTTAACTAAGAAGGCACGTGCTGAAACAGGCAAGGATTCGAAACTGATTCCAGGATTGAAAGGTTTATCGTATGAGAAGCGTTTGATGGCTCTGAACCTCTACTCACTGGAATTCTGAAGAATGACGGGTGATCTCATTGAAGACTATCAACTGTTAAAAGGGCTTTTCAAGAGAATGTTTCCTATGCTGGGGGAGTCTAATACTGGAGGACGCAGCCTCAGATTAGAGGGACGTCCATTTAGAATGGAGATGAGGAGCAATTTCTTTAGCCAGAGAGTGGTGAATCTGTGGAATTCGTTGACACAGGCAGCTGAGGAGGACAAGTCATTGGGTATATTTAAGGCAGAGATAGAGAGACTCTTGATTTGTCAGGGCATGAAGGGATACGGGGAGAAGGAAGGAGATTGGGGCTGAGAGGAAAATTGAATCAGCCATGATGAATTGGTGGAGACGATACACACACACATGCACATACACCTACCGGGATTCATGTTTTTTCTCTCTTATTATGTATTGCACTATACTGCAACCACAAAGACAAGAAATTTCATGACATATGCCAGTGATATTAAACCTGATTCTGATACTGACTACTGGGGAATAAGTCAGAACTGATCATTGACCCTGCCTTGTGCAGCTGGACCCTGGACTTCCTGTCAGATCGCTGGCAGGTGGTAAGAGTGGGCTCCCTCACCTCCACCCCTCTGAATTTCAACACAGGAGCCCCTCAGGACTGTGCCCTAAGCCCCCTCCTTTACTCCCTGTATACCCCTGACTGTGTTGCCACCCACAGCTCCGATCTGTTAATTAAATTTGGTGATGACACTACATTGATTGGCCTTATCTCAAATAATAATGAGGTGGCCTACAGGGAAGAAGTCATCTCTTTGACACAGTGGTGTCAAGAAAACAGCCTCTCCCTCGACATCATAAAATCAAATTTGCTGGTTGTGGACTACAGGAGGAATGGAGACGGGCTAACCCCTATTGACATCAATGGATCTGGGGTCGAGAGGGTGGACAGCTTTAAGTTCCTCGGCATCCACATCACCGAGGACCTCACGTGGTCTGTACACACCAGCTGTGTGGTGAAAAAGGCACAACAGTGCCTCTTTCACTTCAGAGGGCTCTGGAAATTTGGTATGGGCCCCCAGATCCCAATAACTTTCTACAGGGGCACAGTTGAGAGCATCCTGACTGGCTGCATCACTGTCTGGTATGGGAACTGTATCTCCCTCAATCGCAGGACTCTGCAGAGAGTGGTGCGGACAGCCCAGCACATCTGTAGATGTGAACTTCCCATGATTCAGGACATTTACAAAGACAGATGTGAGAAAAGGGCCCAAAAGATCATTGGAGACCCGAGTCACCCCAACCACAATCTATTCCAGCTGTTACCATTTGGGAAACGGTACCGCAGCATAAAAGTCAGGGCCAACAGGCTCCGGGACAGCTTCTTCCACCAGGCCATCAGACTGATGAACTCACACTGATTTCAGTGTATTTCTATGTTACATTGACTGTCCTATTTATTACTAATTATTATAAATTACTTTGATTGCATATTGCACATTTAGTTGGAGATGTAACGTAAAGATTTTTACTCCTCAAATATGTGAAGGATGTAAGAAATAAAGTCAATTCAATTGCACATTGATCATGCTCCAGATGTGGTTGTGTGTAACGTGCTTGTTATTCAGCTCTAGTGCTGAGGCACTGGGCAAGTTGTAAGGACTCTTCCAAGACGAGGAGAAGGAATCATGTCGCCATCATCACCAAATTGAACATAGAACACTGAGTGCAAGTGAGGCAATCATTTATTTTACTCCTTTAGAGATACAGGGCAGAATAGTCTCTTCTACTGTGCCACCAGTAACCCCCAATTTAACCTTGGGCTAATCACAGGAAAATGTACAGTGACCAATTAACCTACTAACTGGTACGGCTTTGGACCATGGGAGGAAACCGGAGCACTTGGAAGAAACTTGCGCATTCCATGGGACGACATACAAACTCCTTGCAATGACGTTGGGATTGAACTCTGAACTCCAATGGTCTGAGCTGCGATAGTGTCATGCTAACCACTACACTACCATTGCACCCTGAAAATAACCCTTTTTTTTAACAGGATTACACTGCAGTCTTTGTGCAGAAAGGAGAAGAGCCTGATCTTATCCATCATACTTGTATCTCATGATGAACTGATATAATTTGCTTCCCTTCGCACTAAACAGATTTGTGAAGCCAGTATCTTTTCACAATGACTTCTTTTAAACATCAATCTTATTTTCCAGTTTTTATTTTTAGGTCTTTGCCTAATGAGTTGCATTACATAAAGGAATGCAGATCATGTTAGACCCAAACTGAAAAGTAACAACCTTTCCTGGGAATAGCTACAAATATACTTGAAAATAGTTATAAAACAGAATTCACAATGGCATACTTAAAGCCGAGGTTAATAAGTTCTTGATTAGTAAGGGTGTCAAAGATTACAGGGAAAAGGCTGGAGAATGGAGTTGAGAGTGATAATAAATCAGCCACGATAGAATGATGGTATGTGCTAGAAGGGCAGAATGGCCTAATTCTGCTCCTATGTCTCATCCTCTTATGGTCTCAGTGCAGTACTGTTGGAGTGCTGCCGAGGTAAGAGCTGCCACATATTCCAGATGAGCTGTTATAATCTGGTCTCCCTGGTGCATGTAAAAGATTCAATGTGACTACTTCAAAAAAGAACATCAGATCCAATACATACATTTGGGAGGCTCTTACCGACCGTTCTGGCCAACACTTGCACTTAAGGCATCATCACTAAGACAAGACACCTGGCCACAATTGCATGCCGTGCTTTAAACTGCACAATGGCATCACTTCAGTGATAGTCCTTTGCCTGTAAAGCACTGCGAGTTGAAGGAAGATTGTGAAAGTAACTTCACTAATACAGGATACCATGCCCTTCTACATCACTGGTGGAAGACATTCACCCAATTATGTCGTAATCAGTTCCACTGTCAATTAGAAAGACTGTTTCAATGCTGCAGGAATGAGATGTTTAATCCATTTTCAATTTGAATCAATTAAGTTGATCAGAGAAGGCTCTGTGAGAATTTGCAGTTCCAGAATAGCAGGAATGGGGAACCATTTAACAAGTCCTGGCTTGAGAAGGAAGCTTGAACTTTATCTATGTTATCCAAGTAAATGGATGTTGACTAGTCAGTGAAAACTCAGCACCTTTGCTGCACCCTTGATACGAGCTCAAATAGAACCAATTAATGTAGAAGATTCTCTACAGATTCTGTAAAAGTGCGTTGAAAAGGATGTGCCAGATATCTTTGGGCAACACCCTGCCGGCTTCAGGAGTGCTCCTGGGCTTTAGGTTACCACCATTTAAATTCATCGTCTCAGTCTGACTCTGTGGTCTCCTGTACTGTTATATGGCCCAACAGAAGCTCAAGGGGCAGATTCTCATGCCCCGTCTGGACATTTTGCAGCCTTCTGTATTCAATATTGAAATCTACATTTTCAAACCACTAGCTGTTCAACTTAATTGTATCAGGTCTTCCTTTCTTTTTTCTTTCAGTTATAAATTCTGGCCTGCTCTCACAGCCCAAAAGGCAAGTCTATACAACATCACCCAGATGGAACAGATAAGGGGTCTTAACTGTCCATTCAAAGCCTCTCCATCATTTCATCCTATCACACACATTCCCTCTGCTCTACCCATTCCCTTTCACTGTCCCTGCCACCCTGTCTAAGTCGCTTTCTCTTTATGTTCTGACGAAAGGCCTTTGACCTGAAACACTGTTTCTCTTTCCACAGATGCTGCCCGACCTACTGAATGCTTCCAGCATTTCTGCGTTTTTCTTTAGTTTCAAGCTGATAAAATCTATCACCAAAAACAGCTTTTACTAGTTCAAAGTTATGTGGGGAAGCAAGGGCAATGGGAAAATACCAGACACGATGAAACCTTTAACAGGCTTTGAGAAAAGCAAATTCCATTCAGCAAGTGTAACAACACTGTGTACTGAATGTGCCACAGAGCATGGCCGTCAGCCACTTCAGAGAGTGAACAGCTCTACTTCAAGAAACATTACTCAGTCTTTTCATGTGTTTACACATGACATGAATCAGCAAGACAAGACTCTTATTCAGAGCCACCACTAGAACTTGATAATAGTTTTATTCACCATGCAAGAACTTCGCAATGATGTTTCTTGGCATGGAAACACCAATGCCTTTTGACAGAAAGTCCTACAAAAAGTAGTGGACTAGGCCCAGCACATCACAGGTATGCCCTCCCATGTGTGTTACCAACATGCAACACCTTCATAGGAAAGCAGCATCTATCATCAGAGTTCTCCGCTACCCAGATCATCCTCTCTTCTTGCTGCTGCCATCAGGTAGAAGGTAAAGGACACTCAGGACTCGTACAACCAGCTTCAAGAACAGTTACTACTCCTCAACCATTAGGCTCTTGAATTAAGGAAGATAACCACATTCACTTGCCCCATCATTGAAATGTTCTGACAACCAATGATCCCACTTTAAGGACTCTTAATCTCATTATTTCATGTTATTATTTATTGCTATTTATTTATATTTGCATTTGCACAGTTTGTTGTCGTCTGCACTCTGGCTGATTGTACATTGATCCTGTTGCAGTTACTATTAGACTACAAGACAGAGGAGCAGAAATAGGCCATTTGGCCCATCGAGCCTGCTCCGCCATTTCTTCACAGCTGATCAAATTTTCCTCCCAGCCCCAATCTCTTGTCTTCTCCCCATATCTACTTAGGCCCTGACCAATCAAGAATCAATCAACCACTGCCCTAAATATACCCAATGATTTGGCCTCCACAGCCAGCCATGGCAAAGAATTCCACAGATTCGCCACTCTCTGGCTGAAGAAATTCCTCCTCACCTCTGTTCTAAATGGACATCCCCCTCCTTGCCTTTATATTGTAATCCTCTTGAAATGAATGCTAACAAATATATAGCTAGGATGCCTAAGACTTTTGCACAGTACTGTACTGCAGTAATTTTATGAATCGCACTGTACTGCTGCCACACAGAAAAAATCATGACATTATGTGAATGATGGTAAACCTGATTCTGATTTGGGTCTCTATTGTGGACTGAGAGTGGGAAGCGGGCAGGGAGAAGGGAATCATGGTTGGGAAATGGGAAGGGAGAGGGGAGGGAGCAGGAAGCACCAAAAGAGACAGTCAGTAATGATGACTGGAATCAAATGGCCTTGCCTGGTGTCCCAGGGCTGTGCTGTGGTCCTGCTCTGCGTGCTCCGGGTTCTTGTCTATGGACTGATTCAGTTTCGTGTTTGCACCCATGCCAACCTCTGCCCCTGGCACTCCTTCTCTGCCAGCTCTCCCACACCCCCCACGTGGCACTCCACCCACACTGCTCCCAACATCCTTTGCTCCTGCCAGATTTACAAACTTGCTCTCTGCTTTTGCACAGTATTGTATTTCTTTACCCATTCTCCTAATCTGTCCAGGTCCTCCGCAGACTCCCTGCTTCCTCAACCCTACCTACCCCTCTACCTATCTTTGGACCATCCATAAACTTGGCCACAAAGCTTTCAGTTCCATTATCCAAATCATTGACATATAACGTGAAAAGAAGAGGTCCCAGCACCTTCCCTTGCAGAACATCACTTGTCACTGGCAGCCTGATGCACCATCAATAACTCTCAGAGACGTGAGGCGAAAGATAGGCTTTTATTAGCTGGAAGAGAGAGCACTATCAGCAGCAAGAGACCATCACACAACATCCTGGAGACTGAGGGAGGAGCAGTGCCTCCAATCGCCTTTATACAGGGGTCTGTGGGAGGAGCCACAGGAGCAGTCAGCAGAGGGGGGCGGGGGGCATGTCCAGACAGATATATGTAGTTCACCACACAGCCAACCAGAAAAGAACCCTTTTATTCCCACTGTTTGCCTCCTGACGGTCAGCCAATCATCTGTATGTATTTACACAGCATACAGGCAGAGACCAGGATCTGCACAGTCACAGGGTGTGGTATCCTCCCTTTCCCTCTAGAGGCCTCTTCCCCACCTTGACCAAACCTGAATCCCTTCCAACTTGGGTCCTATTTACCTGTTCTAGTGAAAGGAGAGATGAACGATTAGCTTTACTTATCACCTGTACATTGAGACATACAGTGAAATGGTGACTTGAGTCAAATCAGCGAGGATTGTGCTGGGAGCAGCCCACAGGTGTGTATCTTGTGTTTGCCATAGACATACCCACTCCACTTGCCAAAATCACTTCTCTGCACCCTCCCCACAACTCCCAACCCTACAGAGTTTCATATGGTTGGCAAAGTTAGATATGCTGCATTCAGAAACACAAGAGATCCTGCAGGTGCTGGAAATCCAGAGTAACACACACAAAATGCTGGAGGAACTCAGCAGGTCAGGCAGCATCGATGGAAATGAGTAAACAGTCGACACTTTAGGCCGAGACCCATCATCGGGACTGGGCAGAACCCAGAACAAGAAGGTGGGGCAAGGGAAAGAAGATGATAGATGGAACCAGGTGAAGGGGAAGGTGGGTGGGAGGAAAATAGGGTGAAGTGAGAAGCTGGGAGTTGATAGGTGGAAGAAGGAATCTGTGGAGAGGATAGAGGACCTAGGGAGAAAGGGAAGGAGGAGTGGCACTAGAGGGAGGTGAAGAGATAAGAAGTGGTAAGAAGGGGACCAGAACAGGGAATGAATAAAGAGATGAGGGTGAGTGGGGGAAAAATTACTGCAAGTTAGAGGAATCTAACGCCACAGTAGCATCGTGGTTACAGCTTGGGTCATTCCAGAGTGTGGAGTTCAATTCTGATGTACCTGTCAGTAGTTTGTACATTCTCCCCGTCAGTACAAGGGTTTCGTCCGGGTGCTCCGGTTTCCTCCCACAGTCCAAAGACGTACCGGTTGGTAGGTTAATTGGTCATTGTAAATTGCCCTGGGGTTAAATCGGTGGGATGCTGGGTGGTGTGGCTTGTTGTGCAGAAGGACCTGTTCTACACCGTCTCTCTAATGAAAATAGAATGAAATGAGAATTTCATGCTCTCAAGATGGAGGTTATCCAGCCAGAGTATGAGGTTTTGCTTCTCTAACCTGAGAATGGCCTCATAGTGACAGGCGAGGAGACCGACATGTGGGCCAACATGCCAGAACCGGAGTGGACAGTGGAATTGAAATGGCTGGTCACCAGGAAACCCTTCTTGTTGTGGTTGAGCAAAGATGTTTGTCAAAGCGGTCCCCCACATTCAGTATGTGTTGTGTGGGACCCAAAGACTGATTCCACAGGTGCCCCCACTAATTTCCACCAGAGAACGGGAATATCCGCCAATTTTCAAGCAATGTCAGCGTACTCGATGTTATCCCACTCTAGCCTCCTATACTGGACCTTGTCAAAGGTGGTCTGAAAATTCAGAATCCATGGGTTCTCCCTTCTCTGATCACAGCCAGTGTGTGGGCCAAATACAATTT
This sequence comes from Hemitrygon akajei, assembly GCF_048418815.1. Classification (NCBI taxonomy): domain Eukaryota; kingdom Metazoa; phylum Chordata; class Chondrichthyes; order Myliobatiformes; family Dasyatidae; genus Hemitrygon; species Hemitrygon akajei. The sequence goes on along the minus strand of NC_133130.1, from coordinate 113,106,508 downwards.
TCTTTTCACTAGGAGAGGGAAATAGGACGGAAGTGGGAAGGGGTTCAGGTTTGGTCAAGGTGAGAAAGCAGAGGGAAAGCATGGGAACCAAATCCCGTATTCTTGAGGATCTATGGTTGGCTCTGTATGGAGTGTATGGCATGTAGCAGACTTGCTCCTGTATCCACCATCAACTCCACTGGACCAAGCCCTCACTCAAATGTCAAAGAATCTAGAATGACACAGCAGAGAAACCAGCCACTCGGCCCATGGTGTGCGCTCTGACTATCCCACATTAAAGAATCCCAATATAGGCATCCTTCACTCCTCAAAATGGAGGGGAAACAAGTCACCCTTGGCCCCGAGGAATGGCCTAAGAAACATGTGACATTTTCAACCTTTACACAAGTCATAGAGTCTCAGAGAAGTACAGCTCAGAAACATCTCTTCAGCCCATCTAGTCCGTGTCGAGCTATTTAAACTGCCGATTTCCATCAACCTGCCCTCCCTACCCCTATCATCCATGTACCTATCCAAACTTCCCTTCCACGTAGAAATCGAGCTCACTTGTGCTGACAGCTCATTCCACATTCTCACCACCCTCTGAGAGGAGATGTCTCCTCTGATGTTCCCCTTAAACTTTTCACTTCTCAGCCTTAGGTCTCGGAAGTGATTCAAATGACCTGAATTGTCTGCAGATGCCATCAATGCGAGGAAGCAGAAAGGAGAGCTTGCTGCCTATCCTTGATATTCAGAGGCAATACCATTGCCGAGTCACCACTGTCAACATCCTGCAGGAATCTCCACCAGACCAGCCACGTAAACGCTGCGACAAGAATAGGTCTGAAACGGAGTACCCTGACATCCCGAGGTTTGTCCACCGCCTACGAGGCACAAGTCAGGAATATGGCGGAGCCTTCTCTCCGGCACGAGAAAGCTCCAACAACTCTCAAGATGTTCACCAGCATCCACAATAATGTTTCTCCCACGGCCCTTTCCCTCCTATTCCCCATTCCCTTCTCCTCACCTGCCCATCACTACCCTTCGATGCTCCTCCTCCTTCTCTTTCCTTCAGAGCCCGCTATCAAATTCCCTCCTCTTCAGCCTTTTATCTCTTCTACCTATCACCAGATTCTCACTTCATCCCCCCCTCACCCACCCACCTATCTTCCCCCTGCCAACTTGTACTCCTTCCTCTCCTCCACCTTCTTATTCTGCCTTTTCCCCCTTTCATTTCCAGTCCTTATGAAGGGTTTTGGCATGTAATATTGACTGTCGATTCTCCTCCATAGATGCTGCCTGGCCTGCTGAGTTCCTTTTGTGTGTATTGCCTTGGATTTCCAGCATCTATAGAGTCTTTTGTGTGGATATTATCTGTCATTGAACAATAAGTAATGATTTTCTGATTTAAGGCAGTTATTTCCTCCTGTGCTCCACACACCTAAACAATCTCTTTGTTGCTAAGAGAACGGCCAGTACTGCTGAACAATGCAACTGTTCTTGTCGTTCTGGGGATCTGCTTCACTGTTAGAGACGTATTAGATGCTAGGATGTAATGTTGAGGCATTATAAAGCACTAGCGAGGCCTCATTGGGGTATTATGAGCAGTTTTGGGCCCCTTATTTAAGAAAACCTCCACATCCTGGATCAACACGTTGATGTCGTGTGAAGGCTTGTGTGCTTCCAGGAGATGCCAACTCAGGGAGTCGGAATGGCTGTGGACGGGATGCCAGATGAAGATCGATCCAACTCTGTCTCCCAAATGAACAGGCTCGCAAAACAACGACAAAATCTAAGAGAAGATGTGCTGATATTGGAAAGGGTTCAAGGGAAGTTCACAAAAATGATTCCAGGATTGAAAGGCACGTCATATGAAGAGTGTTTGATGGCTCTGGGCCTGTACTCACTGGAATTCAGACAAATGAAGGGTGATCGACAGAAATTTATTGAATGTTCAAAGGCCTCGATAGAATGGATGTGGAGAGGATGTTTCCTATGGTGGGGGACTCTAAGACTAGAGGACACAGCCTCAGAATAGAGGGATGCCTTTTTAGAATAGAGATGAGGAGGAATTCCTTTAGCCAGAGATTGGTGAATCTGTGGAATTCGTTACTTCAGGTGGTTGTGTGCAGGGCTAATGGGACAAGGCAGAATAACAGTTCAGCAGAGACTAGATGGACTGAAGGGCCTGCCCTGTGCTATAATGATCTATGACCTCATATTGGAACAAAACACAAATAAGTGTGCTCATTTTACGTATGTATAGAGTCAGAGAGTCAGAACACGGAGAGAGCATCACTCCTGTTAGGCCTGTATTTTATCACAAGCAAGAGAAAATCTGCAGATGCTGGCAAACCAGAGCAACACACACAAAATGCTGGAGGAACTCAGCAGGTCAGGCAGCATCTGTGGAAAAGAGTAAACAGTCGACATTTCGGACTGAGACCCTTTGTCGGGGTTGGAAAAAACATAAGAAGTCAGATTAAGAAGGTGAGGGGAGGGGAGAGGAGGAAGAAGTACAAGGTGGTAGGTAAAACTGAAAGGAGGAGGGGTGAAGTAAGGAGCTGGAAAGCTGATTGGTGAAAGAGATAAAAGGTTGGAGAAGGAGGAATCGGATAGGAGAGTGTGAAAGACCATGGAAGAAAGCAAAGCGGGAGGGGATGCGCAGATAAGGTGAGAGAGTGAGATGAGAATGAGGAATGATAAAGGAAAGGGGGGCAATTACTGGAAGATGGAGAAATCGATGTTGATGCCATCAGGTTGGAGGCTACCCAGGTGTTGCTCCTCCAACCTGAGTGTGGCCTCATGGCGACAGTAGAGAAGCTCAGGGACTGACATGTTGGGATGGGAATGGGAATGGGAAGTGGAATTGAAATGGGTGGCCACCGGGAGATCCTGGTTTCTCTGGCTGATGGAGCACAGGTGCTTGGCGAAGTGGCCTCCCAATACACGTCGGGACTCACTGAGATGCAGGAGACCACACAGGGGTGACTGGACAAGGGAGCTGTGAGGGAGCCATCCCTGGGGAAGTGGAAAGTGAGGTGGAGGGCATCATGCCCTCCCTCCCCACCCACCCCCCCAATTTCCGCTTTTCACAGAGGTTGCTTCCTATGCAGCTCCCTTGTCCATTTGTCCCTCCCCACTGATCTCCCTCCTGGTACTTATCCTTGCAAGTGGAACAGGTGCCACACCTGTCCCTGCGGCTCCTCCCTCACTACCGTTCAGGTCGCAAACAGTCCTTCCAGGCGAGGTGACACTTCACCTGTGAGTCTGTTGGGGTCATCTGCTGTGTTCAGAGCTCGCAGTGTGGCTTTAATCTTTAATTTAGTTTGATTTTAAACTTTATTCTAGGAGAGGACTGGCATGGGATTCCAACAAGAAAACTGTGCTGCTGGGACGTCAATCCCTTAACTTTCAATTTCTGGTGAGGAAAATACAATCATAATGTAGTTTTGTTCAGAGAGGCGAAGTACAAGATACAAGCTAATCCCATATGTCAATATTATCATTAAAGTCTCCCTGTCTACACTCATTGATGGCGTACATGTTGATGGTTGACAGGAGACTGGCAAAGATGTCAACGTTTGGGCGAAGAGATGTTGGAAGGCTTTTAAACTGCACTTAGAGCCTCCTCCAAAACTACAGGTGCTGCTAAAAAGAAAGTGGTGAAAGGAAAATGAAATCGACTGATGGCCAAAGCATCCTTGAGCTTACAATAAAAACACAGAAGCTGATAATCGCAACTTTGCATTTGTTATTGATGGTAGCTTCCAGGTGACAATATCTGTTAGACCTCTCTAGGTGTGAGCCAGCATTGTCTGCAAATCGAATAGATACATCGATGATGACTGCTTTATGGTCTTTTACAAATACGGCATCTGGGATTCAAATGTTTCAAAACTATTTGCAAAACCCGGTTTCCTTAAAAAAACTGTAAATCTGGCTTGGAATATCCTTCTGCAATATAGCCCTAAAGTTCTACTGAGACAATTTATCTGACACTGTTTAACCAAAGCTGGCCTTTATAACAAGAGGAATTGAGTATAGGAGTAAAGAGGTCCTTCTGCAGCTGTACAGGGCCTTGGTGAGACCCCACCTGGAGTATTGTGTGCAGTTTTGGTCTCCAAATTTGAGGAAGGACATTCATGCTATTGAGGGAGTGCAGCGTAGGTTCACAAGGTTAATTCCCGGAATGGTGGGACTGTCATATGTTGAAAGATTGGAGCGACTGGGCTTGTATACACTGGAATTTAGAAGGATGAGAGGGGATCTGATTGAAACATATAAGATTATTAAGGGATTGGACACACTGGAGGCAGGAAGCATGTTCCCGCTGATGGGCGAGTCCAGAACTAGAGGCCACAGTTTAAGAATAAGGGGTAGGCCATTTAGAACTGAGATGCGGAAAAACTTTTTCATCCAGAGAGTGGTGGATATGTGGAATGCTCTGCCCCAGAAGGCAGTGGAGGCCAAGTCTCTGGATGCTTTCAAGAAAGAGTTAGATAGAGCTCTTATAGATAGCGGGGTCAAGGGATATGGGGACAGGGCAAGAACGGGGTACTGATTGTGTATGATCAGCCATGATCACAGTGAATGGCGGTGCTGGCTAGAAGGGTTGAATGGCCTACTCCTGCACCTACTGTCTATTGTCTATTGTCAAAAGAACATTTCCCTTACATGTTTTGGGGCTGAACACTAGTCATAAACCAAATGGTGGATTCCATGCTGTGGTATTGATTAGCAACCTGGACCCACCTCATGCCATTGCCACCAAGAACCAGAAGAAAGTGATGGATTTCTTCCAGGACGCGAGGAAGCACTCAGTCTCTGCTGTGGTTCTGAGTCTCCTGAGTGAGGAGAGCAGTCAGTCTTTAGGGTGCACTGGAGCATAGGCAGTAACTTTCCTCCTTTGGACCCGACAGGGAATCCCCTCCACTGCTCTTCAGCATTTCCCTGTCTTTTACCAAAACCTTTTCAGTAACGTTGCCCCTACTTTCTTCGAAGTTTGCATAGATTTGGCATGACATCTACAGCTTTGTCAGACTTCTATCGATGACCAGTGGAGCGTATGCTGTCTGGATGCATCGGAGGCTGGTATGGAAACACCAACGCCCTGGAACTGAAAAGCCTACAATAAGTGGTTGATATAGCTTAGTCCATCACAGGGAAAGCCCTCTTCACCACTGAGTGCATTTACAAGGAGCACTGCCACAAGAAAGCAGTATCCATCATCAAGGACCCCCACTATCCAGGCCATGTTCTGTCCTCGCTAGTACCATTGGGTGGGAGTCATAAGACCATAAGGAATAGGAGAAGAATTAGGCCATTTAGACTATTGAGTCTGCTCCGTCATTTCATCATGGCTGATCTATTCTCCCTCTCATCCCCAATCTCCTGCCTCCTCTCCATATCCCTTCCTGCCCTGACCAATCAAGAATCTAGCAATCTCTGCCTTAAATATACCCAATGACTTGACCTGCACAGCCGCCTGTGGCTAAAGGAATTCCTCCTCACTTCCGTTGTAAAAGGATGCCCCTCTATTGCGAGACTGTTCCCGCCCCGCTGGTTTTACAATACCACATCATACGAAACATCATCTCCACATCCACTCTACAGAGGCCTTTCAACATTCGATAGGTTTCAATGAGATCACCCCTCATTCGCCTGAATTCCATTGAGTGCAGGCCCAGAGCCATCAAAGGCTCTTCATGTGACAAGTCTTTAAATCCTGGATTCATTTTCCTCAATCTGCTTTGAACCCTCTCCCATGTCAGCACAACCTTTCTCCAAAAAGCTGCCCAAAACTGCTCCTAATACTCCAAGTGAGGCCTCTCCAGTGATTTATAAAACCTCAGCATTACATCCTTGCTCTTTTATTCTAGTCCTCTTCAAATGAATGTTAACATTGCATTTGCCACCCTTACCACGGGATCAAACTGCAAGTTAACCTTTAGGGAACCCTGCATGAGGATCCCAAGTCCTTTTGCATCACGGTTTTTTAAATCTTCTCTCCATTTAGAAAATAGTTAACCTTTTCATTTCTTCTACCAAAGTGCATGACCGTACACTTCTCAACGCTGTATTCCATCTGCCATTTCTTTACTCATTCTCCTAACCTGTCTAAATCCTTCTGCAGCCTCTCTACTTCCTCAAATCTACCTACCCCTTCATCTATCTTCAGATCACCTGCAATCTTTGCCACAAACCATGAATTCCATCATCCAAGTCATTGACACATAATTTTAAAAAAGTGCTCCAAACACAAACCCCGGTGGAACACCACTAATCACTGGCAGCCAACCAAAACAGGCTCCTTTTATTCCCAAACTTTGCCTCCTGCCAATCAATCCCTGCTCTATCCATGCGAGAATCTTTCCTATAATACCATGGACTTTCAGGTTGTTAAGCAGCCTTATGTGCAGCAGCTTGTCAAAGGCCTTCAGAAATTCCAAGAACACAACATCAATCAATTCAAAGAATTCCAACAGGTTTGTCAGGCAAGATTTTTCCGAGTAGAAACCATGCCGACTGCGGCCTATTTTATCATGTGACTCCAAGTACCCCGGGGCCTCATCCTTAACAATCAACTGCAACACCTTCCCAACCACTCAGGTCAGACTAACCGGTCTAGAGTTGCCGTTCTTCTTCTGCCTCCCTCCCTCTTTGAAGAGTGGTGTGACATTTGCAATGTCCCAGTCTTCCGGAACCATTCCAGAATCTAGTGATCCTTGAAAGATCATTACTAATCCCTCCACAGTATCTTTAGACATCTGAATCTTCAGTCAAAGTGTTGACTCACAGGTCCAAGCAGAGGGACACTGGGGTTCTGTCCTGGGTCTGGTCAAAGTGTTCATTCACAGGTCCAAGCAGAGGGACACTGGGGTTCTGTCCTGGGTCTGGTCAAAGTGTTCACTCACAGGTCCAAGCAGAGGGACACTGGGGTTCTGTCCTGGGTCTGGTCATAGTGTTCACTCACAGGTCCAAGCAGAGGGACACTGGGGTTCTGTCCTGGGTCTGGTCAAAGTGTTCACTCACAGGTCCAAGCAGAGGGACACTGGGGTTCTGTCCTGGGTCTGGTCAAAGTGTTCATTCACAGGTCCAAGCAGAGGGACACTGGGGTTCTGTCCTGGGTCTGGTCAAAGTGTTCACTCACAGGTCCAAGCAGAGGGACACTGGGGTTCTGTCCTGGGTCTGGTCAAAGTGTTCATTCACAGGTCCAAGCAGAGGGACACTGGGGTTCTGTCCTGGGTCTGGTCAAAGTGTTCATTCACAGGTCCAAGCAGAGGGACACTGGGGTTCTGTCCTGGGTCTGGTCAAAGTGTTCACTCACAGGTCCAAGCAGAGGGACACTGGGGTTCTGTCCTGGGTCTGGTCAAAGTGTTCACTCACAGGTCCAAGCAGAGGGACACTGGGGTTCTGTCCTGGGTCTGGTCAAAGTGTTCACTCACAGGTCCAAGCAGAGGGACACTGGGGTTCTGTCCTGGGTCTGGTCATAGTGTTCACTCACAGGTCCAAGCAGACGGACACTGGGGTTCTGTCCTGGGTCTGGTCAAAGTGTTCACTCACAGGTCCAAGCAGAGGGACACTGGGGTTCTGTCCTGGGTCTGGTCAAAGTGTTCACTCACAGGTCCAAGCAGAGGGACACTGGGGTTCTGTCCTGGGTCTGGTCATAGTGTTCACTCACAGGTCCAAGCAGAGGGACACTGGGGTTCTGTCCTGGGTCTGGTCAAAGTGTTCACTCACAGGTCCAAGCAGAGGGACACTGGGGTTCTGTCCTGGGTCTGGTCAAAGTGTTCACTCACAGGTCCAAGCAGAGGGACACTGGGGTTCTGTCCTGGGTCTGGTCAAAGTGTTCACTCACAGGTCCAAGCAGAGGGACACTGGGGTTCTGTCCTGGGTCTGGTCAAAGTGTTCACTCACAGATCCAAGCAGAGGGACACTGGGGTTCTGTCCTGGGTCTGGTCAAAGTGTTCACTCACAGGTCCAAGCAGAGGGACACTGGGGTTCTGTCCTGGGTCTGGTCAAAGTGTTCACTCACAGATCCAAGCAGAGGGACACTGGGGTTTCTGTCCTGGGTCTGGTCAAAGTGTTGACTCACAGGTCCAAGCAGAGGGACACTGGGGTTCTGTCCTGGGTCTGGTCAAAGTGTTCACTCACAGGTCCAAGCAGAGGGACACTGGGGTTCTGTCCTGGGTCTGGTCAAAGTGTTCACTCACAGGTCCAAGCAGAGGGACACTGGGGTTCTGTCCTGGGTCTGGTCAAAGTGTTCACTCACAGGTCCAAGCAGAGGGACACTGGGGTTCTGTCCTGGGTCTGGTCAAAGTGTTCACTCACAGGTCCAAGCAGAGGGACACTGGGGTTCTGTCCTGGGTCTGGTCATAGTGTTCACTCACAGGTCCAAGCAGAGGGACACTGGGGTTCTGTCCTGGGTCTGGTCATAGTGTTCACTCACAGGTCCAAGCAGAGGGACACTGGGGTTCTGTCCTGGGTCTGGTCATAGTGTTCACTCACAGGTCCAAGCAGAGGGACACTGGGGTTCTGTCCTGGGTCTGGTCAAAGTGTTCACTCACAGGTCCAAGCAGAGGGACACTGGGGTTCTGTCCTGGGTCTGGTCAAAGTGTTCACTCACAGGTCCAAGCAGAGGGACACTGGGGTTCTGTCCTGGGTCTGGTCAAAGTGTTCACTCACAGGTCCAAGCAGAGGGACACTGGGGTTCTGTCCTGGGTCTGGTCATAGTGTTCACTCACAGGTCCAAGCAGACGGACACTGGGGTTCTGTCCTGGGTCTGGTCAAAGTGTTCACTCACAGGTCCAAGCAGAGGGACACTGGGGTTCTGTCCTGGGTCTGGTCAAAGTGTTCACTCACAGGTCCAAGCAGAGGGACACTGGGGTTCTGTCCTGGGTCTGGTCATAGTGTTCACTCACAGATCCAAGCAGAGGGACACTGGGGTTCTGTCCTGGGTCTGGTCAAAGTGTTCACTCACAGATCCAAGCAGAGGGACACTGGGGTTCTGTCCTGGGTCTGGTCAAAGTGTTCACTCACAGGTCCAAGCAGAGGGACACTGGGGTTCTGTCCTGGGTCTGGTCAAAGTGTTCACTCACAGGTCCAAGCAGAGGGACACTGGGGTTCTGTCCTGGGTCTGGTCAAAGTGTTCACTCACAGGTCCAAGCAGAGGGACACTGGGGTTCTGTCCTGGGTCTGGTCATAGTGTTCACTCACAGGTCCAAGCAGACGGACACTGGGGTTCTGTCCTGGGTCTGGTCATAGTGTTCACTCACAGGTCCAAGCAGAGGGACACTGGGGTTCTGTCCTGGGTCTGGTCATAGTGTTCACTCACAGGTCCAAGCAGACGGACACTGGGGTTCTGTCCTGGGTCTGGTCAAAGTGTTCACTCACAGGTCCAAGCAGAGGGACACTGGGGTTCTGTCCTGGGTCTGGTCAAAGTGTTCACTCACAGGTCCAAGCAGAGGGACACTGGGGTTCTGTCCTGGGTCTGGTCATAGTGTTCACTCACAGGTCCAAGCAGAGGGACACTGGGGTTCTGTCCTGGGTCTGGTCAAAGTGTTCACTCACAGATCCAAGCAGAGGGACTCTGGGGTTCTGTCCTGGGTCTGGTCAAAGTGTTCACTCACAGGTCCAAGCAGAGGGACACTGGGGTTCTGTCCTGGGTCTGGTCAAAGTGTTCACTCACAGGTCCAAGCAGAGGGACACTGGGGTTCTGTCCTGGGTCTGGTCATAGTGTTCACTCACAGGTCCAAGCAGAGGGACACTGGGGTTCTGTCCTGGGTCTGGTCAAAGTGTTCATTCACAGGTCCAAGCAGAGGGACACTGGGGTTCTGTCCTGGGTCTGGTCATAGTGTTCACTCACAGGTCCAAGCAGAGGGACACTGGGGTTCTGTCCTGGGTCTGGTCAAAGTGTTCACTCACAGGTCCAAGCAGAGGGACACTGGGGTTCTGTCCTGGGTCTGGTCAAAGTGTTCACTCACAGGTCCAAGCAGAGGGACACTGGGGTTCTGTCCTGGGTCTGGTCATAGTGTTCACTCACAGGTCCAAGCAGAGGGACACTGGGGTTCTGTCCTGGGTCTGGTCAAAGTGTTCACTCACAGATCCAAGCAGAGGGACACTGGGGTTCTGTCCTGGGTCTGGTCAAAGTGTTCACTCACAGGTCCAAGCAGAGGGACACTGGGGTTCTGTCCTGGGTCTGGTCAAAGTGTTCACTCACAGGTCCAAGCAGAGGGACACTGGGGTTCTGTCCTGGGTCTGGTCAAAGTGTTCACTCACAGGTCCAAGCAGAGGGACACTGGGGTTCTGTCCTGGGTCTGGTCATAGTGTTCACTCACAGGTCCAAGCAGAGGGACACTGGGGTTCTGTCCTGGGTCTGGTCAAAGTGTTCACTCACAGGTCCAAGCAGAGGGACACTGGGGTTCTGTCCTGGGTCTGGTCAAAGTGTTCACTCACAGGTCCAAGCAGAGGGACACTGGGGTTCTGTCCTGGGTCTGGTCAAAGTGTTCACTCACAGGTCCAAGCAGAGGGACACTGGGGTTCTGTCCTGGGTCTGGTCATAGTGTTCACTCACAGGTCCAAGCAGAGGGACACTGGGGTTCTGTCCTGGGTCTGGTCAAAGTGTTCACTCACAGGTCCAAGCAGAGGGACACTGGGGTTCTGTCCTGGGTCTGGTCAAAGTGTTCACTCACAGGTCCAAGCAGAGGGACACTGGGGTTCTGTCCTGGGTCTGGTCATAGTGTTCACTCACAGGTCCAAGCAGAGGGACACTGGGGTTCTGTCCTGGGTCTGGTCAAAGTGTTCACTCACAGGTCCAAGCAGAGGGACACTGGGGTTCTGTCCTGGGTCTGGTCAAAGTGTTCACTCACAGGTCCAAGCAGAGGGACACTGGGGTTCTGTCCTGGGTCTGGTCAAAGTGTTGACTCACAGGTCCAAGCAGAGGGACACTGGGGTTCTGTCCTGGGTCTGGTCAAAGTGTTCACTCACAGGTCCAAGCAGAGGGACACTGGGGTTCTGTCCTGGGTCTGGTCAAAGTGTTCACTCACAGGTCCAAGCAGAGGGACACTGGGGTTCTGTCCTGGGTCTGGTCAAAGTGTTCACTCACAGGTCCAAGCAGAGGGACACTGGGGTTCTGTCCTGGGTCTGGTCAAAGTGTTCACTCACAGGTCCAAGCAGAGGGACACTGGGGTTCTGTCCTGGGTCTGGTCAAAGTGTTCACTCACAGGTCCAAGCAGAGGGACACTGGGGTTCTGTCCTGGGTCTGGTCATAGTGTTCACTCACAGGTCCAAGCAGAGGGACACTGGGGTTCTGTCCTGGGTCTGGTCAAAGTGTTCACTCACAGGTCCAAGCAGAGGGACACTGGGGTTCTGTCCTGGGTCTGGTCATAGTGTTCACTCACAGGTCCAAGCAGAGGGACACTGGGGTTCTGTCCTGGGTCTGGTCATAGTGTTCACTCACAGGTCCAAGCAGAGGGACACTGGGGTTCTGTCCTGGGTCTGGTCAAAGTGTTCACTCACAGGTCCAAGCAGAGGGACACTGGGGTTCTGTCCTGGGTCTGGTCAAAGTGTTCACTCACAGGTCCAAGCAGAGGGACACTGGGGTTCTGTCCTGGGTCTGGTCAAAGTGTTCACTCACAGGTCCAAGCAGAGGGACACTGGGGTTCTGTCCTGGGTCTGGTCAAAGTGTTCATTCACAGGTCCAAGCAGAGGGACACTGGGGTTCTGTCCTGGGTCTGGTCAAAGTGTTCACTCACAGGTCCAAGCAGAGGGACACTGGGGTTCTGTCCTGGGTCTGGTCAAAGTGTTCACTCACAGGTCCAAGCAGAGGGACACTGGGGTTCTGTCCTGGGTCTGGTCAAAGTGTTCATTCACAGGTCCAAGCAGAGGGACACTGGGGTTCTGTCCTGGGTCTGGTCAAAGTGTTCACTCACAGGTCCAAGCAGAGGGACACTGGGGTTCTGTCCTGGGTCTGGTCAAAGTGTTCACTCACAGGTCCAAGCAGAGGGACACTGGGGTTCTGTCCTGGGTCTGGTCAAAGTGTTCATTCACAGGTCCAAGCAGAGGGACACTGGGGTTCTGTCCTGGGTCTGGTCAAAGTGTTCATTCACAGGTCCAAGCAGAGGGACACTGGGGTTCTGTCCTGGGTCTGGTCAAAGTGTTCACTCACAGGTCCAAGCAGAGGGACACTGGGGTTCTGTCCTGGGTCTGGTCAAAGTGTTCACTCACAGGTCCAAGCAGACGGACACTGGGGTTCTGTCCTGGGTCTGGTCAAAGTGTTCACTCACAGGTCCAAGCAGAGGGACACTGGGGTTCTGTCCTGGGTCTGGTCAAAGTGTTCACTCACAGGTCCAAGCAGAGGGACACTGGGGTTCTGTCCTGGGTCTGGTCAAAGTGTTCACTCACAGGTCCAAGCAGAGGGACACTGGGGTTCTGTCCTGGGTCTGGTCAAAGTGTTCACTCACAGGTCCAAGCAGAGGGACACTGGGGTTCTGTCCTGGGTCTGGTCAAAGTGTTCACTCACAGGTCCAAGCAGAGGGACACTGGGGTTCTGTCCTGGGTCTGGTCAAAGTGTTCACTCACAGGTCCAAGCAGAGGGACACTGGGGTTCTGTCCTGGGTCTGGTCAAAGTGTTCACTCACAGGTCCAAGCAGAGGGACACTGGGGTTCTGTCCTGGGTCTGGTCAAAGTGTTCACTCACAGGTCCAAGCAGAGGGACACTGGGGTTCTGTCCTGGGTCTGGTCAAAGTGTTCACTCACAGATCCAAGCAGAGGGACTCTGGGGTTCTGTCCTGGGTCTGGTCAAAGTGTTCACTCACAGGTCCAAGCAGACGGACACTGGGGTTCTGTCCTGGGTCTGGTCAAAGTGTTCACTCACAGGTCCAAGCAGAGGGACACTGGGGTTCTGTCCTGGGTCTGGTCATAGTGTTCATTCACAGGTCCAAGCAGACGGACACTGGGGTTCTGTCCTGGGTCTGGTCAAAGTGTTCACTCACAGATCCAAGCAGAGGGACACTGGGGGTTCTGCATGAACTGACTGACTGCCCTTTGTGTAGACTAAATCTGTGCCAGGCAGGAGTACGTGGTGCCCATGAGCGATCTGGAGTTCTTGCTGGACCACCTCTCACCACAGGGGATGGAATGTATCCCAGACAAAGATGGTCAAAGATTTTATTTGAATTTTATACTCTCTCTGATGGAAATATGCCCAGTATGGAGGACTCTTTCAAAAGGAACCCCACCATTCAGAATCCGCACTCTTCCCAGTGCTACAGTCGGGGTGGGGCTACAGGAACCTGACGACCCACACTCATCGTTTTAGGAACAGCCCCTTCCCATTTGTCACCAGACACACATGAACACTACCTCACTATTTTTACTCTCTTTTTGCCCTAATACATATTATATATTATAACATATTTCTTATTTGGATGGGCGGGTGGAGATACGTCTCTTCCAAGGGGGGTGTGAGGTGCTCCTTCCCTCTGCCAGGCTGCAGATCACCCTTGGGCAACGGGTGCGCCTGCTTAATGCTCCCCCCGCCGATCGAGGTCACATGAAGCCGTGGGAGCAGGCGGTGGATAGTCGTATAGGCGACCACTGACACCAAGCAGACAGTCTCTGAGAAGTATTGATAATGGTCACCCGTCTTGCAAAGAAGGGAGAAAAATTTGCAAAGAACAATCATGGTCAAGACTATAATCACCTACCTCATACAACACGGCACATAATGAAGGAATGAATATTTCTTGTTAGAAATGATAGTATATTCTATGTATTGCCCTGTACTGCCGCTACAAAACAACGTATTTCATGACGTTTGGCAGTGATAGTAAACCTCATTCTGATTCATTGTAAATACATAAATAAACCTTTGTCACAAAAGAACTTTCAACCCATTGTCTGTTGACACCAAGAAGAACATCTCACACATTCTTGCTTTTCTATTAATATGAGTATGACTGAAGCAAAATATTCTGAAAGAACAGAACAGGTCAGGCAGGATCTTTGGAGAAAGAACCAGTTAACATTTCAGCTTTGGGACTCATCAGAACTACAAACAAAAGAGGAACAAGGGTTGGGGCCGGTCTGGAATCACTCGGACAGCGGGAGGGGAGTATCTCTGACAGGGTGAGACTGGATTACCAGATGTGGCTGTTCGCTCCTTTGTGCTATGTGTTGCTGATGCGGTAGAGTTTGCTTAATGCAGCAGGCAAAACAGAAAGGGGAAAATAGATGGCGGGGAAATGGTGGACCCTGGTACAACAAGTAGAGAGAGGTGTTATCTAACGTTGGAGAATTCCATGTTGAGTCCTGCAGGCTGCAGCACGCCCAGGTGGAAGGTGAGGTGTTGTTCCTCAAAGCTTATATTGAATCTTGTCATAACAGTGCCAGAAACAAAGTTTCCTTTCCTGAAAGCAAGTCAGGATATTTAAGAAATTAGCTGACGGACTTTTGAGGTCGATGGACAGGGAATTCCGCAGCCCCCTGAATGGGCTGTTAGATGGGTGTCCAGCACACCGGGGGCACTGGGCCTGGCCACAGGGCTGCCCCAACACCTTCCAGCTGCTTGTGTTCCCTCACAGCTGTTTAACTTGAAATACTCTAAACTGAAGAGAGGAGAGAAGGTCAGACGAGAAAGGTTGATTTCACCTCGTTGATATCACACTTTAAAGCATCTGGATCGGGCAAAGCCCCAAGTCAACACCGCCTAATAATATTTAGAAATTACCTCACACACTCCAGGAAAGCTATGCAGACAATTAAACATTAACCGAAACTGTAAGCAAAGAGAACAATTGAGCAGAGATCATTACACCATTCACACACATTCCAACAACCTTAAATCTTCAGTGACAGTGATCCTGTCCTGAGCACTTTTCCTGTAAGGAGTGTCAACCCAACCAGTGTCACAAACCCAAAAAGAAGCGTCCAGCAACAGGGGGGGTGGGGGAATTGAAGGAAACAAATGAGAGAGTAAATGTATGTTAACAGTGTAAATGGAGACATATTCAATTAGAGGATAAAGACTTGGTGCATTCTCACAATCCTCAGGGTGAAGTCATTCTGCTAGGGCAAGCATGGAGCTGCAGAAAGGGAAGGGATTATCCAGGAATACTACACACAGAAACAAGCAAGCCTACAACCCAGCTGAGGATATTTACTCCCTGTAAGCTCACTTAGATCACAGCGCCAGGCAGTATTTCAATTTGCAACATCATCACAGCTCTCCAGCATTAGGTTCGGGTGGTCAGCTTAATTCATAGAGTAACAGCTCTCAGCTGAGGGAAAAAGGTAAAGGGAGAGAATGAGAGAGAGAGGGAGAGAGAGAGAGGAGGGAGAGAGAGAAAGAGGGGGGAGAGAGAGAGGATGGAGAAAGAGGGGGAGAGAGAGAGGAGGGAGAGAGAGAAAGAGGGGGGAGAGAGAGAGAGAGAGGAGGAAGAGAGAGAAAGAGAGGGGAGAGAGAGAGGAGAAAGAGAGGGGAGAGAGAGGAGGGAGAGAGAGAAAGAGAGGGGAGAGTGAGAGAGAGAGAGGAGGAAGAGAGAGAAAGAGAGGGGAGAGGGTGAGAGAGAGAGAGGAGGGAGAGAGAGAAAGAGAGGGGAGAGAGAGAAAGAGAGGGGAGAGAGAGAGAGGAGGGAGAGAGAGAAAGAGAGGGGAGAGGGAGAGGAAGAGAGAGAGATTACATGCTACAGGTGAGAGCAAGTGCTTGTCAAAGAGAGAGAGAGAGAGAGAGAGGGAGAGAGGGAGAGAGAGGGAGAGAGCAACTCCGTTCTTACCTTGTGATATAGTTAGTTCCATGTCAGAGCCATTTACTACTTTAAACTGTATTTGAAGAACAAGCAGGCAGTGATTCCTACCCCACGGGGAATCCACCATAACATTCCAGCCATGGCATTAGACAATGAAAGGTGAATTTTACAGTATGTAGAAGTCCTGAACCAAGAACTAATGATGTCATCCATTCCTTATATGGGGCAGCATTGTGCAGATTAACTTTGGTCAGTAAGAAGGCGGAGTCTGAATGTGAGCTGTCTGAATTAAGAGAGGAATCCAGCTGGGATGAGTTTGTGTCCCAGGCTAGGCTACACATGTAGTAGTGGACAGGGTTCTTTACCCAAGAGAGGGAGGGTAGGGATGAGTAGAAGGAACCCGTGAGTTCTGCACGTCTGCTGTATGCCAGTGCACGCAAAACCAAATAAACAAGTCCAAGTGCAAACAACCCCAGACAAAAGAGGCTGTTTTAGTTGCTTGATATCATTTAATTATTGTTAACAAGCACGGCCTCTCTTTTGTTTGAACCTGTAATGCAACGTTTACTGTCAGGTTGCTGTAGTCCCGAGCCCTGCTTTACCTGGCTGGTGTGTGTGTGTGTGTGTGTGTGTGTGTGTGTGTGTGTGTGTGTGTGTGTGTGTGTGTGTGTGTGTGTGTGTGTGTGTGTGTGTGTGTGTGTGTGTGTGTGTGTGTGTGTGTGTGTGTGTGTGTGTGTGTGTGTGTGTGTGTGTGTGTGCAAGAACGACCTGTGGCGTCTCAGTTCACTCATGTTTCAAAGGGTGACACTAAAAATGTGGATTGTGTGCCTCTGCAAATCCGGGAATCATTTCTAATCTTTGAGAATAACCGCGTTGTGGACACCTTCTAAGAGTTGTGGAGTGGTGATTATGTTAGTAGGTAAGAATCCAGCAGGGTTTTTATGGTAACCATGAATCTATCTATCGTTCTGTTGTTAGGACCAGGCTTCTTTTAGGGTCGAACTTTTACCGGGTGTGGCTCTCATATCTCCTGGCCTATCACTTAAGCGCAAATAGGGAAAGGTAGGTAACACTGCCCTGATCGTGGTTTTGACCGAAAGTGGCAACAATCCCTTTCTCTCCACAGATGCAGAGTGCCTTCAGCAGACTATTTGCTGTGTTTAACACCAGCCTTGTCAGAGCACACAAAACATATGAAGGGTCATGGATCTGCAGTATTAGCTCCACATATGCTGCCTGGCCTGTTGGGAATTTCCAGCATGTCCATAAGACCATAAAACATAGGAGGAGAATGAGGCCATGTGGCCTATCGAGTCTGCACTGCCATTTCATCATGGCTGATCCATTTCCCTCTCACCCTAAACTTCCATCCGTTACTCCGTATCCCTTCAGGCCCTGACTAATCGAGAATCTATCCAGTCTGTGCCTTAAGTACACCCAATGACTTGGCCTCCACAGCCACCTGTGGCAAAAAATTCACAGATTCACCACTCTCTGACTAAAGAAGTTTCTCCTCATCTCTGTTCTAAATGGACGTCCCTCTATTCTGTGTCCACTGGTCTTAGAGTCCCCACCATAGGAAGCATCCTCTCCGTATCCACTCTATCAAGGCCTTTCAACATTTGATGTTTCAATGTGGTACACCCCCATCCCCATTCTTCTGAATTCTAGTCAGTACAGGCCCAGAGCCATCAAATGCTCCTTGTATGACAGGCCTTTCAATCCCGGAGTCATTTTCGTGAAGTTCCTTTGAGACCTCTCCAATGTCAGCACACCCTTTCTTAAATCAGGGGTCCCAAGCTGCTTTTATTTTAGATTTTGCAATAGAACAGCTGATCACTGAGATCCCACTGAGCGAATGACCAGTGCGTCGATTGCTTTAAACAACTGGTTAACACAATGCAGAGGGGGAGACCGGCAAGGTTACTTGGTGAACATCTTTACCTTAGGCAGCTCTCTGCAACCTTGTGTCCTTTTACAACAACCAGGTGGGGGTTTCTCCATGACTTTATCCTGAAGAAGACACTTTGATCAACATACCCCCCAGCATCGAAATGTCTTGTTGGTTACAGCTGCTTAACATAGAATGCCGACAAAAAATATTCACCCCTCTTGGAAGTTTTTATATTTTATTGTTTTACAACATTTAGTTATAGTAGATTTAATCTGTTTTTTTTTGACACTGATCAACAGAATAAGCCTTTTCCATGTCAAAGTGAAAACAGGTCTCTACAAAGTGATCTAAATTAATTACAAATATAAAACACAAAACAATTGATTGCATAAGTATTCATCCCCTTCAAGTCAGTATTTAGTAGATGTGCCTTTGGCAGCAATTACAGCCTTGAGTCTGTGTGGATAGGCCTCTATCAGCTTTGCACATCTGGACACTGCAATCTTTCCCCATTCTTCTTTACAGAACTGCTCAAGCTCTGTCAGGTTGCATGAGTGAAAAGCCTTTATCAAGTTCAGCCACAAATTGTCAATTCAATTGAGGTCTGGACTCTGACTTGGCCATTCCAGGACATTAACTTTGTTGTTTTTAAGCCATTCCTCTGTAGCTTTGGCTTTATGCTTGGGGTCATTGTCTCGTTGGAAAGCAAATCTTCTCCCGAGTCACAGTTCTCTTGCAGACTGCATCAGGTTTTCTTCCAGGATTTCCCTGTATTTTGCTGCATTCATTTCACCCTCTACCTTCACAAGCTTTCCAGGGCCTGCTGTTGATCGAAGCATCCCCACAGCATGATACAGCCACCACCATGCTTCACGTTAGGGATGGTCTGTTTTTGATGTGTGCACTTAGTCTGATGGCCAAAATGCTCAGTTTGGGTTTCATCAGACCGCAGAACCCTCTTCCAGCTGATTTCAGTCTCTCACATGCTTCCTGGCAAACTCTAGCCGAGATTTCATGTGAGTTTTTATTTCAACAGTGGCTTTCTCTTTGCCACTCTCCCATAAGCTGTGACTGGTGAAGCACCCGGGCGACAGTTGTTGCCTGCACGATCTCTCCCATCTCAGCCACTGAAGCTTGTAACTCCTCCAGAGTTGTCATAGGTCTCTTGATGGCCTCCCTCACTCGTCCCCTTCTTGCACGTCACTCAGTTTTTGAGGACGGCCTGCTCTAGGCAGATTTACAGTTGTGCCATAATCTTTCCATTTTTTGATGACTGACTGAACTGTACTCCAAGGGATATTCAGTGACTTGGAAATGTTCTTGTATCCATCTCCTGACTTGTGCTTTTCAATAACCTTTTCACAGGGTTGTTGGATTGTTCTTTTGTCTTCACAGTGTAGTTTTTGCCAGGATACTGACTCACCAGCAGCAGAACCTTCCAGACAGAGGTGTATTTTTGCTATTAATGATTGAAACACCTTGACTGCACTAGGTGATCTTCATTTAACTAATTATGGGACTTCTAAAACCGACTGACTGTACCAGTGATAATTTGGTGTGTCAGATGAAAGGGGAAGGTGTGAATGCTTATGTGGTCAATTATTTGGTGTTTTATAATTGTAATTAATTTAGATTGTTTTGTAGAGGTCTGTTTTCACTTTGACAAAAGTCTTTTTCTGTTAATAAGTGTTAAAAAAGCCAAATTGTGATTCAATGTTGTAAGACAATAAATCATGAAAACTTCCAAGTGGGGTGAATAACTTTTACAGGCACCGTACATCACATTGGAATCTCCTTATTGGAGTTCACTTCTGAAGTTTGGTTTGATTGAACTCGGGAACTGATAAAACACACAGCTGCGACTTTACAATGCCTCTATCAGAAGCCACGGTATTTTTGGTATTCAAGTCCCTGATCGTGGACTCTGCAGGAAGACCGCTGAAAAGAAGCCTTGCCAAGCTAAATGTCCATGTTACAAGTCAAAAACTATTTGCCTTTGCTTGCTTCGGTCCCCACTGAGGAAGGGGTTTCTGTTGCCCTTCGTTGTTAGGAGATAGTACCACACACAGCGGCAGTTACGCTGCCTGGTCAAGGCAAACCGATATGCTACCATAGGCACCATGGCAGCATAGCCCCTACTGCGGTACCGTTACAGCTTCAGAGTTACAGCTGGAGTTCAGAGTTCAATCCCAGTCTCTATAAGGAATCTCTGTGCGTCCTCCTCATGGAATGCTTGGGTTTTCTCCGGCTCCTCCGCCTTTCTCCCACAGTCCAAAGACATACCAGGTAAGTTAATCGGTCATTGTAAATTGTCCTGAGATTAGGTTAGGTTTAAATCTGAGTCGTCGGGCAGGGCTGGAAGGGTCTATCCCACACTGTATCTCTAAGTAAATAAGTAAGTAAATTTCTGCACCAGGCTTTTTGACAAGGTAACACACATTTTGAAAATGGCCATAAGATATAGGAGCAGAAGTAGGCCATTCAGCCCATCAAGCCCATGGCATCACACATCACCCTTGCAACTATGGTGGAAACACTCTACCACATCCGACACAATTCTTCCACAGAATTTCATTATTTGTTCAAATGGTACAGCCATCCAGACTTCTAAGAGGCTCAGGAAAATATTGTTATCTTTTTGATTCGAAATCTGATAGCCTATCTTATGAGTGCCACTCAGAAATTTACTAAATTATTAACCTGTGTCCAAAATGCATGATTTTTATCTCTCCAAAAGCACGTTGTGTGGGGGTACCAGTTATTCAGCTTTTCATTGTATTTCCTTCGCTTTCCACAGTGGCAGATAGGTGAGAACTCAGGATTTGGTTTCATTGCTACCTTGGCAAAAGTTCAAAATTGGCAAAGTATTGGCCTTAAATGCCAATTATATTCGTGCTATTTGTGTTTGCCAGTTGGTTGAAATTTGTTTTATGAGGCTTAAGCCCTTTAGCTTAAAGATTAACTTTATTCACTTTACTTGTCACTTGCACATCGAAACATTCCGCCAAAAGCCGATGTTAATCCAACACTTGAGATATCGATTGCTGCCAGCACCAAACAAGAAACAGCCCACCCCGACACATTTCAGATCATAGCTGGAGACTTCAATCAGGCTTGTTTGAAGAAATCTCTACCCAATTATCATCAGCATATAACCTGCAGCACCAGGGGTCGCAACACACTCGACCGCTGTTATGCTACGATTAGGAACGCCTACCGTTCCATGCTGAGAACACATTTCAGGAAGTCTGATCACTTGGCTGTCCTCCTACCTGTGTACAGACAGAGGATAAAGAGCAAGGCTCCAGAGGTAAGGACAGCAAAGGGTTGATCACGGGAGGCAGAGGAGCAGGTACAGGATTGCTCCGAGTTGGTGGATTGGACCGTGTTCAAGAACTAAATAAGTACACCGTTGTTGTCACGGAGTTTATAAAACAGTCACAGATGAGTGTGTCACTCGGAGTCTTCAACAACCAGAAGCCCTGGGTGAATCAGGAGATCGCAATCTGCTGAGGGCCAGGTCGGTGGCATTCAGGTCTGGCAACCAAGAGGTCCAAGTCTGATCTCCAGCAAGCCATCTCGCATGCAAAGTGGCAATTCCGGAGCAAGCTTGCATCACTGAAGGATGCTCGACAGCTGTGGCAGGGCTTGAATGCTATCACTTCTTACGAAGTGAATCCAAGTGACATCGATGAAAACAAGGCTTTGCTCCCAGAGGAGCTCAATGCCTTCCACGCTCGCTTTGGCCGTCGAAACATGGAGGAACCTTCATAAACTCCCACAGCGATTCCTGTCTCTGAGGATGATGTGAATGCATCCTTCAGGGGAATGAATCCACAGAAAGCATCCAGACCCATATGATGTACCTGGCTGAGTACTAAAGACCTGTCCTGATCAACTGGCTGGAGTATTCACCGATACTTTTAACCTCTCCCTTCGGCAGTCTGAGATACCCACCTGCTTCAAGCTCACAAAGAATGTAATAACCTGCCTCGATGGCCACCATCCAGTAGCAAAGTGATGAAGTACTTTGAGAGGTTGGTGATGAAACATATCAGCTCCTGTATGAATAGAGACTTGGATCCGCTCCAGTTTGCTTACTGGCAGAGCAGTTCCATAGCAGATGCCATTTCACCGGCTCCTCACTCAACCCTGGAACCGTCAGGATCACTAGCAAACTCAAGTGTAGAAATCACAGAGATTTCGGTAATTGCAATAAAACTGAAGATTTATTGCAGGAATTAACAAGAAAAAACTAACAGAGCTCAGGCAAACTGCACAGAAACTTGATGAACGGAAATCACTGACGATACACAGACAAACTCAGTCTGAGTTACACCTGACAAGGATTCACAATGACCCAACAAAGAGGGGTCGACATGCCCCCCGAAATACACCCTGGAGCACGTAGGGGTTCTGGGGCATTGACATTACTGTGCTGATTAAATTATCCCGAATTGAATAAGAGTGATAAATACAAAGAGATTAACAATTCCCATGATCCCAAACGAGACAGCTGCAAAGCAATGAAAACCCAGAGCCAGCGCAAAGACGAAGAACTAGACATAAAGGTGAAACAATCCAAGGATGAAGCACAGCCACGAGGCGACACCAAGAAAGCAACAGTCCACGTAATGACTTCTTTAGTACCTGGTTGTGACAGGAACATCCCAACAGCAAAGATGCATACATCAGGATGATCTTTATTGACTACAAAACTAATCAATAAGCCTCAAGACCGTGACCTCAATACCTCCTTGTGCAATCAGATCCTCAGTTTTCTCACTTCGAGACTCCAGTCAGTTCAGATTGACAACAGCACCTTCTCCCTAGTCTCCACCAACACAGCTGCACCGCAAGGCTCTGCTTGCTTTACACTTACAACTGTGAGACTAAGCACATCTCCGATACCATGTTCGAGTGTGCTGATGACACTGCTGTCAGGCTGGATGACAGGTGGTGATGAGCCAGCTATATGGAGGGAGACTGAACACCTGGTGAGCGGAGCCATACCGACAACCTCTAACTCGATGTCAGCAAGACCGAGGAGCTGATTAGTGACCTCAGGATGAGGAACCCAGAGGTCCATGAGCCAGTCCTCACTGGGAGATCAGAGATGGAGAGGGTCAGCAACTGTAAATTCCTCAACGTTATCATTTCAGAGGATGTGTCCCGGACCTAACGTGTGAGCGCCATTACAAAGAAATCTGGCAGTGCCTCTATTTCTTAGAAGTCTGCGAAGATTCGGCACACCATCTAAAACTTCGACGGACTTCTATAGGTTTGTAGTGGAGAGTATATTGCATTACAGGCTGATATGGAGACACCGATACCCTTGAACATAAAATTCTAATAAAAGCATGGAGGCCCAGTCCCTCCATACCATCGAGCACATCGACAAGGAGCGCTGTCATAGGAAAGCAGCATCCATCATCAAGGCAGAGTTTACTAGCCCTGTCGCTCCTGACTGGAACGCTGAGTAATGGCCTCACTAGAGAATGCTCATCAGTCCTCCTTGAGATCCTTGGGACGGTTGCTTGTCCCCTCAGGTAGCGTTCTGACTGGAAGTCCATCCTGTCCCTCATAACTGAGTGTGGAAGAAGATTGCTCCTGTCTGGACGCACCAGCCTCCGGGGTTCAGGTGCTCCAGTTATCCGGAGTATGGATAGCTAGCTTGCTTCGCTAATTGGCGGCCATGTTTCGGCACCAAGATTTGCCTATTTGAAGAGCACCTGAGCTCAAGTTCGAGGCTGGGTCGCCAGCTCGGCGCTGGTTCAGTCTGCGATCGTGTTTAGGATATCTGTCTCATTTGGATTCTCGTCTAATCTGGTCAGGCTTTCATCTAGGATCTAGTCAAGAAACCCGATCTCGTCCCAGTCTTGAAATCGTGCCTCGATTCTAGTCTTAGATACTCCAGCACTTGAGTTCTTACCATCCTCGCCTCGGCCTCTCGTGGCATTAGCTTTGCCTACCTCACTTCCACCACTCATTCAACACTCCAGCGACAGACAAGGAGTTAATTCACTATCAGATTCAAAAGAGACATCTGTTAACTCCAGTTTGACTTCTGTAGCTGCAAAAACGTTGGAATTGTCCAGCAATGCACAAGCATTGTATTATATTTGCAGAATCTAGTCCGATAGGAAACTGGATCCAACTTTTGGAACACTCAAAGCTCTCTTTAAAAAAAGAGACTATCAACAGGGGATTTTTTTTAAAGTGTGGATTTTTTATGAGGAAAGGTTTAACTGCATGTTGTAAAAGGTGCTGTTCAGTCATAGAAACAAGGCCCTGAACAAACTGACATCAACGTTATATATTTACAGAGCATTACCTCATACACTAATAAATCAAATGCTGGCACAGGAAAAGAGACAATCATTTTGTTTTTTAAACACCTGAGAAATGAGGTAATGATGTCCGAGTCAGTGTTAGTGTGATTAATATTTTCACAAAGGTATACTTGATCTAACAGGAGTGCAAACCATCACTCCCCAATGGTTGCAGAGTCCAAAAGTTTTCTCTCCCCGGTCACAAAGATTAAGGAAAAAATGCAGGAGGCATTTATGAAAAATATAACTTTTGCCAGCAGCTTAATCATCAGTTATTACTGATGTGATTTTTGTCAGAGATCAGGTAGTAATCATGTCTGGGTTTGATTCTTTATCAAGCATCTTCGCTCTGAATGCAACAAGCAGCATTTTCCAGAGGCCAAACATTTTTATTCAAATTGCTAGATGGTGGCCTGTTCAGCCGCAGAGGTGTCTCCGGGACCAACCAAAGATGTTTTTCCCATTGTTAGATATATTTTTCTTGATCACAAAACAATGCTGGACCCCTTCCACAGGCATCCAATCCCCCCCCACCATCGATGAACAGTTGCAGCAGTGTGTACTCTCTACAAGATGCACTGCAACAACACATCAAAGTTCCCAAGGCAGCACCTTCCGGACCCACGGCCACCACCATCTAGAAGGACAAGAACAACAGATACCTGGGACACCACCACTTGGAAATCCCCCTCCAAGTCACTCCCCATCCTGATTTGGAAAAATATTGCCGTTCTTTCATTGACACTGGGTCAAAATCATGAAATTCCCTCCCTAACAGCACTGTAGATGTACCTACACCTCAGGGACAGCAGCAGTTCAAGAAAGCAGCTCATCGCCACCTTATCAAGGGCAACTAGGGATGGGCAATAAATGCTGGCTTAGCTGGCGACGCCCACATCCCGTAAATGAATTTTTAAAAAAAACACTCAATGCTGGAGTAAGTCTGCAGGTCAGACAACTGGAGGGAAATGGATGTTCCGTGTGGAGATCCTTCACCTGGACTTAAGGATCGAGTATAAAAAAGTAGAGGGAATGAACGGGGGAAGTACTGACGGGTGGTAGGTAGGTTCAAGTGAAGGCATGATGAAGCAGGGGGAGAGTGGGAAGATTTCGGAAGCTGGGAGGTGATAGGTGGATGTGACAAAGGTCTGAAGGTAGGAGAGGGAGGTGGAATAAAGGGAAGGAAGTGGGTTGGAGAACTGGTGGGAGGAGTGTGAGGGTGACGGGCTGGTAGAGAATGTGAAGAAAGGGACAGAGATGGGCTGAAGGAGGATGGATAAATCAAGAGGAGAGAGAAAAGGAAAAAGGGGCAAAAGGACGGGGGGGGGGAATGATTATGGAATTTAGAGAGTTCAATGTCTGTCTGTCTGGAGATTGCTCAGGTAGAACATGAGATACTGTTCCTCTAATTTGTGTTTAACCTCAGCTTGTCTAGAGGAGGCTGGGGGAGGCAGACTGACAATGGTATTCACTATGGCCCCTGGCCTCCAGCGCACTAACACAGCTGTCAACTGACCGTGCTAAAGAGTGTTTGGATCAAAGCTGGCCCCGTGCTTGTGCTCTTTCTGGGGAGCACCCTCACTGCTGTGCACTTCAGTGACTGATACCAGGCGCTGGAGTGTACACTGTCTCCATAAACGTACCAAATCCACTGGGAAGAGAGGCAAACCACTCCCAGTGTTCCTCCCAGCAACACGGGGATAACCACATTCAGCCAGATGTGCCAGTCACAGGCTGACACCGGGCTCCCAAAGCAGGCCCCTTGTCCCTTTTCTTCAAGATGGCACAGAGCTGCAGTCTCCACTGAGGTGGCAAGTCTGTGAATCTCCGCGAGTCTGCAGGGGAAGTCGAGGCCTGGTGTCTGTAAATCCGCGAGTCCGCAGGTGCCAGAGAAGACGGCCTGCCCTGGGGTTGGAGTGAGGAACCAGGCTCGTCTCACCGATGTTGCTTTGTTGCCTGTTCTGTTCTGCATAGCTCAGCCGAACATTTTACGGGCGTTGCGATGTTGGTGTTGCGATGTTGACGCCACAACATGTGGCAGCACTTGAGGGCTGCCCCCAGCGTACCCTTGGCTGTGTTGGTTTTTAACGCAAGTGACACTTTTCCCTGTATGCTTCCATGTACAAGCGATAAATAAATCCGAATCTGAAATCGGAGTTCCAGAATGACAAGGAATATCCCGGAGGACCAATAAAAGCCTCTAGTGCATTCTAGGAAAGCATCCCATCCCTCACCGAAACGTGGGAATCCCAAGACCAGACCCACGATGCTCAAACTGGGTGCTGGGGATGGGGGGATGATGATGGGGAAAAGCAGCCAACCAGCTCGAGTCTCTGCAATGGGGGCACAGAGGGCAGCCACAAGTGGTGGAAGGAATGGGAGCCCCTCATAGTGCCCACTCCACCACAGACCTCCTGGTTCATCTGGGGAGAAGTCTGCGGGTCCCACTTTGGCCTCAGCGGGCACCTTGGAAGTGGAGTGGAAGCTGGTCTTCCTCGACTAAAAAAGCACTGCCTGAGACAATGAAGGTATGATAGTTAGATCTGTTTCCATCAATACATGCGTTCTAATAAAACATAGAAAGTTACAGCACAGTACAGGCCCTTCGGCCCACTGTGCTGTTTTGACCTTTTCAAATCAGTCTAATTCTTCCCTCCTACATACCCCTCCATTTTTCTTTCATCCACTTGCCTGTTCAATGTCCATCATGTACCTTCCTCTACCGGCCCCCCCGGCAGTAAGTCCCACACGCCCATCACTCTCAGACAAAGACATGGATAGCAGCATCTACAAGCTTAAAAACGAATATGGGCAACTGCTTATCTGACTCACATACCTGAAATCACATCTCATTTGGTTCAAGGACGGCTTCTACCCCACTTTTGTCAAGCTATTGAACAAACCCCCTACTACAGTAAGATCTGCTCAGCCTCACAATCCATCTCATCCTGGCCGTGCCCCTTGTTGTCTGCCTGCACTGCATTTTCTCTGTAACTTGATTGTGCAGATAGTGGAAATCCAGAGAAACAGACACAGAAGGGGTGCAGGAACTCAGCAGGTCAGGCAGCGTGTATGGGGAGAATAGAGTCAGTGTTTTGGGCTGAGAACCTTCATTACGACTGGAAATGAAGAGGGAGGAGGACAGACCGGGGTTGGGGGGGGGGGGAGGGTAGGAGTACAATCTGCAGGTGATAGGTGAAACCAGGCGATGGGGAAGGTGGGTGAGTAGGGGAGGGGGGAAGTGGGAAGGCAATAGGTGG
Organism: Hemitrygon akajei; assembly: GCF_048418815.1. Taxonomy (NCBI): domain Eukaryota; kingdom Metazoa; phylum Chordata; class Chondrichthyes; order Myliobatiformes; family Dasyatidae; genus Hemitrygon; species Hemitrygon akajei. Next base: position 113,079,294 of record NC_133130.1, on the reverse strand, counting down.
AAGAGGCAAAGGCTGAAGAACGAATCGGATAGAAGAGAGTGGACCACGGGCGGAATTGAAAAAAGGAGGAGCACCAGAAGGGTGTGATGGACGGGTGCAGAGAAAGGAAGGGATAATCGGGGGAGGTGGGGGGGGGAGTCAGAATGGGGAATTAAAAAGGGGAGGGAGAAAGTACCTGAAGTTAGAGGATTCAGTGTTCATGTTGACAGGTTGGAGGCTACCCAGATGGAATATGCAGTGTTGCTCCTCCATGCTGAGAGTGGCCACTTCATGGGGGCAGAGGAGACCATGGAATTGGAATGGGAAGTAGGATCTTCTGTTAGTGCGTTTCCTTTGCACAACCCAGCGATGAAATGATCCGTATGGGTGGCAAAGGTTTTCGCTGCGCCTCGGTACATTTGGCAATGATAAAATTAGTTCACCGATTTTAACATGAAGTCCCTTATCCATAACGATACCAGCAAAAGACCATGGAGTAGCAGTTTCAAGGGATAAATAATTCATGGGACCATTATTAGCTTTTATCTACAGTTGGTGCACAAAGAATCTCTGCAGATTGCTACTCGTTTGTTCAAAGATTCCATTTTTGAACACTCCAATGCTGTTTTTTTCTGCTCTGACGATGAAATGGATGGCCTGCCATAACACTCCCAAGTGAAGCTTCATGGCTGGCTGGCTTACAGATTCGAAGTTGCTGACTGATCTGAGTATGCCAGTGACACAGGTGAGTAAGGGAAGCTTCAAACAAGATGGAGTTTTAATAATAGTGAACAATAACCTAGCCCTTAATATCAGCTGGTTGCTGACCTAAGGTTGAACTCAACCCCGTCCCCATCAATGGAATTGCTGAACAAATGATCTACAACTTCTAGTTCCTGGGTATCCATATGAACAGCAATCTCAGCAGACCCCTCCACACTGATCAAGAGAGCGTATGTAACATACAGGAACCATGCACTTGCATACGCGGGCCCTGCTGTTCTACAGCACACCGCAGGGTGCTGACGCACACTGTGAAAGTCCGACCATAACTTGTATTCCCAAAATGACTTGGGCCGCATGGTAGTGTAATGGCTCGCGTAGTGTTATTACAATGGCAATTAGAAACATAGAAACATAGAAAACCTGCAGCACAATACAGGCCCTTCGGCCCACAAAGATGTGCCAAACTTGTCCCTACCCTAGAAATTACTAGGCTTACCCATAGCCCTTTATTTTCCTAAACTCCATATACCTATTCAAAAGTCTCTTAAAAGACCGTATCGTATCTGCCTCCACCACCGTTGCCGGCAGCCCATTCCACGCACTCACCACTCTCTGAGTGCAAAACTTATCCCTGACATCTCCTCTGTACCTACTTCCCAGCACCTTAAACCTGTGTCCTCTTGCGGCAACCATTTCAGCCCTGGGGAAAAAGCCTCTGACTATCCACACGATCAACGCCTCTCATCATCTTAGACACCTCTATCCGGTCAGCTCTCATCCTCCACCGCTCCAAGGAGAAAAAGCTGAGTTTACTCAACCTAGTCTCATAAGGCATGCTCCCCAATCCAGGCAACATCCTTGTAAATCTCCGCTGCACCCTTTCTATGGCTTCCACATCCTTCCTGTAGTGAAGTGACCAGAACTGAGCACAGTACTCCAAGTGGGGTCTGACCAGGGTCCAATATAGCTGCAGTATTCTGCCACTGTCTGTAAGGAGATTGTGCATTCTCCCTGTGACAGTGTGGGTTTCCTCCAGGAGCTTCGGTTTTCTCCCACAGTCCAACGATGCATAGTTACTTGGTCACATGCGTGGCCTTGGTTGGCTTGGGCTTATTGGGCTGGAAAGGCTGTATCGTTAAATAAATAAAAATAACAAATACATTTCTTAGGCAGCTGAGAATATTTGGCATGTCCACAAGGATTCTCTTGAACTTCTGGAGGCGTGCTATAGAGAAGACCCTGGTGGGCTGCAGCTGAGCCTGGTATGGCAGCCACTCGGCCCTGGACACTTGGAATCTGCAAAGAGTGGTGAACACCGCCCCGTCCGCCACAGGCCCATCCTTTTCTGCCATCCAGCTGAATTTCACAGTGCATTACTTTAGGAAGACATCGTATCTTCAAGGATATCCTGGCCTTTCCCTTTTCTCTCATCTACCTTCTAGCTTCTTCCCCACTGCTATCAGACTTGTGAACCAATCCCCTCTTTCGCACTCTTTCACCAGTGGTGCTAGCATGTTGCACCATAAGACCATCAGATAGAGGAGCAGAATGAGGCCATTTGGCCCATCAAGTCTCCTCCACTATTCCATCATGGCTGATTTATTATCCCTCTCAACCCCATTCTCCTGCCTTCTCCCTGTAACTTTTGATGCTCTTACTAATCAAGAACCTATCAACATCTGATTTAAGTATCCCCCATGACTTGGTCTTCACATCCGTCTGTGGCAATGATTTCCACAGATTCACTACCCTCTGTCTAAAGAAATTCCTCCTCTTCTCTGTTCTAAAGGTACGTCTTTGTATTCTAAGGCTGTCCTAGATTCTTTCACTAGTGAAAACATCCTCTCCATGTCCACTCTATCTAGTTTTGAAAGCTTTCTTGGATTCTATCTCTCTTAATTCTATCTTACTGTCACTTTGCCATTTCTTTCACCACCATTCCAGAATGCATTACCATCTTTGCAGTATTCTGTTGTAGTTTGCATAATTCTGTGGTTTTGCACACAGTGCTGTATTTATTGTTGTAGTTATTGTTACCATGGATACTGTTCAGTCTGTGTGCTTCACATGAGTAAGGAATCTCATTGCACACTGTTGTATATGACAATAAACTAATCTGAATCGAGGAAGAATTATCAATGATTATTGGACTCTGAACTAGCCAAACCACTCACCCTTGACCAGACAAAGTATGAATATGTGATTAAAAATGCTGAATCACATTCAGGAGAGTAGCAGCACAGAAAATTGGCATATACTTATACCAACATCGGAGGAGGCCACTTGGCCCATAAGATCCATGCTTGCCCCCAAAGGAGCCAACCCATTAGTCTTTCCTGTGATCCTCAGTTCCCTGTACTTCATTTCCCTCAACGATTATCCCTCTATCTATTGCCCCCATCACTACACTGCACTGTGCACACTTTAAACTACTTTTTATAATGCTGTTTGCATTGTAAGTACATGCTGGTATTTATTTATTCATGCACATTTTATTCAAAGTTTAGAAGTTCAAAGTACATTTATTATAAAGTATATATACATGACACCGCCTTGAGATTCTCCTCCTTACAGGCAGCCACAAAATGAAGAAACCCAGTGGAACCTGTTAAAAAAGGCAGTCAAATGCCCATTAAGCAAAAAAAAACCTTATCTGTACGTTACCTTCTACGTTTATTATAATTCTTTATAATTGTTGAATGTTGTTGGGTTGGATGCATGTTGAACTCTGACCAACACAGCACAGCAAATTACTATCAGGTGTGTTTGGTGAATAAAGTTGATCCTGGGAGCCCAACAACCCCCAGTGATTCTTCTAGCCATCAGTTGACATCAATCTGCACCAGAGGTGATCAATAAGGGCAGATGAACCTACCAGTGCACCTTCAGGATGTAGACGGAAACCAGAGTGCCCAGGGAAAGCCCCTGTGGTCATGAGGTGAACATGCAAACTCTGTACAGACATAACCAGAGGTCAGGGTTGAAGCCAGATCACTGGAGATGTCAGGCAGCCACTGTGCTGACAAAGTAACGGCACGATATTGTGATGATCTAAAAAAAAGCAGTTTCAACCACGCATAATATCACCACTGACCTGGAGAAATCTCATGCCTGCACTCTAAAAGAAATGATGCATTTTGAAGGGTCTAGAAGGGGTAAATGACAAGACACTCAAGAAACGCACATGACATGCCAGAGGAACTCAGGAGGTTGGGCAGCCCCTATGGAAAAAGAACCTTTTTCAGGACTGGAAAGGAATGGGAAGATGCCAGAGCAAAAAAGGTGAGGGTAGGGGATGGAGGATTGTGAGAAGGTGGCACATACAAAATGCTACAGGAACTCAGCAGGCCAGCCAGCATCAACGGACATGAACAAACAGTCAGGCTGATAACCTTCTTGAGGACTGGAAAGCAAAGGGAAAGATACCAATATAAAGAGGTGGGTGGAGGGGAAGGAGGGCAGCCAGAAGACACAAAAGAGTGTTGGTGAACAGAGATACTGAGGTGCTGCCATTTCATAGTTTGGTCAAAGTGGTAACACAGGTGGATAAGGTTGTGAAGAAGGCATATAACACAATTGCCTTCATATGTCAGGACTTAGAATGCAAGAATAGGGGCAGCACGTTGCAACTTCAAAAAACTTTTGGCTAGGCTACACTTAATAGCATCATGTGCAATTCCAGTCACTATCCTATAGCAAAGATGTTACGGCACAACAGAAAGTGCAGAGGAGATTCAGCAGGATGTTGCCTCATTTGGAGGATTGTAATTATGGGAGGAAGTTGAATAGCCTGGCTTCCCATAGAATGGGTGAGTCCGATATGTAGAATTAAGAGAGGGTCAGTCAAAGTCTTTTCTCATGTTATGGTATTAAAAAGAAAAGGACACAGAAGAGAGGTAGGATATTTAAAGGAGACACGAGGGTAAGTTTTTTTTACACTGAGTGACTGATATCTGCAAAAGAGCTTGGAATTCTATACAAAATTCAAAGCTCAAACTTTAAAGCAAATCCATTATCAAAGTCCAGATATGTCACCATATACTGCACAACCATGAGATTCATTTTTTGCAGGCATGCTCAGTAAATCCAAGAACCAGAAAAGAATTAATGAAACGTCGCACCAACAGAGCAGACTAATAACGTGCAAAAGACAATAAACTGTGTAAACTGAAAAAAGAAATAATAATAACGATAAATAAATAAGCAATAAATATCGAGAACGTGAGATGAAGAGTCCTTGAAAGTGAGTCCAATGGTTGTGGGAACAGTTCAGAGATGGGGAAAGTGAAGTTAGAAACATAGAACATAGAAAACCTACAGTACAATACAGGCCCTTTGGCCCACAATGCTGTGCCAAACATGTACTTACTTTAGAAATTACCTAGGGTTACCCATAGTCCTCTATTTTTCTAAGCTCCATGTACCTATCCAGGAGTCTTTTAAAAGACCCTATCGTATCCACCTCTACCACCATCGCCAGCAGCCCATTCCACACACTCACCACTCTCTGCGTAAAAAATTACCCCTGATATCTCCTCTGTACCTACTTCCAAGCACCTTAAAACTGTGCCCTCTCGTGATAGCCATTTCAGCCCCCAAGAAAAAGCCTCTGACTACTCTCACAATCAATGCCTCTCATCATCTGATACACCTAAGTTGAATGAAGTTACCTCCACTAGTTCAAGAGCCTGAAGGATAAGGGGTAATAACTGTCCCTGAATCTGGTGGTGTGGGTCCTGAGGCTCCTGTACCTTCTTTCTGATGGCAGCAGCAAGAAGAAAACATGGCCTGTATGGCAAGGGTCCCTGACTACATTGGAGAGGAAGTTAGATTGATACTTAAAGGCATAGAAGATATAGATCTAATGAGGTCAAAGGCATTTGTATAGATGGGCAAAGATTATTTTGGCTAGGTACAGTACATGGTTGGGAGGGATATGGGGGTTGCAGGGCGATGGGGCTAGGCAGATCAATGGTTCAGAATAGACTAGATGGGCCAAAGGGCCTGTTTCTGTGCTGTAGTGTTCCATGACTCTATGACGCGAAAAGGATTGGCTTGGACATGGCATGACAGAGGGTCCATTTCCGTCTTGTGAAACTCCGTGAGAAAGTTTTGTATTTTCTTCATCAGTTGATTTACAAATATCCTTCCAATTAATCACAGTCTAGGCTGTTGTCCAAGGCACAATGGCTATAATGTTACATAATGCTTCCTGGTGTAGAGAGAGTGACATATGGAATTTCCCTCATGCCTCTGATTTTTTACAGGTGTGGAGCTGTTCTGTGCCAGGTCAAATCCTTTACCTTTGAATGTGGTTACACGACTTTGTCATGCAACTGTGTTTCAATATTCTGACAATAAGCCACAGTTTACACTGGTGGTGATTTGTAGACCAAGCTACAGTTTTAATGCAGAATTATTAAGCAGTGATCAGGGTTAATAAATGCTTATCTGGCATTGAAAGTATCCTCTTAGATCCCAACAACTATTTCTCCAATGCCCCATGCCATTTTAGAAACATAGGCAAGGCTTTCCTGGAAACAATAGGAGGAAGTCTATACCTCCTTCTGAACAGATTTCACAACCATGAAACAAAGGGGCAGAATTAGGCCATTCAGCCCATCGATTGGGTTCCACCATCACATCAACCCCATTCCCCATCCTTCTCCCTGTAGCAGCTGACACCCTTACCTATCAAGAACTGATCAAACTCCGCTTTGAATATACCCAGTGACTTGGCCTCCACGGCCATCCGTGGCAGTGAAATCCACAGATTCACCACCCCCCTGGCTAAAGAACAGAGCCAGTTCATGTGCCACCTTCCCACACCGGCCTTCTTCAGTAGATGTCAAATTTGGAGAGCTCTCTGCTCAGAAATTGGACACAGTTTTGAGAAGGTTCAAGCGTTGAACTTTTGCAGTTGAAGAAACAAGACAGCAAACCTCCATGACCCAGCGTTTGATATAAAACCGGGGATGAAAAAACACATTGAACAAATTCCGGCACCTAGATGCTGTCAGAGTATAGATGAGTGCTTGCTCTTTCCTGTCCTTACACAATGCAGAACAAAATGCTGTGTGGAGCATTATCCATTTTGTAGCACAACTGCATTCTTTGGAGATTGTTGAGGTTAATTTGGTCAGGTTAATTTGTGAATTAGTTATCCTCTCGACATAGACTTTAGAGTTGAAGATCATAGAGGTGTTCAAAGAGGAAACAGGTCCACCTGCCGCTGAGTCCATGCTAAATGTCAACCAACACACACAAAATGCTGGTGGAACACAGCAGGCCAGGCAGCATCTATAGGGAGGAGCACAGTCTACGTTTCAGGCCGAGACCCTTTGTTAGGACTAACTGAAAGGAAAGATAGTAAGAGATCTGAAAGTAGGAGGGGGAGGGGGAAATGTGAAATGATAGGAGAAGACCGGAGGGGGTGGGATGAAGCTAAGAGCTGGAAAGGTGATTGGCAAAAGTGATACAGAGCTGGAGAAGGGAAAGGATCATGGGACGGGAGGTCTCGGGAGAAAGAAAGGGGGAAGGGAGCACCAGAGGGAGATGGAGAACAGGCAGAGTGATGGGCAGAGAGAGAGAAAAAACAAACAACTAAATATGTCAGGGATGGGGTAAGAAGGGGAGGAGGGGCATTAACGGAAGTTAGAGAAGTCAATGTTCATGCCCTTAGGTTGGACGCTACCCAGCCGGTATATAAGGTGTTGTTCTTCCAACCTGTGTGTGGCTTCATCTTGACAGTAGAGGAGGCCATGGATAGACATATTACATAAATGTCAACTGTTCACTAGCACCAGTAGAAGAGCAACCTTTCAAGTTGACTATGATGTTCTCCTAAGGGGTTATTTGGCTATTCCCTTAATGGAGAATGACTGTGCATGACTTTGTTTAATGTGGGGAGGCTGATGTATGGTCCTTGGCAGGTTGGGGTCAGGGTCCAGTGGCAAGGAATGCAGGACAACTCACTGTTGCACCCTCCCCCCGCCGCCACTGCCATTGTGGTGGGCCATCATCTGTCGCCCACTCCACTGCTGAGGTCTTGATTGCATCACCCTTCGTCCGGAACCTCCGTCTTGACCATGAGGGACCCTGCTGGGAGCTAAGCGTCCCCAGCACATAGGTGCCAGGTAGCATAACTCTTGAGATCCTAGGGACTCACAACCCTCTTTCTACTCCATGACAGGGCGATGATGATAGATAGATAGATAGATAGATAGATACTTTATTCATCCCCATGGGGAAATTCCAACTTTTTTCCAATGTCGGAGAAGATCACTAATACTAACCCTACATTATTCCCACATATTATCAACTCCTCCCCAACTCGCTCACCCACCTACTCACTGCAGAGGCCAGTTAACACGCTGACCCACTCGTCTTTGGGTTGTGGGAAGAAGCTGGAGGAAACCCTTGCACTCACTGTAATTATTCATCATCCCAAATTTGACCGTGAAGGAACCGGACGGCACAGATGAGACAATGACGACATTCAGAATATCGCTGAGTCATGGTTACAACACCATTTAAACTGGAAGGAAGGAGGAGATGCTAAATCGTCCTGTGATTTCTCCTCAATTTTACAAATACTTCTCGGTTTTTACATTGCATTCTCAGGGCCGAGACACCTAGCGAGACCATCACATTGCCCTCTATGAGTTGCCTCGAGAAGGAAGAGGTGGGTCTTCTTTCTGACCAATGCAGTGCCGGGGTGAATGACCTCCTATTCTGTTTGGTTGGATGCTCCTGGAATTTGGCCCAGCAACGAAGAAAGAACAGTAACTAAAAGTCCATAAAAAACACACTGCTGGAGATACTCGGAGGATTGGGCAGCCCCTCTGCAGGCAGAGAGGTATTTATTGCTTCAGGTTGAGAGCCTGCATCGTAGAGAGGAGATAGCTAGTACAAAGAGCTGGGAGGGGTGAAGCAGGAGCTGGCAGGTGGATCCAGGTTAGGAAGAGTCTGATAGGCAGCTGGCTATCGTAAGAGCAAAAAAGTAATTCCGAGTGACGTTAGGGACAGGGATCAGATGCATGTCAGCTCTGGCAAGGTTTGCTAGCCATTACTTCCTACAAGGTGAAACCCAACATCGTGAACGGCTCTGATGCTCCACTTCGAGATGAGCTCAACAGCTTTTATGCACGTTTTGAAAGGGAGACGAGAACTACCCTGCAGCATCAGGCAACACTGTGATATCTGTCACAGAGGCCAACGTCAGAACATCTTTCAAGATGGTGAGCCATCGCAAGTGTCATGCCCAATGATGGAAACCTGTGCCAACAAAACTGGCGGAGGTGATCAAGGCAGCTTCAATCTCACTGCTGCAGTTGGAGGCTCCTAGTTGCTTCAGAGGGGCAGCAATCGTACCAGTGCCCAAGAAGGCAGGATTAGCTGATTGTGTGGATAGTCAGAGGCTTTTTCCCACGGCCGAAATGGCTAGCACGAGAGGGCACAGTGCTTGGAAGTAGGTACAGAGGAGATGTCAGGAGTAAGTTTTTTATGCAGAGTGGTGAGTGTGTGGAATGGGCTGCTGGTGACGGTGGTGGAGGCAGATACGATATGGTCTTTTAAGAGATAGGTACATGGAGCTTAGAAAAATCGAGGGCTATGGGTAAGCCTAGGTAATGTCTAAGGTAGGGACATGTTTGGCACAGCTTTGTGGGCCAAAGGGCCTGTATTGTGCTGTAGGTTTTCTGTGTTCTACGTTTCTAGCTGGCTCAATGTCTATCATCAAGTTGCATTCACATCCATCGTAAGGAAGTGCTCTCAGAAGTCTGTCATGGCCAGAATTAGCTCCTGCCTAAGCAAGGACATGGAACTGCTGCAATCTCCCTATCGCCATAATAGGTCTACAGTGGAGACAATCTCACTGGCTCTCAACTTGATCTTGGACCACCTGGACAAAAGCAACACCTATGCAAGGCTGTGGTTTATCAATAACAGGTTAGTGTTCAATACCATCAAACCTTCCGAACTAATCAATAAGCTTCAAACCCTGGGCCTCTGTACCTCCCTCTGCAAGTATTCTTTACTTCCTCAATGTCAGTGCGGATCAAAAATAACATCTCCCCCTCACTGACCATCAACATCAGTGCACCTCAAGGATGTGTACTTAGCCCATTGCACTACTCTCTCTACACACATGACTGAGTGGCTAGGCACAGCTGAAACACCATCTACAAATTTGCCAATGACACGATTTTTGTCAGCAAAATTTTAGATGGTGACGAGGAGGTGTACAAGAGTGAGATAGATCAGCTGGTTGAGTGGTGTCACAACAAGCTTGCACTCAATGTCAGTAAGAGCAGGGAGTTCAGGAAGGGGAAGTTGGGGGAACATACCAGTCATTGTTGAGTGATCAGCAGTGGACAGTGTGAGCATCTTCAAGTTCTGCACTGTTAGTTAGGGAATATATTACTTCAACAACTATAGAGAGAGAATATCTGCACTGGCTCCTCAAATCAGACCAAAAAAGTAGAGATTGGGAACTAGGACAGTGTCGTCACTTTGCTGGGAGCTCACTGCAGATTTGCTCATAGCCAGTGGGAGACAGAGAAATGAATCTGTGGGCAAATACCAGAGAGATGTGAACAATAGTGGTTTATAACAAGGGGTTTTTGATTTCCCGAACATAGCTAATTCGTGTATTCATTGACATGCACTGAGATATGCTGACAACTTTTTTAAAGAGGTTCAGAATGGTGACAGGCTCGATAAGCCCATGATGCCTAATTCCAGTACACAAATGTAACCACTAACCCGTACGTCTTTGGAATTTGGGAGTGCCCCAGGAAAACCCATGCGGTCATGGCAAGAATGTACTAGAAGGTGTTGTTTCAGGAAGAGCAGGGCGACCTCTTCAGAAATCATCAACTGGAGAAGCAACGTACAGTAGCGCATTGCTGGTTGTCACACTCATTGTTGCAGGGGCGACCTCTCTCTCCCTCGATAGGGGGAGTGAACCTGCTTGAGATGCCAGTGTGCTGGGCTATGGACCAAAGTTTTTGATGGACTCTCAATCAAGGTCTCTTTGGGGGCTTTTGCTGTTGTTTACATGGTGGGGGGTGTGGAATCGGGGCTTTTGTCGTTGTTTACATGGTGGGGGTGCAGAATCGGGGCTTTTGCTGTTGTTTACATGGTGGGGGTGCGGAATCGGGGCTTTTGTTGTTGTTTACATGGTGGGGGGTGTGGAATCGGGGCTTTTGTCATTGTTTACATGGTGGGGGTGCAGAATCGGGGCTTTTACTGTTGTTTACATGGTGGGGGTGCAGAATCGGGGCTTTTGTTGTTGTTTACATGGTGGGGGGTGCAGAATCGGGGCTTTTGTTGTTGTTTACATGGTGGGGGGTGCAGAATCAGGGCTTTTACTGTTGTTTACATGGTGGGGGTGCAGAATCAGGGCTTTTACTGTTGTTTACATGGTGGTGGTGCAGAATCGGGGCTTTTGTTGTTGTTTACATGGTGGGGGGTGCGGAATCGGGGCTTTTGTTGTTGTTTACATGGTGGGGGGTGCAGAATCGGGGCTTTTGTTGTTGTTTACATGGTGGGGGGTGCGGAATCGGGGCTTTTGTTGTTGTTTACATGGTGGGGGGTGCGGAATCGGGGCTTTTGTTGTTGTTTACATGGTGGGGGGTGCGGAATCGGGGCTTTTGTTGTTGTTTACATGGTGGGGGGTGCAGAATCGGGGCTTTTGTTGTTGTTTACATGGTGGGGGGTGCGGAATCGGGGCTTTTGTTGTTGTTTACATGGTGGGGGGTGCGGAATCGGGGCTTTTGTTGTTGTTTACATGGTGGGGGGGTCGATGCCTTTGGTGCTACCTGTGGGAGGGGGAGGGAGTTTCTGTCACTCATTCTATGGGGTATCTTGTCTTGTGACTGTCTGTGAAGAGTAAGCATTTCAGGTTGTGTACTGCATAAAATTGAACCATCTGAACCATTTTAAAAGGAATTCGACAGATGCATGGATTAGAGGGATATAGGCCAAATGCTGAGAAATGAGAATCCTGGCTGGCATTGTCGTAAGAAGCAGAGAAGTCGTTGCAAACCAATTTAACTTGTACTAGCATTCTACAAATTGCCCTGAGGTGTGCATTCTTAAAGTTTCTCACGCTTGTTCTTTGACGATTTTTCTGGGACATCTGACATCCGTCACCTGAAGGAAGAAGGACAGAGGGTGCAGTGGATAACACTACATCCACATTCCCCTGCAAATAAAGTGACCTTTGCTCCACCATGCAGGGCCTGTCCAGCTGAAGATGAGTCAGTACAGCAGGACTACAATGCCTACATGAACAACAATGCTTTGAAAATAAGAGCCATTGCTCAAAATGCTCGCCAGCTCAGTCAGTACTTGCAGAAAGCGAACCGGATGAACACTGAATACCCCCAGTATCTTCTGTTTTAATGCAGGTTTCCAGCGTCCCACATGTTCTCCTTCACCATCTGAGGGTGACTAGGGATGAATAATAAGCACTGCATTTTTCTTCTGATATTGACGTCCCAAGAATGAACATGCACGATACATATTAAAAAATGACCAAATGATGTATGATGTTTCTGCTCTCAAGAAAATAAACATGCTTTTCGAATTACTATTTTCCCGGTTCTTTAATAGGCCAGTTGGCTCCTTACTGCTCAGCACTTTGTGATCATTCTTCCCCACGCTCTCGTTCTCCGCACACCACTCAGACCTCTTTAATCAAAGCAGCAGCAGGCAGAGATGCCCTAGAATCATGTGGATGATTTTTAAGTACAGTGGATTCTGGTTAATTGGGACACATTGGAACAAGTACACTTTGGCCCTGTTAAGCACTTGCTGCAATTAGCCAAAGTTTCATGGAAATAGTTAAAAAGGTATAAAAAGACAACTGAGTAACAAATTATATACTTAAATGAAATACAGAACAAATTAGAAAACTACTAATACTATGGCTTACTATAAAGCTGTGGATTAGTGTCTAATACTTATTGACAAAGGAATTCACCCACGATGTGTTCTTTTGACTGTAAATGAACAAAATCAGCACAGCCACCTATACAGATAATGGACTGCCTTCAGTCAATGCTGTTAATGACTGCATCCTCCAAATCTTCATTTTCATTGGAACATTCAAGATGATTGCCGATGCTTTTAAATTTTTCATAGTTCCTAATGTGCTAAAGTAGTAAAGTAGTTTTACTTTCTCTCCAGGCTCTTTCTGGCATCTCCAAACCTGAACGCTGGAAACAGCAGTGAGGAAAATAGTTCTGAATTGTCTTACTGCTTATGTTTCGCTAACTGTCAGTGACAACAATTGCTGGTGTTTTGAACACGAACACATTCAATCGACCCTAGTTAAAAACTGTTTGCCTGAAGGGCGATGCTGTGTTTACCAGCCATAAAAGCGCATGCTACTTTCTCTAGTTAGAAAGTGTTCGACAACAGTCTCCTGTGCCAATTAAGTGGCACAGTGTCCCAAATAAACAAAGGGAATCCCAGCTATTTTCTCAATTAGTTTGTGCTTTTTTAAGAGTTGGCCCAAATAAACAGCTGCCCTGATTAACCACAGGTCCAATTAATTGGAATCCACTCTACCTTTATACACAACCTGATGTAATGTTTGGCACCCTAGCACAAGGTTACAACAGCATGATTAGTTTTTTATGTACACACATAAAACACAACTGAATTTGGATTGTTTGAAAATGCTGTTAGTTTTCAACCTGAACTTCATTCTCTGACAACATGGTCTCTTGAGATCTAATTATTTTAAATGCGCTAAAATCTAACAAATCATTGGATCACAGAGCATTAAGTTGCATTTGTTGAATTGCAATGTTTTCATGCGTAATGGATCGGATTCTCTACTGGATGTAATCAAATTGGATTTTATTACTCCAGTCCGGGTCACATTGACAGAAGAACTTCCTTTCTATCATATCACATCACAAATGCTCATTACTTAGGTCATTCAGTTGATACAATTTCAAGTGCAATCATTATTATTAAGTGGGCAGAAGCAGGAGAAGCATGGGCACAAAAAAGATCATACAAACTGCAAATTAAATAAAACAGCTACAACTTAGGTTCAATTAATCACAAAGCAACAAACAAAATGTTGAAGGAATTCAGGCAGCATCTACGGTGGTAAATGGACAGTTAACGTTTTAGGTTGAGACCCTTCATCTGGACTGAAAGATAGGAGAAAGCCAACGTTAGAAGGTGGAGGGAAGGGGTGGGGCAAGAGCTAGCAGGTGCTAGGTGTGAGGGACGATAGGCAGATGGGGGAAGGGAAAAAGGAAATAGTCATAAGTGAGAAGGTAATAGGTGAACACTACAAAGGGCTGTAGATGATGGAATGTGAGAGGAGAGGAAGTAGCACATGGATTAAAGGTATGGAGGTGGGAATGGCAAATAACTTTTTATTTCAGGCAGCTTTCCTGTACTATCCTTATTTCCCTTGATAGCCAAATATCCAAAATCCTCGGTCTTGAACAACACCAGAGCCTCCATGGCCTTCGAGGAGGAATTCCAAAGATGCGCTGCCTGAGCATGAAGAAACATTTCTTAACTTAGTCCTAAGAGATTGACTCCATATTTGGAGATATTGACCCAATTTCCTAATTGGGTCTTTATTTGGCGACCGTTACTCTTGGTTCCAGATATTACTAACCGACTCTTTAATTGAGGACTTTTACCCTTGGCTCTAGACATTTCTAATTGACTCATTATTTGGAAACAACTACCCTTGGTTCTAGACTTTCCTAATTCGGGGGAAAATGTTTCCCTTTATTTAGTTTGCGAAGATGCCAAACATTTTAGAGAAGTCATCTCTCACTCCTGCTGTCTCTGTCTCTCAACAATCAAATGGCGAATCTTCAAAACATTCCTATTTCAAGTTTGAACTTCCTTCCATCAGAAACACAGTAAGGTGCACAATATTCCTGTCTTGTAATATGTTTTCAAATGTTTGAATTTATCCATAATAAAGGCATGCAGTTATTCTTCTTGTTAGTGATACTATATCTCTGTGTGCTGTATCTCTAGATAAAATAAGATACCCAGAATTAGATTCATTTAGTTATCGCATACACATTGAAACATAAGGTGAACTACATTGTTTGAGTTAACCAGCACAAGTTAAGGATGTGCTGGAGGCAGCCCACATACAGCATGGTAACAGGCCTGCCCTGCCCAATGACACCCATGTGACCATTAATCTACTAACCCGTACAACTTCGTAATGCAGGTAGCCTCCTCTCTGCTAGTTTAGTTGTAGTACACAGAATGGTCAAAAACTCCTGGCTTCCACTTGCTGTTTAAATGTGATATACATCTGATGTAAGAGAATGACACTAGCTTCCTGCTGTATTTGTGCGTAGACGGAACTCATGTCTGTCTTATTCCCTATGACCTGAAAGGTCAAAACTGAACTCCAATATTTACAATCAGCTGTTCAAAGTTCAAAATTGTTTAATGTCGTTTCCTGTACACAAGTTCAAAGTAAATTTATTATCAACGTACATACAAGTCATGTCACCATATACTGTACTGCCCTCTGCCTCATCCTGCGCTTATTCACAGTAAGTACCAAGGAACACAATGGAATCAAATGAAAAGACACCCACAACAAACAACCAATGTGCAAAAGGCAATAAAAAAGAAAAGACAACAGAATGAATTATAATAGGTAATTAAGCAATATCGAGCAGTGAGCTGTAGAGTGCTGGAAAGTGAGTCCATAGGTTGTGGAATCAGTTCAGTGTTGAAGTGAGTGAAGTTATCCACGCTGGTTTAGGGGCCTGATGGTTGTAGGATAGTAACCGTTCCTGAGCCCGCTGGTGTGGAGCCTGAGGCTTCAGCACTTCAAATGCCTCAACTCATCCATCCACATCCCCCAAAAATCATCCCTTCCATGGTTTGACTCTGCCTTCAACACTGTGCCTTCAGTCAAAATGTACCGGAGGCCACTCAAGCTCCTGCAGCAATAGACTCGTACAGACATAAACCAATTCCTAAGGAACCACCATTAATTTCACAAAATAACTCTGTAATGGATCATTCTACGGTTCCTGCTGCTCCGTTTCCACATGGCCCACACATCCATGTTAAAACACCGGACTCACTGTTATTTGCAGCTCAAGGTGAAGAATGCTGGAAGCACTCAGCAGGTCAGACAGCATCTGTGTTGAGAGAAACATCCACAAGCGCAGTATTCTTTTCTTTCCTGATTCCTGCTGCCCAAGGCACTGGTTGAGAAGTTGATGGTGCTTTTGCCGTGTAAGCCTCATGTCAGTGTTGGGGTGAGTGATTTATCTCCTCTGGTTCAAGAGCCTGATGGCTGAGGGGAAATAAGTGTACCTGGACATGGTGGCATAGCTTCAAGGTGGCTTGTTTCCCCAAACCATACAATGCCTGGTGTACGGCATTAAAATGGCACCAGGATGAATTATCCTCTTGCAGGAACTTCGGTGGGTTCAGCAGCAGCTATGGGGTGTAGTGGATTGATGGAGGAATGGTCAATGTTTCAGTTCAAGACCCTTCATCAGGAATGAAAGTGGGAATAACCAGTTGGCGTTTCAGGCTGAGACCCTTCCTCTCTAGTCCTGCTGAACGGTCTCAGCCCAAAATGTTGACTGTTCACTCATTTCCTTAGATGCTGCCTGACCTGCTGAGTTGCTCCAGAATTTTGTGTGTGTTGCTCTGGATTTCCAGCAGCTGCAGGTTCCCTTGTGTTCAAGTTCTTAACAAATTGCCTATTGTGGTTAGAGGTGGTTTTAATCCAGTGAATAAGAATCAGAATCAGGTTTAATACCATTGGCATTTGTCATGAAATGTGTTGTCTTTGCAGCAGCAGTACATTGATGTACATAATAATAGAGGGAAAAAAGCTGTGAATTAAAGTACGCATATTTCAATAGTTAAATTAAATAATTAGTACAAAAATAGAAATAAAGAAGTAGTGAGGTGGTGTTCATGGGTTCAATGTCCTTTCAGAAATCCGATGGCAGAGGGAAAGAAGTTGTTCCTGAAACAGTGAGTGTGTGCCTTCAGGCTCCTGTACCTCTTTCCTGATGGTAGCAATGAGAAGAGGGCATGACCTGGGTGATGGGGGTCCTCAATGATGGACGGAGTCTTTCTGAGGCAGCGCTCCTTGAAGATGTCCTGGATGCTATGGTAGTTAGTGGCCATGATGGAACGTTCTGAGTTTACAACTTCCTGCAGCTTATTTCGATCCTGAGCCATCGCACTCCAGATGGTGATGCAGCCAGTTAGAATGCTCTCCATGGTACATCTGTAAAAACTTGCGAGTGTCTTTGGTGACAGACCAAATCTCCTCAGACACCTAATGAAATATAGCTGCTGCCGTGGAATATTCAGAGAAATCACCTGATCTACATGATTGGCAATGGTGGAACATGGATCTGCCGAGAAATCTATCAAGGAGGATACTCTCCAGTGATATTTAATGCGCACACTGAACTGAAGGACTTTTAATGGAACTGGTCGCTGTGGAAAATGATCCTTTTCTTTCGGAAGGGTATCATTAACCGCAGCCACAATCGATGATTGCTGATGTGGTCATGTGCTTCACAATTGTGGTTTACCTTCACACAACGAGGGCTTGAGGCTAAGAATGATCGGCATCCCTTGATTCTGTTGGAGTTTACAGTAGTACCAGGACCATTAGCAGGGAGCATTGTCTGCTTTAATTGTAAGCATCCTCTCTCCGTGTGAAATTCTCTGGAGTAGCAAAGTTACAGTGATAGTTGTCGAAATAAAATTAATATTGGTATTGGCATCGATTAATGCACCAAGAAACAGTGACAAGCTTTGGTTCGCATACAGATCATGATGTAGTAAAAAGAAAGCAAAATGCAGGATAGAGTGTAGCAGCTACAGATAAAGTGCACAGTGTGCAACTTAGTATATTTTAGAGAGTTAGAGATACAGCATGGTAATATGCCCCCCCAGCCGAATAAGCCTTTCTCGCTCAATTACACCCATGTGGTGGCACAATCCCAGAATTCCATCCTGTCTGGCACCCATAGTGGTGGCACCCGTCGGTCTCGATAGACCATGGATCTGTGCCTGGAGTTTCCAGGGCTCAGGCCTGGGCAGGGTTGTATGGGAGACCAGCAGTTGCCCAAGCTGCAGGCCTTCCCCTCTCCATGCCACCGATGTTGTCCAAGGGAAGGGCACTAGGACCCATGCAGCTTGCCACCGGTGACGTCGCAGAGCAATGTGTTGTTAAGTGCCTTGCTCAAGGACACAAACACGCTGCCTCAGCTGAGGCTCGAACCAGTGACCTTCAGGTTACTAGACTGATGCCTTGCCCACTAGGCCACGCGCCAACATGCCTCTGGCACCCATAAACAGGCACAGAACCAATGGGTCGGGCCGTCCAGGAGAACCTTTGGGCAATTGCTCTTGGCCTTGCAATCTCCGTGCCTGATGTTGATCCTCATGCTCTCCCACCTCTTCCCTTCGCTCCTCAGCCACTTGCTCCTCTGGCTCCTCCTTTTGTAATAACTGAGACTGTTCTGTGTGGGATACACGGTCGAAGGTTACTGGAGAGGTACAGGCAGCGGAATGAGATATTCCATCTGGAATCCTCTTGGGTCCTGAGGGAACTCTAACTTTTTACATAGCTACACTCGGCCATAGTATCTGGAACCGACACAGGAGAGGAACAAAGGGAAGAGAAGACGCCATGTTGGCAAAGACCAGCACTTATAGCACCTCTGGCCCTGACCTACCTCAAGCAAGGTGGCTGCCCGAGAAAGAACATCTCATGTGATGGGTGAGTGGCCCTTTAAGTTGCACAGCTGTAGAGCAAACAGCCTTCTGAGAACGTGGTTCTGCTGGATCTGCCCAAGCCACTAGCCTGATGTGGATCAGCATATGATCTAATTCTCCTGGCGAAACTCCAAGCGACTGTTGCAGAAGGGCTGACATCATTATATGTGAGTCCAACACAGAAAATGGGTGATCCTCACACATCCCGGAATTGTGAGAGGAAGGGCACCTCACTCTGGCTATTAGCCTTTGTTACTGTGTTCCACTCTGGCAGTTAACCGAAACCCTTTGTCCAATAGGAGATTGCACTGCCATCCAGTTGCTAGGCAAACGTACAGCCCTGAATGCAGGATAAAAACACCGTGCACAAGTAGAACCTTCCAAGAGGACCCCAACCTTGTCGTTGGGTTTGGAGGCTTGTGTGCCTCAATGACCCAGAGAGCTATGTTGGCTGGAGTCAAGGCCTTATGCTTTAGCTCTTGGTAGGGTCACCCATGCCAAACAGGTCAAAGGGCAGCGGCCAGACTAAGAGTGGTCCACCAGCCCTCCAGGTTTGGTGGGGGGGGGGGGGTCTAGCTCAGGGCCAACAACCCTGACTGGGAAAACAAAACTGTTATGGAAAAAGCAATGAAGAATCCTTCCGCATCTGAGTGCGACGGTATTCCCGAGTCTCCACCGGTGACTGACAGTATGAGAACCGAGAGGAAGCTACTGACGTGATGAAGGAAGCCCTGAACAGCGCCAGGGTTGGAGGATCTGCTGCCCTAAAGCCAGTGGCGTAATGGGCAAAAAGGAAAAGAAGGTACGAGTAAAATGCCCAAGATCAGAAACCAGAAGGACATGGCAAGAACGTGAGTCTTGATTGGTGAAGGTCAATTCTGGCTGGCACCAATCAGACACCTTGTTTGAGTTACGGGATGTCAGAGGAATTCAGAAAGTCTGGCATCTGTGGAGGGAACTGGACAGTCGACACTTCAACGTTGAGCCCTTTCATCCATCCAGTGACACTGACCGTCCATCTCCTTTGACAGATACTGTCAGATGCGATGAATTCCTCCAGCATCATGTCTGGTTGGCCCAGATACCGGCATCTGCAGTCTCCTGTTGGTTGTTGGAGTTTGCTGTTCAGTTTGTAGACAATTTCCGATTGTTTTTCATCAATCCACATTAGTTAGAATGTTATGAACTAGAAACTGGAAGTGAAGGGTTCAGAAGCGGTTCTTAAGAGGAAGGATACCATTGAGGAGTTTCCTTTAAAATGCCACACCATCCAAACTTAGAAAAGTGATCCCATTACCTCATTATCACTCAATCAACATCTTGTTTCGCACTTGACTTCACTGAAAAATTAGAAGGATGCAATTAGCACTTTCATGGGACCTAACAGCTGTTTCCAAGGCTCATTGTAAGCTGAAAAACATGACAAAATCTGCAGATGCTGGAAATCCAAAACAACACCACAAAATGCTGAAGGAACTCTGCGGATCAGGCAACATCTATGAAAAATAGTCGACGTTTCAGGCCGAGACTCTTCTTCAGGACTGGAAAGGAAGAGGAGAAGTCAGAGGAAGAAGGTGGGGGAGGGGAGGAAGGTGGCAGGTGAGACCAAGAGAGGGGGAGGGGGGCCACAAAAAGCAGGATCTCCGATGGCCACCCATTTCATTTCTACTTCCCATTCCCATTCTGACCTGTCAGTCCATGGCCTTTTCCACTGCCAGGATGAGGCCACACTCAGGTTGGAGGAGCAACACCTTATATTCTGTCTGGATAGCCTCCAACCTGATGGCATGAGCATTGATTTCTCCAGCTTCCAGTGATGGGACACGCCCCCACCCAGTTCACCTTGCCCATTCCTGTTTCCCGCTCTCTCAGATTATCTCTTTACCTGCCCGTCACCTCCCCCTGCTGCTCCTTGAAGACAGGGTAGACATAAAACACCTGAAAGAAAATATTGAAAATAGCTTTCACTTATAAAACTGAGAATTAATTTTCCTAGGCAATGCTCATGACCCATCCCAAATTGAAAATATTTTGCAAATGGTCAGATATTAAGTGGCCATAATGTAAGTTGATGTCTCAGTCAAAACCTTTTGTCTCGCAGCGCGCTATACCAGAATGCTTCACAAGCACATTGAATTTGTTCCAACATAAGGTCATGAGCCATGACAGTGCTTTTGGGTACACCTCTCATGTCTTCCACCCACTACATGGGCATTTCCCACCATTGGTAGCATCTACATACAGGCAAGTTCTGTCATCAAAGATTGCCTCTGTCCAGGCTCTGCCTCTTCTCACAGCTACCATCCGGTGGTGGTACCGAAGCCTGCAGGCCCAGGCCCACACCATGAGCTTGAAGAACAGCTACTTCCCTTCAACCACTGGGTCCTCGAATCAACCCGCACAATGTTAATTGCTGGCTCAGTATGGCCACTTCGCACCGCAATGGACTTCGCTTTGCTTTTGTTCCAGTTGTGTCCTTTCTTGTAAAAACGGTGCATAATTTATGGTTAAATTATGCTGAAGCTTTTCTTGTCAGTGCTGCTTATCTGACGCTATGTGCCTGTGATGCCGCTGTAGGTTTTTCATTGCACCTCTGCGTACATGGACTTCTGTACGTGACAGTAGACTCGACTTTGACACCGACGTCTCCCACAAGGTTCCAATCCGACACCCAGTTCCACACTCTACAGTTCCTTGATCTCTCCCTGCAGTGACCAATGACAGGCTAGGAATTTGTACCTTTGTCCCAATGATAAATTAGGCATTGCTTTGGAAAATGGGCCCAAAACAATTTATCCAGTGCTTTTTCATTGTTAAAACCAAAATGCCCTAAAGTGCCCACTTACTTAGTCAGGATTCAGGTACTTTACTCTGCCAATCAATGGGAATGGGATTCATTCGGAATTCCCATGCAGTAGCTCCTGCACGGTGTCTGTAACTTCACCTGGTACAATTTCCTTATCCAAGGGAGTTCAACATGACATTGACTCTGAATTGAAGCACGGCATCTGTGTGAACTTATATTGTGGTTATCAGAGGACAAAACTCTTGGAGTTTTCTGTGCAGTTTCGGGCCACTTATCCATTAAAGGACATGCAGGCATTGGAGACGGTCCAGAGGAGGTTCACGAGGATGATCCTGGGAATGAAAGGGTTAACGTAGGAGGAGCATTTGATGATTCTGGGCCTGTATTCATGAAAGTTTAGAAGAATGGGGGAGGGTGGATTTCATTGAAACCTTGAAACCTATCGAATATAGAAAGGCCTAGATAGAATTGGAATGGACATGGAAAGATGTTTCCTATAGTAGAGGAGTCTTGGACCAGAGGGGGAACAGCCTCAGACTATAAAGGCATCTCTATAGAACAGAGATGAGGAGGAATTTCCTTAGTCAGCAGGTGGTGAATGTGTGGAATTCATTGCCACAGACAGCTGTGGAGGCCCAGTCATTAGGTAGATTTAAAGCAGAGGTTAAAAACCTCTTGATTAGTTAGGGTGTCAAAGATTAATGGGCTGAATGGCCTAATTCTGCTCCTATGTCTTTCGGGCTACAATAATACAAGTGCTTGGAAACAAAGTTAGGAGCACCATGCTTCCCCACCACACTGTCGGGAAACCTGGCTCAGGATCCCTGCTGAGGGCACGGTGAAGCCCACTAAGGCCCCATTAGCACAGTGAGGATCAAAGCCACTTTTAGCCGTGTGCGTGTTCGGCTGCAGTGTGACAATCCTGAAATGCTCTTTTATTTTCTCAACAATTTTTTTTAACTAACGAGAACATAGTGTAAAGGAGGCTTGTGCATTGCATAACCAATGTATCAAACGTACAATTCACGTTCATGAAAGAGAGGCACTCACAGTACAAACATTATCACCCCACCCCTCCCAGTCCCCCACTCCAAGCCATCAATGCATTGGCAAAAAGGGTTAAACAGAACCTTTGTCCCCACAGAGCTGCATTGGTATAGAGATGTACTTTTCTTCTGGCTGGGAGCTCTGAAAATATTCAAGAAAGGGTCCCCACACCTTTTGGAACTTTATTTCCAAATTGAGGATCTTCTCAAGGTGTAGACTGGACATGATGTCCCTAAGCCACTGGGCGTGGGTGGGCGGGGCAGCATCCCTCCACCTGAGCAAGACTACGCACCTGGACAAAGGAGAGGCAAAAGACAGTGTGCGACGTTTGGTCGGACTTGGGTGCGTGTCCCCCTCTCCGGAGGTGCCGAAAAGAGCGATCAAAGGGTTAGGTTCCAGGTTGTAATTAAGTATTTGGGATAGAGTTTGGAAGACACTTTTCCAGTATTTTTCCAAACTAGGGCATGTCCAGTACATATGGATAAGGAAAACCTCGCCCCTTTTGCATTTGTTGCAGCAGGGATTAACATCTGGGTAAATGTGAGGTAATTTAGTTTTAGACATATGGGCCCTGTGTATGACCTTGAACTGTAACAGGCAGTGGCGGGCACATAAAGAGGTTGAGTTAACTAATTTGAGGACTTCATCCCATACCTCCTCTGACACTTGCTCCCAGGCAGTTTTAATTTTGTCAAGCGAGGCTCGCCTCAGAGCCGCCAGCTTGTCGCAGATATGAGACCTTTACGCAATGGATTCATACAGAGAAACAAATCAATGACGTTTGTGTCAGGTGCCTCAGGGAAGTTTGGTATCAGAGGGCGGATAAAATGCCTAATTTGCAAATTTCTGAAGAAATGAGTGTTGGGTAGATTAAACTTTGCAGACAGTTGTTCAAATGATGCAAAACAGTTGTCTAAAAAAAAGATCTTTAAAGCGTCTGATACCCTTTCTTGAAATGTTGAAACGTTGAAAGTTTTGAAATGTTGGATCACGTATAGAAGGCTAGAAGAGATAATTGTGTAGAATAGGACTTGAAAGAGAGAAGGCATGGAGACCACTATGCTTTCTGAACTGAGCCCACACTCTCAGGGTGTGCCTGATGACAGCATTAGCAATAGGTTTAGACGTACGAAAAGGGAGTGCGGATCCAAGAAGTGCGGAGATGGAAACATTCTTAGTAGAGTTCAGCTCCATTGTCACCCATAATGGGCAGTCGGATTGATTATAAAAATGAGACCAGAAGATGAGACAACGAATGTTAGCTGCCCAAAATGTTCATCTTCATAGATGACACTCATAGCCCTGCAGTCACCTCCCTGGCACTGAGGGCACTTTTCGGGGGGAGGCTGCCTCCTACACACTGGACCTGGGTAGGTTCTTCTCCCCCCCCCAATCCCTCGGAGGCCAGTCATCCTCCTGACATTGCCATACTGTGCACTTATTCCATGGCAACACAGCCCAGGGGCTGGAAGAAAGCTGGCTGCATTTCGAGTGACCCTTTGAAGTCAAAATTGTGTGGAAAAGTAGAGAAAAATAAAAACACAAAATGCTGGCAGAACTCAGCAGGCCAGACAGCATCTATGGGAGGAGGTAGTGACGACGTTTCGGGTAGAGGTGGCTTTTGGTTCTAACTAGTTATCCGATGCCATTCTCCTAGTTTAAACTCATTTCAGATATGACAGACACAATAACTTCTGTTTTTTGGGGGATTATTTCTTTGAGATATGCCTACCCAGAAGAAAGTTAAATCTTCTCCTCAACAGCTTATACACCTTCTGCTCCCCCCAACTTCTCATTCGGGCTTCTTTCCTCCATCCTGATGAAGGGCCTTGGCCTTAAATGGCGACTGTTTATTCCTTTCTATAGATGCTGCCTGACCTGCTGAGTCCCTCCAGCATTTTCATGTGTGTTGCTCTGGATTTCCAGCACCTGCAGAATCTGTCGGGTTTCTGACTTGCTGCTTCACTGTAAGGTCTCTTTGAGGTATGTCTACCTTGAAGAAATTTCTGAGCCAACACGTACACCTTCCCCTTCTCCCACGCTCTCATTCTTGTTTCTTCGCCCTTCTTCTCCAGTGTTGATGAAGGGTTTTGGCCTGACCTGCTGTGATCCATCAGCATTTGTGTGTGTTTCTTACATCTGCAGAATCACTTGCGTTTCGGATATTTGTTGGCGGCTGTGTCTGCGGTGGCTCAGTCTATTTCAGGTTTGTTCTGCTGAGAGCTGCAGGCGCTCTGCCTGTGATATCCTGACCCTTTACTGCACAACTTCGTGCAGCGTGCAGATGTGTTCGCCCCCATTGCAGGAAGCGTGCTGAAGAGGTTCACCAGGATGCTGCCTGGATTAGAGAGAACATGCGGCTAGAGGAAGTTAGACAAACTTGGGTCATTTTCTCTGGAGTGCCAGAGGCTGAGCGAGACTGATGTGGAATTATGAAAGGCGTAGGCAAGTTATGTTGTCAGTATCTTTTTCCCAGAGTAGAAATGTCAAGCCTGCAGGGAGTTTGTACGTTCTCCCTGTGATTGTGTGGGTTTCCTCCAGGTGCTCAGGTTTCCTCCCACAGTCCAAAGACGTACTGGTTGGTAGATCAATTGGTCATTATAAATTGTCCCGTGATCAGGTCAGGATTAAATCAGGAGATTGCCGGGTGTGTGTGGCTCAAAGGGCCAGAAGGACCTATTCCGCATTAGATCTCAAATAATAAATAAAAATACTAGAGAAGGTGCAATTAAGATGAGAGGGTTTGTTTAAAGGATAAGTGTGAACCAAATTTTATTGCACACAGTGCAGTGGGGGCCTGAGATACACTGCCGAGGGGTAATGGTGGAACGACATACCATAGTGGCATTTAAGATGCTTTTAGATAGACACATGTGTAGGCCTCCATTAGTCTGGATAGACCATGGATTTGTGCCTTGGAAAGTTTCCAGGGTGCAAGCCTGGGCAGGGTTTTTTTTAATGGGAGACCGGCAGTTGCCCAGGCTACAAGTTTCCCCTCTCCATGCCACTGATGTTGTCCAAGGGAAGGGCATTAGGCATTACCCATACAGCCTGGTGTCATCGCAGAGAAATGTGTGGTTAAGTGCCTTGCTCAAGGACACACACACAGCCTCAGCCAAGCCTCGAACTAGCAACCTTCAGATCACTAGACAAACGCCTTAACCACTTGGCCATGTGCCAACACAGATAAACACATGAACATGCAGGGAATGGAGGGATATGGATCATGTACAGGCAGAATCAATTTGGTTTGATCTGGCATTGTGTTTGGTACAGACATCATGAGCCAAAGGGCCTGTTCCTGTATTGTACTGTTGTATGTTCAATGTTCAGGTGACTCTTACATCATTAAAAGAGTCTTACAATCATACGTTTGTGAACACTGGAGATGAATCTTGGGTCTCAGTTCGTAGGCACACCTGTACACCTGCTCATTAATTGAAATATCTCTTCAGCAACTCAGTGCATAAAAGCATGCAGATATGGCCAAGAGGTTCAGTTGTTGTTCAGGCCAAGCATTAGAATGGAGAAGAAATGTGATCTCTTATCAAATAAGGAAGATGAGTGATTGTGACCATGGAATGATTATTGGAGCCAGATGGGGTGGTTTGAGTATCTCAGAAACTGCTGATTTTCTGGGATTTTCATGCACAACAGTCTCTAGAGTTAACAGAGAATGGTGCAAAAAAAACCCAAAAAATATCCAGTAAGCGGCAGTTCTGTGGGCAAAAATGCTCTGCTCATAAGGGAGATCGGAGGAGAACGGCCAGACTGGTTCAAGCTGACAGGAAGGCAACTGTAACTCAAATAACCACACGTTACAACAGTGGTGTGCAGGAGAGTATGTCTGAGCGTACAACATTGAA
Source organism: Hemitrygon akajei (assembly GCF_048418815.1). Taxonomy (NCBI): domain Eukaryota; kingdom Metazoa; phylum Chordata; class Chondrichthyes; order Myliobatiformes; family Dasyatidae; genus Hemitrygon; species Hemitrygon akajei. Next base: position 113,053,086 of record NC_133130.1, on the reverse strand, counting down.
ATAGATGGGCAGAGCAGCAGAAGACCTCGAACATACACTCAGGGTTCACTTTATTAGGAGGTATGTAACAAAGTGGCCAATGAATGTTTAAGCAAGCCGAACACTAGTAAGTCAATGTTGTATGAAATCCTTGCAAGAAGAAGACCATACAGTGTTATAACACCCGGCATCAATTCCCCAGAAACATGATTAAAGCCACATTAGTGTGAGTTTCACCTGCACATAGCCGTTTCTTCCTCTGCATGCACAGACAGCTTTCTACCGATGCCAAAGTACAGCCTGGGCTTGGTGTGAATTTTCAAAGCTGCGTTCTTGTGAAAATATGCATTGTCCTGCCTCCTGAAGATACCATCACGCCAAAAGGTTTCGCTGCTGAAACTATGCGGCTGGAATTTGCTGCAACAGGGATTTAATCAATTGTCACATGTACATCGAAACGTGGAAACACGGTTTGAATGCCATTACTTCCTACAATATCAAATCAAGTGACACGGGGGACAGCAGAGCTTCACTTCCAGAAGCGCTCAACGCCTTCAATTCCTGCTTAGACCACCTGAACAGGGAGGAACCATCGCTCGCCTCCACATCTCCCGAAGATGCTTTGACTTGCGGGCTGCCCTCAAGCAGGGGAATGCAAGGAAAGCATCCAGTCCAGACGGAGTACAGGGACGAGTACTGAAGACCTGTGCTGACCAACTCGCTGGTTTCCCGAGTATTTTCAGCAGTGTGTGGTACCCACCAGCTTCAAGCAGACTTCAACCATACCAGTGCCCAAGACGAGTGTAGTAAACTGCCTCAATGACTATCACCCAGTTACACTTGCTCCCGCACAGCGATGAAGAGCTTTGAGAGGCTGGCGTTGAAACATAACAGCTCCTGGCCGAATGGAGAGTTGCATCCGTTCCAATTTACCTTCCGGTGCAACAGGTCCACAGCAGATGCCATCTCATCGGCTCTTCACACAACCCTGGAGCATCTGGACAGCAAGGATGCATACATCAGGATGCTCTTTATCGATTACAGCTCAGCATTTAACACCAGCATCAATGTTAGCATGGCGTCATGGTGACCATCATGCTACCCTGCTTCCCCACTTGTAACAGAGTGACAATCAACGTCCTGGGATATTGCAATTCACAAATTTCATTCCTGCAGGTTTTGCATCTTTCAGAATAATTTTCAGAATGGCATGTTTGCATTTTCCTCTCTTTTTAGTTCTATCAATGCTAAAAATTGCTAAAAGTTTTATCAATTGCTCTGATGAAACATTGCATCTGTTCTTCTGCACGGACAACACTTGACCTGTCGATCGTTTCCAGCATTTGAAGCAGAGATATGAGTTTAACTCACGGCAGCTGCCGCTCGTGGTAGTGCAATCGCCTGACAGCGCCAGTGATCACTGATCGGGGTTCGATTCCCGCTGCTGTCTGTAGGGATTTTGCTACTTTCACCCGTTAACCAGGTGGGTTTCCTCCTGATGCTCTGGTTTCCTCCCACATTCCAAGAAAGATGTACGGTTGGAGTTACTGAGTTGTGAGCAGGCGTTGGAAGCGTGTTGACACTCGCAGACTGACCTGCAGCACTTTGCAAGCAATGACTCGCTTCAAAGTTCAAGTTCAAAGCAAAAACCATTATCAGGGTACATGCATGCCACCACATGCTTTCTCCTGCGGGCATGCTCAGCAAATCTATAGAAGAGTAATTGTAAACAGGATCAATGAACAACAAACTATGCAAATGTAACTGTAAATAAATAGCAATAAATAACAAGAGCATGAAATACCATGATAAAGAGTCCTCAAAGTGAAATTGCTGTTGTGGGAACACCTCAATAGATGAGTGTAATTATCCTCTTTTTTTCAAGAGCCTGATGGTTGACGGGTAGTAGCTGTTCTTGAACCTGGTGGTGCGAGTCTTGAGGCTCCTGTACCTTCTACCTGATGGCAGCAGCAAGAAGAGAGCATGGCCTGGGTGGTGAGGGTCTCTGATGATGGATGCTGTTTTCCTATGATAGTGTTTCGTGTAGATATACTCAATGGCTGGAACGGCTTTACTCATTATGTACTGGGCCGAATCCACTACCTTTTGTAGAATTTTACATTCAAAGGCATTGGTGTTCCCATACCAGGCCGGACTGCAGCCAGTCAGCCCACTTCCCTCCACACACATCTATAGAAATTTGCCAAAGTTTTTGATGTCATGCCAAATCTCCACTGCCTTCAAAGGATGTAGAGGTGCTGACGTGCTTTCTTTGGAATTACATTCATGTGATGGGTCCTGGACAGGCCCTCTGAGATAGTGACACCAAGGAATTTAGTTACTGACCCTCTTCACCTCCAATCCTCCGATAAGGACTGGCTCATGGACCTCAGGTTTCCCTTTCCTGAAGTCTACATTTAGCTCTTGCTGACAGTGAGTGAGAGGTTGTTGTTATGACTTCACTCAGCCAGGTTTTCAATCTCTTCTATTCTTCACTGCCTTTGATGCAGTCCACAACAGTGGTTTCATCGGCAAACTTGAATAGTGTTGGAGCTGTACTCAGGCACACAGTCATAGGCGTAAAGCAAGTAGCCCTGTGGTGAACCTGTGCTAATGGAGGTTGTGGAGGAGATGTTTTTGCCAATCTGAACTGACCAGAGTTGTCAGGTGAGGAAATCCAGGATATTGAGACCCAGATCTTGAAGCTTATTGGTTAGTTTGGAGGGGGTCCAACAGTCTAAGGGGTGGGTTGCCAAATCATTTATAAATTACAAAGGGAACCATTATTTTATCAACAAATTGTGGCCCATTCATTTTCTTCTGCCACCATGTGCCAAGCATCTCCTGGCATTAACTCAAACAGAGAGAAAAAATGTACCTGGTACTTCAGGAAAAGCTACAGAATAAACTTCTTAAAAAAAAAGATGATGATTAATGACTTGAAAGGTGTGACGAGAGAGGGCAGGGGCAGCTTTCTTTAATTGGTTACAGATCAGTATTTCCTGTCATAAATGACCTGGTCCTAACATTACACCATCAGGAGAGGAGCCAAGATGACAACAGCAGAAAGGAATGTGCACTCATGCATTGCTTGTGCATTCCTGAGGGAAAAGAGTATCTGCCCGTAGCATGGCCACAGGTCCTGGTGTCTCAATATAAGAAGACATCATAACGGATTCATGCCTTCGAGTGTTTGACAGAATGCTGCAAACCACCAGAAGGTAACCTCCAAACAGACGCTCTCTTTAACGGCATACAACGCATGCCATGTACTGTGTATTTCCACAGTGCACATCTTCTTCCCTCTTGTCAGTTCAGGATATTTTTATTTGGTTATAATGCAAAGAATGCAAACAGAATAAATGAGCGCGATCATTTCCCTTGCCCCATAAAGTGCAGCAATGAAGATTTATGAGTAAGTTTTTACAGAAACCACAAAAGAATTGCGCACGCCAGAAGGAATTTACATTTTAAGTGCTACATGGCATATAGAGCTAACTGCATGTACTTTCATCCATTTCTACAATCCGGCAGTCTAATCATACTGACATGACGAATGAACTCTTCTTGGGCTTGCAGCTGGGTGCAGGTATCGATTATAACCGACCTTTTGATGTCAAACTCTGCCATCTTCATCAGGGATGGTGCCTGGGTATGTCTAGTCCGATGGTATTTATACCCCGTAGTCCATCCCTCCTGATTGGTTTGTCCTCATCCAATCAGATTTCTTGCTCTCCCACCTTGCTTACAATCAAATTCTAGTTCTCACTTAGGATGAGACCTTTGTAGTGTGGCTTCATGGGCTCCAGACACTCCAACAGTTCCACGACCATATAAACAGAAAACATCCAAACATTCAATTTACGACTGAGATGGGGAAGAATGGTCGCCTCCCCTTCCTGGACATTCTAATATGACAAAAGCTAGATGGTAGCCTCAGACATAGCGTCTTTCAGAAACCCACTCACACAGACTTATACCTCAACAATCACAGCCACCATTCCACTTACCAATATAGAATAATCCTTTCTACTTTGATTAATTTCATGAAAACTATTTCGGACCTGGAGAGTTTCCCTGAGGAAATAAGATGACATTTCCTACAGAATGGCCACCAGGTGAAGGAAATCTACTGGGCCCTTAAAAGGTCTGAAGGAAAAAGCAGGAAGTCTAACAATGAGGAAGAGTTCATTGCTACCACTTGTCCTCCCAATACTTCCATGGTTTCTGGAAGGATCACCAGGATCTTGAAGAAACAGCTGATTAATACCATCCACAAACCCATAAAGAAGCTCAGATCACAGTTTATGTGGGTCAAAGAGAACCTGGGACTCAGGTTTACAGGATTGCCTGTGAATGCAGAGCGGTGCAGCATGTATCGGTCAGACGGGTCACACGGTGGAAACCCGCATCAAGGGTCACAGGAGATGTATTTGTTTGGGTTACCTGTAGAAATTGGTGATAGCAGAACATTGCATTTGCAATGGCCATAGGATTGCCAGTGACAGCACAAAACTACTGCGCTGTGCCAATAGCTTTTGGGACCAGCTGGTAAGGAAGCCATAGAGGAAATAAATTTTAACAAAGCTGAAGGTCTCGCTCTAAGTAAGAACTGGAACTCGATTGTAAACAAGGCAGAAGAGCGGAACCTGGATTGGATGAGAACCAACCAATCAGGAGGGACGGACTATGAGATATACCGTAAATACTGGAGTAGAAGTGCCCAGGCATCATCCCAGAAGAAGATGGCTGAGTTTGTCATCGAAACGCAATTATAATTGTTACCTGTACTGGCTGGAAGCCCGAGAGGAGTTTATTCATCGTATTCACCAGGAAAACACCAGATCCTTTTTCAATACTGACATGAGTCTCAATCAGAATGTCGTGTATGTGTGCACTGAAAGAGATTTAATCTGTTAAATTTCACCATTGTGGCACAACAGCATCAATCACAAGTCGTATATTATGGAATGTCACTACCTGGAATCACGATCAAACAACCAGGCATGGAAGTCATCCTGATTCAGCTCCCAGTCTATGAGATGTTAAAGTTATTTATCACTTACTAGTCTCAATGCTATTTATTACTTATTTATTATTGTTAGTAGTATATGTACAGGAGCCACATGGAGAGGACATTGATGGGCTCACTGAGTGCATCACCGGTTACATCAACTTCTGTGTGGACTGCAATGTTCCGGCAAGAACTGTCCTTTGTTATTCAAATAACAAGCCATGGGTAACAAAGGACGTTAAGGACATCCTGAACGCTAAAAAGAGGGCTTTTAGAGATGGAAATAGGGAGGAGCTGAGGACAATACAGAGGGACCTGAAAGCCAAGATCAGGGAGGCTAAAGACAGGAATAGGAGGAAGTTTGAGTGGAAACTCCAGCAGAACAACATGAGAGAGGTCTGGAGTGGGATGAGGACCATCACTGGGTTCTGGCAAACCAGCAACAGAGGAGCTGAAGGCAGTGTGGACAGGGCCAATGAACTTAACCTGTTCTTCAACAGATTTGACACTGTGGCCCCTGCCCATCCCCCATATGATTCATCTGTTGTCAGCCCCCAACCAACACATACTCCACTCTCCCCTCCTACCCCTCCTCACAGACCCCCACCCTGCTCTTATTGCTACACCCCTCCCTCACCTGAAACCGCCACGGTAGGCCTCACAGCTGAACAGGTGAGAAGACATTTGAAACGTCTCCACCCAAGCAAGGCTGCAGGCCCGGATGGTGTCAGCCCCAGGGTGCTCAAAGCCTGTGCCTCCCCAGCTATGTGGAGTACTTCACCATGTCTTCAACCTGAGCCTGAGTCTCCAGAGGGTTCCTGTGCTGTGGAAGACGTCCTGCCTTGTCCCTGTACCGAAGACACCACACCCCAATGGCTCCAATGACTACAGACCGGTGGCATTGACTTCCCACATCATGAAGACCCTGGAGACACTTGTTCTAGAGCAGCTCCGGCCTATGGTTAGGCCACACTTAGACCCCCTCCTGTTCGCCTATCAGCCCCAACTAGGAGTTGAGGATGCCATCGTCTACCTGCTGAACCGTGTCTACGCCCACCTGGACAAGCCGGCGAGCACTGTGAGGGTCATGTTTTTTGACTTCTCCAGTGTGTTCAACACTTCCCTGGTGTCATGGATTATTGATTACCTGACTGGCAGACCACAGTACGTGCGCTTGCAACACTGTGTGTCAGACAGAGTGGTCAGCAGCACTGGAGCTCCACAGGGGACTGTCCTGTCTCCCTTTCTCTTCACCATCTACACCTCGGACTTCAACTACAACACAAAGTCTTGCCATCTTCAGAAGTTTTCTGATGACTCTGCCATAGTTGGATGCATCAGCAGGGGAGATGAGGCTGAGTACAGAGCTACGGTGGGAAACTTTGTCACATGGTGTGAGCAGAATCATCTGCAGCTTAATGTGAAAAAGACTAAGGAGCTGGTGGTGGACCTGAGGAGGGCTAAGGCACCGGTGACCCCTGTTTCCATCCAAGGGGTCAATGTGGACATGGTGGAGGATTACAAATACCTGGGGATACGAATGGACAATAAACTGGACTGGTCAAAGAACACTGAGGCTGTCTACAAGAAGGGTCAGAGTCGTCTCTATTTCCTGAGGAGACTGAGGTCCTTTAACATCTGCTGGACGATACTGAGGATGTTCTATGAGTCTGTGGTGGCCAGTGCTATCATGTTTGCTGTTGTGTGCTGGGGCAGCAGGCTGAGGGTAGCAGACACCAACAGAATCAACAAACTCATTCGTAAGGCCAGTGATGTTGTTGGGGTGGAACTGGACTCTCTGACGGTGGTGTCTGAAAAGAGGATGCTGTCCAAGTTGCATGCCATCTTGGACAATGACTCCCATCCACTCCATAATGTACTGGTTAGGCACAGGAGTACATTCAGCCAGAGAATCATTCCACCGAGATGCAACACTGAGCGTCATAGGAAGTCATTCCTGCCTGTGGCCATCAAACTTTACAACTCCTCTCTCGGAGTGTCAGACACCCTGAGCCAATAGGCTGGTCCTGGACTTATTTCCACTGGGCATGATTAACTTAATATTATTTAATTATTTATGGTTTTATATTGCTATATTTCTTCACTATTCTTGGTTGATGCGACTGTAACGAAACCCAATTTCCCTCGGGATCAATAAAGTATGTCTGTCTGTCTGTCTTGTCTTCATTAGGAGATTAGTTGTTTGTCAGTCTTTGTTTGTGTGTACTGTTTTTTATTGACTCTACTGTATTTTTTTACTGTAAACTTAAGAACATAAGTAATAGGAGCAGGAGAAGGCCATCTGGCCCATCGAGCCTGCTCCAGCATTCAATAAGATCATGGCTGATCTGGCCATAGACTCATCTCCACCTACCTGCCTTCTCCCCATAACCCTCAATTTCCCTACTATTCAAAAATCTATCCAACCTTATCTTAAATGTATTTACTGAGACAGCCTCCACTGCTTCATTGGGCAGAGAATTCCACAGATTCACCACCCTCTGGGGAAAAGCATTTCCTCCTCATCACCATCCTAAATCTACTCCCCAGAATCTTGAGGCTATGTCCCCTGGTTCTAGTCTCACCCACCAGTGGAAACAACTTTCCTGCCTCTATCTTATCTATCCCTTTCATAATTTTGTATGTGTCTATAAGATCTTCTCATTCTTCTGAATTCCAGCAAGTACAGTCCCAGGTGACTCAATCTCTCCTCACATTCTAATCTCCTTATCTCTGGAATCAACCTGGTGAACCTCCTCTGCACTGCCTCCAAAGCCAGTATATCCTTCCTCAAGTACTGAGACCAGAACTGCACACAGTACTCCAGATGCGGCCTCACCAGTACCCTGTACAGTTACAGCATGACCTCCCTGCTCTTAAATTCAATCTTTCTAGCAATGAAGGCCAACAATCCATTTGCCTTCTTGATAGCCTGCTGCACCTGCAAACCAGCCTTTTGTGATTCATACACAAGCATTCCCAAGTCCCTCTGCACAACAGCATGCTGCAATCTTTTACCATTTAAATAATAATCTACTCTTACATTTTTCCATCCAAAGTGGATGACCTCACATTTACCAACGTTGTACTCCATCTGCCAGACCCTTGCCCACTCACTTAACCTCTGCAGACTCCCTGTATCTTCTGCACAATATGCTTTCCACTCAATTTAGTATCATCAGCAAACTTAGATGAACTACACTCAGTCCCCTCTTCCAGATTGTTAATGTATATCGTGAACAGTTGCGGGTCCATTTGTGGCAGACTGCTCAGCACTGATTACCAACCAAAGAAACACCCATGTATCCCAACTCTCTGCTTTCTATTAGTTAACCAGTCCTCTATCCATGCTAATACATCATCTCCAACTTTATGCATCCTTATCTTATGGATAAGTCTTTTATGTGGCACCTTATCAATTTTCTTCTGCAAATCCAAGTAAACCATGTCCATCTGTTCCCCCCCCCCCCCATCCCCTGCGCTTGTTATATCCTCAAAGAGCCCCAGTAAGTTTGTCAAACAGGACCTGCCTTTGCTGAATCCATGCTGCGCCTGCCTGATGGATCCTTTTCCTTCCAGGTGCCTCACTATTTCTACTTTAATGATAGGTTCAAGCATTTCCCCAGCTACAGATGTTAAACCAACTGGCCTATGGTTATCTGCCTTTTGCCTACATCCTTTTCGAACAGTGGCGTGACATTCGATGCCTTCCAGTCTGCCGGGACCTGCCCAGGGTCCAGAGGATATTGGTAAATCATCACCAAAGCCTCTATGGTAACTTCTGCCATCTCTTTCAGTACCCTGGGATGCATTCCATCAGAACCAGGGGACCTGTCTATCTTCAGGCCCACAAGCTGCTCAGCACTACCTCAGTAGTGATAGCTATTGTATCGAGGTCCTCACCTCCCATCGCATCCATAACATCTCTCTTTGGCATGTTAGACGCGTCCTCCACCATGAAGACAGACACAAAACAGTCATTCAAAGCTTCTGCCATATCCTCATTACCTAATATCACATCCCCTTTCTCTACCTCCAAGGGACCTGTTTTCACTTTAGCCACCCTTTTCTGATTTATATAATTATAAAAACTTTTACTATCGGTTTTTATATTTTATATTTTGTGCTGGTTTATTTTCATAATCTAGCTTCGCTTTCTTTATTGCTGGCTTTCTTTGCTGCTTTTTAAAGTTTTTCCAATCTTCCAGTTTCCCACTGCTCTTGGTGACTTTGTACGCACCAGCTTTTAGTTTGATGTCTTCTTGTATTTCCGTAGTTATCCAAGGCTGGCTCTCCCCACCCTTACTGCATTGCTTTTAACTGGAATATACTTTTGTTGATCACCCTGAAAAATCTCTTTGAAAGTTTTCCATTGTACCTCAACCATCCCACTATATATCTTGTGTTCCTAGTCTGCACTAGCCAAACCCTCCCTCATCCCATTGCAGTCTCTATTGTTTAGCCATAATTCAATGGTTTTAGATCAAACTATTGCACCCTCCATTTGTATGAGAAACTCAGTCATACTGAGATGATCACTCTTTCCAAGAGGGTCCCTAACTACAAGATCACTAATTTTACCTGTCTCATTGCACAGGACCAGATCTAAGATGGCATGTTCCCTTGTAAATGCCTGCAAGAAAATGAATCTCAGGGAAGTAACTGGTGCCACTTATATACTTTGCTGAAGTCAGCTCGGCCAGACGGGGTAACCCAAAAGCCAGGAAGGCGGTTCTGCAACACCGTGCAGGAAGCGAGGGCGTGACAAGGCACAGGAGATATCATGGTCCTCCACTGCAACCAGCGAAGACCCCAGTTTGTGACACTTGCTCGTACCACTGGCCTCGGACTTCTGAGGTCAAGAGATCGGAACTGCCCCAGTGCAATGGCTTTTCCACTTTCAAAACTCTCCTGGACAGGTTTCTTGTCATCATGGGATATGACGGACAACCATCAAACATACATAGAAACATGGAAAACCTTCAGCACAGTACAGGCCCTTCAGCCCACAAAGCTGTGCCGAACATGTCCCTACCTTAGAACTACCTAAGCTTACCCATAGCCCTCTGTTTTTCTAAGCTCCATGTAATTTAGAAGATTGAAACGTATAAAATTCTAAAGGGATTGGACAGGCTAGATGCAGGAAGATTGTTTCTGATGTTGGGGAAGTCCAGAACGAGGGGTCACAGTTTAAGGATAAAGGGGAAGCCTTTTAGGACCAAGATGAGGAAAAACTTCTTCACACAGAGAGTGGTGAATCTGTGGAATTCTCTGCCACAGGAAACAGTTGAGGCTGGTTCATTGGCTATATTTAAGAGGAAGTTAGATATGGCCCTTGTGGCTAAAGGGATCAGAGGGTATGGAGAGAAAGCAGGTACAGGGTTCTGAGTTGGATGATCAGCCATGATCATACTGAATGGCAGTGCAGGCTTGAAGGGCCGAATGGCCTACTCCTGCACCTATTTTCTATGTTTCTATGTATCCATCTAGGAGTCTCTTAAAAGACCCTATCGTCTCCCTTTCCACCACCGCCGCCGGCTCATTCCACGCACTCACCACTCTCTGCCCCTGACATCTCCTCTGTACCTACTTCCAAGCACTTTAAAACTGTGTCCTCTCATGTTAGCCATTTCAGCCCTGGGGAAAAGCCCCTGACTACCCACACAATCAATGCCTCGATGATAAATTTGCTTTGAGCTTTGTTCTTTCGATATCAAGCGGGCATATCATGGATGCTCATCAGTGATGCCCATAAGTTTAATGTGGTAAGGTCTGGATGCTGGGCCTCTGTTGACCGATTGAGAATATTTCTAAAGCTGTCCCAGCAGGACATCGGAACAGGGACTGTGTGGGTCAGTTACAGAATGGGGTTCCAGCTGGGAAAAGTGCTGAGCATGAGAGGAAGCCAGCTCCAACTTCTCCATTCTCCTACTGTATGCCACAGGTTGTCCATTCATATGTGCTAACCATGCTTCAGCATCATTGGTATGAGTGTCTTTGGACAGCTTGAAACGCATTGAAAGCAACTGAACACATTAATTCTAATTCACGTGCCACTGCAGTAAGTACTCTCCACTCACAGCTAATTTGTGTTGGATAAAGATGCTTCACAGCACTTGTTTATTTTCCGTATGTTGGCTTTAATTGGTTTTCTGCTATCTTTATTATTATGAATTCAAACTCTCCCTTCTCTGGCTGTCTTTAAAGTTGAAATGGAAATAACTTTGAATTGCTAATGCCATCCCAATGCACTAGCCGTCCCTTGCACCGAGTGAGTTGAATCCACATGTCAGTGGATTCAACTCACTGATTGTGTCAGTATCGTAAATTAACATCTTGACAGGAAAGTCAAACTCACAGGAGACCTGCAAACAATAAATGACTTCCATCTTTTGAAAGTTCTGTCAGGAAGCCCTCACATATTAAGAGGAGATTGAGAATGCACAAGTGAACAGTCCCACTGTAGAATTTATCTGAAGCAATAATGAAATATGCAACTTTAGAAGAATGAAGGGTGATCTCTTTGAAGCCTATCAAATATTTAAAGGTTACAAAGAGTGGATGTGGAGAGGATGTTTCTAATAGTGGGGGATTCTGGGACCTGAGGGCACAGCCTCAGAATAAAAGGGCGTCCCTTTACAACAGAGATGAGGAGGATTTTCTTTAGCCAGAGAGTGGAAAATCTGTGGAATTAATTGCCATGGACAGCCGTGGAGGCCAAGTCATGGGTGTATTTAAAGCAGAGGTTGAGTAGTAAGGGTGTCAAAAGTCACAAGTGGAAGGCAGGAGAATGGGGTTGACAGAGAAAATAAATCAGCCATGATAGAATGACAACACAGACTCAATGGGCTGAATGGCTCAACCTGCTCCACGGTCTCATGTTTTATGGTCCATAGCTATCATCATGTACAATTGGAGAGGATTCGGACGAGGTTCACAGGATGATTCCAGGAATGAAAGGGTTATCATACGAGGAATGTTTGACGGCTCTGGGTCTGTACTCACTGGAAGTTAGAAGGATGGGGGGGTGATCTCATTGACCGCTTTTGAATTTTAAAAGACCTAGACAGAGAAGATGTGGAAAGGATGTTTCCTATGGTGGGGGAGTCTAGGACAAGAGGGCACAGCCTCAGGATGGAGGACCATCCATTTAAAAACAGAGATGTGGAGAACTTTCTTTACCCAGAGGGTGGTGAGTAATGTGGAATTTGTTACCACAGGCAGCTGTGTAGACCAGGTCATTTACAGCAGAGGTTGATAGGTTCTTGATTGGACGTGGCATCAAAGGTTACGGGGAGAATGCCATGGAATGAGTTTGAGGAGGGGGGAAAAAATGATCAGCCACGAGTAAGTGGCGGAGCAGACATGATGGGCCAAGTGTCCTAATCCTGCTCCCATGTCTTATGGTCTTAAGACCCTTTTTGTGTGAGAAACTTGGGTATGTTAACTTTCACGTGCTGTGAAGTACTGCAATTGAGGCAAGTGAATTGTTTCACACACTTTCTGAATGCGATGAGGCACTGCACCTGTCTTTTTTTGCTCTTACCTCTCTCGATCCTGCTCAAGGAGGTTGGTGAAATCGTCGCTCTTGTTCATGTAATCTGTATGCTTGTGCTTCTCATTTTCCAGCTCATACACTGTTTGCCTGTGACACTTTTCTGCTAGAAGCAGCTGTTCCAACATACGGCGATAGGTCTCCCTGTGTTTTTCCACCAACATGTCCAACTGCAGCACAGAAAAGGAATGTTATAGAACATCGGTCTCCTTCTCCTCCTCCCCCCCACCACCACCGAATAATTTTGCCTTTTTCCCACTTCCCTCTCAGTCCCGATGAAGGGTCTCAGCCCAAAGTGCTGAGTCGTTGCTCCTCTCCATTGGTGCTGCCTGACCTGCTGAGTTCCTCCAGTATTTTGTGTGTGTTGCTGAGGAACGTTGTGGTCTGGCTGGAGGTACCCATCCTCTCTGGTCACTAATGACCGAGCTCGTACTCTGGACTTGGTTTCCAGCCCACGGGGACGTTGGAAATACCAACAGCTTCTTTCCACCCCTCCCGGTACCAGCTGAAGGAAAGGTTCCTGGGTCCTGTAATGTGCTGTACTATTCTATGTTCTAGGTCATAGGTGTCAAACACAAGGCCCGCGGGCCATATCCGGCCCGGCGTACAATTATATGCGGCCCGCGAGATCATTTTAGATAGATCTATTATTTTAATTATTAATGGCCCGGCGATATGAAGCCTATGATTGTAAGTTAATACCAATCATAAAAATAATGCTTGCTCAGCAGTCTTCTTCATAAGAAACGGAATTTGTGAAGTGAAACACTTTGTAGTTATAGCAGAGACTGAGACACATGAGAACAGGCTGAAAAAACGGAGGCAACGAAAGCTGCGTTCGCACGCGTCCGACTGATCCGGCCCGCATGAAGCTGCATTTTGCCCAATCCGGCCCGTGACCTAAAATGAGTTTGACACCCCTGTTCTAGCTTCTATGTCCTAGCTGACCTACCTGGCATCTCTTCATGCCCAGGTTTAACCATCAGCCAAAAAGCTGAAGCTGACACAAGAGTAAGCCCAAGCCTGCACTTCTAAACTTGGAAAAGAGGAGGCTTATAATCTCTCTGCCATAGGATGCCATACAACAGCTACCATATTCCCCAAGAGCCGGGGCCATTACAGACCATTGCACTGGCTCACAGAGAAATAACCTAACACCATAATCGTTACTGTAACATACTCATGCCACAAAGATCTCAATGACCTTACCCACACATGGCCAGTGTCAGTAAAGGTATCTCCACCAAACATTTCTCAACAAATGTATCAATCATTTAATAAGTCACAATATATCTCATAAATCTATTATCAGTCATCTCAATCAATCAGGAATTTGACACAACATTCCTTTGCCCCACACTACTCCTCACACACTGACCACTACCCCTTTTCTCAGTCCCCATTTCATAACTTGCACATTCACTCACCCAGCTACTCGTCAAAGACAGACGCGTCACTAAGACCTCCTACAATATACAATAAAGTGGCCATTGTGGCCTTCTGCTTCTGTAGCCGTTCTGTTTCATTTTTTCTGATCTATACCCAGTGGCCACTTTACCTCCCGTACCACTGAGGGGCCAGTGAGCATCTGTTCGTGGTCTTCTGCTGCTGTAACCCACTTTCTTCATGGTTCGACGTGCTGTGCATTCAGAGATGCTCTTCTGCACACCACTGTTGTAATGTATGGTTATTTCAGTTGCTGTCGCCTTCCTGTCAGCTTGAACCAGTCTGACCGTTCACCTCTGACCTCTCTCACTAACATGGCATCACTCACAGAACTGCTCTCTTCTTTTCTGTTTTTTTTTGCATCATTCTCTGTAAACTCTAGAGACTGTTGTGCATGAAAATCCCAGGAGATCAGCAGTTTCTGAGATACTCAAACCACCCCATCTGGCTCCAACAATCATTACACAATCAAAGTCACTTAGATCACATTTCTTCCCCATTCTGATGTTTGGTCTGAAATACAACTGAACCCCTTGTCTACGTCTGCATTCAAGCATTGAATTGCTGCCACTTGCCTGGCGAACTAGATGTTGGCATTAACATGCAGGGGTACAGCTGTACCCAGTGAAGTGGCTGCTGGGTGTATCTGCGGAGACGCTTGCTGAGGGAAAACGTCAACAGCAGTCAGCGGGTGTTCTCACTATGAGCTTTGCACAGATCACAGAGGACTTGCAGCATATCTGTGGGTAATCAGTTTCTTCGCATCTCACTTCTATCTCATCACACGTCCTTGACCAAGACGTACCTTTATGCTCCTTTGTTTCCGGGCGAGAGTACCTGAGGGGGTCTGCTAATCCTGTAAATAATACAGCCCTGCTAGGCTGTCTAACCTCCCTCGCACCATGAGATCAGATACTGGTCCTTTGCAGCAGTAGAGGGCGGTTTAAGTGCGGCATTGACGGAGCGTAAGAGGGCTGCAGTGAAGGTGCCTGGATGGAGGGTGCTAAGGGTATCACAGCTGACAACTCAACGCAGGACAAGACCACAGATATTCAATTCCAGGGCACTTGCATTCAAACTTTCATAGTCGGTGACAAATGTGTTTGCAATTTATTTGGTGGGATCTGGGGATCAGTAACGAGGCCATCATTTATTGTCTATCCCTTTGTCTGTGAGAGGGTGGTGATAAGCTGCTGTATCGCTGTGCTCCTGCTGGCCACGACCTTGCAAGTTTGGAGTGACCTTGTGAAGGATAGACATTTTGGTTGTAGGATGCAAGGGTGAGGAAGTGAGTGCTGAGGGCGATCGCTCGGCTGCCAATCGAGGAGGACAATTTGTCCTGGACGGTGCCGAGTTTCCTAGGAGTCATCCAGGCAAGTGGAAGGGATCCCAGCATGAGCCTTTCAGATGGCAGGAATGATGTGGGATGTCAGGAGGCGAGTCACTCACTGCATCCCCCCACCCCCGGTCTCAGGCCTGCTCCTATAGCAGCCACAGTAGTAATGTGGCTGGTCCACTTGAGTTTCCGACACTGACGACCCCAAACGATGTCGACGGTGGGGTTCAGAGTAATTCCACTGAATGCCAAAGGTCAATGGCTGAATTGGCTCCTGCTGGGTAGGGTTATTGTTGCAGCACAAACGTTACTCGACACGTACCAGCCCATGCCCCATGTCTGGCTCCAATCATCAGCAAACATGTAGTGGAAGGAAGGTCGTTGATGAAACAGCTGTAGGAGGCAGCTTCCTCTCCACGACTCCCTGGTCAGATTACCCCTCCTGTGCTAAGTGTTATGCCTGTCCCTGCACCTTCTATCTCACCACCATTCCAGCTCTCACCAGTCCTTCCCGGTGAGGTGACACTTCACACGTGCGTCTACTGGGGTCCCGGTGCTCCTGCTGCTCTGTATTGGTGAGGCGGGACGTGGAGTCAGGGAGTGTTTCATTGACCACCTTCCCTTCACCTGGCATAATAGTCAAACCCGTCCAGTGGCCAGGTATATTACCGTAACTGCACTTCCCATTTCCCGATTAACGTCTGGCCTCCTCTCTGCCAAAATGAGGCTAGACACAGGTTAGAGGAACAACTCCTCATAGTCCGCCTTGGTAGTCTCCGTCGGGGTGGCACGAACTTCCATCTCTCTAACATCCCCTCTGCTCCCCCATCTTCATTCCCTTATCCCATCAGCCCCATCAACCTTTCTCTTCCCACACCACATCCTCTCAATCTGCCCTGCACCCCCACCCTGTCCCTCACTTCATCTCCTTCCCTTTATTCTATGGTCCACTGTCCTCTTCGATCAGATTCCGTCTCCATCAGCCCTGTGTCACTTCCAAGCTCCACCTCCCATCATCTCACATCATTCCCACTCTCCCCTCACCTGGATTCCCTACTTCCTGTCAGCTCTGGCTCCCCCCCCTTCCACCACCTTCTTAAAACTCCCCTCATTCTTCCCAGTCCTGATTAAGGGTCTCGGCCCAAAGCATGACTGTCAAATCATGCCTACAGCCTGCACGGAGCATAGTTCTAATCCCTCGCTGCCTGACCGGCTGAGTTCCTTTTGTCCGTAGCTGCGTCTACAGCACTGCTCTGGAGAACTCCTGCAGTGAGGCTCTGAAACTGGGATAATTCGCCTCCACGCCAAGAGCAGTCACTCCCATCTCACCCCTGTGTGAACAGGAGGCAGGTGAGTCAGCCCGCCCGGAGTTCAGGGTCCGGGGCTGGGGGGAGGGGGTCAATACCAAAGGCTGCAGCCCGAAGGCCGATGGGAGTCAGGTGGTGAAGGTCTGGAGACCGGAGTTAGAGGGCTGTCTGTGTGTGTGGATGGGTGGAGAGAGGGGAAAAGGGCTTGTTTTGCTGTCATTGTTTTGTTGCTTCTTGTGTTCTGTGTTGTTCTGCCGAGCACTGTGGCATGGTATGTTGGCATCGGAATGTATGGTGACAGTTGCAGGCAGCAACCCCCCCCCCCCCCACGTGCATGCGTACACGTACGTTCTCTCTCTCTCTCTCTCTCTCTCTCTCTCTCTCTCTCTCTCTCTCTCTCTCTCTCTCTCTCTCTCTCTCTCTCTCTCTCTCTCTCTCTCTCTCTCTCTCTCTCCTTCTCCCTCTCTCTCCCTCTCTCTCTCTCCCTCTCTCTCTCTCCCTCTCTCTCTCCCTCTCCCCCTCGCTCTCTCCCTCTCTCTCCCCTCTCTCTCCCTCTCTCTCTCCCTCTCTCTCTCTCTCTCCCTCCCTCTCTCTCTCTCTCTCCCTCTCTCTGTCTCCCTCCCTCCCTCTCTCTCCCTCTCTCTCTCTCTCTCCCTCCCTCCCTCTCTCTCTCTCTCCCTCCCTCTCTCTCTCTCCCTCCCTCCCTCTCTCTCCCTCTCTCTCCCTCTCTCTCTCCCTCTCTCTCTCCCTCTCTCTCTCTCTCCCTCCCTCCCTCTCTCTCTCTCTCTCTCACTCTCTCTCTCCCTCTCTCTCCCTCTCTCTCTCCCTCTCTCTCCCTCTCCCCTCTCTCTCCCTCTCTTTCTCTCTCTCTCTCTCTCTCTCTCTCTCTCTCCTCCTCTCTCTCTCCCCCCCCCCCCCCTCTCTCTCTCTCTCTCTCTCTCTCTCTCTCTCTCTCTCTCTCTCTCGTTGGTTGTTAATACTGGAACTCAGCTCTTCGGTCAGCAATTATCCAGACTAGATTTGTCATACTTTTTGTAACCTCTGGGCAATTTTCCATCTTGTTCAAATTATGTCCTTGCTCGACTCGGCTTAGAGGCATAACCAGTTCTGGAGCACAGCTGGCATATTATCTCGTCCTGTAGCTGTGACGAGAGACCTAGATGAGGACGGTTCGAACCCAAGTGCTGGAGTACCCCGGACTAGAATCGAGGCGCCATACAAGACTGAAGCAACGACAGGGTTCTAAACTAGACACTGGACGAGAACCCAAATCTGAGCCGATGACTGGGCACTGAAACTCAGTTCAGGAGCTCTTAAAATATTAAAACCCTGGCGCCGAAACATGGCCTCCAATTAGCAGGGCAGGCCTGAATCTTTAAAGGGGCTGTGTCAGCGCTTATAGATAGCGGGGTCAAGGGATATGGGGACAGGGCAGGAACGGGGTACTGATTGTGTATGATCAGCCATGATCACAGTGAATGGCGGTGCTGGCTAGAAGGGCCGAATGGCCCACTCCTGCACCTACTGTCTATTGTCTATTGTCAAAAGAACATTTCCCTTACATGTTTTGGGGCTGAACGCTAGTCATAAACCAAATGGTGGATTCCATGCTGTGGTATTGATTAGCAACCTGGACCCACCTCATGCCATTGCCACCAAGAACCAGAAGAAAGTGATGGATTTCTTCCAGGACGCGAGGAAGCACTCAGTCTCTGCTGTGGTTCTGAGTCTCCTGAGTGAGGAGAGCAGTCAGTCTTTAGGGTGCACTGGAGCATAGGCAGTAACTTTCCTCCTTTGGACCCTACAGGGAATCCCCTCCACTGCTCTTCAGCATTTCCCTGTCTTTTACCAAAACCTTTTCAGTAACGTTGCCCCTACTTTCTTCGAAGTTTGCATAGATTTGTCATGACATCTACAGCTTTGTCAGACTTCTATCGATGACCAGTGGAGCGTATGCTGTCTGGATGCATCGGAGGCTGGTATGGAAACACCAACGCCCTGGAACTGAAAAGCCTACAATAAGTGGTTGATATAGCTTAGTCCATCACAGGGAAAGCCCTCTTCACCACTGAGTGCATTTACAAGGAGCGCTGCCACAAGAAAGCAGTATCCATCATCAAGGACCCCCACTATCCAGGCCATGTTCTGTCCTCGCTAGTACCATTGGGTGGGAGACATAAGACCATAAGGAATAGGAGAAGAATTAGGCCATTTAGACTATTGAGTCTGCTCCGCCATTTCATCATGGCTGATCTATTCTCCCTCTCATCCCCAATCTCCTGCCTCCTCTCCATATCCCTTCCTGCCCTGACCAATCAAGAATCTAGCAACCTCTGCCTTAAATATACCCAATGACTAGGCCTGCACAGCCGCCTGTGGCTAAAGGAATTCCTCCTCAGTTCCGTTGTAAAAGGATGCCCCTCTATTGCGAGACTGTTCCCGCCCCGCTGGTTTTACAATACTACATCATACGAAGCATCATCTCCTCATCCACTCTACAGAGGCCTTTCAACATTCGATAGGTTTCAATGAGATCACCCCTCATTCGCCTGAATTCCATTGAGTGCAGGCCCAGAGCCATCAAAGGCTCTTCATGTGACAAGTCTTTAAATCCTGGATTCATTTTCCTGAATCTGCTTTGAACCCTCTCCCATGTCAGCACAAGCTTTCTCCAAAAAGTGGCCCAAAACTGCTCCTAATACTCCAAGTGAGGCCTCTCCAGTGATTTATAAAACCTCAGCATTACATCCTTGCTCTTTTATTCTAGTCCTCTTCAAATGAATGTTAACATTGCATTTGCCTCCCTTACCACGGGATCAAACTGCAAGTTAACCTTTAGGGAACCCTGCATGAGGATCCCAAGTCCTTTTGCATCACGGTTTTTTAAATCTTCTCTCCATTTAGAAAATAGTTAACCTTTTCATTTCTTCTACCAAAGTGCATGACCGTACACTTTCCAATGCTGTATTCCATCTGCCATTTCTTTACTCATTCTCCTAACCTGTCTAAATCCTTCTGCAGCCTCTCTACTTCCTCAAAACTACCTACCCCTTCATCTATCTTCAGATCACCTGCAATCTTTGCCACAAACCATGAATTCCAACATCTAAGTCATTGACACATAATTAAAAAGAAGTGCTCCAAACACAAACCCCGGTGGAACACCACTAATCACTGGCAGCCAACCAAAAAAGGCTCCTTTTATTCCCAAACTTTGCCTCCTGCCAATCAATCCCTGCTCTAGCCATGCGAGAATCTTTCCTATAATACCATGGACTTTCAGGTTGTTAAGCAGTCTTATGTGCAGCAGCTTGTCAAAGGCCTTCAGAAATTCCAAGAACACAACATCAATCAATTCAAAGAATTCCAACAGGTTTGTCAGGCAAGATTTTTCCGAGTAGAAACCATGCCGACTGCGGCCTATTTTATCATGTGCCTCCAAGTACCCCGGGGCCTCATCCTTAACAATCAACTGCAACATCTTCCCAGTCACTCAGGTCAGACTAACCGGTCTAGAGTTGCCGTTCTTCTTCTGCCTCCCTCCCTCTTTGAAGAGTGGAGTGACATTTGCAATGTCCCAGTCTTCCGGAACCATTCCAGAATCTAGTGATCCTTGAAAGATCATTACTAATCCCTCCACAATATCTTCAGACATCTGAATCTTCAGTCAAAGTGTTGACTCACAGGTCCAAGCAGAGGGACACTGGGGTTCTGTCCTGGGTCTGGTCAAAGTGTTCATTCACAGGTCCAAGCAGAGGGACACTGGGGTTTCTGTCCTGGGTCTGGTCATAGTGTTCACTCACAGGTCCAAGCAGAGGGACACTGGGGTTCTGTCCTGGGTCTGGTCATAGTGTTCACTCACAGGTCCAAGCAGAGGGACACTGGGGTTCTGTCCTGGGTCTGGTCAAAGTGTTGACTCACAGGTCCAAGCAGAGGGACACTGGGGTTCTGTCCTGGGTCTGGTCATAGTGTTCACTCACAGGTCCAAGCAGACGGACACTGGGGTTCTGTCCTGGGTCTGGTCAAAGTGTTGACTCACAGGTCCAAGCAGAGGGACACTGGGGTTCTGTCCTGGGTCTGGTCAAAGTGTTCACTCACAGGTCCAAGCAGAGGGACACTGGGGTTCTGTCCTGGGTCTGGTCATAGTGTTCACTCACAGGTCCAAGCAGACGGACACTGGGGTTCTGTCCTGGGTCTGGTCAAAGTGTTCACTCACAGGTCCAAGCAGACGGACACTGGGGTTCTGTCCTGGGTCTGGTCAAAGTGTTCACTCACAGGTCCAAGCAGAGGGACTCTGGGGTTCTGTCCTGGGTCTGGTCAAAGTGTTCACTCACAGGTCCACGCAGAGGGACACTGGGGTTCTGCATGAACTGACTGACTGCCCTTTGTGAAGGCTAAATCTGTGCCAGGCAGGAGTACGTGGTGCCCATGAGCGATCTGGAGGTCTTGCTGGACCACCTCTCACCACAGGGGATGGAATGTATCCCAGACAAAGATGGTCAAAGATTTTATTTGAATTTTATACTCTCTCTGATGGAAATATGCCCAGTATGGAGGACTCTTTCAAAAGGAACCCCACCATTCAGAATCCGCACTCTTCCCAGTGCTACAGTCGGGGAGGGGCTACAGGAACCTGACGACCCACACTCATCGTTTTAGGAACAGCCCCTTCCCATTTGTCACCAGACACACATGAACACTACCTCACTATTTTTACTCTCTTTTTGCCCTAATACATATTATATATTATAACATATTTCTTATTTGGATGGGCGGGTGGAGATACGTCTCTGCCAAGGGGGGTGTGAGGTGCTCCTACCCTCTGCCAGGCTGCAGATCACCCTTGGGCAACGGGTGCGCCTGCTTAATGCTCCCCCCGCCGATCAAGGTCACATGAAGTCGTGGGAGCAGGCGGTGGATAGTCGTATAGGCGACCACTGACACCAAGCAGACGGTCTCTGAGAAGTATTGATAATGGTCACCCGGCTTGCAAAGAAGGGAGAAAAATTTGCAAAGAACAATCATGGTCAAGACTATAATCACCTACCTCATACAACAGGGCACATAATGAAGGAATGAATATTTCTTATTAGAAATGATAGTATATTCTATGTATTGCCCTGTACTGCCGCTACAAAACAGCGTATTTCATGACGTTTGGCAGTGATAGTAAACCTCATTCTGATTCATTGTAAATACATAAATAAACCTTTGTCACAAAAGAACTTTCAACCCATTGTCTGTTGACACCAAGAAGAACATCTCACACATTCTTGCTTTTCTATTAATATGAGTATGACTGAAGCAAAATATTCTGAAACAACAGAACAGGTCAGGCAGGATCTTTGGAGAAAGAACCAGTTAACATTTCAGCTTTGGGACTCATCAGAACTACAAACAAAAGAGGAACAAGGGTTGGGGCCGGTCTGGAATCACTCGGACAGCGGGAGGGGAGTATCTCTGACAGGGTGAGACTGGATTACCAGATGTGGCTGTTCGCTCCTTTGTGCTATGTGTTGCTGATGCGGTAGAGTTTGCTTAATGCAGCAGGCAAAACAGAAAGGGGAAAATAGATGGCGGGGAAATGGTGGACCCTGGTACAACAGGTAGAGAGAGGTGTTATCTAACGTTGGAGAATTCCATGTTGAGTCCTGCAGGCTGCAGCACGCCCAGGTGGAAGGTGAGGTGTTGTTCCTCAAAGCTTATATTGAATCTTGTCATAACAGTGCTAGAAACAAAGTTTCCTTTCCTGAAAGCAAGTCAGGATATTTAAGAAATTAGCTGACGGACTTTTGAGGTCGATGGACAGGGAATTCCGCAGCCCCCTGAAGGGGCTGTTAGATGGGTGTCCAGCACACCGGGGGCACTGGGCCTGGCCACAGGGCTGCCCCAAAACCTTCCAGCTGCTTGTGTCCCCTCACAGCTGTTTAACTCTAAACTGAAGAGAGGAGAGAAGGTCAGACGAGAAAGGTTGATTTCACCTCGTTGATATCACACTTTAAAGCATCTGGATCGGGCAAAGCCCCAAGTCAACACCGCCTAATAATATTTAGAAATTACCTCACACACTCCAGGAAAGCTATGCAGACAATTAAACATTAACCAAAACTGTAAGCAAAGAGAACAATTGAGCAGAGATCATTACACCATTCACACACATTCCAACAACCTTAAATCTTCAGTGACAGTGATCCTGTCCTGAGCACTTTTCCTGTAAGGAGTGTCAACCCAACCAGTGTCACAAACCCAAAAAGAAGCGTCCAGCAACAGGGGAGGGGGTGGGGGTAATTGAAGGAAACAAATGAGAGAGTAAATGTATGTTAACAGTGTAAATGAAGACATATTCAATTAGAGGATAAAGACGGTGCATTCTCACAATCCTCAGGGTGAAGTCATTCTGCTAGGGCAAGCATGGAGCTGCAGAAAGGGAAGGGATTATCCAGGAATACTACACACAGAAACAAGCAAGCCTACAACCCAGCTGAGGATATTTACTCCCTGTAAGCTCACTTAGATCACAGCGCCAGGCAGTATTTCAATTTGCAACATCATCACAGCTCTCCAGCATTAGATTCAGGTGGTCAGCTTAAAATTTGCAAATGACACAAAGCTCGGTAGCAGTGTGAAATATGAGGAGAATGTTAGGAGAATGCAGGGTGACTTGGACAGGTTGGGTGAGTGGGCAAATGTATGGCAGATGCAGTTTAATGTGGATAAATGTGAGGTTATCCACTTTGGTGGCAATAACAGGAAGGCAGATTACTATCTGAATGGTGTCAAGTTAGGAAAAGGGGAAGTACAATGAGATCTAGGTGTTCTTGTACATCAGTCAATGAAAGCAAGCATGCAGGTACAGCAGGCAGTGAAGAAAGCTAATGGCATGCTGGCCTTTATAACAAGAGGAATTGAGTATAGGAGTAAAGAGGTCCTTCTGCAGCTGTACAGGGCCTTGGTGAGACCCCACCTGGAGTATTGTGTGCAGTTTTGGTCTCCAAATTTGAGGAAGGACATTCTTGCTATTGAGGGAGTGCAGCGTAGGTTTACAAGGTTAATTCCCGGAATGGCGGGACTGTCATATGTTGAAAGATTGGAGCGACTGGACTTGTATACACTGGAATTTAGAAGGATGAGAGGGGATCTGATTGAAACATATAAGATTACTAAGGGATTGGACACACTGGAGACAGGAAGCATGTTCCCGCTGATGGGTGAGTCCAGAACTAGAGGCCACAGTTTAAGAATAAGGGGTAGGCCATTTAGAACAGAGATGCGGTAAAACTTTTTCACCCAGAGAGTGGTGGATATGTGGAATGCTCTGCCCCAGAAGGCAGTGGAGGCCAAGTCTCTGGATGCTTTCAAGAGAGAGTTAGATAGAGCTCTTATAGATAGCGGGGTCAAGGGATATAGGGAGAGGGCAGGAACAGGGTACTGATTGTGTATGATCAGCCATGATCACAGTGAATGGCGGTGCTGGCTAGAAGGGCCGAATGGCCTACTCCTGCACCTACTGTCTATTGTCAGTTAACCATACTCTGGTGAGTTAGAGCGTCTAAACCCCAGAAGATGGCACGGTTGGGTGTGTGTTGTGACAGTAGCCTCTGCTCTAGGCAACTCCTTGATAACATGTAGAGTGAATTCAATTAGCTGAAGACTGATTTCTGCTCTGGCGGGGTCCTCAGGAGGGAGCTGGGATGGAGCATCCACTCAGTACCGCAGTCTTGTCTCTCCCGCGCACCTACACTAGGCCCTGCCATCACTGAGGAAGAGGACGTTCTCAAAGTCTCCTCATCCCATTAGCTGTTTAAACTGTCCCACTATCATTCACACTGACAGGACAGCAAAGCTTCGGTTTGTTCCATTGTAACACACACAGAATGCTGGAAAAACTCAGGAAGCATCTATGGAGAGGAATAAACAGTCGACATTTCGGGCTAAGACCCTTCATCGGGACCTGATCGCCAGGGTCTGGAAGAAGGGTCTCGGCCTAAAACGTCAACTGTTTGTTCATTTTCATAGATGCTGCCTGGCCCCTCTGAGCTCCTCCAGCATTTTGTGTGTGTGTTGCTCTGGATTTCCAGCATCTGCAGAATCTCCTGTGCTTCTGATTTGATCTATTGTGTGTGAAGTTGCTTTGCTCCATCTATTCTGTGTTGAGCATTGCATTTAATCCTCTGTCGCAGCTTCTCAGGGAGAGTACCATATCTACCTGGTCTTGCTCCTAACTTGCGCTCCTCATTGCCAATGATCGATCTCCTCCCTAGAAAGTTCAAAAACACTACAGGTGCTAGAACGCTGAAATAAAAACAGAAAACGCTGATGTCTGACTCAGCATGTCAGTCAGCATCTGTGGAGAGAGATTTAGAATGAACTTTTCATGTCTGGGGCCCTTTGTCAGAACCGGCTAAAAGAGAGAGAACAGTGGAGAGCTGGGAGAAGGATGGGTAAATCACAGGGAATATCTTTGATAGGGTGAGGCCAAGTTAAATCCTCCCAAAGTTTCCCCCAGACCACTCTGACAATTTTGCATTGCACTGAGGTGTATTAATGCCACCCTTGGATCCTGATGTCTCGGGTGGGGTGGGGTGGTTATATACCCTTGAGTGGTGTTTTCCTCTTTATTTGAATACCAAATGCATGATTTACTCACAAGAATTGGCTGACCTCTTTCCCCTGCTCAGAAATGAATGCATACAAATACCGTGAGGCTACGTTTCAAACGGAGAGGGGTAAGGAGTCAAACACGTTGGACTAATAATATCAGTGACAACTTAAATCAGTAAAATTCACTCTTTTGATTTTGCAAAAATCTTTTGGTGGGATATAGTTCAATGGCCAAACCAGACAATATACTGCATCGTTCAAACATGTGTCCCGAATTACTATCTGTGGTTTAAAACCCTGGGCAGTGCTGAATTTTATCAGTGCAGTGTGCAATATAGGAAACAGAACAGAGAGTGGGGTGCGTGTCAAATAACTTACTAATGAGCTTATAAACCAAGTTGTATCACAATGCTCTAATTATAAATGTATTTTCTGTGGTCCTCTGCTCCTCAAATACAACAGCCATGTGGAATGTTGTAAAATGTCCCCAACACTGTCAAAGGGAGTTTGCCATTGTGGGAAAGAAGGAAGGAAGAAGGCACCTCCCACACCTCAGCTGGAGGAGATCATGGGGAGTGCACAGCTCCTGCCGAAACCCTCCTGTAGTTAGAAACACAGAAACATAGAAAACCTACAGCACAATACAGGCCGCTCGGCCCACAAAGCTGTGTTGAATGTATCATTACCTCAGAACTACCTAGGCTTACCCATAGCCCTCTATTTTTCTAAGCTCCATGTAGCCATCCAGGAGTCTCCTAAAAGACCCTATTGTTTCCGCCTCCACCACCGCCAGCAGCCCATTCCACACACTCACCACTCTCTGCGTAAAATACTTACCCCTGACATCTCCTCTGTACCTACTTCCAAGCACCTTAAAACTATGCCCTTTCGTGCTAGCCAATTCAGCCCTGGGGAAAAGCCTCTGACTATCCACACAGTCAATGCCTCTCATCATCTTATACACCTCTATCAGGTCACCTCTCATCCTCCATCCCTCCAAGGAGAAAAGGCCAAGTTCACTCAACCAATTCTCATAAGGCATGCTCCCTAATCCAGGCAACATCCTTGTAAATCTCCTCTGCACCCTTTCTATGGTCTCCACATCCTTCCTGTAGTGAGGCGACCAGAACTGAGCACAGTACTCTGAGTGGGGTCTGACCAGGGTCCTGTATAGCTGCAACATTGCCTCTCGGTTCCTAAACTCAATCCCATGATTGATGAAGGCCAATACACCATACACCTTCTTAACCAAACGCATTTACAAACACCATATCTTCAACACTTTCTGATATCAGTCTCCATCTGCAACCTAGAATCACGAATCAAGAATCAACCATATACGAGTGGTGATTGATAAGTTCATGGCCTAAGGTAGAAGGAGATGAGTTATTAACTTCAAACTTTCTGCATAATCAATCAATAGAGTTGAACTGCATGTGCACGTAAAGAGAGCTGTATAACTCATCTCCTTCTAACTCAGGCCATGAACTTGTCAATCACCTCTTGTACATTTACTGCACATGTATTAGGAACTTGCTGTGGTGTGTTGGTACAATATGCAACAAAAGTGACAATTCAACAACCATACAGAATAAAGAATTATATAAAATAAAGTTAGAAGTACAAATATGGAATCAAATTTGCATAAATACATAAATGCCAGCATGTATTTACAATGTAAACAACATTCTAAAAAGTCGTTTATACTGTTTACAGTAAGGAGGCACTGACAGAGCTAATAAATCAGGAAGGGTGGGTTCACTCAACTAAAATGAGTGATCAGGTTAACTGCCTGGGGAAGAGACTTTTAAAATAGTGTGAAGTTTTTGTTTTAAAAGTCCATAAGCATTTTCTAGAAGGGAGCTTTAGGAAAAGGCAGTTTGCAGGGTTGTTGGTGTCCGCAGTGATTATTTCCTGCCCACTTCTTTGTCCTGGACACATACGAGTCCTGCAGCACTGGCAGGCTGCAGCCGATGAGCTTCTCTGCTGGGCTGACTGTTCGCTGCAGCTTTCGTACATTGTGAGAGGACATTGCACCGAAACAGACCGTAATAACAAAGGTCCCTGTCATTCAGTGCTCGTGAGAAGACTCGTGTGCGCCCTGACCTCTCTGCTCTGCCTTAGATCCAACACTCACGGCACAGACGCACTCAGGGAGCAGGACACTCCCGACCGATGCACCACCCTCTCTCAGCCGGGAGGAGCTGGCTAGCTAGTAGATCACCTCTTTCAGAGCCTTAGTGACCAACATTCAGTCCTGACCTCGGCTGCTGTCTGCGTGGAGTTTGTATGTTCACACTGTGACCACGTGGCTCCCCTGGGTGCTCTGGTGTGTACATATGACAAATAAAGCTAGCCTTTGTCTATCAATCTTTACAACTTGAAACTATAAGTAGTATGCATTCTGAAATAATACAATACTGAATTCCTTTGACACTATAATCACTAAAGAGTCCAGCTTTGGGAAAGGAAAAAATACATTTGCAGCAGAGCCCAGGCCAGAAACCCGAGGGATTCGTATCAACAGGGAGAGACGTGCACAGACACAAGCCCAGCCTGTCCATCCTTCCCTTATGAACCAAAGTGCCCATTGCAGGTATCAGTCCAGTGATCATGTCTGCCACCACTTTATACACATGTAACTGGGTAGGGCAGGGAAGAAATCTAAACTTCAAAACTTGTTGTGGGATCTCCTGCCTCTTCACATGCATGGATGGTTGGGGCCTTTGTTAACTCAGTGTCAGAGGGACATCATGGAACAACCATCTGGATAAAGAGCTCAAGAATCTGCGGCAGCCAACACTAAGAACCCTCATCGCTCCAGACACGCCCTCTTCTCAGTGCTATCATCAAGGATGAGGTTCAGGAACCTGAAGACACACATTCAATGATTCAGAAACTCTCATGGTAAAAGATGCAAAGCCACTGTGGCGCTCACTCTCTTTGTGTGGGAGTGCAGGACAGAAGAACGTAAGCTGTTATACTAGGGATCTCTTCTGAGATCTATACAAAAAGGACATGTTACACCTGAACTTGAGGTGGACCAATATCCTTCTCATTTTTTTTCTCCGGTCCTGATGAAGGTCTCGCCTTCTTATAGAATTTTTTGAAGATGTAACTAGTAGAGTGGATAGGGGAGAGCCAGTGGATGTGGTATATTTAGATTTTCAAAAGGCTTTTGACAAGGCCCCACACAGGAGATTAGTGTGCAAACTTAAGGCACACGGTATTGGGGGTATGGTATTGATGTGGATAGAGAATTGGTTGGCAGACAGGAAGCAAAGAGTGGGAGTAAACGGGACCTTTTCAGAATGGCAGGCAGTGACTAGTGGGGTACCGCAAGGCTCAGTGCTGGGACCCCAGTTGTTTACAATATATATTAATGATTTAGACGTGGGAATTAAATGCAGCATCTCCAAGTTTGCGGGTGACACGAAGCTGGGCAGCGATGTTAGCTGTGAGGAGGATGCTAAGAGGATGCAGGGTGACTTGGATAGGTTAGGTGAGTGGGCAAATACATGGCAGATGCAATTTAATGTGGATAAATGTGAGGTTATCCACTTTGTTTGCAAGAACAGGAAAACAGATTATTATCTGAACGGTGGCCGATTAGGAAAAGGGGAGATGCGACGAGACCTGGGTGTCATTGTACACCAGTCATTGAAGGTGGGCATGCAGGTACAGCAGGCGGTGAAAAAGGCAAATGGTATGTCGGCATTCATAGCAAAAGGATTTGAGCACAGGAGCAGGGAGGTTCTACTGCAGTTGTACAAGGCCTTAGTGAGACCGCACCTAGAATATTGTGTGCAGTTTTGGTCCCCTAATCTGAGGAAAGACATTCTTGCCATAGAGGGAGTACAGAGAAGGTTCACCAAATTGATTCCTGGGATGGCAGAACTTTCATATGAAGAAAGACTGGATCGACTAGGCTTATACTCACTGGAATTTAGAAGATTGAGGGGGGAGCTTATTGAAACATATAAAATTCTAAAGGGATTGGACAGGCTCGATGCAGGAAGGTTGTTTCCGATGTTGGGGAAGTCCAGAACGAGGGGTCACAGTTTAAGGATAAAGGGGAAGTCTTTTAGGACCGAGATGAGGAAAAACTTCTTCACACAGAGAGTGGTGAATCTGTGGAATTCTCTGCCACAGGAAACAGTTGAGGTCGGTTCATTGGCTATATTTAAGAGGAAGTTAGATATGGCCCTTGTGGCTAAAGGGATCGGGGGTATGGAGAGAAAGCAGGTACAGGGTTCTGAGTTGGATGATCAGCCATGATCTCAGAATGGCGGTGCAGGCTCGAAGGGCCGAATGGCCTAGTCCTGCACCTATTTTCTATGTTTCTATGTTTTACCATCAGATGTCTGAAGGGACAAAGGACACTTCCTCAATATTTTCCCTCTCTTTTTGCACCGCTTATCTAATTTTACATACTTTTTGTAACTTATAGTTTTTATTACTATGTATTGCAATTTACTGCTGTGGCAAAGCAACAGATTTCACACCAAATGCCCATGATATCACTTCTGATTCTGACTCTGATTCTGCTATGTAGATTTTAGTTAGGTATTGGGTAAGGTTCCTCATAGCAGAGGCTCATTTGGAAAGTCCAGAGGCACGAGACCCAGGGAAACTTGGCTCTGTGGATTGAGGAATGGCTTGCCCGTTGAAGGCCGGGAGTAGTTGTAGGTTGACATTATTCTACCTGGAGGTCAGTGACCAGTGGTGTCCCTTGTGCTTTTTGTGATTTTTATAAATGACTTGGAGAAGGAAATGAGAGTGGGTTAGTAAGTTTGCAGATGACACGGAG
The DNA here is from genome assembly GCF_048418815.1 of Hemitrygon akajei. Taxonomy (NCBI): domain Eukaryota; kingdom Metazoa; phylum Chordata; class Chondrichthyes; order Myliobatiformes; family Dasyatidae; genus Hemitrygon; species Hemitrygon akajei. The sequence goes on along the minus strand of NC_133130.1, from coordinate 113,023,038 downwards.
GTTGGTGGAGTTCTGGACAGTGTGGAGGGTTGTAGGTTGCAGTGGGACATTGGAAGGATGAAGAACTGGGCCGAGAAGTGGCAGATGCTGTTCAACCCAGAGAAGTGTAGGTGATTTAATTTAGAAGTTCAAGTTTGAAGGCAGAATATGGGTTAATGCATGATTTTTAACTGTGTGGAGGAATGGGGGAATTTTGGGGTTCACATCTATAGATTCCTCAAAGTCACGGCACAAGTTGATAGGGTTTTTAAGAAGATGTATGGTGTGCTGGCTTTCATTAGATGAAGGATTGAGTTCAAGAGCACTGAGGTAATGTTACAGCTCTCCAAAACCCTGATTGGATCACACTGGAATATTGTGGCCAGTTCTGGTTGCCTCATTATAGGAAGAATGTGGAGGCTTTAGAGAGGGTGCAGAGGAGATTTACCAGGATGCTGCCTGCACTACAGAACATATCTAATGATGATAGGTTGACTAAGCTAGGGCTTTTCTTGTTGAAGTGAAGGAGGACGAGAAATGACTTGATTGATGTGTGCAAGTTGATAAGAGTCATAGATGGAGTAGGTAGCTGGAGAGTTGGACAATAAACTGGACTGGTCAAAGAACACTGAGGCTGTCTACAAGAAGGGTCAGAGCCGTCTCTATTTCCTGAGGAGACTGCGGTCCTTTAACATCTGCCGCACGATGCTGAGGATGTTCTACGAGGCTGTGGTGGCCAGTGCTATCATGTTTGCTGTTGTGTGCTGGGGCAGCAGGCTGAGGGTAGCAGACACCAACAGAATCAACAAACTCATTCGTAAGGCCAGTGATGTTGTTGGGGTGGAACTGGACTCTCTGACAGTGGTGTCTGAAAATAGGATGCTGTCCAAGTTGCATGCCATCTTGGACAATGTCTCCCATCCACTCCATAATGTACTGGTTAGGCACAGGAGTACATTCAGCCAGAGACTCATTCCACCGAGATGTAACACTGAGTGTCATAGGAAGTCATTCCTGCCTGTGGCCATCAAACTTTACAACTCCTCTCTCGGAATGTCAGACACCCTGAGCCAATAGGCTGGTCCTGGACTTATTTCCACTGGGCATGATTAACTTATTATTATTTAATTATTTATAGTTTTACATTGCTGTATTTCTTCACTATTCTTGGTTGGTGCGGCTGTAATGAAACCCAGTTTCCCTCGGGATCAATAAAGTATGTCTGTCTGTCTGCTTTTCCTTCGGTGGAAATGTCTAGTACCAGGGGGTGTAATTTTAAGGTCATTGGAGGAAAGCAGAGATAATATGTCAAAGGTAGGTTTTTTTACACAGAGAGCGGTGAGTGTGGGGAACATGCTACCAGGGATGGTGCTAGAAGCAGATACATTAGCGATATTTAAGGAAATCTTAGATAGGCTCATGCATGATAGGAAAATGGAGGTCTGTGTAGACAGGGGAGGTTAGATTGACCTTAGAGTAGGTTAAAAGGTTGGAGCAACATTGTGGGCCGAAAGGCCTGTGCTGTGCTGTAATGTTCTTTGTTCTATACACGCCTTCAGAGAAAAGCAGGTAATCTCTTCAGATTTCACTGTGGGTGAGAGTTGGCCCAACTTTGGTTGATGTGCTCATCTGTTTGTACAAGCTATGTTTATGACAACGTATCCAGCTTCATGACTCCACCGACTCATCCCATTCTGGAACTGCATTCCGAGCCAGTGACGCCAACTCTGCAATGTTGGCACTTCATCAACTGTGCACAGCTAGTGCCCAGCTCCAACCTGTTTGTGGACATTGGCAAACTACAGCAGGTGGGATTTAATCTGCCCGCTTCTGGTGTCACTCTCTGCGCTCTGAAATGCCACACCCAGGCTTACATTTGGAGAGCTTTAAAATGCTTGTTTACATTGTAAATACATGCTCCTGTTCATCTACATATGCACATTTTATTCCATATCTGTCCTGAAACTGCCAACTTTGTTTTTTATACAATTCTTTATAACTGTTGACTGTTGATTTTTGTTGAATGTCAAGCCCTGACCAGCACACCTCAGCAAATTTCTAAAACGTGTAAATGTTTAAGGTGATTAAAGTTGATTGTTGGCCCTTGCTCCTTAACAAGCGATGTTGCGCTGTCAAAAATCGAGATAGCTCAGAGATGAATGATTTTGTGCACAGTTCTGAATGTCGTAGCACCTACTGAGACTGCCAGTCTGCACTGAAGTTTTCAACCTGACAGGGTTTGCTCAGGTTCAGCACAGCCGAGCTTTCACTAATATTACCGCTCCTGAGGGTTTGCTGTTTTTAGGGCCAAAACTGCTTCTTTGTCAGAATCAGAATCAGGTTTATGTCATGAAACTTGCTGCTTTGTGGCAGCGGTACGTTGCAATGCATAATAACAAAACACACTTTATATTACAATAAGAACTGTGTTTTCAAAATTAAATGAAATAAGTAGTGCAGAAAGAGAACAAAGAAAATTGAAGTAGTGTCCAGGGTTCATTGCCCATTCAGAGATCAGATGGTGGAGGGGAAGAAGCTGTTCCTGAATGAGTGTGTGTATTCTGTATCTCCTTCCTTGACAGTAGCAATGGGAAGAGGGCATCTCCTGGGCGATGGGGGTCCTTAATGATGGATGCTGCCTTTCTGAGACATCACCTTTTGAAGATGTTCTCAATACTGGGGAGGCTAGTGGCCAAGATGCAACTTTCTTCAGCTTTTTCCAGTCCTCTGCATTTGCCCCCTCCCTACCAGACGGTGATGTGACCGGTTCGAATTCTCTGCTCAGTACATCTGTAGAAATTTGCCAGAGTCTTTGTTGTCTCCTTGAACTCCTGATAACATATAGCCGCTCTTGTGCCTTCTTTGTAATTGTATCAACGTGTCGGGCTTCAGAAATGTTGACACCCCAGGAACTTGAAACTGCCCTCCCTTTCCCCTGCCGACCCCCTGATGAGGACTGGTACGTGTTCCCTCGACTTCCCCTTCCTGAAGCTCTCAATCAGTTCCTTGGTCTTACTGATGTTGAGTTCAACACCACTCAACCAGCTGATCTATCTCAATCCTGTATTCACTCCTGTACCCAGTCCTCACTGAGATCTGTGATAACACCTATGTAATCCCCTACCAACACAATTTACGTGGACTGGGTGGCTGTGGTCTCTGGAGATCCTTGCCTCGGGATCATACTAGACTCCTGCACACATCTCACAGTTTGGTGCTCAAGGTTGTATTGGAGAGGGTCACACGAACTCTGTCCTTATAGAGAGAAGGTCGAGTACTTTCCATCTGCCCTTGTGAAAAAGCATTCATTATCCATGTTCATAGACTGTTCTGCAGGTTTTCCCAAAGCCCAGACATTCATTGAGTGTACTCGTCTTACAGAGCCTTTCCTGACAACCTCTCACCAGGATTTCCTGACTGTAACCCTCGTAAGTCTCCCTGGTTCCAGTGCACAGAGAAGATTCCTCATGCAGGCCATACTCCTCTCAGAATTCCTCCCACTCTCCACACACCCAGTGCCTTTCGCTCCCTTCATAGTGCCATACGTGCATTTGGCATCAGCTGTCCCAGGTAGCTGGGCGATCACTGCTTGCACAGGCTGACCCTGCTTTACAAAAGAGCCATTTTGCTACAAAACTGTCCATGCTGCCATTCTTTGCAATGTGAACCCTCTTTTTCCAATAAATCTCAAGTTATCCAATCCTGCAGGATGTTTTTCTCTCGCGTTAATTCAGATTCAGGTTCGTATATTTATCATCGGTACTGCACATTGAAACATTCAGTCAACTGCGCCGTTTGCGTAAGCAATCAACACAATCCAAGGTTATGCTGGGGGCAGCCCGAGAATGGTGCTACACATTCTGGCACCAACATCGCATGGCCACAATGTTCAGCAATCAACAGAGAACACAACTAAATAGAACATACCAAGTGACAAAGCAACAACAGCAACCCTTTCCTTCCATCCATCCATGCACGTACACTATTCTAACTCCTTCAGCCTCCAGCCTCCAGCACACTGGTAGCTTGGTCCTTTGCCTTCTCCAGTAGAGTCACAGAGATTTGAAGACTCATCATGCAGTTTCATTGGCTCTTCTCTCAGCCCTGGAGCATCTGGGCCGTGAAGATTCTCAGGATCATCAAGATGCTCTTCAATGACTACAGCTCGGTGTTCAATATTATCATCACCTCAAGTCTAATCAATATGCTTCAAGATCTGGGCTTTGATAGCTCCCTGTGCAATTGGATCCTCGATTTCCTCACTTGCAGAACCCAGACTGTATGGGATGGCAACAACATCTTCACTGTCGCCATCAGCACAGGTGCACCAAAAGGTCGCGTGCTCAGTCCCCTGCCCTACTCGCTTTTACTAACAACTGCGAGGCTAAGAACAGCTCCATTGCCATATTTAATTTTGCTGATGACACTACTGTTGGCCACATCAAAGGTGGTGATGAATCGGCATATAAGAGGGAAATTGACAATCTGTCCAAGTGGTGCCACATTCAACATCAGCAAAACCAAAAGCTGATTGTTGACTACATGAAGAAGAAACCAGAGGTCCATGAGCCAGTCCTTATGAGGGGAATGGAGGTGGAGAGGGTCAGTAACTTTCAACTCCTGGACGTTATCATAGCAGCACATAAGTACATTATAAAGAAGGCATGACCACATCTCTACTTTCTTAGAAGTTTGTGCAGATTCAGCATGTCATCTAAAACCTTGTCAAACTTTAATAAGAAATAGGAGCAGGAATAGGCCCTCCGGCCCATCGACCCTGCCCCGCCACTCAATAAGATCATGGCTGATCTGTCTGTCAACTCAGCTCCATCTACCAGTCTTTTCCCCATAACCTTTAATTCCCTTACTATGTAAAAACCTATCTAACTATATCTTAAATATATTTAGTGAAGAAGCCTCAACTGCTTCCCTGGGCAGAGAATTCCACAGATTCACCACTCTCTGGGGAAAACAGTCTCTCCTTATCTCCGTCCTAAATCTTCTGCCCTGAATCTTGAGGCAATATCCCCTAGTTCTAGACTCACCTACCAATGGAAACAACTTTCCTACTTCTATCTTATCTATCCCTTTCAAAATTTTATATGTTTCTATAAAATCCCTCTCATTCTTCTGAATTCCAGAGAGTATAGTCCCAGGTGACTCAATCTCTCCTCATGGATTAACTCCTTCATCCCTGGAATCAACATGGTGAACCTCCTCTGCACTGCCTCCAAAGCCAGTATATCCTTCCTCAAGTATGGAGACCAGAACTGCACACAGTACTCCAGGTGCAGCCTCACCAGTACCCTGTATAGTTTCAGCATGATCTCCCTGCTCTTGAATTCAATCCCTCTAGCAATGAAGGCCAACATTCCGTTTGTCTTCTTAATAACCTGTTGTACCTGCAAGCCAACTTTTTGTGATTCATGAACAAGCACTCCCAAGTCCCTCTGCACAACAGCATGCTGCAATCTTTCACCATTTAAATAATAATCTGCTCTTCTATTATTCCTTCCAAAGTGGATGATCTTATATTTACCAACGTTGTATTCCATCTGCCAGACCTTGGCCCACTCACTTAACCTATCTATATCCCTCTGCAGACTCTCCACATCCTCTGTACAATTTGCTTTTCCACTCAGTCAATACACAGTGGAGAGTGTCCTGATAGAACCATAGAACCATAGAACATTACAGCACAGAAACAGGCCCTTTGGCCCTTCTTGGCTGTGCCAAACCATTTTTCTGCCTAGTGTCACTGGGCCTGGGCCATATCCCTCCAAACCCCTCTCATCCATATACCTGTCCAAGTTTTTCTTAAATGTCAAAAGTGAGCCCACATTCACCATTTCATCTGGCAGCTCATTCCACACTCCCACCACTCTCTGTGTGAATAACAGCCTAGTGTGGAAATACCAATGGCCAAGAACACAAGAGCCTACAAAAATTGGTGGATACAGCTTATTCCATCGTCGGTAAAGCCCTCCCCACCACTGAGCACATCTACATGCTGTATTGCCACAAGAAAGCAGCATCCATCAACAAGGACCTCCACTCTTGAAGAGAGACTCATGCTCTCAGGAAGGAGGTACAGGTTCAAGAATTCCAGGTCCCCACCACCAGCTTCAAGAACAGTTTTACCCTGCGACCGTCAGGTTCCTGAACCAGCATAAATAACCTCAACTCTGAACTGATCCCACAGCCTTTCAAAGACTTCTCAACTCATGTTCTCAGGATTTATTTATTTATCTATTGGCTTATTGATTGATTGATTTGCGCAGTGTGTCTTCTTTTGTGCATTCGTTCATTGTTCTACTGCGAATGCCTGCAAGAAATTGTACCTCATTATAGTTATGGTGACATATACGTACTTTGATGATAAATTTACTTGGAACTTCGAACTTTGAAGATATATTCCTAACCCTGTTGATTGGGTTGTCATTCACAGCTGAGACCCTCCTTTGCCACTCCTTCTCCAGTCCAAGGCCATATGAACAGTACTGTACTGCAGCTGAAAATTCTACACAAAGTAATGGGTACAACCCAGTCCATTATGGGTAAAGCCCTCCCCACCACTGAGCACATTTGCACAAACTTTGACACAGAAGAGCAGCATCCATCATCAGGAACCCCCCCCCCCCCCCCCCAGGACACACTCTCCTCTCGCTGCTACCTTCAGGAAGAAGGAACAGAAGCCTCAGGACTCACACCACAAGGTTCAGAAGCAGATATTACCCCTCAAGCATCAGGCTCTTGAACCAGAATGGATAACTTCATTCTACTTCACTTTTCCAATCTTTGAAATGTTCCCATAACCTATGGACTCACTTTCAAGGACTCTTCATCTCATGTTCTTGATATTTATTGTTTATTTATTTATTATGATTATATCTTTCTTTTTGTATTTGCACAGTTTGTTGTCTTTTGCACACTGGCTGAATACCCAAGTTGGTGTGGTCTTTCACTGATTCTATTAAGGTTATTATTCTTTTATGGATTTGTTCAGTATGTTCAGAAGGAAATGAATCTCAGGGTTGTATAAGTTGACATATATGTTCTTCGAGAATAAATTTACTTTTGAACTTAAGAACTTTTTTGCGATGTCTGTTCACATGTCTTCAAGCTGGCAAAGGAGGACCTCAGCTGTGACTGCGAACACAATTAACGTGGGGACACAGTGATGTAATGTCCAAGTGTTATTGCTCCACAGTTTTGAGAAGCTAAAAGTCAAAACTGTCGATTTGTTTTTCCGTCCACTTTGCATTTATTACTCCCCCGTGTAAATTCTGTACGAGCAAATTTTGTTGCATATCTCAAACTTTTGGCTAGCATTTCTTGAAGGCAGGTTTCTGTAATGCAATCAGCCGTAACCCAGTGGTCAGCTGGACAGCAGAGCGCTGCTGAGAACTGACTGCAGTCGCTGCACGTTCGCGGCTACGTGGTGAGAATGACAAACACCAGCAGTGCATCGATTGGAGAGGGCAAGCTGAGCCCGACAACGTCTGTTTCAGGGTGGAGTTATGCAAGGACCCCTCAACGACACAGCTGTGTTAACCTGTGATACTGAAACACCAGACTGATGGAGATGGATTACGAGTGGATTCTCTTTGATGACACTGTCCATGGAACTGGTTCAGTACCCTCCTGAGAATGAAACTGGCATTGTTACCCCATAGGATGCTAATTTTCACTTGAAAAGGTGCATTGTGACTGCACCTAGTAGAATAGTGAAATTTGACTATTGCCACTAGCATACCTAACAGCAAGAACCCAAACAATTTTCTGCAAGGAAATTCCTTGATGTAAGGATGAACTCATACCTCTGCCATGGGTTTCTCATATACATCCTCCCCTGGACTTTTCTCCTGGAAGTGACAGGCATCTCGGTACAATGTCTGCAAAATCTTCTCAGGAACAGCCAGACCGTAATAAGCCTCAAGAGTCTCGGGATTTATCTTGTCCGACTTCAGCAGGTGAATTACATCCTCTCGAGCCTGTGAAGATTGATTAAAGCGTGTTTACATTTAACTCCAGACCTAGCTCATAATTGAAGAGGTAATGAAGGCAAGTGAACCCAATGTAATATTTTATAGGATAATAAATCTCAGCATATTAATTTACAGTGAATTACCTTCCACCCCATATAATGTCAAATAGCAGAGTTTCACTCTACATGATTGGTTTATCCCTGGGCTGTGTATGTCCCATATGGCACATAATAAAAAATCTGTAAAGCAAAGATACTTCATAAAGTTTGTGAATATCAAAAAATTACTGTAAAGAGCAGTAAACAATAAAAAAACTAAATCTAATCAATATTTGATGTGACTACCCTTTGCCTTTAAAACTGCATCAATTGTACACTGTTGTGCTAGTAGGTTGTTCCAAGCACCTCAGAGAACTTGGCCACAGTTCTTCAGCAGACTTTGGCTGTCTCGCTTGCTTCTGTCTCTGCAGGTGATCCCAGACAGGCTGGATGATGTTGAGATCAGGGCTCTGTGGAGACCATACGATCTGAAACTATATAAAAGATCTAGCGTGCCTAGCACTTACCCACAGTACTGTATGTATGTATGCATTTATGTATGCGTGTGTGTATATGTATGTACTGTTTGTATTTAAGCTCAAGTTTATTGTCATCTGACTGTACACATATACAACCAAATGTTCCTCCGGACAACGATGCAGCAACAAAACATAAAGCAAAATATTACCATAAATAAGGTAATAAAATATAATTCAAGAAGGCACGCTGTGCACAGCACAGGTAAACAGTAAATGGCAAACTCCTAGTGAAGGGGCCTCGGTGGTGGCAGGGTATCTATTAGTCTCATAGCCTGAGGGAAGAAGCTGTTACCCAGTCTGACAGTCCTCGTCCTGATGCATCTGTACCTCCTTCCTGGGTGAAAGAAATTGTGCAATGGGTGGTAGGGATCCTCAACAATGCTTTGGGGCTTTTGTATACAACACTCTTAGTAAATGTCGATAACGGGGAAGGGAGACTCTGACGACCCTCTTGGCAGTTTTTACAGTCGTCTGGCGGGTTTTTATTTTTTCATCCATTTATTCATTCAGAGATACAGAACAGTAAAAAACCCTTCCAGCCCAATGAGCCCATGCAGCACAATTACACCCATGTTACAGTTTGCGCCTGGGCCTAAAGTCTTTATTATTAAAAAAATAATTCAGACAAGGTCTCACATGGGAGTCTGGTCCGAAAAGCAATGGTCGTGATTGGTTTCGTGATTGGAAGCCTGTGTCCAGTATTTTGCCACAGGAATTGGTGCTGGGGCCCTTCCTTCTTGTTATATGCATTAACACATTGGATTTGAATGCAGGAGGTGCGAACAGCAAGTTTGCAGATGATATAAATAGTGGTGGTGGGGAGGGCAGTGAGAGGCTACAGGACCAGGTCTATCAGTTGGTAAAATAGGCCGGGGAAAGACGGATGGAATTTGATCGCAGTAAGCGTAGGACGATGTACTATGGGAAACTAATTAGGTGGAGCATACACAATGACTGACAGGGCCATAAGGAGTATTGAGGACTTTGGTGCAGAACTCACGTAGGCAGCACAGTAGAGTAGCAGTCAGTGCAAATGCTTTACAGTGGCACCGTTCACCGATCAGGGTTCGATTCCCACCACTATCCGTAAGGAGCTTGTGACTGTGAGGATTTCCTCCGGGTGCTCCGGTTTCTCCCCACATCCCAAAGACACACAGTTAAGATTAGCACGTTGCGGGCGCGCCGAGTTGGAGCCAGATGCACGGTGACGACCCTGGGACTGCGCTGGTCAATGATGCGTTTCAACGTTTCGACGTGAATGTGGCAAATAAAGCTTTAAAAAGGAACCTAGAAAAGGACAGCATTGGTAATTAGGTGGTTAGGAAGCCAATGGGTACCTGGCCTTCTGCCTGGACGCAGAATTTAAGAGCAAGGAAACCTTGGTGCAACTTTATAGAATGTTTGTAGTTGAATTACTGCAATTTGAACAGTGCACCACAACAAGAGAGGGTGCAGAGTAAATTCACCAGCACTTTGACAGTTACAGGGTGTTTCAGTTGTGAGGAGAGATTGTATAGGCTATCTCTGTTTTCCTCAGAGGGTAGAGCATATAAAATTACAAATGGCACAGATGAGGTGGACAGCAGAAAACGTTCCCCCCCCACCCCCACACGGCAGAGATATCAAAAGCCCGTGGACGTAGTTTAAGGGGAAGAGGTAGAAGGCTTACAAGGGTTCTGATGTTCTCATACAGAGGTGTGGAGCACGCTGCCTGGGGGAATAGTGGACTCTTACCACCTATGAGAAATTCCTAGTCAGACAGGTCAGGCAGCATCTATGGAGAGAGAAGCAGGGTAATGCCGCAGACGTGGGCCTTCCTTTGTCAGCAGACAAGCGAATCCCAGTGATGCTGGCAGAGAGAGATGGTGGCGGCCTGAGAGCAGTGGTTAGTCAGAGCTGTTCTGTCCAAAAGGAGGTGTAAATAGAGGGAATTCAAACACTGTTTGAATTTGCAGCATCTGCAGATTTCCTCGTGTAAGTAGAGGGAGACGGTTAAGAACTATGAAAAGAAAGAGACAAGGCTGGGATGGTAAGTTGCAGGATGCAGCAGCTTCAGGTGCTCTGAGATAAAGGAGAGTGCTGGATATACTCAGCAGATCAGGCAGCTGTGAAGAGAGGCAAATTACCATTCCAGATGGATAACCAGAGGTCATGAGTGGTCATCTCCAACGTGAACTGGAAGCGTTGGTTTTCTGTAATCTTTGGGATTAATACTGAGTCCAGAGGGCTGCAGCATCACTGGACCTGTTATCTAAAAGTGAGCTGTCCATTAGTTACAGTCATAGCTTCATACAGCAGGGAAACCTTCCCTTCAGCCCATCTAGTCCATGCTGATGAAGATGCCCATCTACACTGGCCCATTTGCCTGCATTTTGTACACCTCTATAAAACTACCTTTCTGTTCTCTACTCCAAGAAATATCATCCTAGGCTTCCCACCCCCTCCCTACAACTCTGTCCCTTGAGTCCTGGCACCATTCTTGTAAATTTTTTCTCCACCCTTTTCAGATTATGTGACAGATGGGTACAGGTCTGAATGCCTGCATCATAGGTTCTAATATTCACCCTGCTTCATGAAACGTGGGCCAAATTCCTTCTGACAGAAGGGTTCTATTGATTCACGGAGTGAGGAAGGTAAGGGACAGGAAAGTCCTGAGAGTGGGAGGAGGACTGTGAGGTCAGGCAAGATGTCCTTGTACATAATCTACAGAAAGCTAAGGTGAAGATGTAGGAGGGAAAATGGTAGATCCATTTATTACAAGAGGATTTGAGGGCAAGCAGTCCTACTCCCCTCCAAGAGGCTCGCAACCTTGCCATGGTTTGGAGGCTCGCGTGACGCAATGACTGGGCAGCTTGTGTTGGCTGGAGTTACGCTTTGGCTCTCGGTAGGGTCACCCGTGCCAAACAGGTCAAAGGGTAGAGATCAAACTAAGAGTGGTCCACCGGTCCTCCAGGTCTGGGGGTCCAGCTCAGGGCAAACGACCCTGACCGGTCAAACAAAATTGTTACATAACAGCAATGAAGAATCTTTCTACATCCAAGTCCAATAGTTTTCCTGAGTCTTGCATGACTGACACTACCGAAGACTGAGAGGAGGATACTGATATGATGAAGGAAGCCCTGAGGACTGCCAGAAGTGGAGGACATTCACTGCTACCCTGAATGCCAGTGGCATAAGTAAGTCCTACTGGATTTCTGCATCTCTGGAAGATTGTGAACACAGTGTACATTTATGGTAGGAAGAATGTTCTTGCTTCAGGGAATTTCACTGCACTGGTTCCTGTGGTGTGCTGTGAGTACGCACGAACGACAAGTGACTGAAATTTGAATTCTCAGACAGCCCAGCAAGCTGGGTGCAGGCAGGATGTTTCCCTGGGCTGAGGAGGCTGGAACCAGAGGCCTCTGCCTCTCAGAATGAGGACGAGGGGGCTGCTTAGGGCTGAGGTGGGGAGAGATCCCTTCCTCTCAAAGTTAGCCTTCAGAATTTCCTACCCCAGAGGCCCAGTCACTGAGTTCATTTAAAACAGAGATGGATCGATTTCTGAGCATTAATGGAATCACATGACATGGGGACCCGTCCTGGAAAATATCACAGAGGCGAAAGATCAGCACTTTCTTGATGCATGGCAGAGCCTAGCTCAAGGGGGTGGGTGGTGGGGGAGCTCAGATAGTCTTACACCTGCTCCAAATTCTCACGTTCTCATTTTGCTTTTATCTACAATGCCAACTGCTGGTTCGGCATCGATCTCCAGGGGAGAAAAAATAGTCCACAGCTGAAGCTGGTCTGTCTCTGCCGTCAACCCATGAATGGGGTTGCCCCAGTGGCCACACGACACTTTGGGGAGGGACATTCCCTGGGTGTATCAGTGGCCCAAATCATCAACTGCTTATTCCTGTTTATTTATTTAACGTGGAGAAGATTCTAACTGGTTGCATCACCATCTGGTATGGGGGGGCCAATGCACAGAATTGGAAAGAGCTGCAGAGGGTCGTAAACGCTATCAGCTCCATCGTGGGCACTAGGTTCCCCATCACGGAGGACCCTCCCCCCCCACCCAGAGCATGCCCCTTTCTCATTACTACCATCGGGGGGAGGTACAGGAGCCTGGAAACCCACACTCAACACTTTAGGAACAGTTTCTTCCTCTCTGCCATCGGATTTCTGATCAGACAATAAACCAGCCCATGAACACAATCTCACTATATATGCTATCCCATGTGTACACACACACACACACACACACACACACACACACACACACACACACACACACACACACACACACACACACACACTCTCACACACACACACACACACACACACACACTCACACACACACACACACACACACACACACACACACACACACACACACACACACACACACACACACACACACACACAATGAAACACCCTGGGAAAGGTTTCACTGCTGCTAATGTAATGGTCATTCTGTAGCAGCAGGGTTTGGGTTATGACTAGAGATACCGGGGGATTTGGAATGTGCGCCATCCAATGAGGGGAGTGTTGCTTCTTTCTTGTGCGTCTGAGAGGAGCATTCGCGGTCTTCTGTCGGAGAGAGATGGAGAGAGAAGACGCGAGAGGTGCAAGCTGGTAGACCGCAGGACGGAGTGGACTTGAAGTGAGGGTCTGGGAGTCGACGACACTTTGAGAAAATCGCTGGGGAACTAATGGATGGAAAATGTAAGCTTTGATGTGCACAGTAGACTGTTTCATTAAAATGGGCCCCTTTTCTTTTTGTTTTCTTTACTAACCCTCTAGACAAACTAAGAATTATAAAGCTCAATTGTTTAATTGCATATAGTGTACTGTCCGATATTTTGTGGTACTGATTTGTAACAGCAAACACAACACGCAGCATCCGTACAAACAAGATTTCACAAGTTAGGCAGGGCCGGAGACTATCTTCCCCTAGACTAATACTGCCGGCCGAACCTGAGGATCACAAGTATATATATATATGTATATTTACTGTACGTGTGTTTCAGGTTGGTGTTAGTTGGGCCATTGGTTAATCAGGACAGAACTGCTTATTTGAGGCAACTCTTAGAGAACATAAGCTAACTGAAAAAATAGCAGGAATGCCCTTCATTAATTTGCAACACAATGCCGCTTAATTCGGACGGGAAACTTCTGCCAAACAGTTTCTAACTATCGCCAGTTGCAGGCACTTGCATGGCCGTTAGACATGACACCGTGCTTATAGTGAACAGTTTTTAAATAGTGTCCGTTGTATGTGTTTGTGTTCAAAAGAGCAATGATTTTTGTCGTTGATAGTTGGCAAGTGATAAGCAATAAGACAATCCAGAATTGTTTTTGCCCCCTGCAGTTTCTAGCATTCAGGCTTGGAGATGCCAGAAATGGCCAGGAGTGAAAATGAAACAATTTCACTGCTCCAACAAGTTAGAATCTATGAAGAATTTAAAGGTATCGGCGATCGTCTTGAATGTTACAATGAAAACAAAGATCTGGTCTTCAGCATCATCATTTGAAACCAGTCCATTATCTGCACTAGAAGTCTGATTGATTTTATTCATTTACTGCTAAAAGAACGTGAAGTGGGTGAATTCTTGTGTTGTTAAGTATCGGGAACTAATACAAGGTTTTATAGCGCTGTAGTAGTATTGGTAGTAATCTAATTTGTTCTCTATTTCACTTAAATATATAATTTATTACTCAGTTTGTCTTTTTTTTACTATTTCCATTAAACTTCAGCTAATTGGGGCAGCTACTAAATTGGGCCATAATGTACTGGGTCCCTATACGCCCCAATTAATGGCAATCACTGTATATAATATTTTATTCATTTATATACTATCTATGTATATTATTTTTCCTTATTCCAATTTGTTATACATTGCACTGTACTGCTGCCGCAAAACAACAAATCCCATGGCACAAGCAAGTGTCTCTGCCTGAAATGTCAACTCTTTACTCTTTTCCATGGATGCGTTTTGTGTGTATTGCTCAGCAGTTCCCTGTATTTCGCTGAAGCTTCAGCCTGGTTTACACATCAGACTTGAAACTACAGTCAGCACTTCAGGGGCACTGCTGCCGACAGCCCTCCTAGACCCATGCTTTCTTAACCTTGTTCTGAGTTGGTTTTGTATCTACAGGTAGGTCCCAACAAATGAAAGAACACGACTTGTTCAAGTAGTTGTTCATATCAGAGTCATAGAGCTATAGTGGACTACACCAGGCTCTTCAGCTCGTCTGCTCCATGCTAGACTGTCATTCCACCTAATTTCATCCACCTGCACCTGGACTGGAGCCCTCCATACCCCTTCCATCCACAAACCTCTCTTAACCATTGAAATTGAACCCGCATCCATCACTTCCACTGGTTTCACACTCTCCCCATTAAGAAGCTCCCCCTCACGCTCCACTTAAACATTAATCCATGACCTGGACGACTAGTTTTAGCCTCATTTAACCTCGGTGCAAAAAGCCTGCTTGCATTTATCCTATCTATACTCCTTATAATTTTGTATATGAAGTCAATTTTACAGAAATGCTTAAAACTATGATAGGCATAGATAAGGTGCTTGGGAATGATCTTTTCCCTGGGGTAGAGAAGTCCTAAAGCAAGGGGCATAGGTTTAAGCTGAGGGGAGGGGAGTTTGAAAAGGGACCTGAGGGGTAACGTTTTTACATAGAGGATGGTGAGTACATGGGCTGAGCAGCGGAAGAGTTGAGGCAGGTACAACAAACTTGTAAACTCAAATCAGCTCCATCACGGGCACTAGCCTCCGTAGTATCTGAACATCTTCAAGGAGCTGCCGCAAAGATAACAAATTTCACGTGACATTAAACCTGATTCTGATCCTGAAGGTATCCTTTAAGAAGTACTCGGGTGGGTACATGGAGTGATGCAGCCTGAAGGGGTTTGGGCTGCAGGCAGGAAACTGGGACTAGCTTGGTAGGCACTGTGTCGACATGGACCATGACTCTATAGTTCTACGAAGGCTTTGCCTGAAACCTTGGCTATTTCACGTAATTACTCTGCTTCAGTTAATACTCTCGTTATCTTCCTCCCCAAATTATGTGACAAAGCTAGAGTTCTGTACAACGTCCCTGTTTTAGGTAAAGAGCTAGACAAGAACAGCTGTAAAGAATTGCATGGTTGAAAGAAAAAATTCTTATTGTAACTCAAATCAGATCTGACAAAGACATTTCACACACACATAGAATGTACGTGGTCACCCACTAAGAAATCCTTGTGGCAACTAAAAGAAACATTGAAGTGAGGTCATTGGAAGAATGGAATGTCCTCGTATCGGCTCGAATGGCTGTCTATTGGAGAAAAACTGCATTAGTGTCACAGCATCCCTTGTCCACCATGTCTCTACCTCCCACCTTCTCTCTGCGTCCTCTACACACAATGGCCACTTTACTAGGTACTTCCTGTATCTAACAAAGTGGCCACGGAGTGTACGTTTGTGGTCTTCTGCTGCTGTAGCCCATCCACTTCAAGGTTTGACATGTTGTGTGTTCTGCACAGCGCTGTAGTAATGCGGGATTATTTGAGTTACTGTCAGCTTGAACCAGTCTGGCCGTTCTCCTCCGACAGGGCAGCTGCTCGCTGGATGTTTTTGTTTCTGTTCTGCTTCTCGCACCATTCTCTATCAACTCTAGAGACAGCAGTGCGTGGAAACCTTCAGCCGATCAGCAGTTTCTGAGGGGACGCAAACCAAACCGTCCGGCCCCAACACTCATTCCACGGTCAAAGTCACTTAGATCACACTTCTTCCCCATTCGGGTGTTTGGTCTGAACAATAACCGAACCTTGACCTTGCCTGAAATTTTTTAAGCACTGAGTTGCTGCCACATGACTGGCCGTTCAGATACTTGCATTGATGAGCAGCTGTACCTAATAAAGTGGCTACAGACTGTTTGTAAAGGTGAAGTGAAAGGCAGCGGTGACGTATAGAAAAATAAATAAAGTGAGAATGGGAAGTATGTCGTTTGTCGGTTTATTTTCAGTAACCCATTCAGCTACCTAATCCAAACTGTACTTCACATTTGCACAATTAAAGAACAAGCGGACACAGAATTATTCTGCTAAGGACAGTATCGGTGGTACCTTTGACATCAAAGTAGACAGGCCGACGGATGTTTCTGTCCACTGAGATTGGATTGTCTTTTGGGGTACAAATTATTCATGGCAATGTTTTATGAATATTTAATATGTCAGGAGATATCTCTTTCACTTTTAGTTAAACAGAGTAATTAGTTTCCATTGAAACATAAATACTTGATACCCGTGCGTGGACTTGATTCAGAGAAAAACATTGCCATCTTTTCAGCTGGAAGTTGAAAACGGTAGCTTCCAAACCTTTCAATGGGTTTTTCATTGGGCCTCTGTAGAGTCCCATCTTCTATCCAGAGACCACTACCCCTGAGGTCCTGTTTTTCAGCTTTGAGCCTCACTCCCTATACTCTCACTTCAGCACCTCACTCCTTTCCCTGCCTGTGTCGTCGGTGCCAATGTTTACCAGCTCTTCAGTCCGCTTACTCTCCTCCTTCAGAATGCCATGGACCCAATTCGATTCATCCCTGACCCTGGCACCTGAGAGGCAATACATCATCTGGGTATCTTTCACGTCTGTAGAATCTCCTGTCTCCTCGTCTAACTATGGAATCCCCTATCACTACTGCACTCTCTTCCCTCTTCCCTGCTGAGCCACAGGGCCTGACCCTTGGCACTGCAGCTTTCCCCTGGTGGGTCCCCACCCAACAGTGTCCAAAGCAGTGTACTTGTTACTGAGTAATATTGGTTGCCAATAATCCTGTATGACACAGAAGTTTGTGCCTCCTAAAGGAAACTTGTGATTTTCATATGAGGCAATATTTTTTCTGTTCGGCCAACGGAAAGGCTGATGGGGCAGCGTGGTCAGGACTGGGCAATCCCAGGACAGGGTCTACACCGTAAAGGAGTGTCCAGCTTTGCATCACTTGCAATAATGACCAAGAACTTAGCAGATAACTCACATCTGAACTGTAACGAGAACTGGGATAATCTGCAGAAGGAAATGAAAAGGGCAGTGGAATGGGGAGACTGGTTCATCGTGGAGAGATCGGTGATGCATTACATGAGGATGAAAGAAGAGGGGCAACAAGCGATACTGTTCAAGCGGGGTGCATAGACCATTGACAGTGGTAGGGCAGACTGAAGTGTCTAGTCAGTTAATCACAGTTTAGTAATAAAGGCAACAGGGTGTAGAAGCAAGGAGGACACACTGAACCTTTATAAAATGGTGGTGTGGCCTTAGCTGGAGTATTGAACTCAATGCTGTCACTGTGTAGGAAGGATGCTGAGACTTTAGAGAGGACTCAGGGGAGATTTGACAAAAAAGGCTCCTGAGAGAAGGGGGAGATGGACGAAGAGAAGGCTGAGGGAAGATCTAATAAAAGTAAAAAGAATCATGAGGGGTCTGGATAGAGGTCACCCCCATTGATAGAGCGGGTCTATCACTGGAGGTCACAAAGCAGAGGAGAACTGAAACTGACAGGGAGGGGAACCTTTGTTTAACAAAAAAAAAAAAATTCTACAGATGCCGGAAAGCCAAAGCCACACACACAAAACGCTGGAGGAACTCAGAAGGCCGAGCAGCATCTATGGAAAATAATAAATAGCTGACGTTTCAGTCCAAGACCCTTCTTCAGGACTGGAGAGAAAGGAGGTAGACACCAGAATAAAAAGGTGAGGGAAGGGGATGAAGGATAGCTAGAAGATGGTAGGTGAACCTCCTCTGAACCCTCTCCAATGTCAGCACATCCTTTCTTAAATAAGGGGTCCAAAATAGTTCACAACACTCCAAGTGAAGCCTCACCAATGCCTTATAAAGCCTTAGCATTACATCCTTGATTTTATATTCTAGTCCTCTCAAAATGAATGTTAACATTGCATTTGCCTTCCTCACCACCAACTCAACCTGCAACTTAACCTTTAGGGGGTTCTGCACAAGAACTCCTAAGTCCCTTTGCACCCTGATTTAAAAAAATTCTCCCCATTTAGAAAATACACTATGCCTTTATTTTTTTCTACTAAAGTTCATGACTCAATTCTTTTCCCATGTTCCCAATCTGTCTAAGTCCTTCTACAGACTCCCTGCTTCCTCAGTGTTAGCTGTCCCTCCACCTATGTTTATATCATCAGCAAACTTGGGCACAAAGCCATCAATTCCATCATCCAAATCATTGACATATAATGT
Organism: Hemitrygon akajei; assembly: GCF_048418815.1. Taxonomy (NCBI): domain Eukaryota; kingdom Metazoa; phylum Chordata; class Chondrichthyes; order Myliobatiformes; family Dasyatidae; genus Hemitrygon; species Hemitrygon akajei. The sequence continues at coordinate 113,004,259 of NC_133130.1, read as the reverse complement.
GAAAAGAAGCGGTCACAATACCAGCCCCTGAAGAACACCACTAGTCACTGGCAGCCGAACAGAAAAGGTCCCTCTTTGCCCCTTGCCAGTCACCTAATCTGCTATCCATGCTAGTATCTTTCCTGTAATACCATGGGCTCTTTTCTTGTTAACTAGCTTAATCTGTGGCAACTTTGCAAAGGCCTTCTGAAAATCCAAGTACACAACATCCACCAATTGTCCTTTTACTAGCCTGCTTGTTATTTCCTCAAAGATTTTGAACAGATTTGTCGGAGAATTTCTTCATTTAAGGAAACCATGCTGACTTTGTTCTACTTTATCATGTACTTTCAAGTACCCCAAAACCTCATCCTTAATAATGGACTCCAACATCTTTCCCACCACTGAAGTCAGGCCTATAATTTCCTTTCTTCTGTCTCCTTACCTTGAAGAGTGGAATGACATTTACAATTTTCCAGACCTCTGGAGCCATGGCAGAATCTAATGATTCTTGAGAAATCATTACTAATGCCCCCACAATCTCTTCAGCTAGCTCGTTCAGAGCTCTGGGATGTAGTCCATCTGGTCCTTGTAACTTATCTACTTTCATACCTTTCAACTTCCCAAACACCCTCTCCTTAGTAATAGCAACTGCACTCACTTCTACCCCTGAGACTATGAAATTTCTAGCAAACTGCTATTGTCTTCCGCAGTGAAGACTGATACAAGATACTTAACAGGTTTTATTGGCCATTTCTTTGTCCTCTTCAGAGTCAATTATCAGCAGCTGAATATTCAGTCTTACATCTCTTTTACTCTTTATATAAATGAAAAAATATTTTAGATGTTGATTTTTAGAAGCTTTCCTATTCTCTAACTTCACACTAATTTTTGCTGTATTGTCTGCCCTCTATTTTGTTTCTATGCTGTCCTTAACTTCCCTTGTCAGCCACGGTTGCTTCATCGTCCCTTTAAAATGCTTCTTCATCTTTAGGATGTATCCATCCTAAGCCTCCTGAGCTGTTTCCAGAACTTCCAGCTATCGCTGCCCTGCCATCACCCCTCTACTGTTCCCTTCCAATTAACTTCTCCCTCTCAAACAACAGGGTGAGTTCAATAATATTATGATCACTGCTTCCTTAGGGTTCCTTTACCGTAAGCTCCCTACTTCACTGCACAACACCCAATCCAGAATTGCCTTTTCTCTTATGGGCTCAATCACAAACTGCTCTAAAGAGCCACCTTGTAGGCGTTCTACAAATTCCCTCTCTTTTGATCCATCACCAACCTGATTTTCCCAATTTACCCGCAGATTGAAAGTCTATCTGCTAAATCCCTTATGTTTATGAAGCACTGGTAGGTGATCAGTGATCACCTGTGAGTTAAGAGAAACAGTTAATGTTTCAGATCAAAACAAATTTTTCATTGTACCCATACATCATTGTATTTGTGTACTGTATACGACAATAAACTCGACATGAGCTCGTCCTAACTTGACCCTATGAGATTATATTTCAGATTTTCAGCAAGTGCAGTGTTTATTTCTCATTTCTCGTGTGGTTGGGTTTGTGGGGACTCCAAAAATCAAAAACCTCTGCAGTGCGCTTGCAAGACTCGTTCCTGTGAGTTGAGCTATAATAATTAATTAGACGGTGATCACATTTTTTCCAAATCTGTAAAGAAGACTGAACTTTGAACAGCAGGCACTCCACAAAACAACTCCCTCCCAATCTTATACCGTTCTCTAACTTCTACTGGACTATTAATGGATATGAACTTTTCACATGGTTCCTGTTAAGCAGTCAGAGACTTTTCTCTTTTTTTTTAAACCCTGCCCACGCAAGCCTGTTCTGCTCTACTGCCAAGACAGCCCACAGGATGATGTCATTTTTTCTCAGAACAGAGCAGTCAGGCAGGGAGGTTTGCTAATGTAATGACTTATCTGCACACTGGCCTTCAGCCAAACTCTATCACGGTGTAAGTCTCGAAACATTAACCCTAACAATAGAGTATTTCCAGATGAGCAACAAGTAGATCTGTGGAAAAAGCAGTCACAATGGCCACGCTTACACTGGCCCACCGTTGCCGTGTGTGCGTTATCAGCAGGTTGCAGCCTGGCTAATTAATGTGACAGCTGGTCAGTCATATCAAGAGATCCGTCAGTACTTTCTACAGATCTCAGCACTGAAGGAATTTCTCACGTACCTTGTGTCCACATAAATCTAGAAAAGTTAACAACGAGTGTTGGAGACGGACTCTTGAAGCTGCTTTCCATGATGACTGAGTACAGGCAGACTTTACTTTTACCACTTTATATCTCCGTTTCAAGGATCAACTTCGGGAATGAACTTTAATTTCCATATACATTTACACATATTCGGAATCTGCTGTGGTGTTTTGGTGCAACACACAATGCAAAAACAACATTCAACCAATATAAAGAATAAAACTATAAAGTTTGAGGTTGAAGCACAGAAATGAATAAAATGTACATAAATCCATAAATATCAGTGGGTATTTAAGCCATATTATAAAAAGAGGTTTAAAATCTCTGTGAGTTAGTACGAAAGTAATTCATAGTGTGGTGAATAGTTGGAACTTGTTAGCACAGAGTGTTGTGAATGCTCAGTCAATGAACACGTTTAAAACCATAGGACTATAAGACATAGAAGCAGAATTGACTATCAGCACATTGAGTCTATCCTGACATTCCACTATGGCTGATTAATTATCCCTCTTAACCCCATCCTCTTGCCTTCTCCCTGTAACCCTTGATCCCTTTAAACTAATCAAGCATCTATCGACCTTTAAATATACCCAGTGACTTGGCCTCCACAGCCATCTGTGGTAATGAATTCCACGATTTACCACCCTCTGACTAAAGAAATCCCTCCTCATCTCTTTTATAAAGGCACATCCTTCTATTCCGAGGCTGTGCCCTCTGGTCCTAGACTCCCCCACTGTAGGAAACATCCTCTTCACGCCCACTCTATCGAGGCAATCCAATATTTGATAGGTTTCAATGAGATCCCTCCCTCACTCTTCTAAACTCCAGCGAGTACAGGCCCAGAGCCATCAAGCGCTCCTCAGACATTAATGCTTTCACTCCCAGAATCATTCTCACAAACAACCTCTCGATCCTCCTCAATACCACTTCGTCCTTTCTTATATAAGGGGCCCAAAACTGCTCACAAACTCCTGGTGCACTCTGACAAATGCCTTAGAAAGCCTTGGTATTACACCCTCGCTTTTATATTCTAGTCCTCCCGCAATGAATGCTAACATGGTGAATCTGTGGAATTCTCTGCCACAGGAAACAGTTGAGGCCGGTTCATTGGCTATATTTAAGAGGAAGTTAGATATGGCCTTTGTGGCTAAAGGGATCAGGGGGTATGGAGAGAAAGCAGGTACAGGGTTCTGAGTTGGATGATCAGCCATGATCATACTGAATGGCGGTGCAGGCTCGAAGGGCCGAATGGCCTACTCCTGCACCTATTTTCTATGTTTCTATGTTTCTAACATTGCATTTGCTTTCCTTACCATCGAATCAAACCACAAGTTAACCTTAGGGAATGCTGCATGAGGACTGTCAGATGAATTGAAGATCATTTGTTAGAATGGAGTGAATGCGCAAGTATGGGGACAAAGAGAGAAATCTGGTCATTGAGCTCAAGACAGAGACCTGACTGTGGCAATGATGTTGATGGTCACGATCTTCAAGTTTCTCGGTGTCAATATCTCCTGCTCCAACCAAGATGATGGTGAAGAAGCATACCAGTTCCTGTCCTTCCTCAGAAGGCTAAGGAAACTTGGCCTGTCCCCGATGGCTCACTCATTTTTACAGATGCACCATAGAAAACATCGTTATCTGAGTGCGACACAGCTCGGTACAGCAACTGCTCTGTAAGAAACTGCAGTTATGAGCACAGTCCAGACATTGCAAAAAGCAGTCTCGGTCCACACTTCCTGCTGCTTCAGGAAAACTGTCAACATAGTTAAGGACCCCATTCACGCCAGTAATTCTCCCTTCTCCTCCCCCCCGTTGGGCAGAGGGTACGAAGGCCTGAGCACGTACCACCAAGCTCGAGGAGAATTCTAACCCACTCTTATCAGACTATTTAACAGACCTCTTATATAGTAAAGATGAACTCCTGATCTCATTATTGGCCTCATTATAACTCGAACACCTGATTGTCAACCTGTTGTGAACTTGCTCTGTAACTATACCAGTATATTCTGCTTACCGTCTTTAGTACTACTTCGATGTATTTATGTCTGCATTGCATTGTACAAGTGGCATGCAAACAAAAAGTTTTTCACTGTAACTTGGTACATGTGACAACTACAAACTACTATTCAGAAATAGAGTTTTGCTTTGACTGTGGAGCATTCTCAAGTGGCCACATGTTTTCTTCCTGCTCCTACCTCTTACAGCATAAGGCGATCGAATTCTCACTCAGAGATGGTACACATGCACTGCTCCAACAAGAGCCATTGGTTGCCACCAGAAACCAGAAGACCGAGCATCGTCTGCATCTGCAGTTCTGCTTGAGATTGCTGACTCAGTTCCAAGCAGTAATTGCTCAGATTATGCAGATGCTTGTTATCTTGAGCAACACACACACACAATGTTGGAGGAACTCAGCAGCTTTGGTAGCATCTATGGAGGGGAATTGTTTTGGGCTGAGACCTTTCATCAGCACTAGAAGGAAGAGGGGCAGATGCCTGATAAGAAAGTAGGGGGACGTTTCTCCCCTCTCCCTTTGTTGCTCTTTTCCATTCCCCAAAATGGTTACCCTCTTACCCCTTCTCTTCTCCTCCCCGGCCTATCACCTCTCCCTGGTTCCTGTCCTCCTACCTTTTCTTCCATGGTCTAATTTCCTCTCCTATTGGATTCCTTCTTCTTTCGCCCTTTATCTCTTCCACAAATCACCTCCCAGCTTCCTACATCATATCCCCTCCCCTACTGTCCCATCTTCCTCCTCCCCTGGTTTCACCTATCACCAGCCAGCTTGTACTCCACCCCTCCTCTCACCTTCTAATTCTGGCTTCCTCCCCCTTCCTTTTCGATTCTGAAGAAGGATCTTGGCTCGAAACATCAACTGTTTGTCCCCCTTCATGATTGCTGCCTGGCCTGCTGAGTTTCTCCAGCATTTTGTGTTCCTGCTTATCTCCAGCAGCTATCTTCCAGCTTCACACTCAAATTCAAGTTCAAGTTTATTGTCAGCTGACTGTACATAGACACAACCAAATGAAACAACGTTCTTCTGGATCACAGAACACTCACAATGCATATATCACACACAGCACATAACACTCCCCACCCCTCTTGCTCCATCATATTTTGTGAAATATGTCCACTCTCTTTCTCTGCCTCCATCTATCATCTACCTGCTATGGTCTCCCAACTCAACTCCACCCTGGATCACCCCCCCCAACCTGTCACCACCTGCCTGCCATCTTATACCTCTCCTCCGTCCAACAATGGCCTGGGATTCCTCTCTCTGCTTCCTTCTTCTCTCTATGCTGACCTCTCCGCCCTCCATCCTGATGTAGGGTTTTGACCCAAATCATCGCCAATATTCTTCCTCCCACAGATGCTGCTCGACCGGTCAAGTTCCTTCAGTAGATTGTGGGTCAGTCCTGTTGTGGGGCCTGCTTGAAGATGAGCTTCCTGCCACTTAAACTAATAACTTGTAGTGAGATTAATCCAATAAATTGATTGCTAGAATAGTGAGTGAGCTAACAGAACAGTTGGCGGCAAGTCTGTTGTGTAAAGTGGAGTCATGTGATGAAGCTGTCAGAAACCTTTAATTCAGTAAACTGAAAGTCAAAAGCTGTGTCTGTTGTGAGGGCCACAGGACATAAATGTCCACTTCTCCCCATTTGACATTCCTCATCCGTGCTCATTGACGACATCAGTTCTGCCGTTGGGGAAGCAGCCTGTTGCCATGAGAAAAATGCAGACCCAATGCAATTTTCACAATGAGAACCTTCTGGGACAATTTAACAAAAAACAAATGTGAAGTCATATGAAGATGTTTGTTGCAAAAGCTCCATATCAAATCCAATTATGAAAGGAAACTACCATTCAGATTGTTCACCACAGCCTCTCGTTTCGTCGGATTGGCTGAAAGATTTGGATGAGTTACATGGGCAGGAACACATGGCTGGCCACAGAAACAGCTCCGCACATGCTAAACTGTAAACAACGGAAGTATTCTGGGAGACTCTCGTAACAACTCGCTCACAATCTGCGCAAAACTACTTATCGTCTGCCAGTGCTTCATTCCCACAGCTTTAGCATGCACATCGCCAGTGTTTAATTTTTAGAGCTTTTTTTGCACCAGTCCTTGCTTGGCTAAACATCCTCTCCTTTCCACGGCAAATTCTTGTTCCTTGCAACTTCATTGCTTTGTTACCCAGGCATCGCATAGTCTTCCACTCTTCTTCATAATATCCTGGGACCTTCACTTCCCTTCATCTGTCCAGCATGCAGTTCTGCTTAACCAAAGTCCTCCACTTGAAACAGTGCTGGCTTCTTTGCTGTGGAGCTGTGCCACTAACTTATGCTAAACTTTTTATCCCTCAAGCAGGCTTCAAGTATGAGCCACACAACAGAAAAACGTTGACTGAAAGTGACCGAGCCTTTGTGGCCGTACAAGTGCATTCAGTTCATCTAACCCAAAATGCAGAGCCTTCTGGCCAATGTCGAGCCAGTCCTGATGAAGGGTCTCAGCCTGAAATGTTAACTGTTTATTCCTCTCCATTGTTCCTGAGTTCCTCCAGCATTTTGTGTGTTGCCTTCAACACCTTTCCCTTCATATTGTCATCGACCTTCTCTTTAACGTAGGCATTCTCAGCCTGGTGTCCACACACCCCTCGGTTAATGATAAGTCTCCATGGTGTAAAAAGAATCACAACCCCTGTGTTAACGGTAACTCCGCTACTTCCTGCAATCACTCCGTAAAAAAATCATATTCTATATTCAATGTTCAAAGTTCAAAGTAAATGTATTACCAACGTACGTGTATGTTACCAAGTACAACCCTGCGGTTCATTGTCTTGCTGACATTCACAGTAGCAAAAATAAGTACAACAGAATCAATGAAAAACTACACACAAAGACTGAGAGGCAATCTGCAAAAGAAGATAACCTGCGTAAATACAAAAAAACAAACAAAAATAATAAATCAATCAATTAATAAACAAACAACATGAGTTGTTGCGTCCTTGAATGAGAGTCCATGGGTTGTGTTCAGTGATCAGTTGAGTGTTGTGGTGAGTGAAGTTACACTCCATGGCTCACGGGAGGGCTCCGCACGGTCCAGGATGAGCGCAGTGGGAACTGATTTCTGTGTGGCATGGTTCAGAGTGTTCCCTTTGCAATGGCGTCCACCACAGCAGAATCCTTTTTGGATAACTGCCATGCTTTGTAACTCCAAAACATAAACCTAGTTGAAAGAAAAGCACGGAGCCGGGTATAATGTGTCTAATCTGTGCTTTTCTTTTAGCGAGGCTCACACTTATGACATGTACATATATAACTTGTGATGAATTATGTAAACAACAAAAAATGCTTAATCAAATGATATATTTACAGTATTACTCAAATATCAAGTACCTAACACTCTTCTATGCTTAGCTATAAACTCCAACCCCAATATATATATATATATGTTGTTATATGTGCTGAACAAACCAGATGGAAATGAGGTCCAGAGCTACCCTTCCGCCCCCCCCCCCCCCGGGGAACTGTGCCGCTAATGAGAGAGAGAGATGAGGAACAGAGGGAGAGGCATCTGCCACAGATTAGAGAGAGCGAGTCGGGTGATTTAGTATTATGGCTTCTTCACTGATGGAAAGGTAAACAATCTTTTGCTACAAGGACACTTCTTTGCTCAGTAACATTCTTGCTGAGCCAGCAGGGAGTGGCCTAGTTTGATGGACATGGACATATTGAGTTGATGGATGGCTGATACCCCGTCAGTGGGGATAAAAGACAGGTCTGGGGAGACACCCTCAGCCACACCAGTGGACACTGAAAGAGTGTTGTGCACCCACAGGAAGGTGGGGGCTTTGAGGACCGAATCAGGAGATCGGTCACAAAGCTGTGTGCTGTGTGATGGCAGGGCCGGTGGGGGCTTGTGTGTGTGTCCACTCATGCCAGAGAGACAAACCCACCACGGAAGAACAGTCTAGCCGAGAACGGAGGGGTCATACCCGAATGACCACATCAGTACAACGGAACAAGAAGACAATGGAAGGTCTGCCTGCTGCAGCTACTCACCTCTCACTCTCTCTCTCTCTCTCTCTCTCTCTCTCTCTCTCTCTCTCTCTCTCTCTCTCTCTCTCTCTCTCTCTCCTCTCTCTCTCGCTCTCTCTCTCTCTCTCTCTCTCTCTCTCTCTCTCTCTCTCTCTCTCTCTCTCTCTCTCCCTCTCTCTGTCCAACATTGCAACACAACAACAACTACCTCAGCACGAACTGAACTGAACTCTATATTCTCTTATGACAATTCATTTATCCCTAGACTTTGATAGAGCTTGTTTTTACTGGTGATTATAATTCCTACACTTCTGTTTTTATTATTGCTAACCTGTTTTATATGTATATTTGCATTTTTGATACTGTATTGTTTAGTTTACTAATAAACACCTTTAGTTACAGTACCACCAGACTCCAACGTATCCTTCCATTTCTGCTGGTCTGTTAACCCAGTTATGGGGTACATAACAATATATATAACACAACTGCTATAGAGACATCCACAGTGTAGTAAATTTTACATTGTCCCATTCAGGTCTGAAGATTTAATCACTGTGGAGGATTTCGTACTCCTGTGGGATAACATCTTTCCTGACAAGTGGGGTCACTCTGCTTGGCTTCTGGCTGTGAAACAATCTCAGGTTCTGTGGTAGTTGGAGATGACTCCGGGACTGCAGGTACCAGTTCTGACAGCTCTGGGCATATTTCTTCGCTAACAATTGACTTTGCCCTCTTCAACTGATTGATGTATTGTCTCCAGATGATATCAGATATGATCTCCACTTGTGCAGGAGAGCAGTCCAATTCTGTCCTTAATCTTTCCAACTACCCAGTACATCCAACAACCTCCTTGTTTGAGGAGCCTTCGATTTGTCTCTGCTGGTGTTACTGAGTTTGGTTTTGAGGAGATCCAAGCACAGATAGCTGGTGAGTTGCTAGTTGTGGAGTGTGTTGTATTGCGGTATGCAAGAAGGAAATTGATGAGGGTCAGTGTAGGTTGCTCTGCTGATGTTGCACCTTGTAGACTCTGGACAAACAATTAGTAGCCAGCTGCTTCTAAGCTGACTAAGTGTGCTCTCAGTCCCTGAGAAGAGGCTTTTCAACACATCATGGAAGACTATTGGGAACACTTCCGGCTGGTTTGTAACTGCACCCATACTACCAAGAAATCTGTGCTCATGAACGGTCCAGCAAAATCCACATGGATCCTCTGGCAGGGCAGTGCAGGCCATTCCCGGAGACGGAGAGCTGCTGCTCTTGGCATCTTTTGGATGTGTTGGTTTCCTAAACAGTGCATGGCAAGCTGCTCCATCTGCTCATCTATCCCAGGCCACCAGACAAAGCCTTGAGCCAAGGCTTTAACCATGACTAGATGACCAGCATATAGCTCCTCCAACACTTTAACTCTCAGGTTGGGTGGTTCAAATCTCAATACCCACATAAGGCAACTCCCATCAAGGGCATGTTTATCGGTAAGAATGGGGGAACTGGAGTTTCTGCTACTCATTACAGTCATTCTGGGTGGCCATGCAGACTTGAGACAGTGTGGGGTCTTTTCTGGTTTCCCTTTGGATCATCTCTGTCATAATAGGGAGACTTTCAATTTGCATTGAAGAGAGTATGTCCAGTGGCATGTCCTTTCCTCTACATTTTTCAGCTATTTTCTTTTCCAAATGTAAATGGGACAACCATCAGCATTTCCATGATTAGTCGTCCTCTTGAATTCAATCTTGTTATTGTGTCCTTGAAGAAACGGAGCCCATCTCTGCATTCGTGCTGCTGCTGTTAGTGGAACATCTTTCTATGGATTGAAAATGGACACTTGTGGCTGAGGATCTGTAATGAGGGTAAACTCTCTTCCATACAGGTTCTGGTTGAAACATTTTACACCCCAAACCAGACTCAAGGCCACTCTGTTAATCTGTGCATAATTTTTCTCTGCAGCGGTAAGGAAATGTGATGCAAAGACTATGGGGCTTTCGCCTCCATCACTCATAGCATGTGACATGACTGCACCTATAGCATAAGGCGAGGTGTCACAGACAAGCTTCGCTGGATGATGTAGATCATAATGTGTGAATACAGTGTCTAACATCATCACCTCCTTTACTTTTTGGAAAGCCCCCTCACACTGCTTTGTCTATTGCCATTTCTTCCCGACCTGTAGTAACAAGTTTGGTAGGAACCTATTATAGTAATTGACAAATCCTAAGAAGGACCATGATTATGACTTATCTGTTGGCCTTGGGAATCCACCACTGTTTGAATTTTCTCAGCACACTTGAGTGAATCTTGTGTGTCCATGGTGTGGCCACAGTAAGTGGTGCTTGCTTTAAAGAATTCACATCATGCTCTGAGCCCATAATCATCTAATCGTCTTGAGGTTTTGGAGATGTTCCTCACCATCCTCACTGGTAACAATGATATGATCCAGGTAACACCGAATGTCTGGTCCTTAGCTTTCCGCCAAAGCGCAGGAGCAGATGCTACTCCAAAAACAAGCCTATTATAGTGATAAAGCCCTCAGTGAGTGTATATGGTGAGAAATACTTTGGACTCTTCTTCCATCTCCACCTGTACATAGCTGTCAGCTGTCCATTTTGTTGAAGTATTTTCCTCCAGAAGGGTTTGCAAAGATATCCTCTATCCTGGGTAGAGGACATCAACCTACTTTCAGTACAGGGTTGATGGTGACCTTAAAATCACCACAGATCCTGACAGACCCATTCTTCTTGGCTACCGGGACCACTGGTGTTGCTCATGGCTCCACTCAACCTTGGAAAGAATTCCTTCAGTTTCCATGCAATCTAGCTCACTGGCTACTTCATCACAGAACCGGATGGGCTGTGTAAAACTTGGGTGTGGCATTTTTATTTAGTGGTATTCTACGCCTGATATGTTTGAATTTTCCACTGCCATCCTCGAACACTGCTGTGGCATCACATAGAAAAAGAAACATAGAAAATAGGTGCAGGAGTAGGCCATTCGGCCCTTCGAGCCTGCACCGCCATTCAGTATGATCATGGCTGATCATCCAACTCAGAACCCTGTACCTGCTTTCTCTCCATACCCCCTGATCCCTTTAGCCACAAGGGCCATATCTAACTTCCTCTTAAATATAGCCAATGAACCGGCCTCAACTGTTTCCTGTGGCAGAGAATTCCACAGATTCACCACTCTCTGTGTGAAGAAGTCTTTCCTCATCTCGGTCCTAAAAGGCTTCCCCTTTATCCTTAAACTGTGACCCCTCGTTCTGGACTATATCGTTCTGACTCGTATCACTTTCTCAATTCACCTTCAGTTGACCATGTTACAGGGGATGTGTCATGCCAGTGGTGGATGGATCTCCAATCCAGTTTAGTTGGTCTCAGCCAATCACGGCCAATTCAGTTTCTACCACGTACAAGCACAATGTGGCTTGATGGCTGTTGTAGTTCAGTGCTGTGGATGCCATTCGCACAGGAGCTATCTTTTCTCCAATGTAACTCCTTCATTGAATAACTGCAGGCTTCAGTTTAGTATGTTTGAAATGTCATTCAAACAGATTTAGTGGAATGACTGAAACAGCCAAGCCATTTTAATTCAATTTTAATTAATGCCATTCACTTTTGCTGTAAGCCATAATGCTTGTTGATTGTTAGTTTCCACGTTGTAAATCTCAAGGAAGTTCAGCCCTGTGTCGTTCTTATTATCAGATGTTTTATTACAGTATGCAGATTAGTGCTCTTTCTGAAACTGCAACTTCACTTCTTATCATCTTCTTCTCTTCCCTGTGCAGGGTGTCTGCCCAACAGACTTTTTGTATATGTGGCATTTTCTATAAATTTCACCTTTAAACTTGTATTGTTCTGGTGTATGTGAGCCCCTGTCGCAACAGTAACACAATTAGTTCGGTCAGGCAGGTTTCTGTTTAGAGGTTGCAATTTTGTTCTCGCTCGCGCTTATTCCTGACCGCGACTCAATTGCATCTCTGGCTTCAGTTTCCATTGATACAGTGATTTCAACTGCTCTTCCAAATGTGATTGTGCTTCAGTTAGGAGCCGTATTTGAATGCTTTCTTGTAAGATTACACAAACCAAACATCATTAAGCACATCACTAAACTCACAATGCTCGGATAATTTTTTCAATTTAGCCATGTAAGCTGATATAAGCCTGACAATGAATCCGTTTTCAGTAATATTAAACCCAGATTGGATTAGATTGAATTGGATCAGATCATATCGGATGATTAATTACTGTCACATTTACCAGAAGACAGTGAAAAGTATGTCTTGCATACCGTTCATACATATCAAAACATTACACGAGGAATTGTGAGTGGCATTTGATCTTGTGAACAAGGAATTCAAGCATTTACTATTTACAATAATCAATAAGCATAACTGATAAGCCTTGTCTGTATAAAAACAGGTTTTCTGTTCAAACTTGAGATCAGTGTGGTTGGCAGGGGCCACACTGTTCTCCTTGTGCACAAGTAACATAAAAGGAATGTTTGAGTTGTAATAACGCATGTGCTTTGGGCCCCATTATTATTATTTTATAGTTATTTTATTGTATTATCGGCAATGATAGTTGCTTCGACAAAGGCAGGTACAGAATAAAGTGGAGCAGCTACAGAGAACATGCAGTGCAGGTTAATAATAAGGTGCAAGATCATAACAAGGTAGATCATGAGGTCAAGAATCCATCTTATTGCTCTATGGAACCAATCAATAGTCTTATAGAAACATAGAAAATAGGTGCAGGAGTAGGCCATTCGGCCCTTCGAGCCTGCACCGCCATTCAGTATGATCATGGCTGATCATCCAACTCAGAACCCTGTACCTGCTTTCTCTCCATACCCCCTGATCCCTTTAGCCACAAGGGCCATATCTAACTTCCTCTTAAATATAGCCAATGAACCGGCCTCAACTGTTTCCTGTGGCAGAGAATTCCACAGATTCACCACTCTCTGTGTGAAGAAGTCTTTCCTCATCTCGGTCCTAAAAGGCTTCCCCTTTATCCTTAAACTGTGACCCCTCGTTCTGGACTTCCCCAACATCGGAAACAATCTTCCTGCATCTAGCCTGTCCAATCCCTTTAGAATTTTATACGTTTCAATAAGATCCCCCCTCAACCTTCTAAATTATAACAGTGGAGTTAAAGCCAAGGACCTGATGTTACATGCTTTCAAACGTTTGTATCTCTTTCACTCTTGTTTCCCTTTTCTGTATTTCACATCTGTTCATGTTACATACAACATTAACAGCATCCTTTCCTTTGTGAGGAGACAGTTGCAGAATCCTCACTGAGAACCCTCCCTGCATTGTCCATCACCCAAAGCCTAAATTAAATATCCCTTTACCCTTCACTTATGTATAATTTGCCTGTGGATTTCTCTTAACTCTACATGCCAGCATATTCTTATATAATCAGTCTTCCTTTCTAACTTACTGCCTAATTTCACTCCAATTCTCCATGCAGAAATTATTCTGGTCAAAACATTGTGTAAACATTTGGCATAGGGGTAGGATAGATGACGTCCTAAGCATTCCTTGATCAATAATATATCATGGAAACAGGCACTTTGGCCCATCTTATCCATGCCTACCAAGATACCTATCTGAACTAGACCAAATGCGTCTGTATTTGATTCGTATCCCTCTAAACCAGGGGTTTCCAACCTGAGGTCCATGCACCCCTCGATTAGTGGTAAGGGTCCATGGCATAAAAAAAATTGGGAACCCCTGCTCTAAACTTTTCTTATCCACGGATTTGTCCAAATGTCTTTTAAACATTGCAGTTTTACCAGTATCTACCACTGCCTCTGGCAGCTCATTTCATATACCCACCATCTTTAAGTATTTCCCTCTAATCTTGAATCTATACCTGCTGGGTTTAGATTCCCCTGCCCTAGAAAAAAGGCTGAACCATTAACTTCACTAAACACTTTGGAATGTTATATATCTCTATGAGGTCACCACTCAGCTTCCTACACTCCAGGGAAAATAAGCCCCAATTTAGTCTCGGCTTATAACTCAAGCCCTCTGGTCCTGGTAATATCCTTGTGAATCTCTTCAGCCCTCTTCCTATGGCTGAGCATTTGGTTAATTGGTTTACTGTCATCGCATGTACCAAGATCCAGAGCCAAACGTGTCTTGCGTTACTGTTTGTAGAGATCCAATCATTACTGCCACTGTGTGGAAGGCCACACTTTTAGCCCTTAAGTCAAAGGGGTTGCCGGTCTCTCAATGGCAGGAGGTCCTCCCCGAGGCACTCCACTCCATCCGCTCCCTGTTATGTACGTCCACCAATGCCTCCTCTCATGAGCGACTCTTTTTTTTTCCCAGGAAGTCTGCTACTGGGACCACCCTACCGGCTTGGCTGACGTCCCCAGGGCCAGTGCTGCTCTGGAAACTTGTGAGGAGCAATAAATACTCCCCGATGGTCGAGAGGGCTCACCTTCTACATGCGAACCCCTAGTATGCCTACGTGGTCTTACCTGATGGGTGGGAGGACACGGTCTCCGTCCGCGACCTGGCGTCCGCAGGAGCAGCAGACCACTACCCCGAACACTCCACGGTAACTATGATATCCTGTACTGGCCTGGAAGGCTCAATGAGCCCCCTGATGCCCTATCCCGGGGAGCGTGTGCCAGTGCACAGCTCGACCAGTTATACGCCCTCCATGCACATCTTTGCCACCCGGGGGTCACCCGATTTTACCATTTCGTAAAAGCCCGGAACCTGCCATACTCCCTTGAGGACATCAGGACGATGACCAGGGACTGCCAAATCTGCGCTGAGTGCAAACCGCACTTCTACCGTCCTGAAAAGGCGCAACTTATCAAGGCCACCCGCCCCTTTGAGCGACTGAGTGTTGACTTTAAGGACCCCCTTCCCTCCACTGATCGCAATGTCTACTTTCTTAGCATTATCGACGAGTACTCGCGGTTCCCCTTTGCCATCCCCTGCCCCGACACCACTGCCACGTCCATCATAAAAGCCTATATCTCGCTTCACGTCTCGGAGAGTTATTGATGGCGCATCAATTACACAGTGCATTCAATTAGAATAAGGTAAAGCAATAAGAATAAAGTGTAAAAGCTACCAAGAAAATGAAGTGGAAGTAAATGATAAAGTGCAAGATCATAACAAGGTAGATTGTAAGCCCAAGAGTCCGTGTTATCACACAGGAAGTCCACTCAACTCACTTAACAGTGGTCAAGATCCAGTTGAAATCTTCAATAACCTTCTTCACTCCCCACTCCACCACCAACCTGGTGTCACCTGCAAGCTTGCCACTCACGTCAATTAAATTTTCATCCAGACCTTTACTATAACATTGATGAAAACTAAGTAAACACCATTTGCCTGGATTTTGCTATTGTCAAACCGACAGATTTTCTAAATTATTGGACATTATTTTCAGTTAAAATTCCAAATCAAGTGAATACAGGCAAAATTCCAGAGCACAGTGCACAGAGTTCACCGCACAAACAGCCAGCGACAAGACCCCTCCCTATGTTACAATTAAGTTTCCGTAATGACGAGTAATCAGCTGATTGATTATAATAAAGGCCAAGCATTCGGATGACACACCACAAGTGAACAGCGCTCTGATGATATCTCCTCATATGGTGACGAAACATTTGCAAGTGGATTGTCAAGATCAGACAACAACTCAACCTGAACATATTTAATTCACTCTTCCTGAAGGTGCCACGCACTACAGCGGTACAATGAATTTTCCAGTGAACCCAGTCGTATCAAAGGAGTGCAGCAAACAGAACTTGCCGAGCTTCGAGGGAGGATGGAAAATAACAACCAGTGAACTAAAGGAAGCAAGACAAACAGGGACCTGGTGGGGGACCTAGCGTCCTCGTATTTAAGAGAGAATGCAGGAACCACGGCCCAAGTGTGTTAGAAGATAGACAATTAACTCTGGGAATTCCAAACACGAAGACAGCAGATTGTCAGAGTTTGACAGGACAATCGGGACAACAATAACAGCAAACGTTTGATGTACTCAAGAGTTTGAGCAGGAGTGTGGGGTAGAGCAATGCAGCCAACGTCAGTGTTTCAGGTCAGAGTCCTGCATCAGGACTAGGGTTTTGACCCGAAACAACAACGATTCCTTACTTCCACCCACACCCCACTCAGATGCCGTTAAACCCACTGAGTTCCTCCAGCGGGTTGTCTGTTGCTCCAGATTCCAGATTCTGCAGTCTCTTGTGTCTCTGTCACTCTTGTTTGCCACTATTCTGGACAAATAGCTGTCTGGTTCTGGTAATATCCTTGTGAATAACCTTGGCCTAGAAGCATCCTTCCTGTGCTGAGCAACTAGAAATACACACAACCATCACATGAACAACATGTTCAGTTGTAACATGACATCACAACCCCTGTATTTAAGCAAGCCAGTTACCTTCTTCCCTACTCTGCCCACTGCTGTCAGCACTTTCAGAGAATTATGTACACTTAAACCCATCTCACTCTATTCAACAACACCCTCTAGGGTGCTGCTGTTTACTGTGCAAGTCCTTCCCGGTTTAATTTTCCCAAATGCAACATTTCACACTTGCCTGAGTTAAGTTCCATCTGCCATTCCTTATCCCACTTTCCCATTTGGTTTATTGGTTTACATGTGCCAAGATACGGTGCCAAGCTTGTTTTTGTGTCACTGTTTATAGAGAACAAATTGCTATAAGGGGTTCAATTAAATAAAATAAACAGCAGATAAGTGCAATTGTGAAGAAAGCATGTCAGCTCCTCACTCTTCTTAGGAGACTGCAGGGATTCAGCATGACATCTAAAGCTTTGAAAAACTTCTGTAGAGGTGCAGTGGAGAGTATACTGACTGGTTGCATCACAGTCTGGTATGGAATCGCCAATGCCTTTAAACAGTGGATTTGGCCCAGTGCATCATGGGTAAAGCCCTCCCAACCATTGAGCACATCTACATGGAACCCTGTCATAGGAAAACAGCATCCATCATCAGAGATCCTCACCACCCAGGCCATGCTCTCTTCTCACTGCTGCCATCAGGTAGAAGGTACAGGAGCCTCAGGACTCACAACACCCAGGCACCTTTCAACCATCAGGCTCTTGAATAAAAGGGGACAACTACACTCTCTTGTCCTGTCATTGAGGTGTTCCCACAACCAATGATCTCACTTTAAGGAGTCTTCATCTCATTACCTCGCCATTTATTATTTATTGCTATTTATTTATATTTGCATTTGCACAGTTTGTGGTCTTCTGCTCTCTGGTTGATCTTTCAATGGCCCTGTTACAGTTGCTATTCTATAAATCGGATGAGTATGCCCACAAGAAAATTAATGTCAGGGCTGTATATGGCGACAGATATGCACCTTGAACTTTGAACTTTTGAACACTAACAATGCAGAATAAAGTGTAAATGCTCCAGAAAAAGAGTCCATGTTATCACACAGGAAATCCATTCAAGGGTCAGATACAGTGGTGAAGATCACCCTCTTCAGTCTCCACTATACCACCAACCTTGGTGCCATCTGCCAGCTCACCACTTATGCCAATTAAATTCTCATGCAAACCATTAACATATAACATTGATTCAAATTAGTAAATGCAGTAAACACACTGTTTGCCTGGACTTTGACGTTGTTGCCAAAATGACAGGTCTTTCTGAATTATGGGACATTATTTCCAATATGCCAATTCATATTTAATTTACTCTTTCTAAAGGTGCTGCAAACTGCAGCAGTATAATAAATTTCCCAACGAACCCAGTGAGTATCAAATAAGCACAGGAAGCGGAGCCTGGCGAGTTTCCAGAGAGCGGGCAGTGGATTAAAGGAAGCTGTCACTGGCCGGGCAGGCTTTGGGCTTCTGCATTTCTCAGACATCCGTGTTTACTAATTGTCAGAGCCATTAAACCCAGGTGCGTTTTGTTTAATCTTGCCAAGTTTATTTTTGGCCGTATGTGTTCCCCACATCTTATGATTATTTAAAGGAGGCTCTTGCTGCGGAGTCCTACTGTGGTGTTTGGGAGTATGATTCCTCTCGCGGTGTCACTCGGTTCTGCCCTCAAGGCTCTGTGAGCATTCCTGTGTCTAAGCTCTTGTTGCCCCCTCCTGGATCAGCGCTAACCGTGACTGAGGTTGCCGTCTGCCACACCTGAGTTGAGTGGCTGCCAGCAAACACCATGACAAGGAGAGTCGGCCATTCCTCCGCACTTGGCTCCAGCGCCGCGAGCCCGCACCGTGACAGGAGCAAAAGAAACGGGGGGGGGGGGGGGGACCTGATGTCCTTGCATGTCAGAAAGAATGCAGGAACCACCTGGGAATTCCAAACACAATGACAGCAGGTTATTGGAGTTCTGCACGACAACACTAACAGAAAATCTTCAAAGCACTCAAGAGGTTGAGCAGGGTCCCAGGGCCCTGAGGATGCAATCAATGTCAACGTTTCTTCATCTCCACTGGAAACCTGGGAAAATCAGGGTGTTTTCAGTTGCCAAGGTGATCTGGGGAAGGGAATGTCTGTGAGAAGTGCAGGCCAAAGATGTCAAGGTAGGAATCACTTTAAAATTGCCAATTAGAGACAAGATATAAAGTAAATCTCTTTGGATAAAAAGAGAGAAACAAGGGGGTAGTTACTTGAATTCATTATAGTCGATGTCAAGTCTCCAGAACTGCAGCGTAATCTCCCTTGCACTGAAGAAATCAAATGCAAATTTGGGATTCACCTTGCTGAACATCTCTGCTTAGTCTAATAGGGATCCCCAAGCTTGAAGTCTTCATGACTGTAGGTTTTCTTCCTGTTCTGCTCAGACATTCTGTCTTTGGGCCCAAACTTTGCCCAAATACTGTCAAATGTAGGCTCAAGACATAGCACCTCACCTTCTCTCTGGGTACATTGTAGCCATCCAGATTCAATGCTGAGTGTAACTATTTTAGGTAACTAATATTGACTTTTTCTCTCTGATATGGTTGTACCTCTCCTATAATTTGTCCCTCTTTAGTTGCAACTTTAAAGAGATCGTCAGCTGGACAATTTTGTTCTGCACCCTGTAGTGGGCTCTCCATTGGGTAATGTGTTTGCTTTCTCAGCCTGGAAGGTGGACTTTGTTCCCCCCCCCCCCCCCCCCCCCCCCCCCAGAGTTGCTGATGTACTTCACCCTTCTGCAACGGAGATGCAGCACCTGTATTACCTTGCTTCAATCAATGACAGTCAAAGACTCACCATTCATGTTAACGTCTTTGTCAAAACAAGTACAAAGACAGTTATACCATGATACAAGTACAGCACATTAACAGAAGCAAAGGTTGAGTTAGAAAACTTTTCTCTCAAATGAGAATGACTGGGTAAGTTGCCTTATCTTGAAATTCTCAGTGGGAATCCTTAATCCTCTCTAAAAGCAACTATAAAATAGATAATCTGTGAATTACTACTATATTATACAATAGGGAGTAATGCAGGGTTTAGTCTTCCTGTTGCGAAGATAATGCTTCGAAGAGATACGTTGCTATGATATCCTTCCCGTTGGATAAACAAAGTACAAATGGGGCGGGTCTGGTGTTTTCCACAAACTTGCAGGAGCTTACAGTCCAGAGGTTGTGAAAACAGCTCGGTAATGGGGGTGATTGAAGTTGAGTGTATTTGTCCCCTCTGGTTCTGGCTGATGGGTAATAACTGTTCCTGAACCTGGTGGTGTGAGTCCTGAGGCTTCTGTACCTTCCTGATGGCAGCAGTGAGAAGAGAGCACGGCCTGGGTGATGGGGTCCCTGATAATGGATACTGCTTTCCTGCGACAATGCTCTGTGTAGATGTGCTCAGTGGTGGGGCGGACTTTACCCGTGATGGACTGGGCTGTATCCGCTACTTTTTGTAGGATTTTTCATTCAAGGGCTTTGATGTTTCCATACCAGGTCATGATGCAGCCAGTCAATATACTCTCCACTACACATCTGTAGAAGTTTGTCAAAGTTTTAGATGTCATGCCAAATCTTCACAAACTCCTAAGGAAGTAGAGGTGCTGCTATGTTTTGTTTGTAATTGTACTTACGTGCTGGGCCCAGGACAGGTCCACTGAAATGATAACACTGAGGAATTTAAAGTCACTGACCCACCCTACCTCTAATCCTTTGATGGACCCCCTGTTTCTTCCTCCTGAAGTCAGTAATACTGGGAAAAAAAGATTTTACTTCCTGATTTCTTTTAGGTGTATTTTATGGATTTTGGGTTACTGATTGGGGCAGGACTGTGCAAGCGCGTGGTGGTCAGCCAGTGAGAACAGCGGGAAGAGATTAAAAGCGAGCTGAGTTGAGAAGGTGACGGTTATTTCATCAGTGGTTTGAACGGGGCACAACTGCACAAGCACGTGGAGGTCGGCCAGTGAGAACAGTGGGAAGAGGATAAAAGGAAGACAGATTTACAGAGCGGGTGATGGAGTACTAGGAGACAGGCTTTGGCTCAACTGGGCTTAGGCAATAGAGGGTCGAGGCCAGGTAGGTTATCTGTTAAAAGTAATCTCAGAGAGTATGTGTGTGAGGCCGGTTTTCTGTGCTCGGTGTCAGATGTGGGAGATTCCCGGCCTCCCTGACAGCCACAACTGCACCTGGTGTGTTGAGCTGCAGCTCGTTAGGGACCGTGCTAGGGAACTGGAGATGCAGCTCGATGACCTTCGTCTGGTCAGGGAGAGTGAGGAGGTGAGAGAGAGGAGCTATAGGCTGGTAGTCACCCTGGGATCACTGGAGACAGAGAAGTGGGTAACAGTCGGGAGAGGGAAGGGCAAGAAGCAGATGCTAGAGAGTACCCCAGTGGCTGTCCCCCTTAACAATAGGAATTCCTGCTTGAGTACTGTTGGGGGGGACGGCCTACCTGGGGGAAGCAACAGTGGCTGCCCCTCTGGCACAGAGTCTGACCCTGTGACTCAGAAGGGTAGGGAAAGGAAGAGGAAGGCAGTAGTGATAGAGGACTCCACAGTTAGGGGGTCAGACAGGCGATTCTGTGGACTCAGGAAAGAAACGCGGATGGTAGTTTGCCTCCCAGGTGCCAAAATCCGGAATGTTTCTGATCATGTCCACGATATCTTGAAGTGGGAAGGAGAACAGCCAGAGGTCGTGGTACATATTGATAGCAACGACATAGGCAAGAAAAGGGAGGAGGTCCTGAAAAAAGACTACAGGGAGTTAGGAAGGAAGTTGAAAAGCAGGACCTCAAAGGTAGTAATCTCGGGATTACTGCCTGTGCCACGTGACAGTGAGTATAGGAATAGAATGAGGTGGAGGATAAATGCATGGCTGAGGGATTGGAGCAAGGGGCAGGGATTCAGATTTCTGGATCATTGGGACCTCTTCTGGGGCAGGTGTGACCTGTATAAAAAGGACAGGTTGCACTTGAAGACCGGGGGACCAATATCCTCGCAGGGAGGTTTGCTAAGGATATTGGGAAGAGTTTAAACTAGAATTGCTGGGGGGTGGAAACCAAACTGAAGAGATGGAGGAGAGGGAGGTTGGCTCACAAATACAGAAAGTTTGGAGACAGTGCGAGAGGGAGGATAGGCAGGTGATAGAGAAGAGACGCACTCAGACCAATGGTTTGAGATGTCTATTTTAATGCGAGGAGTATTATGAATAAAGCAGATGAGCTTAGAGCGTGGATCAGCACTTGGAGCAATGATGTTGTGGCCATTACAGAGACGTGGATGGTGCAGGGGCAGGAATGGCTACTTCAATTGCCAGGCTTTAGATGTTTCAGGAAGGACAGGGAGGGAGGCAAAAGAGGTGGGAGCGTGGCACTGCTGATCAGGGATAGTGTCACGGCTGCAGAAAAGGAGGGTCATGGAGAGATTGTCTATGGAGTCTCTGTGGGTGGAAGTTAGGAACAGGAAGGGGTCAATAACTCTACTGATGTTTAGTGAGGGGAGTTATGAGGCTATCAGGCTATCAGGCAAGAACTTGGAAGCATAAATTGGAGACAGGTGTTCTCAGGAAAACATACGGATGAAATATGGCAAATGTTCAGGGGATACTTGCATGGGATTCTGAGTAGGTACATTCCAATGAGACAGGGAAAGGATGATAGGGTACAAGATCCGTGGTGTACAAAGGCTGTTGTAAATCTAGTCAAGAAGAAAAGAAGAGCTTACGAAAGGTTGAAAAAACTGAGCAATGACAGACAGGCATGTTTTATTGATCCCGAGGGGAAATTGGGTTTTGTTACAGCCGCACCAACTAAGAATAGTGAAGAAATATAGCAATATAAAACCATAAACAATTAAATAATAATAAGTCAATCATGCCAAGTGGAAATAAGTCCAGGACCAGCCTATTGGCTCAGGGTGTCTGACACTCCGAGGGAGGAGTTGTAAAGTTTGATGACCACAGGTAGGAATGACTTCCTATGATGCTCAGTGTTACATCTCGGTGGAATGAGTCTCTGGCTGAATGTACTCCTGTGCCTAACCAGTACATTATGGAGTGGATGGGAGTCATTGTCCAAGATGGCATGCAACTTAGACAGCATCCTCTTTTCAGACACCACCGCCAGAGAGTCCAGTTCCACCCCCACAACATCACTGGCCTTACGAATGAGTTTGTTGATTCTGTTGGTGTCTGCTACCCTCAGCCTGCTGCCCCAGCACACAACTGCAAACATGATAGCACTGGCCACCACAGCCTCATAGAACATCCTCAGAATTGTCCGGCAGATGTTAAAGGACCTCAGTCTCCTCAGGAAATAGAGACGGCTCTGACCCTTCTTGTAGACAGCCTCAGTGTTCTTTGACCAGTCCAGTTTATTGTCAATTCGTATCCCCAGGTATTTGTAATCCTCCACCATGTCCACACAGACACCTTGGATGGAAACAGGGGTCACTGGTGCCTTAGCCCTCCTCAGGTCCACCACCAGCTCCTTAGTCTTTTTCACATTAAGCTGCAGATGATTCTGCTCGCACCATGTGACAAAGTTTCCCACCGTAGCCCTGTACTCAGCCTCATCTCCCTTGCTAATGATAGAGATCTAGAAGATTATAAGGCTAGCAAGAAGGAACTTAAGAATTAAATTAGGAGATCCAGAAGGGGCCATGAGAAGGCCTTGGTGGACAGGATTAAGGAAAGCTCCAAGCCATTCTACAAGTATGTGAAGAGTAAGAGGATAAGACGTGAGAGAATAGGACCAATCAAGTGTGACAATGGAAAAGTGTGTATGGAACTGGAGGAAATAGTGGAGGTACTTAATGAATACTTTGCTTCAGTATTCACTACAGAAAAGGATCTTGGCGATTGTCGGGATGACTTGCAGTGGACTAAAAAGCTTCAGAATGTAGATATTAAGAAAGAGGATGCGCTGGAGCTTTTGGAAAGATAGGGCATTGAAGAATGCAGTAGAACAGAGTGATCTAGGAATAATGGTGCATAGTTCCCTGAAGGTGGAATCTCATGTGGTGAAGAAAGCTTTTGGTATGCAGGCCTTTATAAATCAGAGTATTGAATATAGGAGTTGGGATGTAATGTTAAAATTGTACAAGGCATCGGTAAGGCCAAATTTGGAGTATTGTGTACAGTTCTGGTCACCGAATTATAGGAAAGATGTCAACAAAACAGAGAGAGTACAGAGAAGATTTACCAGAATGTTACCTGGGTTTCAGCACCTAAGTTACAGAGAAGGGTTGAACAAGTTAGGTCTTTATTCTTTGGAGCGTAGAAAGTTGAGGGGGGACTTGATAGAGGTATTTAAAATTATGAGGGGGATAGATAGAGTTGACGTGGATAGGCTTTTTCCATTGAGAGTAGGGGAGATTCAAACAAGAGGATATGATTTGAGAGTTAGGGGGCAAAAGCTTAAGGGTAGCACGAGGGAGAATTTCTTTACTCAGAGAGTGGTAGCTGTGTGGAATGAGCTTCCAGTAGAAGTGGTAGAGGCAGGTTCGGTATTGTCATTTAAAGTAAAATTGGATAGGTATATGGACAGGAAAGGAATGGAGGGTTATGGGCTGAGTGCGGGCCAGTGGGACTAGGTGAGTGTAAGCGTCAGCACGGACTAGAAGGGCCGAGATGGCCTGTTTCTGTGCTGTAATTGTTATATGGTTATATGGAAAGCATCAAGTTGGATTAGTCACTGGGACTGGATGGGATGTACCCCAGGCTACTGTGGGAGGCGAGGGAGGAGATTGCTGAGTCTCTGGCAATGATCTTTGCATTATCAATGGGGACGGGAGAGGTTCCCGAGGATTGGAGGGTTGCGAATGTTGTTCCCTTGTTCAAGAAAGGGAGTAGGGATATCCCAGAAAATTATAGACCAGTGAGTCTTACTTAAATGGTTGGTAAGTTGATGGAGAAGATCCTGAGAGGCAGAATTTATGAACATTTGGAGAGGCATAATATGATTAGGAATAGTCAGCATGGCTTTGTCAAAGGCAGGTCGTACCTTACTAGCCTGATTGAATTTTTTGAGAATGTGACTAAACTTATTGATGAATGTAAAGCCGTAGATGTAGTGTATATGGATTTCAGCAAGGCATTTGATAAGGTACCCCATGCAAGGCTTATTGAGAGAGTAAGGAGGCATGGGATCCAAGGGGACATTGCTTTGTGGATCCAGAACTGGCTTGCCCACAGAAGGCAAAGAGTGGTTGTAGACGGGTCATATTCTGCATGGAGGCTGGTGGCCAGTGGTGTGCCTCAGGGATCTGTTCTGGAACCCCTACTCTTTGTGATTTTTATAAATGACCTGCATGAGGAAGGGAGGGATGGGTCAGTTAATTTGCTGATGACGCAAAGGTTGGGTGTGTTGTGGATAGTGTGGAGGGCTGTCAGAGGTTACAACAGGACATTGATAGGATGTAAAACTGAGCTGAGAAGTGGCAGATAAGTGTGAGGTGATTCATTTTGGCAGGACAAATATGATGGCAGAATATAGTATTAATGGTAAGACTCTTGGCAGTGTGGAGGATCAGAGGGATCTTGGTGTCCGAGTCCATAGGACGCTCAAAGCTGCTCTGCAGGTTGACTCTGTGGTTAAGAAGGCATACGGTACATTGGGCTTCATCAATCATGGGATTGATTTTAAGAGTCGAAAGGCAATGTTGCAGCTATATAGGACCCTGGTCAAACCCCACTTGGAGTACTGTGCTCAATTCCGGTCGCCTCACTACAGGAAGGATGTGGAAGCCATAGAAATGGTGCAGAGGAGATTTACAAGGATGTTGCCTGGATTGGGGAGCATGCCTTATGAGAATAGGTTGAGTGAACTCGGCCTTTTCTCCTTGGAGTGACGGAGGATGAGAGGTGACTTGATAGAGGTGTACAAGATAATGAGAGGCATTGATCGTGTGGATAGCCAGAGGCTTTTTCCCAGGGCTGAAATGGTTAGCATGAGTTTTAAGGTGCTTGGAAGTAGGTACAGAGGAGATGTCAGGGGTAAGTTTTTTTACGCAGAGAGTGGTGAGTGCGTGGAATGGGCTGATGGCGGTGGAGGAGGCGGAAACGATAGGATCTTTTAAGAGACTCCTGGATGGATACTTGGAGCTTAGAAAACTAGAGGGCTATGGGTAAAGCCTAGGTAGTTCTAAGGTAGGGACATCTTCAGCACAGCGTTGTGGGCTGAAGGGCCTGTATTGTGCTGTAAGTTTTCTATGTTTCTATGATCATGAAAATCTCCATGAAATTTCCCTATCACGCACCATTTTTTTAAAAAGAAATGCCTCTATATGTTATTTCAAATCATAATTCAAGTCAGGGTAACTGATGCCAAGATTAAGGAAGGCATTTTTGTTGGTTCACAAATCAAACAGGTCATCAATGACAGGCAATTCGAAGAACTTCTAGTGGGACTGGAGAAAATCACATGGAAGGCGTTCAAAGATGATGTTGAACATTTTCTTGGCAAATACAGAGCATCAGACTATGAGCAGCTGGTTGACAACGTGCTTCAAGCATATAAAACCTCTAAGTACAACATGTCACTAAATATTTATTTTCTGTATTCCCATTTAGACTTCTTCCCTGCAAATCTTGGCGTCAGTGACGAGCACGGTGAAAAATTGGAGAAGTGGTATCAGGCAAATGGAATCCATCAATGCTGGCTGTATATTGTTGGACTCTGAAGCGGGAAGCCTCAGACACTAAGTACAGATGAAAATCATGAATAAAACATTTTTAGCTTAGTTGAGCTATTGCAAAGCATCTGCACTGTTATGCAATTAAATAGATTATATTCAAAAAAAGTTAATTTGTTTCTCCAATTTCCTACGTGATACAAGTAGTTTGAAAATATATTTGTGTTCAGCTTCAAGCAGTCTATCATAAGCAAAATAAAATTCTGAGGAAGCAACACTTCCAAAAAAAATCTGTCCGGTGTAATCAATTCCTTGGTCTTGCTGGCATTGAGTAAGAGGTTGTTGCTGTGGCACCACCCAGCCAGGTTTTCGATCTCCCTCCTAAATGCTGATTTGTCATCACCTTTGATTTGCCCTACCACAGTTGTGTCGTCAGTAAACTGGAGATGCGCTTGTCCACACAGTCAGAAGTGTAAAGCGAGTAGGGGAGCGGGCTAAGCACACAGCCTTGTACGCTCATATTTGAATAATGAAAGGTTAATTCGCTGGATTTTCTCATACTATGTGTGAGGATTCTGTTAATTTCAGATATTCTGAACAATATTGATATAAATCAGTCATGAAGAAAAGAATATCAGTAAATTTGAACCAGCACAGATAAAAATTACAAGGGTGTGTCAGGACTTGAGGAGCTGAGCTATAGGGAGAGGTTGAATAGGCTAGGGCTTCATTCCCTGGAGTACGGCAGAATGAGGGGAGATTTGATCGAGATATACAAATTTTATGAGTGTTATAGATAGGTTTTCTCCACTGAGGTTGGGTGAGACTAGAACTAGAGGTCATAGATTAAGGGTGAAAGTTGAAGTAATTAGGGGGAACTTCTTCACTCGGAGTGGTGAGTTTGTGTAACAAGTGGTGGATGCAGGTTTGATTTCAACATTTGAGAGCAGTTTGAATAAGGTTATGGAGGGATATGGTCCATGTGCAGGGCAAGGGGGTCTAGGCAAAATTATAGTTGGCACAGACTAGATGGGCTGAAGGACCTGTTTCTTTGCTGTACCGCTATATGACTCTCTGAAAAATATAATAAGCTGAAGATCCCCAAAAACAACAAACAAATGCATAGGTAAGGGCACTACGGAGACATGTAGACAAAGTAATGTTTCAAGTGGGTCCTTCGGTCTGAGAATAGCCTGACTACATGTGATTCACTTTCCATGCATCCTGGGCAAGTGTTCTTATCAACATACCCATTGCAGCCAAGAGCATTTCAGGAAAACATTGTCAAATTGTGCAGTGAGACATAAAGACTAACTATTTACTCGTGTTGAAGTTGGACACCTAGGGATTAATTAGTCTGCAGAACAAACTGCATTCAACCAGAAGTGGTTGCTTAAGCATTTGTAAGTGGAGAACATTTTAATTTTATGGTAGGCTAAGAATATGACAGGAACAAGAATAATCAGCCAAGCTATTACTTAGTTACTGCGAGGGAAATTACATGGATAGTTGAGCAGGGTTGGCTGTTGGGATAGAAATTTGTGCTAGGTTTCCTGGTAAATTCAGCCTTCACTGGAATCAAGGGAGCTGAATGCGCAGGAGGTAGGTGAAACTTGTAGCTCATACCCTTCCATGTGCTTGCAACTAGTGACCAAGGCAAATTTCTCCCCAGTTACCAACCCCCCTCGATAAATCAAATAAGCAACTTCTGTCAATAGGCTCCATTACGAAAAATCTCAAACCCTATATATTAGCATCACTTTAACTACATGAACACAGCCTATTACATCACATAAACATCAACTGTAACTTCATACCTCCAATACATGCATTAATTATCACAGTAGTTACAATTATTCACAGTTTATATAAACTATTTCCAGGGACCACAATTCTGATCGTAACCGTTTCTGATTGAAAGTCTTCGCAATGCTTATTAACCTCTTATTCTCATCCTTAGCACATCTCTCGGTGTCTTACTGTGGACCTTTTCTCCCTGTGCGAGCATTTTTGAAACTATTGTCTCCGACTTTCCCTCACTTGGTGGCCTCCAGTGTATTCAATGCATCCTATCTTGCCAACATTCAGTACATCCAAATATCGTGCATGGGTTCTTTAACCTCCCGAAGTCATTCACACGCAGAAGCATAAC
This sequence comes from Hemitrygon akajei, assembly GCF_048418815.1. Taxonomy (NCBI): domain Eukaryota; kingdom Metazoa; phylum Chordata; class Chondrichthyes; order Myliobatiformes; family Dasyatidae; genus Hemitrygon; species Hemitrygon akajei. The sequence goes on along the minus strand of NC_133130.1, from coordinate 112,975,839 downwards.
TTTCACTGAAGGCTCCGACCTCCACCAGCTTTAGAAATTCAGCAGCTGCGAAGGCTCAGCAACACCACGTTCTTCTCCAGACTCACCCAATACAACTGCACGCCGTGACCTGCTGATTTAGCCCAGGCAGTCTCCATATCCTTCCATTTTCCTCACATTCACCTGCTTGTCTGAACATCGCTTAAAAAGCCCTTGTGTATTTGGCCTCCACCACCCCCCCAGGCAACATATTCCAGGCACCCACCACTCTCTGTGTAAAAATAAAAACATTATCTTGCCCCACATATTTTCTTTAAAATTACCCCCCTTAGCTTAAATGCACACCCTCTGGAATTCCACATTTCAACCCTGGTAGAAGATGCTGTCTGTCTACTCTATCTATGCCTCGCATTATCTTACAAACCTCAGACAGCTCTCCCCTCAGCCTCCACCTCTCCAGAGGAAGTCTTGATGCAAACAACGCATTTCATGTTGTGTTTCCACACACATGTGACAAATAGACAGGCAGTCACCTCCAAAACAGGCCTGTTTTTCACAGATAGTCCTTGCCTGTAATGTACTGTGTCTTGACTGGAAAATTAGTTGTTTACGAGGCATTTGAGGAGAAATGGTGGGGGGGGGGGGGGAGGGTGGAAAGGGAGAGAGAGATGGGGGGAGAGAGAGAGAGAGAGAAAGAGCGAGAGAGAGACAGAGAGAGAGAGAGAAAGAGAGAGAGGGAGGGAGAGGGAGAGGGAGAGCGAGAAAGAGAGAGAGAGGGGAGAGAGGGGGAGGTTGGGGGGAGAGGGAGAGCGAGAAAGAGAGAGAGAGGGGAGAGAGGGGGAGGTTGGGGGGAGAGAGAGAGAGAGAGGGAGAGAGAGAGGGGAGAGAGAAAGGGAGAGAGAGGGAGAGAGAGAGATAGAGAGTGAGAGAGAGAGAGAGAGAGGGGAGGGAGAGAGGGAGAGAAAGGGAGAGAGAGAGAGAGAGAGAGAGAGAGAGGGAGAGAGAGAGGGAGAGAGAGAGGGAGAGAGATAAAGGGAGAGAGAGAAAGGGAGAGAGAGAGAAAGAGAGGGAGAGAGAGGGGGGAGGTTGGGGAAGAGAGAGAGAGGGAGAGAGAGAGAGAGAGAGAGAGAGAGGGAGAGAGAGAGGAGAGAGAGGGAGAGAGAGAATGGGAGAGAGAGAGAAAGAGAGAGGGAGAGAGAGGGGAGAGCTTGGGGAGAGGGAGAGAGAGAGGGAGAGAGAGAGAGAAGGGGAGAGGGGAGAGGGAGAGAGAGAGGGAGGGGGAGAGGGAGAGAGAGAGGGGAAGGGGAGAGAGAGGGAGGGAGAGAGAGGGGGAAGGTTGGGGGGAGAGAGAGGGGAGAGAGAGGGGGAGAGAGAGGGAGAGAGGGGAGAGAGAGAGTGAGGGAGAGAGAGAAAGGGAGAGAGAGAGAAAGAGAGGGAGAGAGAGGGGGGAGGTTGGGGAAGAGAGAGAGAGGGAGAGAGAGAGGGAGAGAGAGGGGGGAGGTTGGGGGAGAGAGAGAGAGGGAGAGAGAGAGGGAGAGAGAGAGGGAGAGAGAGAGAAAGAGAGGGAGAGAGAGTGGGGAGGTTGGGGAAAGAGAGAGGGAGAGAGAGAGAGAAAGAGAGGGAGAGAGAGGGGGGAGGTTGGGGGAGAGAGAGAGAGGGAGAGAGAGAGAAAGAGAGGGAGAGAGAGGGGGGAGGTTGGGGAAGAGAGAGAGAGGGAGAGAGAGGGAGAGAGAGGGGGGAGGTTGGGGGAGAGAGAGAGAGGGAGAGAGAGAGGGAGAGAGAGAGAAAGAGAGGGAGAGAGAGGGGGGAGGTTGGGGAAGAGAGAGAGAGGGAGAGAGAGAGAGAAAGAGAGGGAGAGAGAGGGGGGAGGTTGGGGAAGAGAGAGAGAGGGAGAGAGAGGGGGAGGTTGGGGGAGAGAGAGAGAGGGAGAGAGAGAGGGAGAGAGGGGGGGAGGTTGGGGGAGAGAGAGAGAGGGAGAGAGAGAGGGTCTATGTGCTACAAGTGAAAGAAGGTGCCTGTCAAAATGCCTAACATGTACCAAGACACAGTGAAAAACTTTGTCTTTCAATGCCACCCAGTGAGATAATTTCATCACATCAGTGCATCAGTACAGGACATGGGAAAGCACTAACAAGGTGCAGAATAAAGTGTTACAGTTACAGAGAACGTGCAGTGCAGGCAGACAAAACGGTGCAAAGCCAAGAGCCCATCCTGTGAGATCAGAAGTCCACACATCGTACGAGCGGTCTGCCCAGTGTTTAATGACAGTGCGATGGAAGCCGTCCTGAAGTCTGTTGGAATGCGCTTCCAGGCTCATCGTCTGTCTTGTGGGTGGAGGGGAGACTAGAGAATGCCTGGGGCTGGAGGGGTCTTGATTATGTTGGCTGGTTTTAGTGAGATGCTGAGTGGAAGTGGGCCCACTGTGCTCAGCTGCCCCAGACATCCATGTAGAGGTTGGCCTGCCATTTTCCTCCAGAGGCCAGGCCTGAGATCCATTTTGTTGGGGCTCTCATACCCAGGACCAATTTGGACTCCCACCACTTTCAATGAGCACTGCTGGGCAAAGACTTGTGATGCAAAGGTGAAAGTAAGTTCTATTTAATGTTTCAATTACTTATAAGTGTTTCAGCTGATTTTTGTCAATGCATTTTCAATTATTCACGATAGATTTGACAGCCAGTGAAGCCATGCTCCCAGCTTTGCCAGCTGTCAAAGATTATCAAGAATATTTTGGCTTGCTCGCTCCTGTACCACTCCAAGCCAGAAAAATAGACCTTTCACATCTGGCCCAAGCAAGTGTGGATGTGGTCAGGCCTGGGCAGCCGTTCCAGACACGGGAATTCGGACAGCACGGCTCAGCAGCAGAAAGTTACGTTACCTGCTGGCATCGGACTTAAAGGTAATTGTTCTCAGAATCAACAGACTGAGGAATACAGCTCAGAGCTGTAAGCGGCCAGATGTTTGACAGATTTCAGTTTTATGACTGCCTTTGCTTGCTCATTCTTAGCCCGACAGCTTTTCAGTCAGAAGAGGCTCAGCTGTAAATCATTCGAACACTTCCTTCCTCGGCTCGTTTGCAAGACCGAGCTTCTCTGCAAATTACAGACACGTGTGAAAATTTCTCAATTCCGTATCGAATCCAAGTGATCTGCGACGATTATGCTGAGACAGGGATAAGAGAAAGTAACGTTCCTACGCGGGCTGGCTGCGAACTGCGCATTCTGAGCCTGCCATGAGAGAGGTAAGAGGATACTCTCAGAGCGGAGTCCTGTAGTGAGCACATCGCTTCCCAGCACGGGGTTCAATTCCCACCGCAGTTTGTATGTTCTCCTCGTGACCGTGTAGGTTTCCTCCAGCCGCCACAGTTACCTCCCATATTCCAAAGGGTATGGTGAGGGCTGGTGAGTTGTGGGCATACTATGTTGGCACAACAAAGGTGGTGATTCTTGTGGGCTGCCCCCAGCACATACTCACTGATTTGATTTGATGCAATGACACAGTTCACTGGTTGTTTCAACCTACATGTGACAAATGAAGCTGGCCTTTAACCTTTTCTCAACTTCGATCTGAACAGTTTCCAGACTGATACAGCAGTTCTGGCCACACCATGGTGCAGTGCTCCTGTCGGCTGGACTTTGCCACTGCATCTGCCCCGCATGGAAACATTCTTTTACGTCCATCAGAGAAGACCAGAGGACACAGCCTCAGAATAGAGGGGCGTCCATTTAGAATGGAGATGAGGAGGAAATTCTTCAGCCGGAGAGTGGTGAATCTGTGGAATTTGTTGCCACAGGTGGCTGTGGAGGCCAAGTATATTTAAGGTGGAGGTTGGTAGATTCTTGATTGGTCGGGGCATGAAAGGATACCAGGAGAAGGCAGGAGATGGGGGCTGAGAGGGAAATCAGCCATGACGAAATGATGGAGCAGACTCTATGGGGCAATTGGCCTATTTTGGCTCCTATATCTTATGGTCTTAGGGTCTTACCAATCCGGCAGTGGCCAGCACAGAACGTCCCGGAGATACTGTAGGACAAAAATCTGATTGGTGGCTCCCTGCGTAGACTGTCCAAACCATCTGGCAGTATGCATCATTGCCAGAACTCACCAACAGGGAGCAATAGCTCACTTAGCAGTGAGAGGAGTCCCTTGCATCACATCCTTCCTGCGGGGAATATCACCTCTGTTGCACACTGTGCCTCGCAAGGCTGCAGTGACCACCTCTTTGTAGATTGTGTACTTGCGAAAGGACGTGGAGAAGGATGCAAGGTGCCTTGTCACGGTTCACCTTGAGCAACTACGTAACAGAGGACTGACTCATCTACAGGCTCGGGTGTCCTTAAGGGAATGGCGCCAACTCCACGATTCGGGAGAGCACGATGGGGGAACGCACTGAAGCTCGGCGCAGCCAGTACAAAGGCTCTGTGGGCAAGGACCCCATTCCAAGGTCCTTAAGACCATAAGACATTGGAGCAGAAATAGGCCACTCGGCCCATCGAGTCTGCTCCACGACAGCTGATTTATTATCCTTCTCAACCCCATTCACCCCGTCACCTTTCATCTCCCACAGGACATTGAGAGTTTGGGTCTGGTGGTGAAGTCCCTCAAACACCCACAGTTAGTGTTGCCCCATTGGGGTGTCGGGGTGGGGGGGTGTTTGCATGAGTGCTAATGGAGCTATATATACAAAACGCACTCACTTTGGTCATGTATAGAACTCATGGCACTGTGAATATAGAGATGGAATGACACTACATCTGTGAAGAGCCATGCACTAAGTTTTTCTTTTGTACTTGTGCAAATTTTTTATTGTGAATAAAAGGTATTTTTCAAAATTCTCTCTCCTTCCTTTGTTTATGATTACCGAAGTCACTTCATGTATCTTGGCATCAGGTTTCCCCAAAGATTACCTCTGAGAGGCATCCCGAGGTAATCCGATAATCTGGCGACCAATTGTTCTGAAATCCAGATGGTTTAGACTCACTCACTAGTGCAGAATGTTGGGGTCCTGTGTGTAAGTAGGGTGTGCAGCCAAGATTTGGCGGGTCCCGAGTGTGCTAGGGGTGAGGCTTGGAACGCCAGAGATCAGGAGTGCGGACGCATTCTCCAAAAAGGTCATTATGCTGATCAAAGTTCAAAATACATTCATTACCAAAGTAAGCATACATTATACAACCTTCAGATTTGTCTCCTTACCGGCAGCCACAGAACAAAGAAGCACAAAAGAGCCCGTTGGTATAAAAGATCGTCAAACACCCAATGTGCAGAGAGGAAAAAAAAGCAAATCATGCTCACAACAAATGCAAGCAACCAGTGTTTAGAACTGAAGTCCACGAAAGGCAGTCTGTCCAAGGACACGAAGATACAGGCCCAGATGAGCACAGGGCCAAGTGAACGTCGTGGAGCAGCAAGCTGAACTGGCCATCCCTCGTCCCAGGCCCCAACTTTTCAATCTGGCCGGGCACCTAAAGCACAGGGTTCATTCACTTCGATACACTCTGGGGACTGGACCCCGCCGCATCGATTTGGCCTGCACCTGCCCTTTCCTATTTCGCCCAGCACTTAACTCGATGGAACCTCGGGACATTCCTCTCTCCCGGCGATGGGCCTCTGCCTCGTCTCGCTATGATTCTGCCGCATCGAATCGCCTCCAAGTCCAGAAGGAAGTTGCAGGGTTATTGCTTGTGGTGGTCATTTACCAGAAAAAGAGTGAGTCAGAAAGTATCTAGCTGTTTTCTTTGTTTCGTTGCCCACGGCAGGTGGTGGCTGAGCATCACCAGCGCCATCTTAAACCAGAATGTTGAAAAAGTGAAATAAAAATTTGCTTTGTAGTAATGGGAATAGTATCTAAAAGTGTGGAAAATCTAATGGATTCGTGCAAAACAACAGATTCCATGACATGTATTAGTGGGAATAAACCAGATCCTGATTCTACAGTCTACCAGTGTCAAAGATAGATAGATAGATAGATAGATAGATACTTTATTCATCCCCATGGGGAAATTCAACCTTTTTTTTCCAATGTCCCATACACTTGTTGTAGCAAAAACTAATTACATACAATACTTAACTCAGTAAAAATATGATATGCATCTAAATCACTAACTCAAAAAGCATTAATAATAGCTTTAAAAAAAAAGTTCTTAAGTCCTGGCGGTTGAATTGTAAAGCCTAATGGCATTGGGGAGTATTGACCTCTTCATCCTGTCTGAGGAGCATTGCATCGATAGTAACCTGTCGCTGAAACTGCTTCTCTGTCTCTGGATTATTGAAAGGAGCCAGATTATTGGAGTTCTGCTCCATATTAAAGACATGCTTAAAAAATTCACCTTTCACATCAGAGTGTTCATAGCCAGTATTCACTGATTATCCCAAAGTGCCCTTGGGAACATGGCAGTGAGCCAAACTTCTTGAACCACTGCAGAGATCCAGAGACCCTTTGGAAAGAGAGATCCCGGAGTTTCACCAGTGTGCAAAGAACCTGTCATACACATTGCTGGTGTCTGCTGGTTCACTGCTCTATTAGTAATAGTTTGACCATTCGAAGCAAATATAGTGTCCTCCTAAGGAGTTGCCTTTTGGTGGGTCTTCAGGCAAATCCAAGATCCAGGAATTCTGCTGCAGCGTAGGTGAGAGTAACCACCCCTCTCTTTCTTCAGTGATTCTTTGTAAACCCAACAATATGGATCCTCGGCTCATCCAGACCTCACAAGTCCCGCCCCATTCGCCATGTGCTGATGGACACGGGGCTTAATCCACGACGTTAGGATGAATACCCTTAATGGAGGATGACCGTGAGTGATTTTGCTTAACGTAGGGAGGCTGTTGCACAGGCGAGCACAACGTGGTTCTCGACAGATCAGGGTCAGGGTCCAGTGGCAAGGGATGCAGGACAACTGGGGCCTCTTCACTGCTGCAGCCTTCCTCTGCCTTCACTGTCATCATCTTGACTGGATTGCTCTTTGTCTGGAACCTTCAACGACCTTACTGTCATGGGTGACCCAACCTGGAGCTATAACTGCCAGAGGTTAAACTCCAGAGTGCTCTACCTCACACTCAACACGTTCACATCCACACACCTCATCAGTGGGAAAGGACCAAAATGGGCTACCCTTTCTGAACCAAATTCCTTCCTGAATTATTCAGTGAAGGACTGCTTATTTTGAAAGGGCTGGTCAGAATCAGGTTTAACATCACTGGCATATGTTGTGAAATTTGTTGCTTTGTGGAAGCATATATTGCAATACATAGTAAATTAAAAACTATAAATTACAATAAGAACTATATATAGAAAAAATCATTAAAAGAGCAAAACTAGTGAGGCAGAGTTCATTGTCCATTCAGAAATCTGATGGTGGAGGGGAAAAAGCTATTCCTGAAACGTTGTGTCTTTGGGCTCCTGTACTTCCTCCTTAATGGTAGCAATGAGAAGAGGGTGATGAGTGATGAGGGTCCTTAATCATGGATGGCACCTTATTGAGGCGTCGCGTTTTGAAGATGTCCCTGATGCTGGGGAGGCTAGTGCCCATGAGTTTACAGCTTTCAGCAGCTTTTTCCAATCCTGTGCAGTGGCCCCTCCAAACCAAATCATGATGCAACCAGTTAGAATGCTCTCCACAATACGTACACCTATAGACATTTGTGAGAGTCTTTGGCAATGCATCAATTCTTCTCAAACTCCTAATGAAATATAGTCGCTGTCATGCCTTCTGTGTAATTGCATCAAAATGTTGGGCCCAGGATAGATCTTCAGAGGTGTTGACACCCAGGAACTCGAAACTGCTCACCTTTTCTACTGCTGATCCCTCGATGAGGACTGGTGTGTGTTCCCTCGACTTAACCTTCCTGAAGCCCGCTATCAACTCTGATGTTGAGTGCAATGTTGTTGTTGTGACACAACTCAATCAGCTGACCTATCTCACTTTAGTGTGCCTCTTCGTCACTATCTGAAATTCTGCCAACAATAGTTGTGTCATTGGCAAGTTTATAGATGGCCTTTGAGCAGTGCCTAGCCGCACGGCTGAGGGTGTAGAGAGAGTAGAGCAGTGGACTAAGCACGCATCCTTGAGGTATGCTAGTGTTGTTAGTCATCGAGGAGGAGATGTTAATTCCCATCCGCACCGACTGTGAGGAAGTCAAGGATTCATTTGCACAGGAGGGTGCAGAGGCCCAGACTTTGGAGCTTGTTGATTAGAACTATGTCTGTTAATGTAAGTAGAAGTGAATTATGGTGATGTATTTATATGCCACAGTGTGCTTCAATCATCTTTTTTGAAAGAGAGATGCTACTGTTACTCTCAAAGGCAATACTGTGTCTATTCTTACAGAATGAGATCACCCCAGCAAGATCAGTGGCCTGAGAACATCACAGTAATAACAAGTTACCATATCCATCAACAACAAAGACTGACTTACTCTGGTAAATATAGACTATGACATTCATAGTAATCGGCAAAATACTTCCCAGCAACCAAGTCTTTGAAAGTTCACCCAATGTCTGCTGAAGCTCTCAGCAGAATTTAAAATGTATTTTAGCAGTTGTTTGATTGCTGTTGCACTGGAATCACAGCATAAAAAAAGTAAGACCATAAGATATATGAGCAGAATTCGGCCCATCAAGCCCGCTCTGCCATTTCATCATGGCTGGTCCATTTTCCCTCTCAGCCTCAATCTCCTGCCTTCTACCTGTATCCTTTCATGCCCTGACCAACCAAGAATCTAGCAACCTCTGCTTTAAATACACATAAAGACTTGACCTCCACAGCTGCCTGTGGCAAAAAATTCCACAGATTCACCATTCTCTGGCTAAAGAAATTCTCCTCATCTACATTCTAAAATGACACCCCTCTATTCTAAGGCTGTGCCCTCTGGTCTTAGACTCTTCCAGCATAGCAAACATCCTCTCCACATCCACTCTATCAAGGCCTTTCGCCATTCCGTAGGCTTCAATGAGGTCACACCTTATTCTTCTGTATTCTAGTGAATACAGGCCCAGAGCCATCAAAAGCTCTTCATACGACATGCCATTCAATCCTGGAATTATTTTCGTTAACCTACTTTGAACCAGCTCCAGTTTTAGCACATCCTTTCTAAGATAAGGGGCCCAATTCTGCCCACAATACTCCAAATGAGGCCTCACCTGTGTTTTATAAAGTCTCAGCATTACATCCTTGCTTTTATATTCCAATCCTCTTGAAATGAATTCAAACATTGCGTTTGCCTTCCTTGCCACCAGCTCAACCTGCAAATTAACCTTTAGGCAATCCTGCACAAGAACCCCATCTCAGATGTCAAAGTCTTTCTGTTGACTCTCTACTTCCTCAAAACTACCTGCCCTTCCACCATATCAACCGCAAACTTTGCAACAAAACCATCAAGTCCATCATCCAAATCATTGACATATAATGTAAAAATAATCAGTTCCAACACAGACCCCTGTGGAATACCTCTAGTCACTGGCAGCCAACCAGAAATGGCTCTTTAATTCCCACTCTTTGTCTCCTGCCAATCAGCCACTGCCTTATCCATGCTAGAATCTTTTCTATAAAACATGGGCTCATAGCTTGTTAAGCAGCCTCATGTGTGGCACCTTGTCAAAGGCCTTCTGAAAATCCAAGTATGCAACATCAACTGATTCTCCTTTGTCTATCCTGATTGTTATTTCTTCAAATTGTTCCTAACAGATTTGTTAGACAAGATTTTCCCTTGAGGAATCCATGCTGACTACATCCTATTTTATCATGTGCCTCCAAGTACCCTGAGACCTCATCCTTAATAATCAACTCCAATATCTTCCCAACCACTGAGGTCAGACTAACTGGCCGATAGTTTCCTTTCTTCAGCATCTCTCCCTCCTTGAAGAGTGGAGTGACATTTGCACTTCTCCAGAATCATTCCAGAATCTAGTAATTCTTGAAAGACCATTACTTATGCCTCCATGATCTCTTCAGCCGCCTGCTTCAGATCTCTGGAGTGTGCATCATCTGGTCCAGGTGACATCTACCTTCAGACCTTTCAGTTTCCCAGCAATGTTCTCTCTAGTTATAGTAACTTCACTCACCTCATGCCCCTGACACAATATTGCTTCTGTCTCCCACACTGAGAACTGATGCAAAATACTTATTCAGTTCATCTGCTATTTCATTGTCCCCCATTACTACCTCTCCAGCATCATTTTCCAGCGGTCCATTATCCACTCTTGCCTCCCTTTTACACTTTGTGTATCTGAAGAAATGTTAGCATCCTCTTTAATATTATTGGCTAGCTTACTTTTGTATTCCATCCTTACCTTCTTAATAACTCTGTTAGTTGCCTTCTGTTGATTATTAAATCCCCTAACTTCCCAATATTTTTTGCTCTATCATATGCCCTTTCTTTGGCTTTTATTTTGGCTTTGACACTTCTTGTTAGCCACGGTTGTGTCATCTTGCCTTAAGAATGCTTCTTCCTCTTTGGGACGTACATATCCTGTGCCTTCTGAAGTGCATCCAAGAATTCCAGCCATTGCTGCTCTGCCATCATCCCTGCCGGTGTTCTTTTCCAATCGACTCTATCCAGCTCCTCACTCATGCCTCTCTATTTCCCTTCACTCCACTGTAATACCGATACATCTGACTTTAGCTTCTCCTTCTCAAATTTCAGGATGAATCCGATCATATTATAAACATTTTCCCCTAAGGGCTCTTTTACCTTAAGCTCTCTAATCAATTCTGGTTCATTCCAGTTGACTCCACCCTGAGCTGCTCTAAAGAGCCATCTCGTAGGCATTCTAGAAATCCTCCCTCCTGTAATGCAGCACCAACCTGATTTTCCCAATCTACCTGCGTATTGAAGTCCCCCCCATGACTATTGTAACATTACCCTTCTGGCATGCATTTTCTATCTCCCGTTGTAATTTGTAGACCACATCCTTACTACTGTTTGGGGTCTGTATACAACTCCCATCAAGATCTTTTTACCCTTGCAGTTCCTCAGCTCTATCCACAATGATCCACCACCTTCCAACTCTATGTCACCTCCTTCTAATGATTTGATTTCAGTTTTTACCAACAGACCAATGCTGCCCCCTCTGCCTTCCTGCCTGTCCTTTCAGTGCAGTGTGTATCCTTGGACATTAAGCTCCCCGCTATAATCTTTCGGCCATGATTCAGTGATGCCTCAGTTCAGTGACTGGCATCATACCTGCCAATCTGTAACTGTGCTGCAAGCTCATCCACCTTATTCTGCATACTGCACGCATTCAGACACGACATCTTCAGTGTTCACCCGTTTTGACTCTGTCTGCCTTCGACGATGGCCGCTGTGCTTGCCCCGCCTTCCTTTGATTTGTTCTTACTAATCAATCCCAAACACCGATCGGTCGCTGGTCAAAGCTCTATAACACTGCTGCCTTTTACCCACAGGCAGTGGACCTGATCGAAGTCCCCTCCTCTCCAGTCTTCCGATGTCCAGATTACTGGGACGCTTAAGTAATCTGAACCCACCATACACGTCACACACATCCTGCATCAAAGTCTACCTGACTTCACGTGTTTTAGTGTGTGACTACACACGTGCAGGACTGACTTGACATCAGTGGGTGATGAAGTTTAGCACAATGTATTGGACTCGGCTCAGTTTGACACCACTCATGTTACAGACTCAAGCTGCTCTCCAGAAAAATAGGTTGCCCAGTCTGAGCTGACACTACCAAGCTGAACAGGATAGATGTGACAGTTCAAAACTGAGCACCCATGCAGTGCAGTGGACCATCAGTAGCAAGACAATGTGGAGCCAGAGAGCCTTTGAACATTGGTTTTTATCAGTCTTTGGGTGTAGTTTTTCATTGATTATATTCTATTTCATTGTTCTAGTGTGATGCATGCAAGAAAAAGAATTTCAGGGTGGCGTATAATGACATATACATTCTACGGTAATAAATTTTCTTTGTGCTTTGCCATATCTCTCCCTCTACCATTACCAGCAGGCAAGGGGATGGTTCAAAAACGGTGTAGGGAGAATACTATGAGGGGGAACAAAGCGTACCTAGAATGAGGCGCCAGTCTGTTGAACCTATCTATTATATATTGGTGAAACAGCAAAAACAGCTTGCAGTAGGCGAGACCAAGCCAACAGTCCTGCAGTCCTTTTGTCCTGGAGTGGGGCAATTGAACAGAAGAGGAAGCTGAAAGAACATTTCCAACCTCAGCGATAACGGGCCCAGCATTCTAAGTGCTGATGGATCCATCCTGGTTGCCTCCGGAGATCCCAGGCACCTCAGAAGCCAGTCTCTAGCCAGTTCCATTCCCTCCATGTGATATCATAACACCAAAGGACCATAAGATAAAGGAACACAAATTAAGCCTATCAAGCCTGCTCCAATTTCTAGGCCTGTTTAATTATCTCTCTCAACCCCATTCTTCTCCCTTCCCCCCATAACCTTTGACACTCTTACAAATCAAGAACCTATCAACCTAGAGGCAGGAAAGTTGTTTCCACTGGTAGGTGAGACTAGAACTAGGGGACATAGCCTCAAGATTCGGGGGAGTAGATTTAGGACAGAGATGAGGGGGAACTGCTTTTCCAAAAGAGTGGTGAATCTTTGGAGTTCTCTGCTCAATGAAACAGTGGAGGCTCTCAGTAGAGTTGGGGGTGATGTATTAGCACGGATAGAGAATTGGTTAACTATTAGAAAGTAGAGAGTTGAGATACATGGGTGTTACTCTGGTTGGCAATTAGTTGAGCGGTATGCCGCAGGGATCAGTGCTGGGCCCACAACTGTTCACGATATACATTAACAATCTGAAAGAGGGGACCAAGTGTAGTGTATCTAAGTTTGATGATGATACTAAATTGAGTGGAAAAGCAAACTATGCAGAAGAAGCAAAGAGTCTGCAGAGAGATATAGATAGGTTAAGTGAGTGGGCAAGGGTCTGGCAGATGAAGTACAATGTTGATAAATGTGAGTTCAGAACTGCACACAGTACTCCAGATGCGGCCTCACCAGTACCCTGTATAATTGCAGCATGACCTCCCTGCTCTTGAATACAATCCTTCCAGCAATCAAGGCCAACATTCCATTTGGCTTCTTAGCCTGTTGTACCTGCAAACCAACCTTCTGTGATTCATGAACAAGCACTCCCAAGTCCCTCTGCACAGCAGCATGCTGCAATCTTTCACCATTTAAATAATAATCTGACCTTCCATTTTTCCTTCCAAAGTGAGATGAGAAGGATCTGTGGAATTCTCTGCCCAATGAAGCACTGGAGGCTTCCTCAGTAAATATATTTAAAACAAGGTTGGATAGATTTTTGCACAGTAGGGGAATTGAGGGTTATTGGGATGAGTCCATGGACTGATCAGCCATGATCTTATTGAATGGTGGAGCAGGCTCGATGGCCTGGTTGCCTACTCCTGCTCCTATTTCTTATGTTCTTAACCTCCACATTTAAAAATGTATCCAATGATTTGGTCTCTACAGTTGACTGTGGAAATGAGTTCCACAGATTCACCACATTCCGACTAAAGAAATTGTTTCTCATCTCTGTTCTGAAGGGGCTTTCAGAATAAAGTATTCTGAGGCTGTGCCATCTGGTCTTAGATGCTTTTAATATGGGATATATCCCAGTTACATCCTCTCTAACTAGGCCTATTATTATTCAATAGGTTTCAATAAGATCCCCCACCCCCTAGCCTCATTCTTTTAAACTGCAGCGAGCACAGGCTGAGAACTATCAAAGGCTCTTCATGTGTTAACTTCTTCATTCTAGGGTTCATTGTCGTGAGCCTCCTCTGGATCCTCTCCAATGCCAACTTGTCCTTTTTCAGATAAAGGGTCAAAAACTGCTCACAGTACTCCAGTCACAAACAAGAGAAAATCTGCAGATGCCAGAAGCCCAAGCAACAGACACAGATGCTGGAGAGGCTAAGCAGACCAGGCAGCAGTTATGGAAAAGAGTAAGCAGTTGATGTTTTGGGCTGAGACCCTTCATCAGGATTATAATTGGAAAGGACAAATCTGTGGATTCGGAGAGCTACGAGTGATGAAGGGGAAATAGGGTTGGCCTTGGATTCAAGTTATTTCCTTGCCAACGCTGATCTCAGATGAATGCACACATCAGTCCTCTGGTGAAGGCTCTCGGCCCAAAACATCGGCTGTTTATTCTTTCCAGGGGTGTCAAACTCATTTTAGGTCACGGGCCGGATTGAGCAAAATGCAGCTTCATGCGGGCCGGATCAGTCAGACGCGTGCGAACGCAGCTTTCGTTGCCTCCGTTTTTTCAGCCTGCTCTCATGTGTCTCAGTCTCTGCTATAACTACAAAGTGTTTCACTTTACAAATTCCGTTTCTTATGAAGAAGACTGCCGAGCAAGACTGCCGAATAAACACTAAAAACCCTGAAAACCTGGTACCTGAATAAACTCAGCATTAGCCATATCATACGCCATAGGCGCTTCGATTACTGGGGCCAGCTTTAATAGTAATTAGATATTATCTCGCGGGCCAAAAATAATTCCACCGCGGGCCGGATTTGGCCCGCGGGCCTTGAGTTTGACATATATGCCGTACATGTTGCCTGTCCTGCTGAGTTCCTTCTGCATTTTTTGTGTTGTGCAATACTCCAAGTACAGAATGACCAATGCCTTGTAAAATCTCATCATTATATCCTTGATTTTACAGCATATTCTAGTACTCTATGAGTTAATACTCAGGTTGCATTTGCCTTCTTTACTACCAACTCAACATGCAAGGTAATCTTCAGGGAATTCTGCACTCAGACACTAAAGTCCCTGTGCATTCTGATTTCTAAATTTCCTCCCTGTTTAGAAAATATTCTACGCTTTTATTCCTCCCACTAAAATGCATGACGGTACACTTCCCTGCACCTTTGCCCATTCTCCTAATTCGTCAAGTTCTTCTACAGATTCACTGTTGCCATAACACTGCCTGTCCCTCCATCTATCTTTGCATCATCTGCAAACTTAGCCACAAAGCCACCAATTCTATCATCCAAACTACTGACATATAACGTAAGAAGAAGTGGCCCAACACTGACCCCTGCGAAATGCCACCAGTCACCGGCAGTCAATCAGAAAGGCTCTCTTTGCTTTCTGCCAGTCAACCAGTGAGAGTGAAGCAAGCATCTTTAGGACATCAAACCAGTGAAATATGTCATTTTGCATCAACGCTCAACACTGTCCGAGGATTTGCTCGGGGCAGCCTGCGAGGAGGTTGAATCGGCGGGTCTGTTGTCTGGATATGAGGTTCTGGTGGTCAGTCCCGATCAGGAAGGGGCTGGTGCTTCCCATCAGCGACGTCTCCACTCCCACAAGGCCTGTTTAACGGCGAGCAGCTCCCTCTCTTCTACCCCATAATGGTGCTATGTAGAGTTGAACTTTTCAAGAGAAAGGCACAAGGGTGTACCTTCCCATCCAGTCCAGGTAGGGAGCGAGTGGTCCCGGTGTCCACATCAGACGCCTCCACCTCTACCACAAACAGGTCGGGAGGGGTACGGATTATGGAGAATGAGAGCGGTGAGGGAGGTGAGGGGACTGCTGATTTGGCTGTAGTTTTTGATGAGCCAATGGCAGAGGTTGGAGGACCCCAAGAAGTGCTGTAGCTGTTTGAAGGAGTGACACCATTATTCAATTGTTTTCAAAGCAAATCATCGTTGGCCTTCTTGGTGAAATTTGTTTTGTTTCGGAGCTCTGACCTCTCAGTGATGAACAATCTCTCCCTTTCTTCCACAGGTGCCTTTAATCGTAGAGTGCTGTGTTTTCTCTTTAAGCGTTGCTTGGAGTACTCCCAAACATGGTGAATAATCCCTGAGCATTACCAGCAGTGAGTACATCTCAGATCAGTGTTGGCAAGGGAAAAACCAATCCCACTTCTCCTTCATCAGCCATAGCACTCTGAATCCACAGGCTTGCTCTTTCCAATTACAATATTAAGTAACATTCATATTAAATCCTAGGGGCTAGCAAACTCCTATGCTCTGCGATCACAGCCACTCTCTGGCTTACATTCCACTAATGTCTTTATGTTAGTTAAAAGGGAGCTCTCAGAGACAGCCATTCTCAATGCTCCTCCAACAAAACAATATCAAAACGTGCGTGGCTCCTGACACGACACAGCTTTTCCATTATTTAATTCTTTGCTGCCGATGCATTTAAAAGTCTTAAGGGCATGAGACAGGCACAGACGTTTCCAGAGTTCCTCACTCAGAAATAGCAGGGTGAGATCCCGTTATAAACTTGTTTCTCAGGGGGAGGGAGTCGAGTGCTTGCAAATGACCCTTCATTACAGAACAAAAATGATGACTGAGGTGTCTGGTAAAAATTTTTACACATTGTTTCCTGTTTCCGTTCATGCCTCTGATCAGGAAATGTTAAAGATTAGTGTGGGTATTACTGTGGATTAATGGCTGCTGTTTGTGGAACCTTCAGGGAGAGTTTCCTTGCCAAATAAAGCATATATTTTGTCAGTCTTAAGCCTGCACTCTGCTGATAGCGTGGGACCTTCATGGAAAAGATTCAAGGCTTTCTCAAAGCTGAGACCATACTCTCTTTGCACAGAGGCGAACAATGCTCTGACACTCCGGCTCAGCAAACATTATCCTCAGTGACCTTTGCCTCCTTTGGGAACAATGCTGGCTGGAGTACAGATTGTGGAGGTGACCTAGTGCAAGCCTGCATGAAATAACCTGTGGTGGCTCTGTTGTGTTTAAAAACGTTATGTATGCAATATATAACCTGGGATTTTAAAGCTCATAACCACCTTCTCAAGGGAAACTAGGGACGGGCAATAAATGCTGGCTTAGCTGGTGATGCCCACATCCCAGAAATGAATAAATAGAAAACAATCAGAAGTGTCTCTGCTTACTGAAGGGTTTACAATGTCTTTTGTGAACCTAAATGAATCTATTTCAACAACATATTTTGACTTCCTGTGCCACGCAGGAATGGTAATGAATATATCCATTGAAGAAGGTATCATCATCTAAATACCCTCAACCCATCAGGCAGCTCCTGCCCCACCCATGTACAGTCTGCAGGTCTCACATTAGTCCCAGGCCTGATGAAGGGTTTCAACCGAAATCATCAACAGATCCTCTCTCCCACATGGAGGAAAGAATGCTGCTCGACCCATTGAACTCCACAAGCAGGTCGCTTGATGCTCCACTCCTCTACACACACTTCAGCAGCAAATTTGTCTTTGGCACGTGGCAGGGTATCAGATCACCCAGGGTAAACCCACACAGTCACAGGGGGAGCGGGAGCATGCAAACTCCACACGGACAGAATTGAGCTTGGGCTGCTGAGACTGTTTGCCGGTTATCTGCTCTGTAGTTCCCTGTTCCTTCCCTTCCTCCTTGTTTACATAATGAAATTACATTTGCCACTGAGCAACCTCAAGTTCAAGTTCATTGTCCTATTGTACACAAGTATATCACCACCAAACAAGACAAGATATAACTCAAATATAACTAGATATAACTCAACACAATAGATACAACTCAGGCGCATAACACATAAAGTAATATTACCACAAATACATGATCAAAATAATAATGTGCATATATGATACATGTTGTAAGAGAAACACTATAACGCTACTGGCGCTTCACATGTGATGAGACCTGGTTGGTGGCTGGGAGTTCAAAAGTCTCACAGCCGGAGGAAGAAGCTGTTTCCCTTCCCTACAGTTCTTGGCCTCATGCTACCGTACCTCCTGCCCGATGGAAGGGTGTCAAAGAGATTGTTGGACAGATGGAAGGGATCATTGACTATGTCAAAGGTCCTGCGTACATGGTGCTCCTGTAATGGTGAAAGAGAGACTCTGATGAATCTCTCAGCAGTCCTCGCATTCCTTTGTGGGGACTTGCGATCCCCGTACCAGACAGTGATAGCTGGTCAGGGCACTCTTAGTGGTGCTCCCGTAAAAATGATTTAGAATGGTGGTGCTGGGGGGCACCTCACTCGCTTCCATCTCTTCAGGAGGTGGAGAGGCTGCCGTGCTTTTTACCAAAGAGGTGATGTTGAGAGACCAGATGAGACCGTCCATTATGTGGACTCCTGGTGCTCCTAACTCTCTCCAGGGAGGAGCCGTGTATGTGTAGTGAGGAGTGGTGAGCCTGCACCTTCTGAAATTCTACAATCGCCTCCCTGGTCTTGTTCACGTTGAGACTCAAGTTGTTGTGCTTGCACCATTCTACCAGCCACTCAGGTCACTCGTCTACCCGTCACATGGTCGGGCTCCCCCACCGGGCTTGCCTGGTCAGGAGGGTGGCCAGACACCCTGCAGGACGAAAAAACAAGACCTGTCACAGGGCAGGTGAACCCTCTCGTGGGGCCAACGGCCATCCCTTGCATCGAAGCTTGGTCTGGCCGTTCACTGCAACAGAACCTCCCCCAGCCGTCTTGGACCCCACCACGCCGCTGGATCCGGGAGGGGATGTCGAGAAGGTAGGTCTGGACCTGTGCAACCCCCTACTCACCTAAAATCCATTCACGCACACGCTGTTCCTTTCTGAGGAGTGGGGTAGTCATATCAAATCCTGCAAACTGACCGAAAGGAACCATCGTCATCCTATGAGATGGATAACCAGAAGAGGAAGAGCAGCCACTCTCGTCGTCGTTATTGATGAGGCCAACAACTGTTATGTCATCAGCAAATTTGATGATTCGGTTAATGACGAATTGGATCTGGCAATGAAGTCGTGCATCAGTAGTGAGAACAACAGCAGGCTGAGCACATAGCCCTGGAGAGGGCCAGTGCTCGGTGTGATGGAGCTACTGATGTTTCTACCAGCACAGGATGACTATGGCCTTTCTGTCAAGAAGTCCGGTTCCAGAAAGAGGTGTTGAAGACCAACAAGGACCACCTTCTGAGGTATGATCACATTAAATGCGCTAAGCTGAAGTCAGTAAACATCATCCTGGCATATGAGGCACAAATTTGCAGAGCGGGTGGGACGGAGTGGAGTGCAGAGACTGTCAGTGGATCAGCTTGAGAGATAAGCGAACTGGAAAGGGTAGCGAAGTAGCAGGAAGGTGGGCTTTGATGAGATCCACAACCAGTCAATGCGTTCAGAACAGCCCTGTAATGCGGAGGCTGCTCCTTCTGGACTGGTTTGACACATTTAGCCAGTGGTCGGTACACAGAAATTAGCGTAACAAAGAAGTGGTCAGAGTATCTGACCTGGGGGTGAGGAGCATTTCTGTAAGCGTCAGGGATCTTGTATAAACCAGGTCTAATGTGTTCTCGCCTCCAGTAGCAAAGTTAACACACTGATAGAATTCAGGCAGGACTGTTTTTAAGCAACACACACAAAATGCTGGAGGAATTCGGCAGGCCAGGCAGCATTTATGGAAAAAAGTATAGTCAATGTTTTGGGCCGAGACCCTTCAGCAGGACAGATTTTAAACTAGAAAGCTGCAACGTGAACAAAAAGATTGCCGTGGGCCAGTTGGAGTCCTCCACGAGGTGTTGCTGTATGATGTGTCAAAAACATAATCTTGGGAAAACAGTGCTGCTGTTGGACCATTCATGCATCTCAAAATGGACCTTATGCAATGACCCAAATGTATGGGCTATAATTAGGTTCTTCTCATTGTATGTTTGTTTTCTCAATGGGTGGAAACATCAATCAGGCTCATAGAAATTCCACTGTAACAGTCACTAAACTCATTACGGGATTTTATTCCTAGACTTGGAATCCTGGAAAAGATCTCGAGAGATGATGTCCCACACTTTGCAGGAAAGGCGATACAGGAACTCGTGAAAGTCCTATGGTGTAAGCACTAGTTCACCTATCCTTACCACTCTCACTCTACTGGACAGTCAAAAGGTAGCATGGGACCCTGAAAAGCAAGCTGCCTAAACTGTGTGAGGACATTGGACTTCCATGAGCCCAAATGACAATGCAGTGTGGCCCAAACCATGTCATGGGACTCTCTCCTCATGGGGTAGTACTGGGACACCCCATGCCTACCTGGGGGAAGCACCAGTGGCCGCGCCTCTGGCACAGAGTCTGGCCCTGTGGCTCAGAAGGATAGGAAAAGGAAGAGGATGGCAGCAGTGAAACTCGGATGGTAGTTTGCCTCCCAGGTGCCAGGGTCCAGGATGTTTCTGATTGCGTCCACGATATCCCAAAGTGGGAAGGAGAACAGTCAGAGGCTGTAATACATATTGGCACCAGCGATATAGGTAAGAAAAGGGAGGAGGTCCTGAAAACCGACTACAGGGAGTTAGGAAGGAAATGGAGAAGCAGGACCACAAGGTAGTAATCTCGGGATTACTGCCTGTGCCACGCGACAGTGAGTCTTGGAATAGAATGAGATGAAGGATAAATGTGTGGCTGAGGGATTGGAGCAGGGGGCAGCGATTCAGATTTCTGGATCATTGGGATCACTTTTGGAGCAGGCATGACCTGTACAAAAAGGATAGGTTGCACTTGAATCCCAGGGGGACAAATCTTCTGGTGGGGAGGTTTGCTAAGGATATTGGGGAGAGTTTAAAGGAGAATTGCTGAGGGGTGGGAACCGAACCGAAGAGATGGAGGAAGGGGCGGTTGGCTCACAAATAGAGAAAGCTTGGAAGACAGTGCTAGAGGGAGGATAGGCAGGTGATAGAGAAGGGACATACTCAGACTGACGGTTTGAGATGTGTCTATTTTAACGCAAGAGTTTTGTGAACAAAGCAGATGAGCTTAGGGCGTGGATCAGTACTTGGAGCTATAATGTTGTAGCCATTACAGAGACTAGATGGTTCAGGGACAGGAATGGTTACTTCGAGAGCCAGGTTTTAGATGTTTCAGAAAGGACAGGGAGGGAGGCAAAAGAGGTGAGGGTTATCAGAGATAGTGTCTCGGCTGCAGAAAAGAAGGAAGTCATGGAGGTATTGTCTACGGAGTCTCTGTAGGTAGGAGTTAGGAATGGGAAGGGGTCAATTACTCTACTGGGTGTTTTTTATATACCACCCAATAGTAACAGAGACATCGAGGAGGAAATAGGGAGACAGATTCTGGAAAGGTGTAATAATAACAGGGTAGTCGTGATGGGAGATTTTAATTTCCCAAATATCAGTTGGCGTCTCCTCATAGGAAGGGGTTTAGATGGGGTGGAGTTTGTTAGATGTCTTCATGAAGGTTTCCTGACACAATCTGTAGATAAACCTACAAGAGGAGAGGTGGTACATGATCTGGTATTAGGAAGTGAACCTGGTCAAGTGACAGATCTCTCAGTGGGAGAGCATTTTGGAGATAGTGATCACAATTCTATCTCCTCTACCATAGCATTAAAGAGGGATAGGAGCAGGCAAGTTAGGAAAGCGTTTAATTGGAGTAAGTGGAAATATGAGGCTATCAGGCAGGAACTCGGAAGCATAAATTGGGAACAGATGTTCTCACGGAAATGTACAAAAGAAATGTGGCAAATGTTCAGGGGATATTTGCGTGCAGTTCTGCATAGGTACTTTCCAGTGAGACAGGGAAAGGATAGTAGGGTACAGGAACTGTGGTGTACAAAGGCTTTTGTAAATCTCGTTAAGAAGAAAAAAGCTTAGGAAAGGTTCAAAAAACTAGGTAACGATAGAGATCTAGAAGATTATAAGGCTAGCAGGAAGGAGCTTAAGAATGAAATTAAGAGAGCCAGAAGGGGCCATGAGTAAGGCCTTGGTGGACAGGATTAAGGAAAACCCCAAGGCATTCTATGAGTATATGAAGAGCAAGAGGATAAGACGTGAGAGAATAGGACCAATCAAGTATGACAGTGGAAAAGTGTGTATGGAACCGGAGAAGATAGCAGAGGTACTTAATGAATACTTTGCTTCAATATTCACTATGGAAAAGGATCTTGGCAATTGTAGGGATGACTTACAGTGGACTGAAAAACTTGAGAATATAGACATTAAGAAAGAGGATGTGCTGGATATTTTGGAAGGCATCAAGTTGGATAAGTCTCCTGGACCAGACGAGATGTACCCCAGACTACTATGGGAGGTGAGGGAGCTGAGCCTCTGGCAATGAGTTTTGCATCATCAATGGGGACAGGAGAGGTTCCAGAGTATTGGAGGGTTGCAGATGTTGTTCCCTTATTCAAGAAAGGGAGTAGAGATAGACCAGGAAATTATAGACCAGTGAGTCTTACTTCAGTGGTTGGTAAGTTGATGGGAAAGATCCTGAGAGGCAGGATTTATGAACATTTGGAGAGGCATAATATGATCAGGAGTAGTCAGCATGGCTTTGTCAAAGGCAGGTCGTGCCTTGCAAGCTTGATTGAATATTTTGAATATAAAAATTGCTAATAGTCCTTCCTTTCTCCATAAATTGATAAGAGGAGAATTATACATGCTATATCAAATTTATACTTTGTAGATTAACACTATGTGTGATTCTGATATTGTTTATTTTACCTTCTGTATGTACTGCTATTGACATATATACCAGAGATATTCTCCTCCTGTTTGTATACACACTTCCTTTAATCAATAAAAAGATTGAAAAACGAAAGAATATTTTGAGGATGTGACTAAACACATTGATGAAGGTAGAGCAGTAGATGTAGTGTATATAGATTTCAGCAAGGCATTTGATAAGGTACCCCATGCAAGACTTATTGAGAAAGTAAGGAGGCATGGGATCCAAGGGGACATTGCTTTGCGGATCCAGAACTGGCTTGACCACAGAAGGCGAAGAGCAGTTGTAGACGGGTCATATTCTGCATGGAGGCTGGTGACCAGTGGTGTGTCTCAGGGATCTGTTCTGGGACCCCTACTCTTTGTGATTTTTATAAATGACCTGGATGAGGAAGTGGAGGGATGGGTTAGCAAATTTGTTGATGACACAAAGGTTGGGTGTGTTGTGGATAGTGTGGAGGGCTGTCAGAGGATACAGCGGGACATCGATAGGATGCAAAACTGGGCTGAGGAGTGACATATGGAATTCAACCAAGATAAGTGTGAGGTGGTTCATTTTGGTAGGTCAAATATGATTGTAGAATATAGTATTAATGGTAAGACCCTTGGCAGTGTGGAGGATCAGAGAGATCTTGGGGTCCGAGTCCATAGGACACTCAAAGCTACTGTGCAGGTTGACTCTGTGGTTAAGAAGGCATATGGTGCATTGGCCTACATCAATCGTGGGATTGAGTTTAAGAGCCGAGAGGTAATGTTGCAGCTATATAGGACCCTGGTCAGACCCCACTTGGAGCACTGTGCTCAGTTCTGGTCACCTCACTACAGGAAGGATGTGGAAACTATAGAAAGGGTGCAGAGGAGATTTACAAGGATGTTGCCTGGATTGGGGAGCATGCCTTATGAGAATAGTTTGAGTGAACTCGACCTTTTCTCCTTGGAGCGATGGAGGATGACATGTGACCTGATAGAGGTGTTTAAGATGATGAGAGGCATTGATCACGTGGATAGTCAGAGGCTTTTTCCCAGGGCTGAAATAGCTAACATGAGAGGGCACAGTTTTAAGGTGCTTGGAAGTAGGTATAGAGGAGATGTCAGGGGTAAGTTGTTTACGCAGAGAGTGGTGAGTGCGTGGAATGGGCTGCTGGCAATGATGGTGGAGGTGGATACAATAAGGTCTTTTAAGAGACTCCAGGGCAGGTACATGGAGCTTAGAAAAATCGAGGGCTATGGGTAACCTTGTGTAATTTCTAAGTAAGTACATGTTCGGCACGGCATTGTGGGCCGAAGGGCCTGTATTTTGTTGTAGGTTTTCTATGTTTCGACGTAGGTGAAGCCGGATGGGTAGGAAACATAAGGGGCTGGAGAGGAAGGAATCTGATAGGAGAGGAGAGTGGACCATACAAGAAAGGGAAGGAGGAGGAATACCAGGGGTAGGTGATAGGCAGGTAAAAAGAGGGATGAGGCCAGAGTGGGGAATAGAGGAAGAAGAGAGGAGGAAGGAGATTTTTACTGGAAGGAGAAATTGATATTCATGCCATCAGGTTGGAGGTTATCCAACCTCCAACCTCATAAGTGTTGTTTCTCCACCCCGAGAGTGGCCTCATCAAGGCACACGAGGAGGCCAAGGACTGGCAAGTTGGAACGGGAATGGGAATTAGAATTAAAATGTTTGGCCGCTGTACAACATTAGTGGGAGCCGGAGTGGCCACTGCATTTGGATATGCCACCATATTCATGAAGAAGAAGAAGAAGAAGAAGAAGAAGAAGAAGAAGAAGAAGAAGAAGAAGAAGAAGAAGAAGAAGAAGAAGAAGAAGAAGAAGAAGAAGAAGAAGAAGAAGAAGAAGAAGAAAGCCCTTAACTCTGAGTGGAGTCATCGGGACGCTGTCGTGAAGGCGTTTTTTTTTTAGCAGGCTTTCGTGTTTCTACGAGGCCGAGTTGCTAGCTCGACGCTCAACCCAGCACGGATGGAAAGCGTGCCAGGGAGACGGCTGGATTCGAACCTGGGAGCCTTCGCTCCGAAGTCTGGCGCTGATGCTACTACGCCACCAGCCGACCACCATATTCATAGAATTGATAGAATTTTGCACAATAATGGGCAGTGCAAAGTCTATCCCCACAACCATCTCTTGCAAAGCCTTAGGATTCAGGTTACACCCGCAAAGTGCTGGAAGAACTCAGCAGGCTAGGTAACACCTAAACAGTCAATGTTTCAGGCCATTTTCCCTCCTGCTCTGGTGAAGACCTCTACCATTCAGAAAGATCGGAGGTGATCATTTACCTCTGCTTCAGTTTCCTGCACAATGCCATAGCCTGAGATTGCCCTGATCTCACGTGTTAGACAAGTATCTTGTCTGCTCTTTCTTTATTCCCTGACAGAGGCTCTCTGTTCTCAGCCTGTAAAGAGTCACATTAACGCCTGCTGATCGTTCCTATTTGACTTTCACATTCTGGTTTTGTATTTTTCACTTGCTTACTGTAGCATACTTCTTTCCTATTCCATATTGATCCTTCGTTGCTGATTTCTTAAACATTCCCAATTCTCAGGCTGACTGAATTGTTGGCCCCATTTTAAAATATTCATTTGAACTTGTAACATTTTTAACTTTTTTGTCACACTTGACTGGACCACTTTTCCTATTGGGTTTCTAACCCAGAAGGGGGGGTAATCAGTATAATTTTGTAGACTATGTATTAGTTGTTTAAATTTCATCCCTGGGAAAAACAGACTGGCTATCTACTCTATCATCCTGATTCATGAAGTTTCTCGATCCATCACTGCTAATCTTATATTTTTGCTTCTGGTTTCAGGCTGGTTTTGGAATGAATTGAGAACTTTCAATTTTTATATAGAATTCCGCAATGTTATGATTATTCTTCCTTCAGAGGTCCCCGGCAGCTCGGCCATTGCTCAAGTCTTTCTCACTGCACGTTTTAGAACATAGAACAGTACAGCACAGGAACTGGCCCTTCGGCCCGCAACATTGTGGCAAACCAATTACTAGATCCAAAGTAGCCTGTCACTACTGCCCCTCAAAACTGATAAGAAAAGACGGCACCAAGCTGTAGTCTCCGGGTCTCTGTCAAGGTTACGGCTCAGAGTTACTTGTTTTTTCAGACTCGTAGGGTTAGTTTTGTGCCCATCTAAGGACTTGTTGAACAACTTTATCCCATCTGCATTCAGTTACACCCCCGGCACCAATCATTCCATGCCCTATATATTCCCTTTGAACTTCAAATGCATGATCTTTTGTACTGGACATTTCAACCCTGGGAAAAGCACACTGGCTGTCTATCTATGCCCCTCATAACCTGATAAACATGCAACCAGTCTCCCTGCAGCCTCCACTGCTTCAGAGAAAACAGCCCAAGTTATCCAGCCACTCCTTATCGCACCTGCCCTCTCATTCAGGCAGCATTTAGGTGAACCTCTTCTGCGGCCTCTCCAAAGCCTCCACGTCCTTCCTATAATAGAGTGACCAAAATTAAATGTAATACTTTTGAAATGACCTAACCATAATTTTATAACATTGCAACATAACTTCCTGGCTCTCAAACTCAATGCCTTGATTAATAAAAGCAAGCCCTATTTATCATCCTTCAACCTGCACTGCCACTTTTGGGGAGCTATGAACTTGGACTTCAAGATCCCTCAGGACATTAACAGTGTTAAGAGCCCAGCTGTTAATGGTGTACTGTCCCTTTTACATTCAGTCTCTCAAAGTGCAATGCCTCACTCTTGGCTCCATTTGCCATTTTAATAGATTAAACCCCATCTGCCATTTCTCTGTCCATATCTGAAACAGATCTATATCCCACTGTGTCCTTTGGCAATCTTTGAAACACTTCCAACGCTACCAATCTTTGTATCATCTACAAAGTTACATCAATCCACCCACCCATATTTTCATAGTCACAAACACAGAAGTCACGGTCCATATCCCTGAAGAACAATTATTCATGGACTTGCAGCTAGAGTAAGCCAATTGACCACTACACTCAACACGCACAAAATGCTGGTGGAACACAGCAGGCCAGGCAGCATCTATAGGGAGAAGCACTGTCGACATGCTCGGCCTGAAACGTCGACAGTGCTTCTCCCTATAGATGCTGCCTGGCCTGCTGCGTTCCACCAGCATTTTGTGTGTGTTGCTTGAATATCCAGCATCTGCAGATTTCCTTGTGAGTACTACACTGTGTTGTTTATGGGTAAGCTAACTCCAAATCCAAGTAGCCACGTCACTTTGGATCCTATGAATCTCAATGTTCTGGATGAATCTACCTTGTGGGAATATGTCAAATGTACGTATGTACTAAAATCCATGTAAGCAACTTCCACAGCTCTGTCCTCATCTATCACATTCGTCACCTTTTCAAAAACGTAATCAACTTCATAAAACATGACTTGCCCTACATAAAGCCATGAGGACTGTCCCAAGTTAAGCCATGGCTCTCCAAATGCTCATAACTCCTATTGTTAAGCGTCGCTGTTGGTGTTGATTTATTATTGTCACATTAACAAGATTCAGTGAAAAGTTTGTCTTGCATATTGTTTATACAGATCAAATCATTACACAGTGCTTTGAGCTAGGATAAGTTAAAACAACAGTAATGTAGAATAAAGTGTAAAAACTACTGAATGCAAGATCATAATGAGATAGAGGCTGATAGTCCATCTCATCATGCAAGAGGTCTGTTCAAGAGTCTGACAACAGCGGGATAGAAACCGTCCTTAAGCCTGGTGGTCCGTGCTTTCAGGCTTTTGTATCTTCTGCCCAGTGGAAGAGGGGAGAAGAGAGAAAGTCTGGGGTAGATGAGGTCTTTGGTTATGCTGGCTGCGTAACTGAGGCAGTGAGAAATACAGACATGGTCCATAGAGGTGAGGCTGGTTCCACGTACACAACTCTCTGCAGTTTCCAGTGGTCGCATGCAGAGCAGTTTCCATGTCAAGGCGTTATGCATCCGGACAGAATATTTTCTTTGCTGCATCAATAATAACCGGTAAGAGGCGGTGGAAACATGCTGAATGTTTAGCTTCTGGAGGAAGTAGAGGTGTTGGTGAACTTTCTTGGCTGTGACATCAACATGGTTGGAGCAGGACAGGTTGTTCACACCTAAGAACTGGAAACTCCCAACCTCAGCAGTATTGTGTAGACAGGAGCATGTGCACTGCTCCCCTTCCCCAGCTCCTCTTGTCTTGTTGACGTTGAAGGAAAGACTGTTGTCCTGACGCCCTGTCACCGAGCTCTCTAACTCCTTGCTGAGCACCAATTCGTCAGTTTCAGAGATACAGCCCATTACAGTGGTATCACCTGAAAACTTGTAGACGACGGAGTTAGAGAGAAATCAGGTCCTGCAGTCATGGGGTAAAGTTGGGGGCTAGTGATGCAGCCCAGTGTTTAGAATGCTCTGACTGGACACATATACAACCAAATGGAACAATACTCCCCCCAATCATAGTCCATCCACAAAACATACGTCACACATACCAGATAAAACAATATATTACCACAAAATCAGTTAATAAAATATAATTCAAAGTACATGTAGTGCACAGCACAGGAAAACAGTAAACAGCTCGCTGTCCTAGTGACGGGGCCTCAGTGGTGGCAGGGTATTCATTAGTCTCACAGCCTGAGGGAAGAAGCTGTTCCCCAGTCTGGAAGTCCTCGTCCTGATGCTCCTGTACCTCCTTCCTGACAATAATGGGTCAAAGACGTTGTGGGATGAATAATGGGGACCCTCAACAATGCTTCAGGCCCTTTGTGTACAATCTACCAGGTAAATGTCACAACTGGAGGGAGGGAGACACAGTGATCCTCTCGGCCGGGTTTAGAGCTGTTGCTGCCTCTCCTTATGACTGCGGCCCGTTGGCCAGAAAGTCAGGAATCTAATTGCAGAGGGTGGTGTTGGCTCCCAAGGTCTGGAGTTTGGCTATAAACTTGCTTGGAATAACAGTATTGAAGGCAGTACTATAGCTAATGCACCAGAGAAGAGTATAGGACCAGGGAGATGGTGTCCACTTGGACCTATTTCAGCAGTAAGCAAATTGCAGTGGGTCGAGGTTGTCTGGAAGAAGAGAGTTGATGCATACAAGGACCAGCATCTCAAAGCACTTCAGAATGGTAGCATGAAAGGGAATGGAAGTTGGGCTGTCATGCTTTAGAATCAATACAGCACAGACACAGTCCCCTCAGACTGACAAGTCCACACCAACCACATGCCCACCCAGCTTGTCCAGTACTCCACCCAAATCCCTCAGATCTTCACCCCTCCATGTACCTATCTGAGAGGTACTATTCTTCTCCCTCAACCTCTTCTTCTGGCAGCTCTTCCCAGGTACTCAGCACCATCTGCGCAAAAAAGTTACACCTCAGGATCATTTTAACTCCTTCCAGTTTCATCCTAAATCTATGTCTCCTAGTTTTGAACACCCCTAACCTCAGGAAAAGACTTGTCACCATCCACAATTGCTATCAAGTTCAAGTACAAGTTGCTTTTATTGTCATTTCGACCATAAACTGCCGGTACAGTACACAGTAAAAACGAAACAACGTTCCTCCGGGACCCTGGTGCTACCTGAAACAACACAGAACTACACTGGACTATGTGAGACAGCACAAGGCTACATTAGACTACGTAAAACAACATAAAAATCTGCACTAGACTACAGACCTGCACATGACTACATAAGGTGCACAAAACAGTGCAGGGCAGTACAATAATTAATAAACAAGTCAATAGGCACAGTAGAGGACAATTTGCAATGTCAGTCTAGACTCTGAGTATTGAGGAGTCTGATGGCTCGGGGGAAGAAACTGTTACACAGTCTGGCTGTGAGAGCCCAAATGCTTCAGTACCTTTTCCCAGACGGCAGGAGGGAGAAGAGTTTGTATGAGGGGTGCATGGGGTTCTTCACAATGCTGTTTTCTTTGCAGGTGCAGTGTGTGGTGTAAATGTCTGTAATAGCGGGAATTCCTCTGATAGATTTAAGTATTTCTGTAAGATCACACCTCATTCTCTGACATTAGCCCAGCCAACCTCTCCCTATAACTGGGGCACTCTAGTGTAGGCAACATCCTCGTAAATCTTTCATGCACTCTTTCCAACTTAAGCACATATTCCCTGTAACAGGGTGACAAAATTGTACACTGTGCTTCAGGTGCGGCCTCAGTAACAATATATACAACTCAATATAATGTCCCAACTCTTATCATCAATGTCCTAACTGATGGTGGACAATATGCTAAACAGATTTATCACTGCCCTTTCTACCTGTGACACGGCTTTCAATGAGCTCTTCACGTATTCCGAAGTTCCTCTGTTCCACTGCACTCCCTGGAGTCCTACCGTTCACAGAAGTCCTACTCTGGTTTGACTTTTCAACATGTACCACCTTACCCTTACCTGTACTGAAATCCATTTGCCACTCCTCGGCCTACTGCCCTAACTAATCTACGATAACCGTCATCACTATTAACAACACCTCCTAGGTGGTGAGCACACTTGATGATAAAGCCTTTATATTTAAATCTATATCATTTACTTAAATATCAAGGGGCCCAAAAGCAACTTCTGTGGGACTTCGCTAGTCACAGGCCTCCATTCCAAGAAAAACAACCTTCAACCACTGCCTTCTGCTTCTTACCTCCAAGACAATTTCAAATCTACCTAATTAGCTCTCATTGGATACCATGAGGCCTACCTGCCAGATCAGCCTACAATGCAGGACCTTGTCGAAGGCCCCTTCCTAAACTCCACATAGAAAACAACCTCCTAATCAGACTTTGTCTATCCAAATGCTGTCCCTCAGAATTCCCTCCAGTAATATCTCAACTACTGAGGTCAGTCTGACCGGTCTGCAGTTCCCTGGCTTGTCCTTGCTACACTTCTTAGACAATGGAGCACCATCAACCAACCTCCAGTCTTCGGGAAGTCAGCCAGAGGTTGACAATGAATCCAGTAGCTCCACAATTTCTTCTCTGGCCTCCCACTAAGTCGGAGGAAGCACTTGGTCAGGCCCAGGGGCTTTATCCATCCTAATGCGCCGTAAGGCCGCAAGTACCTCCTCTCTGGTAATATTAATGTCCTTCAGAACATCCCCAGGAAACACTGAGGAAAAATATTTATTCAAAGTCCCACCCATGTCCTGTACCATAGGCTGCCTGCACTTGTCAGATGTACATTGAAGCACTGAGATAGGCATGGTGTTACACTAATCTCTTCGCCACTGTGCTACTACTAGACAGTTCAACACTTTATGTGATCTCCATATTTTTAATCCTTTATCATTTTTAAATGATTCAAATCATTTAGTTCTTTTTGTTTAATTATTTTAAATTCAATGAGAGCTTTGCTAGTGGATGAATCGCTTTCATCATCTTGTATTCCATCAAGGCCTTCCAAATGAAGATCTTTTTCCCCCAAGGTGGGGGTATCTAAAACGAAATGACTAGATTTAGGGTGAGAGCAGATAAATGTTAAAAGAAATGTTTTTACACCGAGGGTGGTAAGGATATGGAACGAGCTTTTAGAGGAAGTAATACAGCTGGCTCAGCTTTTAAAAGGCATTTAGACAGGTACAGAGATAAGAAGTGTTTAGAGCAGTGTTTCACAGACTTCACTGGATTACCACCCCCTTGGCTGTCAGACCACATGCAGTGGCCCCCCTCTCACTCTCTCTGGTCATTACATAAAAGCTATAAAGAATTTTGATTTATGATGCACAGAGAAAGAAAATAGGAACTGTAAATTCAAAGCAGTGACAAATAATTTCAAAACTTATTCAAATCTATTTAAGGCTACGAATAAAATTATTTCTTCATTTAATTACAGTAAAAACAATTTTAGAGGGCACATTAGTAGTTCAACTAATCACTAGTTCATTGTCTTTTCACCTTTCAATAAGACAGATGGGCTTGGTATAGTGATCTCAGCTTCTCAACATCTGTCACGCATTGAGTCTCAGATACCTATGTTCAGGCCTCCAAGTTATTTTGAAAGAGGTTAGGTGACTGCACTGAAATTGCACTCCATTAAATACGATGTTAGAAAGGCAGTCAAGAACATCTTGACCTTTTTTTCCAGTGTAGGCTAGCATTCGGAGATTTCTTTCTGCAATCAAAAGTCTTGATATGATTTTTTGAACCTTGGTTTCAGAAGCTATTTTGTAGTGAGAGCAGTTCTTCTTCCATCTTTCCTGTTAACTCATCATTACAATTGTTCAGAAATGGATTTATCATCCAATTTGGAATTTGGTTAGAGAGAAATCTCTCTGACATATCCTTATTCAGCTCAACCAGGTTTGCAAAGTATATCTGAAGATCATCATCTGGGATTCTTTCTTTCTCTTCCAACCCAGAGAGGCTGAGAAACTGGAAAAGGTCACAACAGCCAATGTTGCACTTCAGCAGGGTTAACTTGGACAGACATGTGGAGACAACTGATTTTATTAAACTTTGTGAATAATTCTGACAAATAAGCAATTTCATGCCATGGATTGAGTTGATCACTGAAAGTAGAGCATGTGGTCTTCAAAGAATTTTATCACTGTTTCAAAAAGCGCATAAAATTATCTCAGGCAGTTTCCTTTTGAGTGCCATCTGCCTTCTGTATACAGCAGCAAACATTCAAACTGTTCATCATTCTCAACACAAAGCTCTCAAAGTCATCGAGAATAGAGAGCATGGGACTCAATTTTACTTATTACTGTGATAACAGTCTAATGTGCAGCCGATCACTCGGGTTTCTCTTGCAACAAGCCATTGTATGTGAATTACACAGTGAATGGTA
This sequence comes from Hemitrygon akajei, assembly GCF_048418815.1. NCBI lineage: Eukaryota > Metazoa > Chordata > Chondrichthyes > Myliobatiformes > Dasyatidae > Hemitrygon > Hemitrygon akajei. The sequence goes on along the minus strand of NC_133130.1, from coordinate 112,943,678 downwards.
CCTACAGATTCTTTCAAGAAATTAATAACCTCCCGAGTGGCAATCTGTTATTGATGGTTCACCACCTATTGTACAAGCAAGAATGTTAGTGAGCAGAATGACCTTTTGAAAATTGCTCCACAGCCCTAAATATTGACTCCCCCTTTTGTATCTGCTTCAAGTCCCCTTTTCAATAAACAACTCTTGAACTACGCTTTCATCTTTTATGAAGTGAACATAACTGAGAAGCAAAGATTTGTTGCATGGCAAAGTTGACTTATCAAGCTGCAGAGCAAGTTCTGTTGTCCTAAATACATTGCACAATGTGTCTTCTACATTCTCTGACATTCCATCTATTCATCTTTGAACAGGGTTGATGGTGAATGCACACGGTGTGCTGGAGGAGCTCAGCAGGTCAGGAAGCACCTATGGATGGGACGCTGCCTGACCTGCTGAGTGAGATCAGCACGTTGTGTGTAGAGTCATGATGAAGGATCTCGGCCTGAAACAACAACTGGAAATTTATCACAGCATGGTTAGAGTGTGGGAGTTGTACTAACAAACACTGTACTTTTTTAAAGCTATTATTAATGCTTTTTGAGTTAGTGATTTAGATGCATATCATATTATTACTGAGTTAAGTATTGTATGTAATGAGTTTTTGCTACAACAAGTGTATGGGACATTGGAAAAAATGTTGAATTTCCCCATGGGGATGAATAAAGTATCTATCTATCTATCTATCTATCTACAGCCGTGAATGGCAATAATGGGCCTGGAAATAACGTGATTTCTTCAATCCACATGTCTCATGATATGCCAAATACAGAGGTGTCACATTGCTTTTCAACAACTATAACATGCTTCAAGGAAAGTCCAAGAAAATGTTATTAATAAATAATTTATTTCTTAAATTAAGCCCGTAATCCCCTTGCTACTGAGTGCCTGCCCCCTTTATCTTTATCACCCTCTTAGTAACTCCCACCGCCTCGGGGGCGGTGCAACATCACCCACGTTAGGAACCACTGGAAACACCGGCAAATGGGACTCATTTCGGAGCTGGATTTAGGCACTCTGCCATGTGTAGACCCAGTAGCTAGCCAGACAACAGGTCTGGACTCGAAGGTGGAGAGCAGACAAGATGACCACCTGGGCAAATATGCATCAGGTTGCAATGCCAGCAATCCTGCACACCTCAGTGTTGTGCTTCACACGTTCTTTGCTTGGCGTTCTGTGTGTAGGTCCTATGCTAATGTAACGAACACAATAGAGGCACGTCTTGCAGTCTTGGCTTAAGGCTTCTCCGTGGAAGGCAGCAGTTCCCAAGGGAGTTTCTGTGCATTAAAGTTAATGGACTGGAATTGTTGGCAGAAAACTCACCTCTGAATCCCTGGATGTGCTTTTCACAATCGGAGAGCGAGTTTTCAACATTTACCATAACAATACAATAAATCATTCCACTCCATTTTATTCCCTCGCCCCTGGGTTCAACTCAGCCAAATCAAAATGAAAACCTGCTTTTCTCCCAATCTCTCAGGATCCTGTTCAACTCAAGGCTGGGCAATTACATATCATTCTACAAGTTAAAACGGAGAAAAAAAAACTGCCAACAGTTTGGTTCTAATCACATTTGGTGTTACAAATGAGAACATAGAACATTGCACAAGAACAGGCCCATGACATTGCACCAAATTAATTAAACTAATGCTACCTAATCCCTTCTCCTCCACATGGTTCATATCCCTACATTCTCTGCATTCCCATGTGCTCATCCAAGAAGTTCTGAAATATCCTCCTACACCACCACCCTGGCACCCACAACTCTCTGGTAAAACACTTGCCCCGTGTATCTCCTTGGAACTCTTTCCCTCTCCCCTTAAATGCATTTTGACTCTCCACTGCAAATGAATCCTCACTATGCATTGCTGCCAGTCATATATCTAGTTATAGCCCCACATGACCAATTCTGTAACCAGGAGAAGATCTCCACAGGCGTTAAGGTCTCCTGGAAAAGGAATAATTCTGTGTCTAGTTTTTTCCTTATTTATCAATAATTGACATGTACCGTAGTTATTTTTGATGACATTGGTTGCAAGACTCAGAACAAAAACATAGACCATTGCAGCACAGTACTGGCCCCTCAGCCCATGATGTTGAGCCAACCTTTTCACCTACTCTAAGATCAATCTAACCCTCATTATCCTCCATTTTTCTATCATCATATGCTGATCTAAGAGCTTCTGAAATGCCCCTGATGTATTTGCCTCTACCTTCACTCCTGCAGGGCATTCCATGTCTCACCACTCTCTGTGTGAAGAACTTACCTCTGACATCTCTCCTATAACTTCTGCCAATCACCTTAAAATTATGCCCCTTGTATTAGCCATCTCCACCCTGGGAAAATTTCTCTGGATGTCCACTCGAGCTATGCCCCTTACCACCTTGTACTCCTCATCCTCCTTCACTCCAAAGCCTAAAGCCCTAGTGCGTCAACCTGTCCTCTAGTTTGGCAGCATTCTGGTAAATCTCCACTGCACCCTCTCTGAAGCCTCCAAGTCCTTCCTATAATGAGGCAACTAGAACTGAACACAATACTCCAAGTGTGATCTAACCAGAGTTCTATTGAATTGCAACGTAACTTGGCGGCACTAATTCCCAAATTGAGTGGGAGACAAGAGAGATGGCAGACTAACACCTGAAACACAAGGGACGAGTCCATACCGTACTTGACCTGCAGACCCTAGATGCTGCTGACGGTGGAAACTTTTTGTTAGGTTTGATATCTGTCCTCAGTGAATGGCAAAGTGCCTGCAGATAGCGGTGATGAAGGAACTGAGGTTGCTACACCCTGCCGGAGTGTAGCCATGGGAAGACTTTGAGTCCCAGTAACTTATTCAAATTAAACAAGAAAAGTACAGCAGCTTTAAAGTTTGATCAGCTTCAGCCGTAACATAAAACAACACATTAGTTAACTTCCATTTGAAACCACACAGCCCAACCACATTTTCCATGGTAATCAGAAAGTAGGAAATCGGAGGAGGAGCAGGCCACTCTGCAAAATCATTGCTGACCCATTTTCCTGCACTGTCCCTATTCTCCTTGATTCCTCTGATGGACAGAAATCTATCAGTTCTTGTTCTAAATGAAATCACTACTCAAAGTGGAGAGAATTTCAATGATTTCTCATTCTTTGATTCATTCCTGTCAACTTGAGTCCTAAATAGCTTCCCTTTTATTTTGTAATGGCTTGAAATTTTATACCTGATAGTGAGCGGAAAAATCCTTCAGTCTTGTTGAACGCTCTGTACCTCTTAATGGGGTCATCTCTCATTCTTTTGTAGTTTACAGAAAACAAGCATAACCTGCTCAGTCTCTCCTCCCACAACATCCCCACTTCCTCAGTAACAAATACAGGGTAGCCCTGCAGTCTGAGCAATGGACATTCGACCCTATGGAATTCACAAAGCACTACCAAACTATCTGACATACGCAATGAAAATCCACCCCTGTTTATGTGAGAAAGCGCAACCAATGAAACACAAAATAGGAAAGAAACAACGAATTTTGTCAAGTGTCTGCCTGACGGAAAATAACAATGGTGGAGGTTTTCTAGAAACACAACTCCCCCATAAAGTGGGGTAGATCCTGTTTTCAGTAAGGAGAGCAAAATTATTTGCAGTTCACCAAGTGTGGTCTCACCAGTGGCAGATATAATTGTGGTAAGACATCTTTGCTCTTGTGGTCAATACTTCTCATTGAAGCCTCTATCCTATTGCCTGTCCTGCTAATTTTTCAGTGACTTGTGCACAAGGAGCGAGGTCCTTTTGAATATCGGTACTTCCCAACATCTCACCGTTTAAGGTATAGCAACCACGCATTTTACCACGTCATGTCCTTGTCCACACAGGGCACCTCCTCCTGAAACCCCTTCTCATCTTCATCACCACTCACATACATCACGAGAGTCTGGGTTTCTCTCTCCACTCCAGGAGTGCTGCAGTGCTAATTAATGAACTATTTCTCATGCTAATCACCTTTCATCGGAGTGATTCTCCATTCAGAATTCTTACACTCCTGTATCTAATAAAGTGGCAACTGAGTCCATGTGTGTGGTCTTCTGCTGCTGCAGCCCATCCACTTCATGGTTTGACATGTTGTGCTCTCAGAGATACTTTTCTGCACACCACTGTTGAAACACACGGTTATTTGAGTTACTGTCGCCTTCCTGTCTGCTTGAACCAGTCTGGCCATTCTCCTCTGACCTCTCTCATTAACAAGTTGTTTTTGTACACGGAACTACTGCTCACTGGATTTTTTTTTGTTTTTCACACCATTCTCTGTAAAGTAGAGATTTTTATGCATGAAAATCCCAGCAGATCAGCACTTTCTGAGATACTCAAACCACTCCATCTGGCACCAACTATCATTCCATGGCCAAAGTCACTGAGATCACATTTCTTCCCCATTTTGATCTTTGGTCTGAAAACCCCACTGAACCTCCTGACCATGTCTATATGCTTCCATGCACTGAGTTGCAGCCATAGGAATGGCTGATTAGGTATTTGCATTAACGAGCTGGCGAGCTGGCGAGCAGGTGAGCAGGCGTACTGGTTACCCTAATAAAGTGACCACCGAGCGTTTGACCAACCACGGCAGCTTCATCTCCCTCTCGTGCTTCCCGGTGGTGTTTCAGTGTAAAGTGTACACCGAGCAAGTGATAAGGTAATTCTTTTCACAAGCCCTGCTAACTGTCTTACCAATTTTACAAGACGTGCATCACTTAACTGCTGATTTTCACCATTCCAGATCTCACTTTAAATCACGGAAACAGATCTAATTACTGATACGATATTACTAAAATATACATAGTGCAAAATGAAGGGATAATGCGGCAGTGCTCAGGGGTTCTGATTGATAAAGGAATTCTTCCTCATCTTTGTTCTAAAGGGACGTCCAAGTATTCTGAAGCTGGGCCCTCTGGTCTGAGACTCCCCCACCACAGGAAACATTCTCTACGCATCTACTCTATCTAGGCCTTTCAATATTCAATAAGTTTCAATGAGAACCCCCCTCATTCTTCGAAACTTCAGCGAACATAAGCACTCCTCTTACATTAACCCTTTCATTCCCGGAATCATTCTCATCAGCCTTCTCTGGACCCTTTCCAATGGCATCACATCCTTTCTTAGATAAGGAAACCAAAACTGCTCACAACACTCCAGTGCTTGTAAATCCTCAAAATTGCATCCTTGCCTTTATATTTCGGTCCCCTCAAAATGAATGTTAACATTGCATTTGCCTTCCTCACCACCAACTCAACCTGCAAGTTAACCTTTGGAGAATCCTGCACCAGGATCCCCAAACCCCTTTGCACCACTGATTTCTGAACTTAGTCCCCATTTAGAAAATTCTAAGTTTATTCCTTCCATCAAAATGCGTGACCATACTGATCTACACTGCATTCCATCTACCACTCCTTTCCCCATCCCCTGTTCAAGTCCTTCTGCAGACTCCCTGCTTCCTCAGCAGTGCCACACCACCCCGTCCACAAACTTGGCTAGGATTTACTTTCAGTACGGGTATTAGATGTTTTCGTATGGGGAACTGAATCTATTGCAGCTTGTCATTTGGTGAGGGCATGTTGCTTTCTTTCGTTTCAAATGATTTTTCTCCCTCAACTTTCCAGTGTCCGCATTCCAATTCTGTCTAAGGAAACACCATTCCCCAGACTCAGGTAGAAAATGTCAGGCAACATTCAGCCAACGCTGTGATTACATAGTGTGTTCAACTTTGCAGCCCTATCGGAGGGCTCACTGGTACAAGCTCTGCATCATCATTTGATAGCAAGTTTCTAATTAACATATAAGTTTGTATATATAGACAATAGACAATAGGTGCAGAAGTAGACCATTCGGCCCTTCGAGCCTGCACCGCCATTCTGAGATCATGGCTGATCAACTACTATCAATACCCGGTTCCTGCCTTGTCCCCATATCCCTATCCATAAGATACCTATCTAGCTCCTTCTTGAAAGCATCCAGAGAATTGGCCTCCACTACCTTCCGAGGCAGTGCATTCCAGACCCCCACAACTCTCTGGGAGAAGAAGTTTTTCCTTAACTCTGTCCTAAATGACCTACCCCTTATTCTCAAACCATGCCCTCTGGTACTGGACTCTCCCAGCATCTGGAACATATTTCCTGCCTCTAACTTGTCCAATCCCTTAATAAGGAAATATTAAGGAGATTTCTACAGCTGTATGGTAGAAGGCGTTCTGGCTGGTTGCGTTACAGCCAGGTGTGGAGGCGCCAATGCACGGGATCGGGAGAGGCTGCAGAGGGTGGTAGACTGAGCCGGTTCCACCATGGGCACAACCCTCCTTGCTACTGAGGACACCTTCACGAGGCAATGCTCCAAGAAGGCTGCATCCGTCATTGAGAACCCTCACCATCTGAGACATGCCCTCTTCTCGTTACAACCGTCAGGGAAGAGGTACAGGAGCCTGAAGACATCACTTGATGATTCCTAAGCAGGTTCTACGCCTCTGCCAGCCATCAGAACTGATGAGCACTGTCACATTTTTCCTTCTAATTCCATTATATTTCCTTTGTCTAGCTGATAGTAATCTTTGCACGGCTGCACATAACAAATTTCATACCATTTAAGTGAGGGATAACGAAGCTGATTCTAGTTCGGAAAGAAGTATCGTACATGTTTCTCACCTCTATCTCTCCTTCCATTATACTGAGCAGACGCAGAAGGTCCTCTTTGGAGAGTTCCAGTAACTTCTTTCTTCGCTCATTTTCTTGCAAGGACTTGGGAGCTCTCTTTGCAGGAGCTGTGAGCCCCGCTGTCTTCTCTGCAAAACTCTGCCTTTGGGTTTTGTTCTTCTTTTTGCTACCTGTGTTGATAACTTTGTCATCTTCGTGGCTTGACGGATGGCCATGGGATGGGGAATCCCCGCCACTGCTCCGGGACCTCATCGCCACCTGCACTGGAGAGAACACACAGGGATAAGTGGTGATAGGAGATGTCATAAGTTGACAATATTAGTGATCAATAGTGTGCCTCATGGGTTCAGTCCTAGGCCCATTATTACTTGTTATCTATATCAGTAATTTGTATGAGAATGGGCAAGGCATAGTTAGCGAGTTTCCAGATGACATTAATAGAGGAAGTGTTGTAGTCAGTGAAGAAATTATAGAGGGATCTTGATCAGTTGGGTAAATGGGCCAAGGGATGGCAAATGGAGTTTAATTCAGGAAAGCGTGAGGAGCTGCATTTTGAGAAGACAAATTAAGTTAAGACTTTCACAATGAATGGTAGAATCCTAGGAGGTGTATTAGAATGGAGGGACCTTCAAATACATTCTTCCCTGAAAGTGGTGTATCAGGTAGATAGGGTGGTGAAGAAGTTTCTGGAACACTGACCTTCATCAGTTAGGACAAAGAGTATTGAAATTAGGATGTTGCAGATCTTCTTGATGTTGGTGAGGCTAAATTTGGAACACTGTGCTCAGTTTTAATCACCCTACTATAGGAAAGTTGTCATTAATCTAGAAAGAGATTTAGAGGAATGTTACCAGGACAGGAAGGACTGAGTTAGGGAGAGAAGTCGAGCAGGATAGGACTTTATTCATTATAGCGCAGGCAGATGAGGGGAGGTATTACAGACATGGATAAAGTCATGAGGGGCATAGATAGGGTGCATGCAGACAGATCTTCCCTGGGAAAAGGGAATGGGGAACTAGACTGTACTTGTAAAGGGAGAGATTTAATAGGAGCCTGAAGGGCAAATTTTTCACCCAGGGTGGTCCATAATATGGAATGATCTGCCAAAGGAAGTGACTGGGACATTATATTAATGACAACTAAAGGGACACCGTGCCTGGATAGAAACGGTTTCGAGGGACATGGGCCTAACACGGACAAATGGCACCAGCTTACGTAGCTGTCTTGTTCACCATGAATCATTTGGATCAAAGAGCCTGTGTCCATACACCTGCACTCCGTGACTCTAATCGAGCCCATTTTCAGAATCAAGATTTTGTGTATTAAAAAAAAAACAATTTGCAGTAGCAAATACCCTACAATAACTCAGCAGATCCAAATTCTACATTGGCTATTAATACCATGCAACAAAAGCCATTCATTGTGAAAGTCTCTGTCATTACCTGCACAGCTTACAGTGTTTGTGGCATTTGCAATATCTTGGGAAGTGAAGCACCTACAAGTTAGACAGTTATTTCTCCTTCATTTTATCTTCTAGTAAGTTGCCAGAAACAGTACTCCCCCCCCCACACACACACATTAATTCACCATCCCCACCCTGAATCCCATCCAGCAGGTGCCTCAGTGTATTCACCATTTAATCAACACTGAAAACTTGACCACCGAATGAAACTTCCAACTCAACCTCATTGCTGGACAACACATTATCACAGATGTATGTATGCCTTAACTTCACCCCCCCCCCATGTTGCTAAGAAGGTATGAGACATGCAATCTTACAATAGGTAGCCATGTCAGTATTATCCAGCCACATTGACACTATGACCAAAAAAGTGCACCAGTGCCCTTGCTTCCTCAGGAGGCCAAAGAAAGTTAGAATGTCCTCTCTGATCTTCAGCAATTTTTATCAATGCGTCTCAATATCACCAAGACCAAGGAGATGGTGGTGGACTTTAGGAGATCTAGGCCTCATATGGAGCCAGTGATCATTAATGGAGAATGTGTGGAGCAGGTTAAGACCTACAAGTATCTGGGAGTACAGTTAGACGAGAAGCTAGACTGGACTGCCAACACAGATGCCTTGTGCAGGAAGGCACAGAGTCGACTGTACTTCCTAAGAAGGTTGGCGTCATTCAATGTCTGTAGTGAGATGCTGAAGATGTTCTATAGGTCAGTTGTGGAGAGCGCCCTCTTCTTTGTGGTGGCGTGTTGGGGAGGAAGCATTAAGAAGAGGGACGCCTCACGTCTTAATAAGCTGGTAAGGAAGGCGGGCTCTGTCGTGGGCAAGGTACTGGAGAGTTTAACATCGGTAGCTGAGCGAAGGGCGCTGAGTAGGCTACGGTCAATTATGGATAACTCTGAACATCCTCTACATAGCACCATCCAGAGACAGAGAAGCAGTTTCAGCGACAGGTTACTATCGATGCAATGCTCCTCAGACAGGATGAAGAGGTCAATACTCCCCAATGCCATTAGGCTTTACAATTCTACCACCAGGACTTAAGAACTTTTTAAAAGCTATTATTAATGCTTTTTGAGATAGTGATTTAGATGCATATCATATTTTTTTTACTGAGTTAAGTATTGTATGTAATTAGTTTTGCTACAACAAGTGTATGGGACATTGGAAAAAAGTTGAATTTCCCCATGGGGATGAATAAAGTATCTATCTATCTATCTATCTATGATAAAGATCCTATTGAGATATATCACAACTCTGTATGGCAACTGCAAGAAACTGCAGAGAATTGTGGACACAGCTCAGCACATTACAGAAGCTGGCTTCCTCTCCATAGACTCTGTCTACACTTCACATTGTCTAGGTAAAACAGTCAACATAATCAAAGACCCTACCCACCCTGGACATCCTCTCTTCTACCTCCTCCCACCTGGGCAGAAGATACAAAAACCTGAAACCAGCAGGCTCAAGGACAGCTTCTATTCCACTCTTATAAGACTATTGAACCATTTCCTGAAAGTTCAAAGTAAATTTATTATCAAAGTACATACAGCATATGCCACCATATAGAACCCTGTGATTCCTGTCAATACAAGAAACACAGTGGAATCATGAAAGACCACACCCAACGGGACAGGCAACTACCGATGTGCCAAAACAGTAAACTACGTAAACACAAAACAAGAGAAAAAAAAGAAATAATAATACTAATGCTAAGAATAATAACTAAGCAAAAATGTCAACAACATGAGATGAAAAGTCCTTGAAAGTGAGACCAGTTCATGAGGAGCAGTTCAGAGATGGGAGGAGAGAAGTTGGCTTAAGTTATCCTCTCTGATTCAAAAACCTAGTGATTGAAGGATAATAACTGTTCCTGAACTTGGTGGTGCGAGTCTTGTTGCTCCCGTACCACCTTCCTGATGGCAGCAGTGAGAAGTGGTGGGGCGGTGTGGGTCTCAGATGATGGATGTGCATTCCTGGACAACATTCCATGTAGACATACTCAATGGTAGGGAGGGCTTTATCTGTGATGGACTGGGCCGTATCCACTACATTTTGTGTGTTTTTCATACAAGGGCATTAGTGTTTCCATACCAGGACGTGACGCAACCAGTCAATATACTCTCCATCACACATCTATAGAAGCTTGTCAATGTTTTGGATAACGTGCCGAATCTATGCAAACTTCTAAGAAAGTATTGGCGCTGACGTACTTTCCTCATAGTGACACTTAGATGCTGGATCCAGGATTCTCTGAAATGATAACACCGAGGAGTTTAAAGTTTCCGACCCTCTCGCTGACGTTGAGTAAGAGGTTATTGTTGTGGCACCACTCAGGCTGATCTTCCATCTCTCTTCTGTATGCTGATTCGTCACAGCCTTTGATTCAGTCAACAGCAATGGTGTCATTGGCAAACTTAGATGTGGCATTGGGGCTGTGTTTAGCCACACAGTCATAAGTGTAAAGTGAATAGAGCAGGGGGCTAAGCACACAGCCCCGTGGTGTACCTGCACTGATGGAGATTGTGGAGGAGGTTGTTACATTTTGTAACTTGAAAACATTAAATTCATTCAAATGAAGATACAGAGTCCAAAATCTGGGTGTAATTTTGTCTTTACTTTCAGGGAGGCACAGACACGTCTCATGGTTATGTGGTAATGTCTGCAATTAACGTATTTTTTAAATTTAACCTGTAATTAATTATTTAAATGAACGGAAAATCTTAATCAACCTATATATATAAAATGACTCAAATATTATTGAAATATCAAATACACAACACTCCTCCCTGCTTTGCTATAAGCTCCAGCTCAATAAAGAATGCATTTCAATTATACACACTGTATAATATATAACACAACTACTATATACATACATCCACAGCATAGTAAATTTTACGCTGTTCCATTCAGGCCTAAAGATTTAATTGCTGTGGAGAATATCTTACTCTTGTGAAATAATGGCTTTCCTGACGAGAGGGATCACTCTGCTTGGCTGGTGAGACTTGTGGCTGTGGAAACTGGGTTCTGGGGTCTCCTCCATGCTGGTTGTAGGAGTTGATTCTGCGACTGTAGGAAGTCGTTCTGACAGGTCTGGGTACCTTGCTTGTCCTTTTCTCTCTCAATCTACTTTGATCCCTTTCTTTTTCTTTCTTATGCTCCTTCGCTCTTTAACACTTGCCCTTTTCTCGTTCACATTCTTTCCCTCCATCTCTTCCCTCTGCGGTCCATCCAATTTTGTCTGACCAACATGCTCTTTGTACGTGTCCTACATTGTTGCATTTTCAGCAAGTTTCACCTTTTAATCTGCATTTTTCAATAAGTTCCAATATGTACATCTAATGTCAGAGAAATGTGTACAATATACACCCTGAAACTCTGATGTATGTGACCTGTTGCCATAACAGTAACACAATCTGTTTGTTCAGGCTGGTCCCTGTATAGGCAATGCAATCTTGTTCACGCTAACTTTCACTGCTGACTGCTGTGGTGTCCATTGAAACAGCAATTTCCACTGCTCATTGGAATGTAAGTTATGCTTTAGCTAAGAGCCATTTTTCAATGCTTTATTTTAAGATTCCACAAACTAAACAATCTCTGAATGTATCATTAAACCCATTACCAAACTGACCAAGCTCAGACAATTGCTTCAATTCAGCCACGTATGCTGAAATGTACTCACCTTCTTTTTGAATCTACTTATAAAACCTTCTACAATCAACAATGGCTTTGGTTCTAAGTGTTCCTGCATCACGTTTACAACAGCAGCAAAGCTGATTTATGATGGTTTAGTTGGAGCTGCTAAACTTCAAAGGAAACTACCCGTAGATGTCGGATTATAAGCCGCTACTTTTTCCCCACATTTTGAACAGCTTTGAACTCTGCGGCCTTTAATACGGTGCGGCTAATGCATGATTTTTTTCATGCCGCCAAAAACATTTTGCCTCGTAACAGTAGACCAATAAAATTGATGAGTAGTTCACAGAGGTCCAATGAAATTGTACGATAAATCAAGCGCACTTTCACAATTAAATTATTGTAAATCAGTCATTTGTACTCACCCTCATCAACATGGAAAACACTCGAAGAAAAGCATTGTGCTGCCTTTATGGCAGTTATTTAGTTTATAATATTTTCGCTTAGTAATTCATTTTCTAGTTAAAGTTAGAAGTGTTTTAACTATATTTGTTTTCTGTACTACATCACGGGATGCTATGACGTCACACCCGGTTTCGCCGCGTCTTGTGGGAAAAATGCCAGTTTGCGATAAACGGGAAGGAGGGGGGGAGCGGCATTACGCGAGCAGCATTGGATCTGAGCGAACGCTGCTTTTAAGTTAAAGGCGATCAATAACTTTTCCTGGTAGGCTGCAGTATATATATTTTTTACCAGTCGTTAGGAGATATTGGAATGTTGTTCAGTAAAAAAGTATACGCAACGTATATTTAAAAGTAGCCGCGTTACAGGCACGGTTCGAAAAAAAGCATTTGCAATATGTATTTGTTTATGTTACCATATGGATTTAATTAAAAGTTAAAAAATCCTCACGTGTAATATCTTTCTGTGTAAATATCTCATATTACAACGTGGGACACCTGCGGCCGAAAATCCGGTGCGGCCTAAAATCCGGTGCGGCCTAAAATCTGGTGCGGCCTGTACAAGTAAAAAATTGATTTTCTTTCTAAAATTAGAGCCAGCGGCTTTTAATCAGGTGCGCTCTGTAGTCCGGAATCTACGGTATATGCATTTAAACCCAATGCACTCGCTTCTCATTGGCTATTTCATTTGCTTCAAAATACTGTTCCAGTAGCTCAGTATACATGAGCCACTTATCCATTGTGTAATCAAACTCGTCAATCTTTCTGATGTAGCCAGCCATTTCTGATCTTTTTATGATAATTATCATCTGGTACTCTCTCTCTATGAACCCATGAATTCCTCCGTTTACAGCCTTTTAAAAAAAAAGGTCGCATCTTCCCTTGCAAAGAGCATGTGCTGGTTGCTTTGATTTTAAACTCGAGCCTCCCTCCATTGGCTGGACTGTTGCATTTAAATTCGAATGTTCCTTGCTGCATTTTATTTAATTGGAATGTCTGGCTGCATTTTAACAGGTTGGTAAACGTCTTGAGTTCGTTTTAAAAATACACCGTTGACAATGTTGTGTTTTGCAATTTCAAAACATTAAATTAATTCAAATGAAGATGCAGAGTCTGAAATGCAGCTGTATCTTCATCTTTACTTTCAGCGAGGCGCACACGTATCACGTGGTAGTAATTAATGTATTATTACATATAATCCATAATTAATTACTTAAACAAACGGGAAAGCTTAATCAACCATATATACACAAGATTACTCAAATATGATTGAAATATCAGAATCACAACATAGATGTTGTTGCCAATCCAAACAGATAGAGATCTGCAAGTGAAGAAATCGAGGATCCAGTTGCACAAGGGGATGTCGAAGCTTATTGATTAGTTTTGAGGGGATGATAGTATTGAATGAAGAATATGCATCTTTGCTGCCCAGGTGTTCCAGGACTGAGTGAACCACCATTGAAATGGCATCTGCAGTTGACCTATTGTGATAGTAGGCAAATTGGATCCAAGTCGCTTGTCATGCAGGTGTATATATCTTTCATCTCCAGCCTTTCAAAGCACTTTGTAACAGTGGATGCAAGTGCTATTGGATGATAGTCACTGAGGCAGGTTACCATGTTCTTCTTGAAGCAGGTAGGTACCTGAGACTGCTAAATCAAGAGGTTAAAGATTTCGGTGAACACTCCAGCCAGTTGTTCAACACAAATCTTTAGTACCTGGTCAGGTATCCCTTCTGGACCAGATGCCTTCCATAGATTCACCCTCCTGGAGGATGTTCTCACGTCAGCCTCAGAGACTGAAATCAGAGGGTCATCAGGGGCTGTGGGAGTTTCTGAAGGTGCCTCCATGTTTTGATGGTCAAAGTGAGCATAGAAGACATTGATCTCATCTGAGAGTGAATCCTGATTGTCACCTATGTCGTTTAGTTTCACTTCGTATGAGGTGATAGCATTCAAACCCTGCCATAACTATCGAGCATCCTTCAGTGATTCAAGTCTAGTCTGGAATTGCCACTTCACACGTGAGATGGCTTTCCGGAGATCGTACCTGGACCTCTTGTATTTAACTTGGTCACCAGACTTGAGTGCATCTGATCTGGCCCTCAGCAGATTAAGGATCTCATGGTTCCTCCAGTCATGGTTTCTGGTTGGGGAAGGCTCTGAATGATTTCATGGGGACACACTCATCTATGACTGTTCTTCCAAAGTTCTCGACAACCATTGTGTATTTGTTCAGATACTCTGATGAGACCTTGAACGCGGCCCAGTGTGCTGTCATAAATCAATCACTTTTTATGTGACCTGTACAAAAAGGACGGGTTGCACTTGAATCCAAGGGGGACCAATATCCTGGCAGGAAGGTTTGCTAAGGCTATTGGGGAGAGTTTAAACTAGAATTGCTGGGGGGTGGGAACCAAACTGAAGTGACGAAGGAAAGCGAGGTTGGCTCACAAATAGAGAAGGTTTGGAGACAGTGTGAAAGGGAGGATAGGCAGGTGATGGAGAAGGGACGTGCTCAGTCCGATGGTTTGAGATGTGTCTATTTTAATGCGAGGAGTATTATGAACAAAGCGGATGAGCTTAGAGTGTGGATTAGCACTTGGAGCTATGTTGTTGTGGCCATTACAGAGACTTGGATGGTGCAGGGGCAGAAATGGCTACTTCAAGTGCCAGGCTTTAGATGTTTCAGAAAGTGCAGGGAGAGAAGAGGTGGCACTGTTGATCAGGGATAGTGTCATGGCTGCAAAAAAGGAGGAAGTCATGGAGGGATTGTCTACGGAGTTTCTGTGGGTGGAAGTTAGGAATAGGAAGAGGTCAATAAATCTACTGTGTGTTTTTTATAGACCACCCAATAGTAACAGGGACATCGAAGAACAGATAGGGAGACAAATTATGGAAAAGAGTAATAATAACAGGGTTGCTGTGGTGGGAATTTTAATTTCCCAAATATTGATTAGCATCTCCCTAGACTGAGGGGTTTAGATGGGGTGGAGTTTGTTGACACAATATGTAGATAAGTCTACAAGAGGAGAGGCTGTACTTGATCTGGTATTGGGAAATGAACCTGGTCAGGTGTCAGGTCTCTCACTGGGAGACCATTTTGGAGATAGTGATCCCAATTCTATCTCCTTTACCATAGCATTAGGGAGGGAGAGGAACAGACAAATTAGGGACACATTTAATTGGAGTGAGGGGAACTATGAGGCTATCAGGCAGGAACTTGGAAGCATAAATTGAAAACAGATGTTCTCAGGGAAACTTATGGAAGAAATGTGGAAAAGTTCAGGACATATTTGCATGAGGTTCTGAGTAGGTACGTTCCAATGAGACATGGAAAGGATGATAGGGTACAAGATCCGTGGTGTACAAAGGCTGTTGTTAATCTAGTCAAAAAGAAAAGAAGAGCTTACGAAAGGTTCAAAAAACTAGGTAATGATATGAATCTAAAAGATTATAAAGTTAGCAGGAAGGAGCTTAAGAATGAAATTAGGAGAGCCAGAAGGGGCCATGAGAAGGCCTTGGTCGACAGGATTAAGGAAAACCCCAAGGCATTCTACAAGTACGTGAAGAGTAAGAGAATAAGACGTGAGAGAATAGGACCTAGCAAGTGTGACAATGGAAAAGTGTGTAAGGAACCGGAGGAGATAGCAGAGATACTTATTGAAAACTTTGCTTCAGTATTCACTATGGAAAAGGATCTTGGCGATTGTAGGGATGACTTGCAGTGGACTGAAAAGCTTAAGAATGTATATATTAAGAAAGAGGATGTGTTGGAGCTTTTGGAAAGCAATCAAGTTGGATAAATCACTGGGACTGGATGGGATGTACCCCAGGCTACTGTGGGAAGCGAGGGAGGAGATTGCTGAGCCTCTGGCAATGATCTTTGCAACATCAATGAGGATGGGAGAGATTCCCGAGGATTGGAGAGTTGCAAATGTTGTTCCCTTATTCAAGAAAGGGAGTAGAGATAGCCCAGGAAATTATAGGCCAGTGAGCCTTACTTCAATGGTTGGTAAGTTGATGGAAAAGATCCTGAGAGGCAGGATTTATGAACATTTGGAGAGGCATAATATGATTAGGAATAATCAGCATGGCTTTGTCAAGGCAAGTCATGCCTTACAAGCCTGATTGAATTATTTAAGGATGTGACTAAACACATTGATGAAGGTAGAGCCGTCGATGTAGTGTATATGGATTTCAGTAAGGCATTTGATGAGGTACCCCATGCAAGGCTTATTGAGAAAGTAAGGAGACATGGGATCCAAGGGGACATTGCTTTGTGGTTCCAGAACTGGCTTGCTCACAGAAGGCAAAGAGTAGTTGTAACACAAAAATACAACTGCAGATGCTGTGGATCAAAGAATACGTACACAACGCTGGAAGAACTCAGCAGGCCAGGCAGCATCCGTGAGAAAAGAGTAGCCAATGTTGAATGTTCTTCCAGCATTGTGTACGTATTCTAAAGAGTGGTTGTAGATGGGTCATATTCTGCATGGAGGTCGGTAACCAGTGGAGTGCCTCAGGGATCTGTTCTGGGACCCCTGCTCTTCGTGCTTTTTATAAATGACCTGGATGAGGAAGTGAAGGGGTGGGTTAGTAAATTTGCTGATGACACAAAGGTTGGGTGTGTTGTGGATAGTGTGGAGGGCTGTCAGAGGTTACAACGGGACATTGATAGGATGCAAAACTGGGCTAAGAAGTGGCAGATGGAGTTCAACCCAGATAAGTCTGAGGTGGTTGATTTTGGTAGGTCAAATATGATGGCAGAATATAGTATTAATGGTAAGACTCTTGGCAGTGTGGAGGATCAGAGGGATCTTGGGGTCCGAGTCCATAGGACGCTCAAAGCTGCTATGCAGGTTGACTCTGTGGTTAAGAAGACATACGGTACATTGGCCTTCATCAATCATGGGATTGAGTTTGAGAGCCGAGAAATAATGTTGCATCTATATAGGACCCTGGTCAGACCCTGCTTGGAGTACTGTGTTCAATTCTGTTCACCTCACTATAGGAAAGACGTGGAAACCATAGAAAGGGTGCAGAGGAGAGCTACAAGGATGTTGCCTGGATTGGGGAACATGCCTTATGAGAATAGATTGAGTGAACTCGGCCTTTTCTCCTTGGAGCGACGGAGGATGAGAGCTGACCTGATAGAGGTGTACAAGATAATGAGAGGCATTGATCATGTGGATAGTCAGAGGCTTTTTCCCAGGGCTGAATTGGCTAGTACGAAAGGGCATAGTTTTAAGGTGCTTAGAAGTAAGTACAGAGAAGATGTCAGGGTAAGTTTTTTACGCAGAGAGTGGTGAGTGCATGGAATGGGCTGCCGGCAATGGTGGTGGAGGCTGCAGTGTGAATTCTATCATATTAAGATCACAGGTTCTTAAGTGTTCCTTTACCTTAAGCTCCCTAATCAAATCTGGTTTATTGGAATAAGCTGCCAATGATGCTGGTGGAAGCGGATACGATAGGGTCTTTCAAGAGACTCCTGGATGGCTACATGGAGCTTAGAAAAAGAGAGGGCTATGGGTAAAGCCTGGGTAGTTCTAAGGTAGGGGCACGTTCGGTACAGTTTTTTGGGCCGAAGGGCGTGTATTGTGCTGTATGTTTTCTATATTTCTATGTTTCTATCTGCTCCTCTGCCTCCCGCAACCACCCTTTCGTTGTCCTTATCTTTGGACTTAGTTCTGTAAAAAGACAGCAACACACCATGTGACTCACCAGTGCCATCTTGGCCCTAGTAGGATCAGATGAACTCTTGGCTTCACTATCGATCTCACTATGACCTAGCACCCTATCGTCTATGTGCACTGCATTTCCTCTGCAACCCTAACACTTCATTCTGCACTCTGCTCTAGTTTTACCTCTAGACTGGACTGCCAACACAGATGCCTTGTGCAGGAAGGCACAGAGTCGACTGTACTTCCTTAAAAGGTTGGCGTCATTCAATGTTTGTAGTGAGGTGCTGAAGATGTTCTATAGGTCAGTTGTGGAGAGCGCCCTCTTCTTTGTGGTGGCATGTTGGGGAGGCAGCATTAAGAAGAGGGACGCCTCACGTCTTAATAAGCTGGTAAGGAAGGCGGGCTCTGTCGTGGGCAAAGTACTGGAGAGTATAACATCGGTAGCTGAGCGAAGGGCACTGAGTAGGCTACGGTCAATTATGGAAAACCCTGAACATCCTCTACATAGCACCATCCAGAGACAGAGAAGCAGTTTCAGCGACAGGTTACTATCGATGCAATGCTCCTCAGACAGGATGAAGAGGTCAATACTCCCCAATGCCATTAGGCTTTACAATTCAACCGCCAGGAGTAAGATATGTTAAAGTGCCGGGGTTGATTGTATTTAATGTATTTAAGTAAACTACTTAAGAACTTTTTAAAAGCTATTATTAATGCTTTTTGAGAGAGTGATTTAGATGCATATCACATTTTTACTGAGTTAAGTATTGTATGTAATTAGTTTTGCTACAACAAGTGTATGGGACATTGGAAAAAATGTTGAATTTCCCCATGGGGATGAATAAAGTATCTATCTATCTATCTACTACCTCAACCAACGATTGCAATGAATCGATCAGTACGAACAGTATGCCAATTACTGTGTATTCAATTGTAAATGTGACATTAATAAACCAATTTATAAATTTATCAACTTAATTAAACAAAAGAAATGATGGCTAACAAGTTTTCTGTGTTGTGTTTATATTCAAGGAAGGTCAGCCATTACAGAAAGAATTTGTGAAAGTTGCAGTCCTCTTTCGTTTCCTCTTCTCCTCCCTCTTCCACATTCCCCTCGTCCTCTGGCAAATGGTGGCTCAAATTTGTTTTAAAATGGAAGATTTATTCAAAGCAAAGCATTGCCGATACGGACAGAGCCAGAGAACGCTGTAGTACTGAGAGACACACGAGAGTTGGGCTGTACCTCAGCGTGGTGGTCAGCACAACTCTTTACGGTACCAGCAACCCAGGTCCGATTCCCGCCACCGTCCCTAAGGACGGTGTTCTCCCCGCGACCGTGTGGGTTTCCTCCGGGTGCCCCGGTTTCCTCCCACAATCTGAAGATGTGCTGGTTAGTAGGTTAATTGTCCATTGTAAATTGTCCTATGATTAGGCTCGGTTAAATTGGGGGATGCTGGGTGGTGCCCCCGCCCCCAAAGGGCCTGAGGGGCCTATTCCACGCTGTGTCTCAATCAAAAATAAAGCAATGAAGTACAAAAGGTTAGCATAATGACATGTTGGTATTTACCACCCCGGAAAGCTATGGAGGCAAAGATGTAGAGGTAGATAGGCTTAGGGAAATAATGGGGACCAGTCATAAAAGTAGAACTGAATCCAAAATAGGCTTAAGGGATAGCATGACCTAGTCCAGTTCCTGCTTCTTATACTCCATTGAGGCAAAGGCTTTCTCTTGTGTACAGAGGCCGACTCAGACACAAATTGCAAGGCTGCCGGAGTGGTCTGGGCAGTGAGACCATTGTTGCAGGACGCTGATGAGCTGTGCTTACCGTGACACACCATAGAGCTCACCATGTAAGTATGTGCACGTCTGAAGCTGCACCATCTATATGGGACTGGCGTGGGTGGGCATCCTGGTTGGCATGCACCAGATGGCCCGATGGGCCTGCTTGTAAGCTGTGTGACTCTATGGTGTGTGCAGACGGTCACCATTCGCGTCCTTTGCCCTCCGGCTCCACCTATGGTTCTGAGAAGGAATAGCAGAGATCATTCTTGAATGATGGAATCAACTCACACAGAGGATGCTGGAGCTTGCGAGAAACAGAGTTAACACTTTGATCATTCATTAACTCTGTTCCCTTCTGCAAGTGCTGTCTAATCTACTGTATATCCCTGGCAACTTCTCTTTCTATTTTAGATTTGCTGCTTTCACAGTTTTCTAGAGTAACGCGCACAAAGTTCTGGAGGAACTCTGTGCGGCAGGCAGCATCTATGGAGGGGATTAACGCTGACGTTTTAGGCCGAGACCTTTCATCAGAACTGCCAGAAACATTGATAATTTATCACCCTCTATCAATGATGCCTGACCTGATGAGTTCCAGCATCAGTTCTGGATTTCCAGCATTCCCACAACAGGTAGTGAGGACTGCTGAAAGCATCATCAGGATCTCGGTCCCAACCCCCCGTTCAGGCTAATATCCAAAGCACTGCATGCACAGTGCCTTCATCATTGTCAATGACCCCTCCCATCCTTCCCACAATCACCTCGACCTCCTGCCGTCAGGCCGAAAGTATCGCAGTACAAGAACCAGATCTGTCAGGCTGGGTAACAAGATGCTTCCCCTCGGCTGTTAGACTCCCTAGCACCCTGCTACCACTCAGCACACACGTACATCCTGCCGTCACACACACAGACACACTCCCAACCTGCACTGGTCACTTCTCATCTTTTATTTCTGCTGTGCCACATATTTATACCACCGCTCGTTTTTAAATAATAGTGTCAGTGACATTATACTGTCTCACACAATCGTGCACCTCACACTTTATGTCAACCTGTCAATCCTCAGGCCGGGTCGCTCAGGGACTTGTGATAATGTGACTTTGTGACTGTACATCTTGGATTGTAAATATGTGTGCTCTGTGTGACTGTGCACTCAGTGGCCACTGTATTAGGTGCGTACTTGCTCGTTAATGCAGGTATCTAATCAGCCAATCATCTGGCAGCAACTCGATGCAAAAAAAACTGTTGGCACAGTCAAAAGGTTCAGTTGTTCAGACCAAACATCCGAATGGGGAAGAGATGTGACCTAAGTGGCTGTGATAGTTGGTGGCAGACGACGAGCTGGTCTGAGTATCTCAGAAACTACTGATCTTCTGGAGTTTTCATGCAAAATAATTTCGAGAGACTGGTGCAAAAAAACAAAACAACAACATCCAGTAAGCAGAAGTTCTGTGGGTAAAATCTCCTTGTTAGTGAGAGAGGACAGAGGAGAACAGCCAGACTGGTTCAATCTGGCAGGAAGGTGACAGTAACTCACGTTACAGCGGTGGTGCGCAGAAGGACATCTCTGATTATACGATACATCAAACCTTGAAGTGCACGGGCAACAGCAGCAGAAGACCAGAGCAAACATCAATGCCCACTGTATTAGGTTACAGGAGGTACCTGATGGGGTGACCCACTGTATTAGGTTACAGGGGGTACCTGATGGGGTGACCCACAGTATTAGGTTACAGGGGGTACCTGATGGGGTGACCCACTGTATTAGGTTACAGGGGGTACCTGATGGGGTGGCCCACTGTATTAGGTTACAGGGGGTACCTGATGGGGTGACCCACTGTATTAGGTTACAGGGGGAACCTGATGGGGTGACCCACTGTATTAGGTTACAGGGGGAACCTGATGGGGTGACCCACTGTATTAGGTTACAGGAGGTACCTGATGGGGTGGACACTGTATTAGGTTACAGGAGGTACCTGATGGGCTGACCCACTGTATTAGGTTACAGGGGGTACCTGATGGGGTGACCCACTGTATTAGGTTACAGGAGGTACCTGATGGGGTGACCCACTGTATTAGGTTACAGGAGGTACCTGATGGGGTGACCCACTGTATTAGGTTACAGGAGGTACCTGATGGGCTGGACACTGTATTAGGTTACAGGAGGTACCTGATGGGCTGACCCACTGTATTAGGTTACAGGGGGTACCTGATGGGGTGACCCACTGTATTAGGTTACAGGAGGTACCTGATGGGGTGACCCACTGTATTAGGTTACAGGGGGTACCTGATGGGGTGACCCACTGTATTAGGTTACAGGGGGTACCTGATGGGGTGACCCACTGTATTAGGTTACAGGGGGTACCTGATGGGGTGACCCACTGTATTAGGTTACAGGGGGAACCTGATGGGGTGACCCACTGTATTAGGTTACAGGGGGTACCTGATGGGGTGACCCACTGTATTAGGTTACAGGGGGTACCTGATGGGGTGACCCACAGTATTAGGTTACAGGGGGTACCTGATGGGGTGGACACTGTATTAGGTTACAGGGGGAACCTGATGGGGTGACCCACTGTATTAGGTTACAGGGGGTACCTGATGGGGTGACCCACTGTATTAGGTTACAGGGGGTACCTGATGGGGTGACCCACTGTATTAGGTTACAGGGGGAACCTGATGGGGTGACCCACTGTATTAGGTTACAGGGGGTACCTGATGGGGTGGACACTGTATTAGGTTACAGGGGGTACCTGATGGGGTGGACACTGTATTAGGTTACAGGGGGTACCTGATGGGGTGGACACTGTATTAGGTTACAGGAGGTACCTGATGGGGTGGACACTGTATTAGGTTACAGGGGGTACCTGATGGGGTGACCCACTGTATTAGGTTACAGGAGGTACCTGATGGGCTGACTCACTGTATTAGGTTACAGGGGGTACCTGATGGGGTGGACACTGTATTAGGTTACAGGGGGTACCTGATGGGGTGGACACTGTATTAGGTTACAGGGGGTACCTGATGGGGTGGACACTGTATTAGGTTACAGGGGGTACCTGATGGGGTGGACACTGTATTAGGTTACAGGAGGTACCTGATGGGGTGGACACTGTATTAGGTTACAGGGGGTACCTGATGGGGTGGACACTGTATTAGGTTACAGGGGGTACCTGATGGGTTGTCCCACTGTGTGCATATACTGCGTTTTGCACTTTGGCCCCAGCGGAATGATGTTTAGTTTAGCTGTGTTCATGTGTATGGTTGAACGGCAACAGTTTTGAAATTGATCAGCAGAATCTCTTGTGTTTATGACTCAGGATTTTCTTGTGCTTTTCGTTAAGCATCTGAGCTGCCCAGCAGAGGAAGAGGAACTCTGACAGAGGCTAAATTAATGAATGGAGCGCTTTGATGCATTTATTTTACTCAACCGAACATCATTTAGGTGAGGTAGTGCAGAAAACCCTGCGCCAAAGTTCCTTCATTTTCCTCTGGAATTTCCCAGTCATTTTGTAATGAGGCTGCAGTGGCTGCAGGTGAGCCAGGTTTATCTGTGTGAAGCTTCGTAAGCACAGACAGGGGAGAAGGCAGCTGGGCGTAGAGTACACAGCTCAGAGGTCTTCAACACTTAAATAGTACGGAGATTTCATGTGTCCTCTAGGACGCAAACCAATTGTGAATGCCAGAAATAAAGACTGTTTTCAGACAGGACTGCATCTGTCAAAGGAGACAACGACCTTTCATCGGAATTGCAGAAAGCGGCAGACTTGGCAGGGTTCGAGCCGAAAGGCAAAACAGCCATCAGTTGTGGCAGGGCTTACATGCGTAACAAAGTCAGGAAGCGTCATCGACAATAGTTCATCCCTTCCTGATGAGCTTAACGCTTTCAATGCAAGTTTTGCCCCGGAGCAAACTGGGGAGTGACAGCCTGCGATGCGCCTGAACCTACAGACCAGCCTGCCAGAGAGTCAAGCAACTGGCTCAATGGAGTTTCTGGCTGTGTCCTTAGATCCTGTATTTGCAAACATATTTAACATCTCCCTGCTTCAGTTTGAGGTTCCCATCTGCTTTAAGAAAATCACTGTCATCCCCGTACCCAAGAAAAACAAGGCAGTACACCTTCACGACTACCAGCTGGTGTCACTGACATGCTTCCGGAGGCTGCTCATAGGATACATTATCTCCACCCCCACTGACAACATTGACCCACTGCTGTAACAGGATGCCATCTCCTTTGCCCTACTCGCATCGCTGAAGCACTAGGGCTGTAAAGACACCAATGGTAGGCTTAAACACAAGAGATTCTGCAGATGTCGGAAATTCAAAGCCAAGCACACAAACTCAGCAGGTCCGGCTGCACCTACGAAGAGGAATAAAGAATCGGTGCTTCAGAGTGAAACTCCTATGTTAGACTATTGCTTAATGACTACAGCTCTGCCTTCAAAACCAGAGGAGGAAACCTATAAACCTTACCATCCGGTCTATTTCCAACTCCAGATCCTTGCAGTTCGCTCTGAAAAGGCTTCGCTCAGTTTACCACCACCTTCTCAAGGACAAACAGGGACAGGCAATTAATGCTGGGCCTTCTGGTGATGCCCACATCTCAAAAAAAAAAAAGAAAAGCTTCCTCTAGTCCTTCAAGCAAGTTGCCCTGGCCTTCTGGCCCTCTCCTGTTGCTCCTAGAATTTGGAGGCCCTACCACTCCATACCTAAAGCAGAGAGAAAGGGCAAACCTGTGCTCAGAGCTCACACCAACTTTGCACTCTTCTGCCTGTTCAGAGGAAATGCCTTTGACACCAACCGATTCCTCAACCAAGTTGCTTATTCCTTTGGAAAGCCCGAGATTTGGATGTGCCCCTGTCATTAATACAATTCCCCTTTGTGCAACCAACTATGAGTGCTAATGACAAGATTCACTCACATAGGTTTAGCTTCCCATTCAACCTTGTACTGCGATTACGTCAAGTCAAGTCACTTTTTAATTGTCATTTCGACCATAACTGCTGGTACAGTACACAGTAAAAACAAGACAACGTTTTTCAGGACCATGGTGCTACATGAAACAACACAAAACTCCCCTGAACTACATGTTCAATGCATCAGCTGCCCACCAAAGTCCACATTATGTTCCACGACCAGTAATCTCAGAGTTCTCTTGCACGGTGGTTGCTTCAGCAACAGGTGTCACTATGCTTCACGTTTGTGCCTGGACATAGAGACTGTGAGTGGAAGGTGTGCGGAGGGTGTGAAGTTCTTTTTATGGACATCAGACCTCCATTACCATTTGAATACACACTCCGTGGCCACTTTATTAGATACATCTTTACACCTGCACATTAATGCAAATATCTAATCAGCCAATCGCGTGGCAGCAACTCATACATAAAAGCATGCAGACATGGTCAAGAGGTTCAGATCAGACATCGGAATGGGGAAGAGATGTGATCTAAGTGACTTTGACTGTGGAATGATTGTTGGTGCCAGGTGGGGTGATTGAAGTATCCCAAAAATTGCTGATCTCCTGGGATTTTCACACACAACAGTCTGTAGAGTTTACAGAGAATGGTGTGTAAAATATTTTTTTAAAAGCATCCAGTGAGCAGCAGTTCTGTGGGTGAAAACGCCTTGTTAATGAGAGAGGTCGGAGGAGAATGGCCAGACTGGTTCAAGTTGACAGGGAGGCGACAGTAACTCTAATAATCATGTACAGGTGTGCAGAAAGCATCTCTGAATGCACAACATCTGAAGAGGATGGACCATAGCAGAAGATCATGATCACACACTCAGCAGCCACTTTATAAAGAACCACTAAGGGTAGACCTAAAGAATGCAAGAGAGTAGGTGTTAAAAATGCAAAATAATGAAGCATGCTATAAAACTTAAATTGAAATAAGTTCCAAATAGAAATGTTTACAACAAACTAGATTACAGTAATGGTGATTACTTAAAACTAATAAGCTCTTTCTTTCAATGAGTATCCATGTATAGCCTCCTCTCTTTTCAGTTCCATATCCTTGAATGAACATGAACCTATTTGAATTAAGTGCTGATTTTCTTCAAATGCACTGCAGCTAAGTTGTCTGCCATAAATCTGCACCCATATGTAAAGGTCTAATACAGTTTACATGACTTGATAGACAATTATTATTCATAACAGTATTGGTATTGGAATAGATTTATTAGCTTCACAGGGCTGAGATACAATAAAAAGCTTTGTTGAGAGTAATTTCCAGATGGATCATTTCATCGATAATTACATTGAGGCAATAAAACAGGAAACAGAATTCAGAGAGTGGTGTTACAGAGGAACTGCAGTGCAAAGTTCAAAGTAAATTTATTATTGAAGTATGTATATGCCACCACGTACACCTTCAGATTTGCTTTCTTGCGGGCATTCAGGGTAGAACAAAGAATTACAATACAATCAATGAAAAACTTCACACCAAGACTGACAGAAAGCCAAGGTGCAATGTTACGTGCCAGCAGCCATAGACCACAGACACAGATTTTAATGTTAAACAAATATATTTTCAATACCTACCCAAAATATACACAATTAAAACAATTGCTCCCCTAACCAGAAATTAACAGTGTAATGCATCTTAGCTCACAAACTGTGGAGGTCTGGAAACAGTTCCTCCCAAGTCTTGCTCAAATGGAGTCCTAGCACAGCAATCCAGAAGGTTTCGGAACAGGAACCACGGGAACAAGTACAGGCGTCTGTGGTGAAGGGTTCATAAATCCACATTAAGGTGACACAAGGTGACGATCACGGGAAATTCCAGAGGACAAGTGATCGTCCCGTAACGCACCGTATCCACACAGGGATAAGAAGGTGACAGTCACAGCAGATTCCAGAAGTCGAGTGGTTGTCACTTAAATACTTGAGTCCACACAGGGATAACAAAGTGACACCTAAGTTCCAAAATCCACATAGGGATATCACAAGGTGACGGTCACGGAATATTCCTTAACACAAGTGGTCGCCACGTAACGCACCTGATTAACAATGGATTAACAAAAAGTGGTGGCCACAGAATACTCCAGCAATCTGAGTATGGATCATACAAAGTGACTCTCACGTATCCAATATGCACTGCGTGCCGCAAATTATCACAATCTTCTGGACACGGAGAAATATTGGTAACGCCCACTGCTGTAGTGAACTCTTCAACTAACTCAACTCAACTCACTCTCTCGCTGGTAGCTTACAGTCTGTTGCATCACTTAGCTGCAGAGATTTTCAGAAACTTCCCGAATTCCACAGAAAAAGCCCACACTCGTTTGTTATATGATGCCATCCCCCACGCCCTGTCCAGGCGCACCTACACGACGCTAACGGTTAATCCAAGCAATGTTGACATGAAACAGCAAAAGAAGACAAACTGTGCAAATCAATCAATAAATAAATAGATAGATAAATAATACTGAGAACATGAACTGTTAAGCCATTGGAAGTGAGTCCATAGGCTGTGGAATCAGTTCAGAGTTGGGTTCAGGAGCCTGATGGTTGAAGGGTAATAACTGTTCCTGAACCTGGTGGTGTGGGACCTTCCCAAGGGCAAGAGTGAGGAGGAGTGGATGGGTGGGGTTCCTTGATGAGAGAGGCTGCTTTCTTGTGGCAACACCCCTTGTAGATGTGCTCATTTTGGGGAGGATTTTGCCTGTGATGGACTGGGCTGTATCCATCATTTTTCATAGACTTTTCTATTTTTGGGCATTAGTGTTTCCATACCAGGCCATGATGCAAACCAGTCAATATATTTCCCACTGTCCATCTATAGAAATTTGTCAAAGCTTTAGATGACGTGCCAAATCTGCGTGAGCCCTCTTCGCCTTGGCACTTGCATACTGCTCAGAGGAGAAAGTTCAAAGAGTAAAGTAAATTTATTATTCAAGAATGTATAAATTATACAACCTTGAGATTTGTCTGTTTACAGGCAGCCACAAAAAAAACAGAAACTCAAAAGAACTCAATTTTAAACATATGAAACAAATCAACTCCTGTCTGAGGAGTGACTTGGATCCACTCCGATATGCCTACCGTCACAAATGGTCAACAGAAGATGCCATTTCATTGGCTCTTCACTTTATCTGGGAATAACTGGACAGTGTAGATGCATACATTGACTACATTGACCAACACCCAATGTGCAGAGAGAGAAAGAAAAGACAAATTGTGCAAACAGTAAAAGCAAGACTCATCACTCAGAATGAAACTGAGCCCATAGCCCCAAAGCGCAGAGCAGCCGAAGCAGGCCCACCCGTTCAATCCCAGCTCATCACACAGCAAGGAAAGTCCTCTGGTATGATGATGCCAAGGAATTTAAAGTTACTGATCTTCTCCACCTCCAATCCCTTTAAGAGGACCGGTTCATGGACCTTTGGTTTCTTCCCATTGTAGTCAATAATCAACTCTTTGGTTTTTCTGACACTGAATAAGAGGATGTCGTTAATGTACCGTTCAACCAGATTTTCAATCTCCCTCCTATACGCTAATTTATCACCACCTCGGATTCGGCCAACAACAGTTGTGTCATTAGGAGACTCAAATATTACTGAAATGTTAAATACACAGCAACCAGCACCTTCTCAGGGGCAGTTAGGGATGGACAGTAAATGCAGTCTTCTCAGATTACAATGAAATGAGTAGATAGAAAAGTAAAAGAACGAAGACTTGTTGTCTAGCTGTACTGGTGGTGCATGTCGCAACACGTAAAGTTTTACCCTGAACACCAGTTTTTATGCAGTTGGAAGGAAAGAGGGTCAAGATTGCAGCTGGAGACATCTGAGTTTACTAGGACCAACACCAAACAGTGATGACAGTGTGCCAGGATTCACCTACATGCCACGTACCCAAAGCTCCCTTTCATCGATAATTTAAACCAGCCCTTCAGGTAACCGGCATCAAGCAACCCTGAAGCAAAGACACCCAAAGTGAACACTCTCTATGAAATAGCAATTGTCAGCATTTTGATAAACCGTACCAAGATATTTTATTATTCGTCTGCAAGCTAACATGTAAAACAAGCATTTGGAACAGAAAGTACATTTGCTAGCATTTCCTTCTTCCTTAAGTGGTATTTACAACCACAGTTTGAGGGCAAGAGCAAAAACAGGATCTTACTTCATGTCAGCTTTTCTCTGTTTTGAAGCCAAACACATTCTCAAGAATTAGAGTTGGTCTAGTTTCCTAAGTTAAAGGAAACACAGCTGTAGTTGGTATATGGGGAACAGCAATAAAATGTGACCAGAGGCTTATAAACTGCATTCCTCCCACACTTCCAACTCTCATCTATCTAGTCTGTAAGTCACAGGGGTGATGTCCGGGAGGAAGAATGGGAGGGCATGCAACTCAGATGTTGTTCGAAGCCTATGACTGCAGTACCCTCTAGTCCTCTGCAAGTTGTGTAGCTGAAGAGGAATAGCACAATGAGGAACTATACTCTCTCGGCATTCAGGGTTGTCATGGTAACCAGGTGGTTGGTGTAATGCTGTCGTAATGCCAGCTGTAAGATTGGGGGTCTGTCGGCGATCTCTCTGTAAGGAGTCTGCAGGTTTCCTCCTACGTTCTGAAGTGCGGTTAGAGTCGGTGAGTTACGGGCATGCTCTTTGGCACCGGGAGCGTGGCGAAGCCTGTGGGCCCCCGCCATTAGAGAATATTAGCTATACGGAGACTGTGGTCAAGCTTGCGTTGTTTCCTCTGTAGAGTCAGAATCTGAGGCGACCTGGAAGAAGGCTACAAAATTATGAGAGGTATAGATAATGGAGATAATCCAGGAATGGCAAGTCAAGTTTTTGAGGGCATAGGTTTAAGATAAGAAAGGGTATGTTTGAAGGAGTTTCATGAAGCAAATGTTTCATTTTTACACAAGACTAGTATTTATTTACTTGGCAAACACGAGGAAATCTGCAGATGCTGGAAATTCAAACAACAACACACACAAAATGCTGGTGGAACACAGCAGGCCAGGCAGCATCTATAGGGAGAAGCTCTGTTGACGTTTCGGGCTGAGACCCTTCCGCCAGAGAAAGCAGGATCTCCACGTGGCCACACATTTTAATTCCATGTCCCATTCCCATTCTGATATGTCTATCCATGGCCTCCTCTACTGTCAAGATGAATCCAAACTCAGGTTGGAGGAACAACACCTTATATACCGGCTGGGTAGCCTCCAACCTGATGGCATGAACATTGACTTCTCTAACTTCCGTTAATGCCCCTCCTCCCCTTCTTACCCCATCCATGATATATTTAGTTTTTTTTCCCCCTCCTTTTTTTTCTCTCTGCCCATCACTCTGCCTGTTCTCCATCTCCCTCTGGTGCTCCCCTCCTTCCTTCTTTCTCCCTAGGCCTGCCGTCCCATGATCCTTTCCCTTCTCCAGCTCTGTATCCCTTTTGCCAATCACCTTTCCAGCTCCTAGCTTCATCCCACCCCCTCCGGTCTTCTCCTATCATTTCGCATTTCCCCCTCCCCCCACTACTTTCAAATCTCTTACTATCTTTCCTTAGCTTTCCTTTGCCTCTGCTTTATAGAAATTTGCGAAAATTTAGCATGTCATCTAAAACTCCTATAGTTGCGCAGTGGAAAGTAGATTGACTGGCTGCATCATGGCATTGTATGGAATCACCAATGACTTTGAATGGAGAATCCTACAAAAAGTAGCGGATACACACAGACCATCGCAGGTAATGCCCTCCCCACCACTGAGGATATGTACAGTGAGTGCTGTTGTAGGAAAGCAACATCCATCATCAAGGACCCACACCATTCAGGACACGCTCTCTTCTTGCTGCTGGCATCAGTTAGAAGGTACAGGAGCCTTAGGACCTACACCACCTGGTTCAGGGACAGTTATCACCCTTCAACCATCAGGCTCTTGACCCAGAGGTGATAACTTCAACCAACAACACACACAAAATGCTGGTGGAACACAGCAGGCCAGGCAGCATCTATAGGGAGAAGCGCTGTCGACGTTTCGGGCCGAGACCCTTTGTCAGGACAAACCGAAAGGAAAGATAGTAAGAGATTTGAAAGTAGTGGGGGGAGGGGGAAATGCGAAATGATAGGAGAAGACCAGAGGGGGTGGGATGAAGCTAAGAGCTGGAAAGGTGATTGGCAAAAATGATACAGAGCTGGAGAAGGAAAAGGATCATGGGACAGGAGGCCTAGGGAGAAAGAAAGGGGGGGAGCACCAGAGGGAAGATGGAGAACAGGCAAACAACTAAATATGTCAGGGATGGGGTAAGAAGGGGAGGAGGGGCATTAACGGAAGTTAGAGAAGTCAATGTTCAACTTCACTCAACTTCTTCACTCACCACTACACTGAGCTGTTCTATGGACTCACTCTCAAGGACTCTTCATTTCATGTTCTTGATATTTATTGCTTACTTGTTATTATTGTGTTTAGTTTCTTTGTTCTTTTTCTACTTTGCACAGTTTGCTGTCACTTTCTGCACGTTGGTTATTTGTCCGTCCTGTGTGCGGCTTTACATTGAGTCTATTGTGCTTCTTTGTATTTACTGTGAATGCCCACAAGAAAATGAATCTTAGGATAGTATATATTGATATATAATAGATTAACTTTGAACTTCGAAGTTCATCGCCCATCCATCCAAATGCCCAACGTGCTTCCCCATCCCATTGTGATTACCCTGTCTGTCCAGTGTCGGGCAACCTGCACCAGAGTGCCCGACACCAGCAGACTATTGAACCCTTTGCACTGTGCAGGCTTCCTGACAGTTCTGTTAACCAGTGCTCCATCATTTCCCCGGCTCTGCCCCTTGCATTCAGACCGTTACCCTCAACAGATTCCCACTTACTCCACTCACCCCCATTTGGTCCCTACCTCCATTCCCCTCGTCTGAGTTGTAATCATTTAGTCATTATTTAAAACATGGTGAGGGTTCCATAGCTAACATTACTCCTAGTTTCTCATCTTCGAGATTCAAGATGGCTTATTGTCACTCTTCAGTACAGGAGTAATCCAATGCTGTATTCAAAAAACACAATAAGCACAATAAAAGAACAACAAACTCACAATA
Source organism: Hemitrygon akajei (assembly GCF_048418815.1). Taxonomy (NCBI): domain Eukaryota; kingdom Metazoa; phylum Chordata; class Chondrichthyes; order Myliobatiformes; family Dasyatidae; genus Hemitrygon; species Hemitrygon akajei. The sequence goes on along the minus strand of NC_133130.1, from coordinate 112,911,901 downwards.
ATTATAAATATTAAAGCAATCCTACAAAACACATTGCACGAATAACTGTCACACATAAACCGATCACATCTACATTAAGTGGGGCTAGGTGCCGTGATGCCAGTAGGGCTGGGGGTTTGTCGGGTGGGTTAGTGGGTGAGGTGATAAGCAGCCCGATGGCTTGGGAAAAGTAACTACTCTTGAGTCTTCTGGTCCTGCTGTGGATGCTGCTCTGATTGGAGTTCCATAAGCAGTGTGAAAGGGATCCTTTTCAATATTCCTGGCCTTTTCCCTGCACGTTTCTGTATATACGTCCTTGATGGTAGACATTGGGTAGTTTCAACCACCAGTTCTACAATCTTTCCTAACCTGTAATCTTTCTTTACCCTTTTGACGTTGCCCTCTAGTTTGGACACTTAGTTCTCAATTCACACACTTGTTGGACTTTTGTATCTTGTCACCATCCCTCATAAAGGCCGCAGTAGAGTGCACATGGAGAGGACATTTCCAGTTTTGAGAGAAACTAAGACCAGGATTAGATGGGGGTGGGGATGTTGGTCAGCCTCAGAATGCATGGATGTCCCTTTAAGACAGGAGTGAGGATGCATTTCTTTAGCCGGAAGTTGGTGAATTTGTGGAGTTCATTGTCACAGACAGCTGTGGGGGCCAGGTCATTGGGTATGTTTAAAGCAGAGGTTGACAGGTTCTTGATTAGTAAAGGTGTGAAAGGTTCAAGGGAGAAGGTGGGAGAATGGGGTTGAGAGGGGTGGTATATCAGCCGTGTTGGAATGGTGGAGCAGGCTCAATGGGCTGAATGGACTAACTCTGCTCCTATGGACTTACAGTTGTCCATATGAGGCGCCTTTGGATTTTCACTCCAAGGCTCTCACCTGGGACGTGTGAATCTTTTCTGGATTTGCACCATGCCATTGACATCTCTCCTGCAATAACATATCCCAAAGTGCGGACTATTCTAATGTCAGCTTCCCTAGTGACTACCCTCCCAGTGTTCAAAAGCTGACTGGTGGAGTATCACCAGTTTTGCACTTGCTGGAAATGACCCTCAGCTCTTTACGGGCTCCTCCTTCCTTCTTGCCTTCAGTAAATGTGTGACTTCCGTAGGAAGGTCAGAGCTCTGGCTTATTCCTTACGCCGGAAGCAGCCAGATGGCTGGGAGGGAGAACTTTGTGTCGCGTTCATTGTGATGGCATTAAGTGGAAGTCGCACAATAGTGTCTTTGTGAGTTGGATGTTTACATCACCGTGACTTCGTGGAAGGGCAGCGCCACGGTAGGGTAGCAGTTAGCGCGACACTATTTCAGCTCCGGGCACTCCAGAGTTCGGAATTCAATCCCGGTGCCGTTCTGTAAGGAGTCTCTGTACATCCTCCCCGTGGAATGCGTAGATTCGTTCCGGGTCTTCCCGCAGCCCAAAGGCATACTGGTTGGTAGGTTGCTTGGTCATTGTAAATCGTCCTGTGTGTGATGAGGTTAGGGTTAACCAGGTTTGTCAGGGGGTGCTGGGGCAACGTAGTCAGAAGGGACAACTGCACACTGTATCGCTAAAAGAAATGATTTTTTTAAAATACCAGCCAAGGCTCGCTGTTGATGCTGCCTACTGGAGACTTCTAGGCGTTATAGTAACCCTTTCAGTTCAGTCACGCTGCCTACATTATCCGTCCAGACAAGTTGGGGTCAAGCAGAGGGTTTCAGCCACTTATTCTGCTTCTAAATGATGTAATGTCCGCGACGCTGCTCCCTCTTGCCATTCTGCGTCCAAAAATATTTAACCCCCTAAGTACCCTGTATATGAAAAAAGGGAAAGGTTGGAAATTTCAAAGTAGTGAAGCCTGATTATTTCCAGCTTTCTCAGCTTTCGCCCCAAAACGGCGGTTTCTATTTACTGACACAAAAATGCGCAAGAAATTAATGTGGAAATGTGAAAATCAGGGATGGACTTTCTTTGGGGGGGTGGGGGTGAAGGATTAACTAATGGAATGAGGAAATTGGGAAAGCCTGTGCTGAGGAACCAGTTCTCTAGGGACTAACAACCATTCATTCCATTTAATCTCTCCTTCAAACGAGCTGAGTGTGCCTTGTATGGTATTTATGTAAATATCATGGAATTAAAACAGGCAAGATTCTCTCCTTGTTTTATTTCCAACATTGCACCTCTGACTGTTGGGATCCTCTATATTGTACCATGCGGAACAAAGCACACGCAATGGCCACTTTATGAGGTACCCTGAGTGCGTGTTCGTGCTCTTCTGCTAGTCTAGCCCATTCACTTCCAAGATTCGACATGTTGTATGTTCGGAGATTCTCTTCCGCACACCACTGTTGAAACACACGGTTATTTGAGTTACTGTCACCTTCCTGTCAGCTTGAACCAGTCTGGCCATTCTCCTCTGACCTCTCTCACTAACAAGGCATTATCATTGGATGCTTTTTGTCTTTCACACTATTCTCTGTAAATCCTAGGGACAGCAATGTGTGAAAATCCCAGGAGATCATCAGTTTCTGAGATACTCAAACCACCCCATCTGGCACCAACAATCATTCCACAGTCAGAATCACTGAGATCACATTTCTTCCCCCTTCTGATGTTTGGTCTGAACAAATGAACCCCTTGACAATATCTGCATGCTTTTATGCAGTGAGGTACTGCCACATGATTGGCTGACTGGATATTTGCATTAATTTGCAGGTGCACAGGTGTATCTAATCAAGCAGCCACTGAGCAGGCTTCCAATTAGTGCTTCAAATTGATTGCAAGAAAGCTGTCTTCAGAACTGTGTCGACATGTATGACCTACAATGAATTACAGACTGCCTTCAAAGTAGCCTACGAAACAGCCGAAGAACCTGACATACGGAAGCAGATGAAGGCTATTCGGCCCCTTGTGTCGGCACCACCATCGTTGATCCCAGCCTGTGCACCACCTTCCTGCACTAGCCGCTAATCCCGAGTCCCTCATAAAGGCCAAACATCAGTCCATCTCTGGCTTGAACATTCTTGGCAAATGGATCTCTGCAATCATCTTCGGGAAGTGAATTCCAAACTCTCCGGTTACAAACGTACTTGCTCAGCTGGGTCCACAATAGCCAATCACTTATCCTGGTTCCAGAGAGCGTCAATGGAGGAAATGTCGTCACTGCATCATTTTTGTAAAGCCCCTTAAGAATCCTGAGTGTTCTGATGGGGTCACCTTCCCTCCTCATCTCTGGACACTATCCTCCTCATAATCTCTCCTCATAGGACAATTCACAAAATCCCAGTGATCTATCCAATGATCCTTTATTACACTCTCTGTAACTCCTCTTTTGCCCACTCCGCAGTTTCCTCATTGGCCTTATCAGTCAACTCAGAACCCTGCAGAGTGAAAGCAAGTCATCCTCAACCCAACTGCTTGCTTGAGAATAGCAAAAGACCATAAGACACAGGAGCAGAATTAGGCCATTCATCCCATCAAGTCTGTTCCACCATTCCATCATGGCAGATTATCCCTCTCAACCTCATTCTCCTGCCTTCTCTTTGTAACCTTTGACACCCTGACTAATCAAGAAACTATCGACCTCCGCTTTAAATAAACTCAATGATTTGGTCTCTATAGCCATCCATGGCAATGAATTCCACAGATTCACCACCTTCTGGCTAAAGGAAATCCTCTTCATCTCTGTTCTATTCTGAGCCTGTGCCCTCTGGTCCTAGATGCACCTATGACAGGAAACATCCTCTCAACGTCTATCTAGTCCTTTCAATATTTGATAGTTTTTGATGAGATTCCCCTCTCTTCCCTCTAAACTCCAATGAGTACAGGCTCAGAGCCATCAAACGCTCCTTATACATTAACCCTTCCATACCCGGAATCATTTTTGTGAACTTTCTCTGGGCCCTCTCCAATGCCAGCAGATTTTTTTCTTAGGTAAGTGACCCAAGACTGCTCACAATCCTCAAGGACAGCAAAGAAGATGATCAAACCTTGCAGCGGGATCTAGACCAGCTGGAAAAATGGCTGAAAAATGGCAGATGGAACTTAATGCAGACAAGCGTGAGGTGTTGCACTTTGGGAGGACCAGCCAGGGTAGGTCTTAGACGGTGAGCAGTAGGGTATTGAGGAAGAACAGAGGGATCTGGGAATACAGATCCATAATTCCTTGTAAGTGGTGTCACAGGTAGAGAGGACCGTAAAGAAAGCATTCAGCACATTAACCTTCATAAGTCAAAGTATTGAGTATGGTCGTTGGGATGTTATGTTGAAGTTGCATATATAAGCCCATAAGACATAGGAGCAGAAATAGGCCATTTGGCCATTGAGTCCTCTCCCTCATTTCAATCATGACTGATCCTTTTTTCCCCTCCTCAGCCCCACTCCCCAACTTCCTCCCTGTAACCTTTGATGCTGTGGCCAGTCAAGAACCTGTCAAGCTCTGCCTTAAATATACCCAACAACCTGGCCTCCACAGCTGCCTGTGGTAATAAATTCCACAAATTCATGACTCTCTGGCTAAAGAAATTTCTCCACATCTCTGTTTTAAATGGATGTCCCTCTATCCTGAGGCTGTGCCCTCTTGTCGCAGACAGCCCCATCAGGGAAAACATCTTTTCCACATCTACTCTGTTTAAGGTTTTCAACATTTGAAAGGCTTCAATAAGATCTGCATCCTCTCATCCTTCTAAATTCCAGTGAGTACAGACCTAGAGCCATCAAACGTTTCTCATATGATAACCTTTCCATTCCCAGAATCATCCTCGTGAACCTCCTCTGGACCCTCTCCAACAACAGCACATCTTTCCTCAGAAGAGGAGCCCAAAACTGTTCACAATACTGGTTCACAAGACTTTACTTTCTCCCTTTTCAACTTGAACTCAATTGTATTGTGATCACTGCCTCCTAAGGGTTCTTCTACCTTAAGCTCCCTAATCACCTCCAGTTCATTACATAACACCCAATCCAGTATAGCTGATCCCCTAGTAGGCTCAACGACAAACTGCTGTAAAAAGCCATCTCTTGGGCAATCAGCAAACTCACTCTCTTGAGATCCATTACCAACCTAATTTTCCCTATCAACCTGCATGTTGAAATCTCCTATTCACCCCTTCCTGCTGATCTCCCTCCTGGCACTGTTTCTTGCAAGCAGAGCAAGTGTTACACCTGTCCCTACACCTCTTACCTCACTACCATTCAGGGTCCTAAACAGTCTTTCCAGGTGAGGCGACACTTCATCTGTGAGTCTGCACCTACCGCATCCGGTGCTCCTGGTGTGGCCTCCTGTATATTGGTGAGACCCAACGTAGATTGGGAGACTGCTTTGTTGAACACCTGTGCTCCATCTGCCGGAAAAAGCAAGATCTCCCAATGGCCACCCATTTTAATTCTACTTCCCATTCCTATTCAAATAGGTCAGCCCATGGCTTCCTCTACTGTTGCGATGAGGCCACAGTCGGGTTGGAGGCGCAATACCTCATATTCCATCTGGGTAGCTTCCAGCCTGATAGCATGAACATCGATTTCTCAAACTTCCAGTAATGCCCCCCCCACTTCACTATTCTCCATCCCCTTTTCCCCTCTCACCTTATCTCCTCACATGCTCATTGCCTCCCTCTGGTGCTCCTCCCCATTTTCTTTCTTCCATGGCCTTCTGTCCTCTCCTATCAAACTCCCCCTTCTCCAGCCCTTTATCTCTTTCACCAACCAACTTCCCAGCTCTTTACTTCAACCCCCCTCCCACCTTCCCGGTTTCAACTATCTCCTACTACTTTGTATTTCTTCTTCACCTCCCCCAACCTTCTCATCTATTTTCTCCAGTCCTGATGAAGGGTCTCAGCCCAAAATGTCAACTGTTTACTCTTTTCCATAGACACTGCCTGGCCCGCTGAGTTCCTCCAGCACCGTGTGTGCGTGTTGCTTGGATTTGCAGCATCTGCAGATTCTCTCTTGTTTATAATTTCTTCTGGCTCCTTCCTTTCCTGAAGAGTGGAGTGACGTTTGCAGATTTCCAGTCCTCTGGAACTATTCCAGAATCTAGTGATTCTTGAAAGATCTACAATCCCTCAGCGACCTCTTTCAGAACCCTGTGGTTAGTCCATCTGGTCCAGGTGACTTCAGACCTTTCAGCTTCCCGAGCACCTTCTTCTTAGTAATAGCAACTGCACTCACCTCTGCCATCTGACACTCTTGAATAGCGCCAATGTCTTCCACAAAGTACTTATTATGTCGCCATTTCTTTGTACCCCATTACTATCTCTCCAGGGTCATCGTCCAGCAGTCCGATATCCACTCTCACCTGTCTTTTACTCTTTATATATCTGAAAACACTTTTTGTATCCTCTTTTATTTTATTAGCTACCTTAACATAATATTTCTCCCCTTGTGGCTTATTTTAGTTGCTTTCTGTTGTTCTTTAAAAGCTTCCCATCCTCTAACTTGCCACTAATTTTTGCAATATTTTATGCCCTCTCTTTTGCTTTTTATGTTGTGTTTGACTTCCCTTGCCATCCACGGTTGCTTCATCTTCTCTTTAGAATGGGATATATTTACCCTGCACCTTCCAAATTGCCCCTCACCAACTCTAACCATTGCTGTTCTGTGATCATCCTTTCTGGTGTCTCCTTCCAATTAACTTTGGCCCGCTCCTCTCTCATGCCTCTATAATTTCCTCACTCCACTGTAATACTGACACGTCTGACCTTATCTTTCCCCTCTCGACCCTAGGGGGAGCTCTATCATATTATGATCACTGACTCCTAAGTGTTCCTTTACCTTAAGCTCCCTAATTAAACTTGTTTCATTACACAACCAATCAGGAATTGCCTTTCTGATAGTAGGCTCAACTACAACCTGCTCTAAAAAGCCATCTCATAGACATTCTACAAATTCTCTCTCTTGTAGTCCAGCACCAACCTGAGTCTCCCAATCTACCTGCATATTGAAATCCCCCATGACTAACGTAACAATGTAACATTGCCCTTTTTCACACGTCTTTTCTATCTCCTGTTGTAATTTATATCCTACAACCTAGCTACTGTTAAGAGGCCAGTATATACAGTAACTCCCATCGGGGTCTTTTTAGCTTTGCAGTTTCTTCACTCTACCCACAAAGATTCAACATCAGCAATTCCCTACATGAGCTAGATGCCCCCCACCCCACCCCACCCAGGGGCCATCCCAGATTTCATAGGGGCCACATGACCTTCTGTCCTCTTCTATCAGACTCCCCCCTTCTCCAACTCTGTATCTCTTTCACCAATCAACTTCCCAGCTCTTTACTTCATCCTTCCCCCTTCAGGTTTCACCTATCACCTTGAGATTGTCTCTCTCCTCCCTCAATCTTTTAAATTCACTCTTCAGCTTGTTTTCTCCAGTCCTGCTAAAGGGTCTCGGCCCAAAACGTCGACTGTACTCTTTTCCATAGTTGCTGCCTGGCCTGCTGAGTTCCTCCACCACTTTGTGTGTGTTGCTCAGATTTCCAGCATTTGCAGATTTTCTTTTGTTTAACATTGGTTTTAATTGGATTTCCCACCTCTTAACTGGTTGAATGAGGTTTGAGTCAAGCTCTTCACCGGCTATCAAATAAATGCAGGCAACTGTCTTGAAGTTGTGAAAAGATGTGATCTTCAATTATCTTTAACCAAGTCACTACCAGATATTCAAAAACTCGTCAGTTTGCATCAGGCAGAAGGAGCTCACCGAATACCCGAAGTAACAATATTTATGTTGCTGGCTGGAAGAATGTTATATATATTATAGATAAAGAATCTTATTCAGAGCTTTGAAATAGTTTTCTGTCTCTGCACTGTGTGAGAAAACTGGGGCACCTGGAGGAAACGCACATGGAGAACATGCAAACTCCTTACAGGCAGTGCTGGGAATCGAACACACGTCACTGGTACTGTAAAGCATTATGCTACCATGTCACCCTTGTTTACCAAAGTTTAAAGTTCAAAGTAAATTAATTTTTGAAGTATGTGTATGTCATCAAAAACTACCCTGAGATTCATTTTCATTTTTATTTCCATCTGCTGTACCCTTTCCTTTTTGCTCAGCCTACTCTATCTTCTCACTTTGCTCTTGAAGCCTCTCTGTTGCCTCCTCAGTCTACACCGCCACCCAACCTTGAACTGTGTTATATTACACCAGATCCCTCATCCAGATCACTAATACAGATCGCAAGCAGTTGCTCCTTCTTGCTCCTTTCTGCACTGTTGCCCTACAAGTGTGAGATACAAGTGTGTCTTCACCCTCTTGCTTCAAGTTGGTCTCTGCACCCAAGGAGATGGTCTTAATGGGTAGGCTCTACCAAGGAGAGTTAAAACTGCCCATTGCTTCAGCGACACCAGCCTACCCACCATCAAGGAGGCATATACAGTAAGGCAGACAATATCAAGGAGGATCCCAGCCACCCTGCTCGTGGGCTGTTTGTCCACTCCCATCAGGGAAGAGGCAATGTAGCATCCAGGTCAGGACCAGCAGGGCCAAACAATCATTTACTTCCCCCATCAACACCAGCTGATCAATACCTCCACCCATTAGCCAACTTACCACATTCCCCATCACCACTACGTACAATCAGTCAATGTACAGAAGTTACTTGTTTTATAGGACTGCTTTTATATTTATATTTATTCTATTTTTTTAATCCTTATGTTATATGGGATCCAGAGTAACAATCGTTTAGTTCTCCTTTACACTTGCATACTGAAGAGTGTCGATAAATAACCTGGTGTCATGAATCTCAACCCGGGCAACACTGCCTTGAAGACTCACACTAGAAGCTACAGGGTTCTGTATCTGTAACCCTTCTACCCCTTCTGTTGTCTACTATCATTACATTCCTTTTCAAAACAACATCCCCACAGCCCATAATGTGTGGGTAACTTCCCCTCTCCCTGACGCATTGCAATATAAAGACCTCAGCATCACTGACTCAAAGCCGAAGTTCCCCATGCCATGTATGCTTACTGAGGATATAGACAACGCGGATGACAGTGATTTCTGACAGCTTCCAGAAAGCTGTCTTTGCCCATTGTAAATTAAACTATTTGGTCAAGCAGTATACTGAATTCTTCACATATGAAAGAACAGCAATACTCATATCCTATACTCATCGGGGACGTTTATCAGGAGCACTACTTACGCAAGGTCCGTGGTGTTATCAAAGATCCCACCCATCCATCCAGCATCCTCTTTGACTTTCCACCATCGGGCGGGAGACTCCGATGCACAAAGACAAGATCGCAGGGTGGGAAACAGCTTCTTCCCTCAGGCCATTAGGGTTCTGAACTCCCAGCTGCATTGCATTCAAAATGTCACCAGATCATTTGTACTGTACCCTACAATATTTAACTAGTGCACTTTGCTTTGTTTATCTGAGCATAGTTCATTTGCAGATTTAATTCTTGCTTTCTTAAGTCAGTGTGTGCTAAGTGCACTTCACCCTGGTCTGCAAAAACATTGTCTCATTTGTCAGTATACATGCATATAGTTAAACGGCAATAAACTTGACTTGACTTAAAAGTCTAATATCCTGTCCAAGTTACCAGTTGATCAATATATTTTTGTAGCCGAAATCTACCCTGCTGACTATAAACACCCCCAGTTTCTGTGTCATCTGCAAACTTGGTAATACAGAATGACTTGGAATTTCAATCGAGTTTCGAGATATCTATATACCTAGTTTCTAGATATCTATTTTAGGGGTTGACACCCAGATGCACAGCTTGCACAATAGAAATAGAGTAATGAAAATTATTCTAAAAATTTGTTCCATGTTCATTTCTGATTCAGCTAAGGTCACTCGCATATGTATTCGCAGAAAAGTGGAGACACTGCCCACTTGCTGACCACAAGAAATTGCTTTATTGGAGTTATATGAAGTGCACAATACAGAAAGATAAATGATTGCTTAAGTAACAGTACAGAAAACAAAATAATACTCATCATCTATTTAATCAGTTGATCTGTGCAAAACCAGAGGGGAACCACAGATCTGACAATTACTTTCTCTCTCTCTCCCCCCACCTCCATCTCTCTCTCCCCTCTCTCTCTCCCCTCTCTCTCCCTTCTCTCTTACCTCTCTCTCTCTCCCCTCTCTCTCCCCTCTCTCTCTCTCCTCTCTCTCTCTCCCTCTCTTCCCTCTCTCTCCCCTCTCTCCCTCTCTTCCCTCTCTCTCCCCTCTCTCCCTCTCTTCCCTCTCTCTCCTCTCTCTCCCTCTCTCTCTCTCTCCAACTCTCTCAACATTCTTGACCCTATGTCCACAAGTCATGTCTCAGTCTGAGAGATTGCCCCTGCACAAAGAAAGCACCCCTTTATGTACCCTTCATCTCTCGCAGCCTTCTGCCTAGACATGCACTACCCAAAAGTCCAGACAGCAAGTGTGTAAGGGGGAAAGTATTCTTCATTGGTATCTAATTTTTATGATGTACACTCAAAATAGAGACAAAATATTGGTCAACGAGGGTAAAAACAGGCAATTATCATATTCCAAGCCGACATGATTTTGTCTTTTAAACTTCCATTGTATTTGAGCATAAATCCAGGAGGAATCACTTTCAACTTCTTCCTTACAAATACCACAATATAAATTCAATCAAAATTCCAACCAGGCAAAAGAGGCAAGATAATGAAGTGGAAATTCCATTGATGCTGCAGTCTCTGCATTTCTCGCTAGTTATTACTGAACTATTTATTGGAACTGCATTCTTTTTTCAACACAAAGCATTTAACATTGAGCAAGAGCTGTGATTAACAATTCCCATAAACTCCAAACAAAGCAGTCCAATTTTTAATTTTGATTTGGATCTATGAAGTTGGTTGAGATTGGCTTCCAGACATCTGTCTGGCCGATGCATTATATAGCACAGAGCTTTAAATAAATTATGCAAATCTCCATATCTGCGGATATGAGCAAATAAAGTTGAGCCAAGAACTTAAGCAGTGTAATTTATTTTATGGTTGGGCAATCATTTCGTCTTTTCTCTCTCTGTTTGCATTTGCCAAATGTGCATTTTTTAAAATTCGGGATTTATTATAGATCTGTGGGACTGCATGCTTGTAATTTCTGAAGGGGCTTTCATCTGTTTTTCCTGATGTCTGAATCTAATTTGATTGACTCTGTTCCTCATGGCCACAGACAGATGAAACGTTTGTGTCTTTACATAACCAAACTGTTGGAGGAACTCAATGGATCGAGTAGCATCGGTAGAGGGAAACAAATGCTTGATGTTTTTGGGTTAAGACTCAGCATCGTGCCTGAGAGTAGAGAGGGGAGGTGGCCAGTATAAAATAGAGAGGAGGAGGAGTGCTCGGAGCTGGTCGGTGATATGTCCCTTTATAGAATAGAGATGAGGAGGGATTACTTTAGCCGGAGGGTGGTGAATTTGTGAAATTCATTACAGCAGATGGTTGTGGAGGCCAATTACATTTAAAGCAGAGGTTAATGTCCCTAACACCATAAGGTACAGGAGCAGAAGGAGGCCATTCAGCGCATTGAGTCTAATCTGCCATTCTATGATGGCAAATTTATTATCAACCCCATTTACCTGCCTTCCGCCCATAACCTTTGACACTCTTACCAATCAAGAACCTATCAACCCATCACTTTAAATAGACCCAATGACTTGGCCTCCACAGCTGTCTGTGGTAATGGATTCCATAAATTAGTAAGGGCGTCAAAGGTTACGAGGAGAAGGCAGAAGGATGGGGTCGAGAGGGGTAGTAAATCAGCCATGATGGAATGGTGGGCCGAATGGACTCATTCTGCTCCTGTGTCATGGCCGAGGTGGAGTGAGGAATAATGGGATGGTGGAGCCAGGAGGGGGAAGGAGAGAAGGTGAGTGGGGAGGCAGGCAAGTTGGTGATAAGAAAAGAAGAAATGGGTGCTGATGAAGCCAGGGGTTGGGATGGTGGTGAAGGTGAAGACAGAGGCCAAAGTGTGAAAAGTGGGGACGTGAAAGATGTAGTTGCTGCCATCAGGAAATAAGGAAGGTGATAATATAAACCATGGAAGGGAAAGATGACAAGCAGGTGGAAGTAGGTGGGGAAGGGTACCTGGTGGGTAAAGTGTATGGATGGAAATTGGGGATGCAGACTTTAGTCCTTCCAGTGTATAACTTCCCAAATGTATCCCCAAAAACTAAAATGCAGCACTAAAATTTGCTTAATTATTTTACCTCTTGGCGTGGAAGAAATGTTGATTTAATTTATATCGTGATGTTTATTTATTTATTGACATACAGCACGGAATAGGCTCTTCTGGTCCTTCGAATCGCATTGCCCAGCAATCCCCAGATTTAACCCTTGCCTAATCATGGGACGATTCACAATGACCAATTAACCAGTACGCCTTTGGACTGTGGGAGGAAACCGGAGCACCCGGAGGAAACCCACGTGGTCACGGGGAGAACATATGAACTTCTTACAGACAGTGACGGGAATTGAACCTGGTTCACTGCTACTGTAGAGCGTTGTGCCAACCACTACTCTACCGTGCTGTGTTACTATTCTAAAATCTATACAGCCTAGTAGGTTAACTGCCAGAAATTAAATGCACAGACCTAGGAACTCTGTCACAATTTTATTTCACCTGCATGATTGCAGATGTCACAGGAGATACTCTTATTGATAGTGAAGTGAGTAACCCTAAGCATACACTTTGGAATGTGGGCAGAAACTGGAGCACGCGGAGGAAACCCACACGCACCGCCCTGTGAACGTACAAACTCCTTACAACCAGCAGCGGGAACTGAGCCCCAATCAATGATCGCCGGCGCTGTAGAGCGATTGCATCTCCATACCGCCCTCTCAACCTTAATCTGTCTCCACAGGACAAACCACCCCATCCCAAGTATAAACCTAGATGCACTCGCTCTAAAAAAGTGTGTCTTCCTTAGGTGGGGAGACCCCATGTGGTCTCACCAGGACCCTCTAGGAGTTCAGGAACTCTTGAGCTCAAAAGCAGTGCCATCTGAAGCATTGAAAATGCCAATGGTAGTTTAAGCTTGATATGCTCCTCATCAATTCTTGTTGGAGCTGCCCAGTGCATCCACAATGCCTACAGTTACGTGCTTCAAAACACCTGTGGTAATGTCATTACTAAGCAGCTATCTTTTTAGAGTACTGAGAGGGAAAGTAGACTTGGTTATTCTTGCAGTCGACTTTACGCGTCTCAGTCAAGTAAGCCATATGTGCATCACTTATCCATTGGGATATTCCACCTCGCCCTAATCTTGCCCCTTGCTGCCTAGGCACCAAATACTGATGTGTTGGCATCTCACATTTCTGATTCCTTCATGTTCCAGACAGCCAATTCTTGCTTGTAACTATATACATTTATTAATTTAGAGATACAGCACGGTAGCAGGCCCCTCCAGCCCAATGAGAGTGCGGCACCCAATGACACCCATGTGACCAATTCTGGCTCAAAGAGAGCACGACACCCAATGACACCGATGTGACCAATTCTAGCTCAAAGAGAGCACGACACCCAATGACACCCGTGTGACCAATTCTGGCTCAAAGAGAGCACGACACCCATGTGACCAATTCTGGCTCAAAGAGAGCATGACACCCAATGACACCCATGTGACCAATTCTGGCTCAAAGAGAGCACGGCACCCAATGACACCCATGTGACCAATTCCAGCCCAATGAGAGCACGACACCCAATGACACCCATGTGACCAATTCTGGCTCAAAGAGAGCATGACACCCAATGACACCCATGTGACCAATTCTGGCTCAAAGAGAGCACGACACCCAATGACACTGATGTGACCAATTCTGGCTCAAAGAAAGCACGGCACCCAATGACACCCATGTGACCAATTCCAGCCCAAAGAGAGCATGACACCCAATGACAGCCATGTAACCAATTCTGGCCCAATGAGAGCACAGCACCCAATGACACCCATGTGACCAATTCTGGCTCAAAGAGAGCATGACACCCAATGACACCCATGTGACCAATTCCAGCCCAAAGAGAGCACGGCACCCAATGACACCCATGTGACCAATTCCAGCCCAATGAGAGCATGACACCCAATGACACCCATGTGACCAATTCCAGCCCAAAGAGAGCACGGCACCCAATGACACCCATGTGACCAATTCCAGCCCAATGAGAGCATGACACCCAATGACACCCATGTGACCAATTCCAGCTCAAAGAGAGCACGGCACCCAATGACACCCATGTGACCAATTCCAGCCCAAAGAGAGCAGGACACCCAATGACACCCATGTGACCAATTCCGGCCCAAAGAGAGCACGACACCCAATGACACCCACGTGACCAATTCCAGCCCAATGAGAGCACGACACCCAATGACACCCATGTGACCAATTCCAGCCCAAAGAGAGCATGACACCCAATGACAGCCATGTAACCAATTCCGGCCCAATGAGAGCACAGCACCCAATGACACCCACGTGACCAATTCCAGCCCAATGAGAGCACGACACCCAATGACACCCATGTGACCAATTCCAGCCCAAAGAGATCAGGACACCCAATGACACCCATGTGACCAATTCCAGCCCAAAGAGAGCACGACACCCAATGACACCCACGTGACCAATTCCAGCCCAATGAGAGCACGACACCCAATGACACCCATGTGACCAATTCCAGCCCAATGAGAGCACGACACCCAATGACACCCATGTGACCAATTCTGGCTCAAAGAGAGCATGACACCCAATGACACCCATGTGACCAATTCTGGCTCAAAGAGAGCACGGCACCCAATGACACCCATGTGACCAATTCTGGCTCAAAGAGAGCACGGCACCCAATGACACCCATGTGACCAATTCCAGCCCAATGAGAGCACGACACCCAATGACACTGATGTGACCAATTCTGGCTCAAAGAAAGCACGGCACCCAATGACACCCATGTGACCAATTCCAGCCCAAAGAGAGCATGACACCCAATGACAGCCATGTAACCAATTCCGGCCCAATGAGAGCACAGCACCCAATGACACCCATGTGACCAATTCCAGCCCAAAGAGAGCATGACACCCAATGACAGCCATGTAACCAATTCCGGCCCAATGAGAGCACAGCACCCAATGACACCCATGTGACCAATTCCAGCCCAAAGAGAGCACGACACCCAATGACACCCATGTGACCAATTCTGGCTCAAAGAGAGCAGGACATCCAATGACACTCATGTGACCAATTCCAGCCCAAAGAGAGCACGACACCCAATGACACCCACGTGACCAATTCCAGCCCAAAGAGAGCACAGCACCCAATGACACCCATGTAACCAATTCCAGCTCAAAGAGAGCAGGACACCCAATGACACTCATGTGACCAATTCCAGCCCAAAGAGAGCACGGTACCCAATGACACCCATGTGACCAATTCTGGCTCAAAGAGAGCACGACACCCAATGACACCCACGTGACCAATTCCAGCCCAATGAGAGCACGACACCCAATGACACCCATGTAACCAATTCCAGCTCAAAGAGAGCAGGACACCCAATGACACCGATGTGACCAATTCCAGCCCAAAGAGAGCACGACACCCAATGACACCCATGTGACCAATTAACCTACTTGCCCTTACATCTTTGGAAAGTAGTCGGAAAGCAGAGCACCCCGGAGGAAACTGATGTAGTCACGGGAGAATGTACAAAAAGTTCATGGACAGCGGTGGCAATTAAACCCAGGCTGCTGGTGCTAACTGCTATGCTACTGTGCTGCCTCCAATGAATTTTATTCCAGTTCTCTCAGTCTTTCAATGTTCCTGGCACCCACAAACCCCCAATCCCCATGGCCCCAGTTACGTGGTCCTGATGTTGGACCACTCACCTCTCCATTTGTCAGAGCAGGGCCTCCTGATACACCTTTCCCTGATGACCTGTCATTCCATTGAACCAATCTTCTAGATCTCATCTTCCAGTCAGGTATCTTCCACATTGGACCTGTTAGTCACCACCTAACCCCCTCCCAACTTCCCCCCCAATTCTGACCACATATCTGCTGGCCAGCTTCAGCCTTGGGTTACTGTCCTGTTCAAAGGGCTAATGGCCCCCTACTAAGCACCCTCAGACCTCTTTCACCCCGGCAACACACAGCCCAACCAACACATTACCCGTCCGACCTTGATGGCAGGCAGTACGTTCTCCACTGTGGAAAGCTGTCATAAATTCTCAATTCTACCCAAAGTCATCAGCAAGCCAACCACAGGCCTATTTGATGTACTGGAATTACCAGGCAACAGTCGATGCTGTTGATAATATTAATTCCTGTTTAAATTTTTAATAAAATTCACTTTTCATCATTTATTTTTAACACATACTCTTTCCAGCCTCGAAGTATGTCAGTTCTGCAGGCGTCATAAACCTTGCTCTCCTCAGCAAGAAAACATTCATTCTGAGCCAAACTCTCGGTCAGGTTTATGTCTGGCGAGCTTACTCTCTGCGATCTATCACTGTCACAGGAAAGATGAGCAGAACCACATCCTGGTTTTCCTCATGGCTGCTCTTCAAAGCCCTGTCTACGCACGTGGAGGCGCAGCCAGAATAGTGTCCCCTTGATGTTTCTGTCCTGGTCTGTTTAGTGTCTAATTCAAGTTGTCTTGGCTGGAAGCTGACAGTTTTGAAAAGTACAGTCTCTAATTTACCACGACGTGCAACATATCCCATATTCTGGCATTGTCCATCTTGACCATCAGCTATCCATTGACACCAATCCCGTCTGGTCCATAAACTCTCTACACCTTGGCAATTCAGATTCTCATTTGGATACTTCTTTTTGTACCACAGGGATCGACGTTGAGTCCACCGCTGGACTCACCATCAATCCCATCCGCAAACCTGCTCATCGCGATAACACAGGATCAGTAAGTTCACGTAAGCTTACCATCACCGTGATCAGTAGGCTTGCGGCTGACGCCGACATTGGTGGTGCAGTGGACAGACTTTAACAAAGATTTTAACAGGATCTAGATGAGCTGGGGAAGTGGGCAAAGGAATGGCAAATGCAGATTAACGTGGACAAGTGCAAGATATCACGTTTCGGTAAGTAAAACCGAGGCAGGACTTGCACAGTAAATGATAAGGCCCTGGAGAGAGTGTTGTAGAACAGGGAGTGCGAGTGGTACGTGTATATCGTTTCCTGCAAGTGGCAGTGTGGGTAGAGAGGACCGTGAGGAAGGTGCTTGCCATGTTTGCTGAGTGCAGGATTTGGGGTGTCATGTTATAACTCTATAGGTTGGTGGTGAGTATTCTGCTCTCTTCTGGTCATCACGCTTTTCGGAAGGAAGCTGGAAAGGAAGCAGAAAGTATTCACAAGGGTGGTCTCAGGACAGGACGGCTGCGTTCGAAGGAAATGCTGGGTAGGCTGGGACCTTTTACACTGGAGTGTATGAGGCTGAGGAGTAGCCTCGTAGAGACATAAAATATATGAAGAACAAGGATAAGGTGGATGGTCACAGTTTAAAACTAGAGGACATGGATTTATGAGGAAAGATTTAAAAGGGAACTGAGGGGTAGAGATGGACTGTGGGTACCTGGATCAAGCTGCTAGAGGTAGGTACAGGAACATGGATTGAAAATATTGAGAGGGATGCAGGCAAATCGGACTAGCTCAGGTAGACATCTTGGTGACATTGGGCAAATGGGCTGAGGAGTCTGTTGATGTGCTGTATAACATTATCACAAATTAGAATTGACTTTTTTTCTGACATCCTTCATTTATACGAGGAGTAAAAATCCTTACGTTATGTTTCCATCTGAATGTGCAATGTGCACTTTATAATAATTTATAATAAATAGTATGTACAACAGGACAGTCAATATAACATAGAAATACAACTGTGTCAGTGTCAATTAATCAGTCCAATGGCCTGGTGGAAGAAGCTGTCCCGGAGCCTGTTGGTCCTGGCTTGTATGCTGTGGTACTGTTTCCCGGATGGTAGCAGCTGGAACAGTTTGTGGCTGGGGTGACTTAAGTCCCCAATGATCCTTCGGGTCCTTTTTACACACCTGTCTTTGTAAATGTCCTGAATAGTGGGAAGTTCACATCTACAGGTGTGCTGGGCTGTCCGTACCACTCTCTGCAGAGTCCTGCAACTGAGGGAGGTACAGTTCCCATTCCAGGCAGTGGTGCAGCCAGTCAGGATGCTCTCAATTGTACCACTGTAGAAAGTCCTTAGCAGACTCATACCAAACTTCTTCAACCGTCTGAGGTGAGAGAGGCGCTGTTGTGCTTTATCACCACACAGCTGGTGGTACGGACCACGTGAGATCAGTGATGTGGACGCCAAGGAACTTAAAGCCGTTCACCCTCTCAACACCAGATCTATTGATGTCAATAGGGGTTAGCCCGTCTCCATTCCTCCTGCCCTCCACAACCAGCTCCTTCGTTTTTGCGACATTGAGGGAAAGGTTGTTTTCTTGAAACCACTGTGTCAGTGTGATGATTTCTTCTCTGTAGGCTGCCTCTTTATTGTTTGAGATAAGGCCAATCAATGTCGTCTCATCAGCAAAATTAATTAGCAGATCGGAGCTGTGGGTGGCAACACAGTCATGGGTATACAGAGAGTAAAGGAGGAGGCTTAGTACACAGCCCTGAGGGGCTCCTGTTTTGAGGGTCAGAGGGGCAGAGGTGAGGGAGCCCACTCTTACCACCTGCCAGCGATCCGACTGGAAGTCCAGGATCCAACGGATGGCAGCAATGACCTGTTCTGAGCCAGCACCAACAACAGATGTATGTCCACACCTGCCACTATCACTCCGATTCACCCCGGCATCACACTCAAGCTTCCACGTTTCTGATTAGAAGTCACCGGCAGCTGTCCGATCCATATTAAAGTTCATTTAGATTACACAAGCACACTGGAGCTATTCTGGTCACATCAATCAGTAATCAGGGCAGCATGTGATTGTCACTGGGTAACAAGTGGACAAGGGTAGATGGTATCAAGAGTAGTGTTGCTCATGGGGAAGCTATGGAATAAATATTTTAGGAGGGTTGCTATTTTGCAAAGTACACTCCCTCTCCAGCCCCTCTTTCTGCCCGGGATCTGGAGCTTAGTGTGGTAAATGGCCTTACTCACAATGATAAACACTCCCCACATGCCTCCAGTCAGTTATTCCTTCTCATTAGTCCTGACTTGTCCTTGACCTGGTCCACACAGCCTCTTTCATTTCACTCTTCATCATTTCAACATCGCCATCAGAAAATGTCTCAGTCTCCCAAATTAACTTCCTAAACCTTTTCACCTTCACCTCTCTTTCATTCTTATGAAATGCATAAAGATATACAGAGAAAACATATTTTGCACCTGTTACGTACCGCGTAACTGGGTCACTTACCAGCAAAGATAGAGAGGTCCGTTGAAGTCTGATGGTACTATTTTTTAACAGTATTTATTGATAGAAATACACAAAAATAATATCAATGCAAACACACAGATAATATACGTCATCAATACTAAATCTAAAAGCGCGGGTATAATAATAATCAATAAGAAATAGCTCTATCGTTGTCTAGGGGATAATGTATTGTCCGATGGAAATATAAAAGTCACTTTAGTTCAGTCAAGCTGTAGGCTGCAGCCTTTGGTTGGAGAGAAAGACGGGTTAAAACTTGCCCATTCCTTTTATGATATCAATCCTTCGAGAGTCGTTGGGAGTTGAGTTCCCCGTTATTAGCTAAAAACCGTTTTTCCGTGGCAAAGGCCACCGATTCCGGGCAAATGGAAGCGGACGCACGTGGCCTTCCACCGGCTTTCGCTATCACGGGATCGCTAGCGTTTCTTCTGGTGCGTCTGAGGGGCTGTTCCCCCAGACCCTCTTTTTATCCTGACTCACAGGGTCACAGATGTCGATCAGGTTGGGATGATGCAATCCCTCCACCAACCTCCCCCTCGGTTCATTGCCTGGGGGGGGGGGCTTCGATGCATCGTACAGGATGGAATACACAAGTCCGTCTCCAAGAGACAATAGCCGGTATCAATGGGTCCGCCTTTCGGAGGTCAGGATACATTCCAACCCTTTTGTGGATTCTGCATGTCTTTCTCTTATTTCCTGTGTCCTCTGAACTGACTTAATAGTGATCTTGCGATTCTCACAAAGGAGGGGGCTACCCCGCACCCTTTGGCCCCTCAGAGCTGTGGCACATTTGTAACACACCGTACTGCTGGCGCAAGACAACAAAATTCACATTATATCAGTGATAATAAATCTGGTTCTGAATTTCCAAAACTCACTCTTATGACAACTTTCAGGTATTGTCCTAATGTCCTCTTAAGAGGTTTGGCTTGAAATTTGATTACGTGTGAGTGAAATGTCTTTGGCCACTTTAGGCAAATGACAGTACAGGTCCTCTGCAGGTTACAGACACTCAACGTGTGTACAGCCCGCAGGATTCCTGAAAGGTTAGCTTGTAGTTTGGGTCGATGGTGAGCAAGGCCAATGCAATGTCAGCATTCATTTCAAGAAGTTTAGAATATAAAAGCAAGGATGTAAAGGTATTGGATAGACCGCACTTGGACCATTGTGAGCAGTCGGGGGCCCCTTATCAGAGAAGAGATGAGCTGGCATTGGAGAGGGCCTGGAGGAGGGTCACAAGAATGATTCCAGGTATGAAAGGGATATCGTATGAGCTGTGTTTGATGGCTCTGGGCCTGTACTCAGTAGAGTTCAGAAGAATGACCTCATTGAAACCTATCCAATATTGAAAGACTTAGAGTGAATGAGGAGAGGAAGTTACCCATAGTGGAGAGAATAGGACAAGAGGGAACATCCTCAGAGCAAAGGAGCATCCATTTAGAATGGTGATGAGGAGGAATTTCTTTAACCAGAGTGAAGTGAATGTGTGGAATTCATTGCCACAGAGTCGTTGAGAGCATTTAAAGCAAAGGCTGATAGGTTCTTGATTAGAATCAGAGTCAGCATCAGGTTTATTAATACCGGCGTGTGTTGTAAAAATTGTTAACTTAGCAGCAGCAGTTCAATGCAATACATGATACAGAAGAAGAAGAATAAATAAATAAGTAAACAAACAAATAAATAATAAATTTGCATTGTGTAGTGTGTGTGTGTGCATGCGTGTGTGCGTGTGCATGCGTGCGTGCGTGCGTGCGTGCGTGTGTGTGTGTGTGCGTGTGTGTGTGCATGTGTGTGTGTGTGTGTGTGTGCGTGCGCGCGTGTGCGTGTGTGTGTGTGTGTGTGTGCGTGTGCGTGTGTGTGTGTGTGTGTGTGTCTGTGTGTGTGTGTGTGTGTGTGTGTGTGTAAGCCTCCGTTGGTCTCGATAGACCATGGATTTGCACTTTGGAAAGTTTCCAGGGCCCAAGCCTGGGCAAGGTTTTTTTAATATGGAAGATCGGCAGTTGCCGATGCTGCAAGTCTCCCCTCTCCACGCCACCGACGTTGTCCAAGGGAAGGGCATTAGAAATTTACAGTATACGTATATTAGATAGATTAAAATTGTGCAAAAAATAAATAATTGTATGTTAAAAAAGTGAGGTAGAGTCCAAGGGTTCAATGTCCATTTAGGAATCGGATGGCAGAGGGGAAGAAGCTATTCCTGAATCGCTGAGTGTGTGCCTTCAGGCTTCTGTACCCCCTACCTGATGGTAACAGTGAGAAAAGGGCATGCCCTGGGTGCTGGAGGTCCTTAATAATGGAAGCTGCCTTTCTGAGGCACTGCTCCCTGAAGATGTCCTGGTTACTTTGTAGGCTAGTACCCAAGATGGAGCTGACTAGATTTACAACCTTCTGCAGCTTCTTTCGGTCCTGTGCAGTAGCTCCTCCATACCAGACAGTGATGCAGCCTGTCAGAATGCTCTCCACGGTACAACTATAGAAGTTTTTGAGTGTATTTGTTGACATACAAAATCTCTTCAAACTCCAAATGAAGTATAGTCGCTGTCTTGCCTTCTTTATAACTGCATGTTGGGACCAGGTTAGATTCTCAGAGATCTTGACACCCAGGAACTTGAAACTGCTCACTTCTAATCCCTCTATGAGGTGTGGGCATCAAATGTAATGGGGGGGGGGGGTGAAGGAGAATGGGTTTGAGAGAGAGAAACAATCAGCCAAAGTGGAATGGGCTGACTGGCCTACTTCTGCTCCTGTGTGTTATGAACTTAATGTTTGAGATGTTTTTCTCTAAGGAGATCAGTCCAGCCATCTCAAAGGCCAGGCCTGCATTGCTGTAAAGTTTGATTCTTCCTCCTTCAGAGCTGAAGATATTGACAATAATTTGCAAGGCTCTGGTGTGGAAGTGAGGTCACTCAGGAGGAATAGCAGATGGTGCATAATGTGGGGAAATGTCAGGTTGCCTACTTTAGTTCGAGAATCTGCATTCAGTGGCCACTTCATTGGGATCCTCCTGTACCTGACACTGGGTGCACATCCACGGCCTCGTGCTGCTTACCCCCATCCACTTCCAGGTTCAACGTTCAGAGATGCTCTTCTGCACAGCAACATGAGATATTGTCACCCTCCCGTCAGCTTGAACCGGTCTGGCCATTCACCTGCGACCTCTCGCATTAACAAGGCATTTTCACCCACGGGGCTGCCGCTCACTGGGTGTTTTTTCCCTTTTGCACCCATCCTCCGGACCGTTGTGTGTGACGATCCCGGGAGATGAGCAGCTGCTGAGGCACCCACGCCACCCTTCCCTGCCACCATATCGCTGAGATCCCATTTCTCCCACACTCTGATGTTTGGTCTGAACAACGACCGAAGCTCTTGCTCTTACGGCTATGCACCGAGATGCTGCCACGTGATTGACTGATTAGATATTTGTAGTAATGAGCACGTGTACCTAATAAAGTGGCCACTGAGTGTAACTTGCATCAGATTATTAAGAGCTGGGACTCAGTGGGATCTATCTGTCCTCGTGCCTGCAAATGTTAAGCAATTTGAAAATAGGCATTTAATGCAAGAAGGACAAAGGAATAAGGAATTTGTGCCACAATTGTACAGATCCTTTGAGAAAGGAATTATTGCAGTGATGGAAATGTTCACTGTTGATTTTGATGATGAGGGAACATCGAGAAGGATGGGTTTACGTTCTCAAGAGTGTAAAATACTGAGAGACGATTGTACTAAAACACACAAAAAACTGAGAGCACGTGTGGGTACTGAAGCTAAAACTAGGGGATCTAGTTTCAAATCAAAAGTTGCCCACTCAGTACGGAGACGAGAAGGAATTTCTTCTCTCACAGGGCTGTGAATCTTCAGAGATTCTCTACCCTCAGCTAAGGGCTGGGCATCCAAGACAGGGGGAGACTATGGATCAGGCAGGACAGTGGAATGGAGGCCAGAGGTTGAGTGGTTGTGCAGAGATGAGAGCTCCTGTGGTCAGCTCCGGTTCCTAGATCACTGTGTTCCGTTTTAGGCTTAATTGGGGTATATATCTTAATTAAATAGCTATAGATATTCCAACTACTAGAAGTAGGAGAAAATCTGTAGGGGTGGTAAAATGGCTCTTGTTCAGACACAGCAGCGTTTCTGGGTCCAACCAAAGGTGCAATCGTTCATGCTTTATGTCTTTTTCTCAATCACTAGACACTGATGATTATCAAGAAGATCAGGTATTGCAAGTCCACCCCGCTAACGAGTTGCTAGACAGTGGCAGGGCTGGGCTTGCGGCACACTGTTTTGTAGCCTGCTTAGCCACCCATGGGAGAAGGCGTCAGAGGCGGTGCGCACTGAAGGTGTATGATTCAACAGACGGTGCGGGTGATTGTGTTGGGCGTTTTTGTTGTGATCACAAAACGCTGTTGGACATTGGTAGTGTCGAAAACTGTGAGTCCGATTCACTGCTGCAATGGTGAGACGGTCGGCGAGGGAGCTGCGTGGCTTCGATTGCGGCATGAATCAGGCCTCATTCGTGCCTAGGGGGGTCACCCGTTGTATCTGCCAAGGAAGGAAATGCTGGAGCTGGCTGTGAGCTGCAGGGTTGGAGGTCAGCTCCTCCTGTCGGTGCTGCCCTCTAGTGGTCCCTCAGTGGACTGCTTTCAACATGTGGCCGCACGGAGCAATACCAGGAACTGCTGTGGGCTCCTGCACCATCAATCTACAAACAGTGACACTGAAGGAACTGGGCTATGTTAATAGTATTTAATTTTTTTTTTAACAATGTTTTTCTGCTATCATAATTACATGGGCTATATGTGCCTTGTACTGTGCTTTGCACCTGGGCGCCAGAGGAAACCAGTTTGACTGCATTCAGGTGTTTGGCTGAATGCCAATTAAGCTTGAAGGCGGCAACATAAACACCCAGAACAAGGGATTGGCGGGATTTTAGCTGCCTTTAAAGTTATGAAGATGAAAATACTGCAAATGCTGGAAAACTGAGATGAAAAGAGCTGAAATGTCAACTCTCTCTGTTTCTCCACAGTTGCTGTCTGACCTGCTGAGTATTTCCAACATTCTCTGCTTTAATGGGAAGTACTTGTGTCGACATTGAGCAAATTTCCGGCTATGAGGACGGCCTGGGGAAAATGACTGTGATCAGCCACCTTACTGTGCCCCTCATAATCGTATAACCTCCAGAAGGCCACCCCTCAGCCTTTTTTTTTACCATCCAGTCTCTCTTAATAAGCCCAGCAGTCCCGGCAACATCCTTGTGAATCTTTTCTGCACTCTATAGTTCAATTAAATCTTTCCTATGGAATGTCAAGCCGAACTGCACACACTAGCCCAAGTGTGGTCTCACCAATGTCTTGTACGGCCATAACAGGGTGTCCCAACTACTGCAGTCAGTGCCTCACCCAATGAGGCAAACAAACCTTCACCACTTTGTCTACCTGAGTCATCGGTGTCAGGGAACAATGCACTTGAATCCCGATGTCTCTGTTCTACAAAAGGACGCTTGCATTTACTGTGCAAGGTCTGCCCTGCTTTAACTTCCCAAAAAGCATCAAAATATTTTTTTTTATGTGTTTACACTGAAACAATTGGATGAAGAGGGGCAAGAGGAGGCTCAAGTGTTGAAAACCTAGATATGATGTGGGCATAATGGATAAGTTTGTGGAATGGACTTCCAGTGGCCTGGAATTGCAAGACAGACTCAAGAATTGTGTATTTAAAAAAAAATCCGTTGTTAGAAATGATTCAGTTCAGATTCAGGTTTGCTTATTTATTACATGTCCCTGTACCCTGTACATCAAATAATAGAGTGAAATGAATTGTTTGCATTGACCTCCAACACAAACTAAGGGGTGGTAGGGGCTTCACCACACTTCACAGCACCAGCATAGCGTGCCCACTCTGTTCAGCAAAACAACACAAACAACAAAAGAAACAGAGAAACTTTCCTCCCTGTCATCCTACCACCCACTCACACACAAACACAGTCCTCCAGATCCAGCCTCCAGCTGAGTCATGGATTCACAGGCATTGGGCCTCCAACTCCCACAGCCGGCTCAAAACCCAATGCTTCACTACAGAGCCTCAACTTTTGGATTGGTGTCTTCAGTCTCCAACCTTCGAGCTTCAATTTTCAGTATCCACTCCATGACACGGACTGTTTGATCTGCTTCCGTCTGGTAGGCGCTTCAGATCCCTCCAGACTAAGACTAATAGGCACTGGAGAAGTTTTTTCCCTACTGCGGTCACTTTGCTGAACAGTTAACTGCCGGTTAACTGTCGGCTAACTATTACTTGGATTGCACTACCTGTATGTATAATCTATATTTTCATTTATATTTATCATTATTATTGTTATGAGCAGAGAGACAACATCTGCCGGAAGTAAATTTTGTATGTGCATAGGTACTTGGCAATTAAAGTCTGATTCTGATTCTGATTCTGATTCTGATGACAGGCCTCATCCTTGATTATATTTTCCAGAGACTGCACATTCGCCAGCAGGATGTTCAGGAGTGGGAGCCTAAGGACACAGTGTTGCAAACTTACCTTCCGTTCTTCCATTTTCTTAGAGGGGTACCGCACTCATGACCCGAGTCTGCCAATTTTAAGGATCGGTAGATTGTTTAAACACCTTTAACACTCTGGGAAAGGCTTCGCTGCTAACGTAACGGTCTTCTGTAGAAGCCGTGTTTGGGTTATGGTTAGAGATAACGGGTGATTTGGAATGTGAGCCATCCAATGAGGGGAGTGTGTTTTTATGTTGTGTGCCTGGTGTGAGCTGGGTCTTTTGTTTGGTGGGAGACGAAGAGAGACGATGCTGGAGAGAACCAGTCATAGGATTCAACTCGGTGAGGAACCGCGATTCAATGGAGCAAGGTACCGCGGTCTGCTGAGGATCTGTGAATGTGTGTGAGTTTTGGAAGAGTTGAGTTCCAACTTGTGCACATTTGACTGTTTAATTATAATGGGCCCTTTTGTTTTTTTTTTCTTTACTAACCCTTTAGTTAAGATTCATAAATATGATCCCTTTAACCGTGTACAGTGTGCTGTCTGTCATTTCTTGGCACTGAGTTGGAACAGGGTTGCAAATTACACAGCATCCACACAGACCGGGGTTTGGGGTGGGAGAACCGCCTCAGTCTCACGGGTTTACCGGGACTGGAGCGTGTATTCCCTAGACGTACGCAGCCAAGGAAACCAGAGAAGGTTTCACATCTTAAACCAATGTTGCTTACTTCAGTGCCCATTCCTGTCACTGTGGATTTCATTTGTAGTTGCCCTAAATGGGAATATTTGATTGCATTCAGAGCTGCACGTCAAGAGTCGGCATTGGCGTGACGTTCTTCCGGTTCCTGCTGCTCCGTTTCCACATGGCCCACACATCCATGTTAAAACACTGGACTCACTGTTATTTGCAGCTCAAGGTGAAGAATGCTGGAAGCACTCAGCAGGTCAGACAGCATCTGTGGTGACAGAAACATCCACAAGCGCAGTATTCTTTTCTTTCCTGATTCCTGCTGCCCAAGGCTCTGGTTGAGAAGTTGATGATGAAGGTACCACTCCACTGTAAACCTCATGTTGGTGGTATCTCATTCTCTGCAATGAAGGCTGGATCTTTTTTAAAGTTCAAAGTAAATTTATTACCAAAGTGCACATATCTCGACGTATACCACCCCAAGATGTGTTTTCTTGTGGGCATACTCAATAAACCCATATTAGAATCAGCAAAAGACCGCAACAACTTGGGTTTTCAACCATCGTGCAAAAGACGCCAAACTGTGCAAATACAAAAATAATAATAAATAAATAAATATTGATAACTTGAGCTAAAGAATCCTTGAAAGCGAGTCCATAGGCTTTGGGGACATTTCAGTGCTGGAGTAAGCGAAGTTGAGAGGATTTATTCCCTCTGGTTCAACAGTCTGATGGCTGAGGGGTAATAACTGTTCCTGAATCTGGAAGCCCTGAAGCTCCTGTACCTTCTTCCTGGTGGCAGCAGTGAGAAGAGAGCACGAAGAGCGAAGAGAATGATGGTCTCCGAAGATGGACACTCCTTTTCTGCGACCACACTCCATGTAGATGTGCACAGGGCTTTACCAGATGCCCCATTCCCATCACTATGCAATTCAGCAATGTCTTGTGCATCGATTTAACAGCAAGACAGAGCAGGAGCAAACCTAACAGTAGGGTGCAACCTGCTACAGCAAAGTTTGCCCCAAAATATATGAAACTTTCAATTCTGTGCAAACTTTGTGTAAACTTTTGTTCATCTCAAACGCTCTATATATTGTACTACTACATTCTACCTTACAAGCTGAGTGGTAGATTATTGACCAACCCCAGGTAATGAATGGGTTCTATCTCAACAGGCGTTCCTAAGCTGATTTTGTCTGTAAGTCACAAAGCCTCCACAGTATGATAGCGAAGGACATCAAAGTTCACATGACTGATCAACAAGAAGAGTTATTAAAAGTGGGGAGGGAGGGGAGGAGGAATGTGAGGGAGTGGCAGTGGGGAAGGAGAAAGGGGAGGGGGAATGTGAGGGAGAGGCAGTGGGGAGGGGAATTTGAGGAAGAGGGAGTGGGGGGAGAGGGGAGGATATGAGGAAGACAGGGTCAGGAGGACAAGAGGGGAGGGGAAATGTGAGGGAGAGGAAGGAATGTGAGGGAGAAGGAGGAATGTGTGGGAGAAGGGGATGTGAGGGAGAGGGGGAATGTGAGGAAGAATGTGAGGGAGAGGAGGAACGTGAGGGAGGGGGAATGTGAAGGAGAGGGAGTGGGGACAGGGGAGGGGGAATATGTGGGAGAGAGGGGAGGTGGATTGTCAGGGAGAGTGGGAGGGTGGGGAGAGAGAGAGGGGAGGTGGATTGTCAGGGAGAGTGGGAGGGTGGGGAGAGAGAGAGGGGAGGTGGATTGTGAGGGAGTGTGTGAAAGTGGGAGGGTGGGGAGAGAGAGAAGGGGAGGGGGAATGTGAGGGAGAGTGGGAGGGTGAGGAGGGAGAGAGAGGAGGGGGAATTTGAGGGAGGGGGTGGGAGAGAGAGGGGTCTAGTTTTGTTACTCATATCAACAAAGACATGCTTATGTTGGAGTTTTGAATTTAATAATATTATGGGGGTTTATTTATCTTTGTGTAAAAACCTTGCCCCTCGTATGTATCCCCTTTGTACTTACTCCATCTAGCCTTCAACGCACGCCCTCAGGTATCAGGCAGTTCAACCCTGGGAAAAGTCTTCTCTATCAAACTCTCATAATCCTACAAACCTCTCTCAGGTCTCCCCTCAGCCTGTGCCGCTCCAGAGAAAACAGCCCACGCCTTGTCCAGCTAACGCCCTCCAATCCAGGCAGCATCCTGGTAAACCTCCTCTGCACCCGCCCCAAACCCCAAGCATCCTTCCCATAATGAGATGATCAGAACTGTAAGTCAGACGTTTGTAACCCAGATACACCGTCTAATGCTCAATACAGCATAAACTACCTGACGTTCCATCAGACAACCCTCTCTCTGTCTATCTTAGTCATTGATATCTAAGTTATTGTAATGGAATAGCTTTAGACATTTTAAACAAGCTTGCGACCTGACAGATTGTAATTTTAGATTAACCACATTTCCCGCAGGGGCCTGCCATAAGAATTTTGCTAGCCTTAAATACAATCTCCCTTATTGTCCATCTTCTGCATACCTTTCTAATTTTGAGCAGGGTCTTGGCTAGAGCTAGATGCCATTCATTTCTTGTGATCTCAATCCTAACTATTTCCAATCAACACATGACTCAATACTTGGAGAATTATTTCAAGCCAGTGCGGGACATGAAGTTCTTACTAAGGCTGGTGAAATGATACCCCTTTGAATGAAGGTACTGCCTCAGGGTTCACCCACCCTGCATTCCCAAGGTATGTACAAGGTCAAGTTCAAATGGAGAGCTTATTTTACCACAACAGTAATGCACATAAAACACATTTCAAAATACCTCTTCCCTATTCAGCTAATGCGACAGTTCCTCTCCCACATTCCTGTATTAACCGTCTGCGAGGCAAAAGAGTGAAAATGCATCTGTGTTGTGTGTGGATTTATATATTCCGGCACCTAAGTTCGATAACCTTTAGTGACTCATGTCTCTTTGGAGGCCTCCGTCGGTCGGGGTCAACCACAGACGTTGCGTCCTAGCTGTCTCCGCAGGCCTGGGCGGTACGATCTGGAGAGCAAGCCATTGCCCGTGCAGCAGCCTCCCCCTTTCTGATAAACCCAAAGGAAGGGCAGAGACCGATGTGGTTTGGCACCAGCAGCGTCGCAGGAGCTGCCAGTCAGCATTCAGCTCAACCATAGGGACTCGAGCTCCGGATTTTTCCTTCTGGGTCTACTTCTGAGGCCATAGCTGCCAGACAACGGAGGCTTGAGATCAGAACTCTGCTTCTCCCGGATGAGCTGCCAACCACGGCTGACAGGCCCCATCTAGTTTTAAGGCACCAATAACCCATCTTTGCCCTTTTTGCTGTCGGTGGAAATGGTTCTGCAAGGCTTGGTAGCTAAGCCAAGGAGCTGGGCTTGATTGTCAGAGATGATTTGAGATGCGCGCCATATGATTGTATCCATGCTCATCCCAAAGGTGAACACAGAAGGTAAAAGTGCATTTGTGTTGTGCTAAAGATTTAAATATTCGGACACCGAAGTTTGATAAACTATGATACTCGTGTCTCTTTTGAGATATCTCTTTAAATAATTGACAAATTGCTCTGGAAAAACACATTGCTGACCTCTAAATAAACAGTGTTACATCCTTTGGTTTATAAGATATAGGAGCAGAACACCCCAACGAGTCTGCTCCACACTGGCTAATTTATAACCCCTTTCAACCACATTCTCCTGCCTTCTCCCCACAACCTTTGATGCCCTTACTAATTACTAAAACCTCTCAATCTCCACTTTAAGTATACCCAATGACCTGGCCTCCACAGCTGCCTGTGGCAATGAATTCCACAGATTCACCACCCTCTGGTGAAAGAAATTCCTCCCCACCTCTCTTCTAAATAGACATCTCTCTATTCTGAGGCTTTGCCCTCCGGTCCTAGACACTCCCACTTCCCCACCCAACTAAAGAAACCTCCCCTCCACATCTACTTTATCCAGACCTTTCAATATTTGATAGGTTTCAATGAAATTTCACCCCCCCCCCAATTCTTTTAAATTCCAGCAAGTACGGGCCCAGAGTTATTATACATTAACCCTTCCATTCCCTGAACCTCCTCTGAACCCTCTCCAATGCCGATGAAGACCATGGAGCGGCTGATAATACAGAATCTGAGGCCACAAACCAGGCACGCCCGGGATCCTCTTCAGTTTGCGTATAAGGAGAAGGTGGGAGTGGAGGATGCTATCACGTATTTGCTGCACAAATCCCTCTCTCACCTAGATGGGGTCAGTTGTGCTGTGAGGATTACATTCCTGGACTTCTCTAGTGCCTTTAACACCATCCAGCCCAAGATCTTAAGGCACAAACTGACGGAGATGGGAGTAGACTCTCACATGGTGGATTGGATAGTGGACTACTTGACAGATAGGCCTCAGTATGTGCGGTTGGGAGACTGTAGGTCTGACACGGTGGTCAGCAGCACAGGAGCGCCGCAGGGGACCGTGCTCTCTCCGGTCCTGTTCACCCTGTACACATCAGACTTCCAATATAACTCGGAGTCCTGCCATGTGCAGAAGTTCGCTGATGACACGGCCATAGTGGGGTGTGTCAGGAATGGACAGGAGGAAGAGTATAGGAAACTGATACAGGACTTTGTGATATGGTGCAACTCAAACTACCTGCGTCTCAATATCACCAAGACCAAGGAGATGGTGGTGGACTTTAGGAGATCTAGGCCTCATATGGAGCCAGTGATCATTAATGGAGAATGTGTGGAGCAGGTTAAGACCTACAAGTATCTGGGAGTACAGTTAGACGAGAAGCTAGACTGGACTGCCAACACAGATGCCTTGTGCAGGAAGGCACAGAGTCGACTGTACTTCCTTAGAAGGTTGGCGTCATTCAATGTCTGTAGTGAGATGCTGAAGATGTTCTATAGGTCAGTTGTGGAGAGCGCCCTCTTCTTTGTGGTGGCGTGTTGGGGAGGAAGCATTAAGAAGAGGGACGCCTCACGTCTTAATAAGCTGATAAGGAAGGCGGGCTCTGTCGTGGGCAAAGTACTGGAGAGTATAACATCGGTAGCTGAGCGAAGGGCGCTGAGTAGGCTACGGTCAATTATGGAAAACCCTGAATATCCTCTACATAGCACCATCCAGAGACAGAGAAGCAGTTTCAGCGACAGGTTACTATCGATGCAATGCTCCTCAGACAGGATGAAGAGATCAATACTCCCCAATGCCATTCGGCTTTACAATTCAACTGCCAGGAGTAAGATATGTTAAAGTGCCGGGGTTAGGACTCAATGTATTTAAGTAAACTACTTAAGAACTTTTTAAAAGCTATTATTAATGCTTTTTGAGAGGGTGATTTTAGATGCATATCATATTTTTACTGAGTTAAGTATTGTATGTAATTAGTTTTGCTACAATAAGTGTATGGGACATTGGAAAAAATGTTGAATTTCCCCATGGGAATGAATAAAGTATCTATCTATCATCTATCTATCTATCTTAGATAAGGGTCGCAAAACTGGTTTACAATGCTCCAAACAACACACACAAAATGCTGGTGGAACACAGCAGGCCAGGCAGCATCTATAGGGAGAAGCGCTGTCGACGTTTCAGGCCGAGACCCTTCAGGACTGACGAAGGGTCTCGGCCCGAAACGTAGACAGTGCTTCTCCTTATAGATGCTGCCTGGCCTGCTGTGTTCCACCAGCATTTTGTGTGTGTTGTTTGAATTTCCAGCATCTGCAGATTTCCTCGTGTTTACAATACTCCAAGTGTGGTCTGACCAATGCCTTATAAAGCCTCAGCATTACATCCTTGCTGACCTATTTATTCCAACTCTTTGCCTCCGGCCAGTCAGGCAGTCTTCTATCCATGCTAGTATCTTTCCTGTAATACCACAGGCTCTTGTCTTGTTAAGCAACCTCATGTGCAGCACCTTGTCAAAAGCCTTCTGACTCTCTGTCTATCCTGCTTGTTATTTCCTCAAATAATTCCAACAGGTTTGTCAGTCAAGGTTTCCCCTTGGGGAAACCATGCTGACTTTGGCCTATTTTATCATGTGACTCCAAGTACCCTGAAATCTCATCGTTAATACTGGACTCCAACATTTTCCCAGCCACTGAAGTCAGGCTAACTAACTAACCTGCCTCCCTCCCTTCTTAAAGAATAGGAGTGACAATTGGATTTTTCAAGTCTTCCAGTACTATCTCTGAAACTATATCATTACGAATGCCTCCACAATCTCTTCAGCCACCTCTTTCAGAACCTGGTAGTGTAAACCTTCTGGTCCAGGTGACTTCCCTACCTTCAGACCTTCGGTTTCCCAAGCACTTTCTCCTTCGTAACAGCAAGAACACTCACATCAGCCCCCTGACACAATTGAACCTCTGGCAAACATCTATTGTTTTCCTGCATGGAGACTGGTGCAACATACTTATTAAGAATATCCACTATTTCTTTGCCCCCATTACCACTAGTCCAGCATCTGATATCCACTCTTGCCTATCTTTCACTCTTTATATAAATCTGAAAAAATCTTGGTATCCTCACTGATGTTATTGGCTAATTCCTATATTATCCTATTATCAAAGGAAAGAGAGGTCGGGCCTGAATCACAACTGAGGAGCAATTCAACTCCTTCCATTGTTTGTAAGGAGTCTGTACATTTTCTTTGTAACCATGTGGGTTCCCCCCAGTAGCTCCAGTCCCCCCCCCCCACCCCGACAATCCAAGGAAGTACAGCGAGTTGTGGGCATGTTATAGTGGTGCTGGACAGAGAGTGTGAAAGAGAGGGCTAGTGTGAGAGAGGGAGAGCAAATCTATGAAAGAGTGTAAAGAGAGAATGAGAAAGAGCAAGAGAGAAAGAGAAAGAGAGAGAACGACTCTGTGAGGGAGGGAAAGGAAGAAAGAACCAGCAGAGAGACTGAGCTCATGCAAAGGAAATCCAGGAGAAGGGAACTACATGCCTAATAGCCCAGGGAATTATATTAGCAATGTGCTGGAAGCCATTATTTAGGAAATAATAAAAGGGTATCTGGAAAATCATAACTCAATTAGGCAATGTCAGTGTAGTTTTATGCCAGAGAAATCATGTTTGAACAAAATAGGAGAGCTGTTAGAGGATATAATTAGCTGGATGGACGTAGTGGATACAGTGAGAATTCAGAAAGGCATCTACAGAGATCAGCACAAGGGAAGTGTTCACGGTATTGAAGGCAACATGTGAGCTACAAAAAGCAAAATGAAGGGTCACAGGACGTTTTCAGTTTGGGATGTCTAGGACTGATGGGATGCCACAGGGATTAATGCTGACAAGTGCAACTGTTTACCATTCATGTCAGTGGTTTAGACCAAGGGGTGATGATGCAGTGATGGGGGGTGGAAATTAAGTTGTGAGGCAGATTCAAAGTGCGTGCAAGGTTTGTGAACGTACTGCGGCTGAATCCAGAGGCAGCTTCACATGATAAGTAAGTGGTTATCCACTTTGGTGGGCGAAACAGGAAAGCAGAAATAACAGTTTTCTGTGGTTGATCCACTTACACCAGAAAAGCAGAAAGTCAGCATGCACATACAGCAAACAATTGCCCTTAAAGTACAGTGTACAAGACTGAGAGGAAGAATTGTACAGAGCTTTAGCAAGACCACATCTAGAAGCAGAAGAGGCAGGCAGAAGGATCAAATACAGCATTTAAAGGACACTGGGACAGCTTAATGGATAGGAAAGGTTTAGAACAAGGGCTCTTCACCTTTTTTATGCCACGGACCAATGCCGTTAAGCAAGGGGTCCACAGACCCCAGGTTGGGAACCCCTGATTTTGAAGGGTATAGGTCACACACAGCATTTGGGACTAGCTCTGGAAGGCACCTCAGTCAGCATGGACATCGGGCCAAAGGGCCTGTTTCTGGCTCCGTAATTCAATACCTCCGTGAACACTGCATAAGGAAGGGGACTTATCCACCTTCAGCTCCATTTTAGCTACAAGCTTCCCAAGGTTGAAATTGGGGCTAAGAGGGAAACGGATCAGCCGTGAGCTGACTCGATGGGCCAGAAGGCCTAATTCTGCTCCTCCATCTTCTGGTCTTTCACTGGGACAGAACACGCAGCCAGGGGCTACCTGTCCGTCTGGTGATACCAGTGATACCCGTATACATACCCTGCCAGTGTCGGAACACTAGGAAGCTCCATTCGTCTCCCTTAAGGGGAAGCGGGTCAGATAGGAATGTGACAGAACGGGATGATGAAGAAGGGGAAGCGGGTCAGATGGGAATGTGACAGAGCGGGATGATGAAGAAGGGGAAGCGGGTCAGATAGGAATGTGACAGAGCGGGATGATGAAGAAGGG
Organism: Hemitrygon akajei; assembly: GCF_048418815.1. Classification (NCBI taxonomy): domain Eukaryota; kingdom Metazoa; phylum Chordata; class Chondrichthyes; order Myliobatiformes; family Dasyatidae; genus Hemitrygon; species Hemitrygon akajei. The sequence goes on along the minus strand of NC_133130.1, from coordinate 112,877,093 downwards.
GAAGCGGGTCAGATAGGAATGTGACAGAGCGGGATGATGAAGAAAGGGAGGCGGGTCAGATAGGAATGTGACAGAGCGGGATGATGAAGAAGGGGATGCGGGTCAGATAGGAATGTGACAGAGCGGGATGATGAAGAAGGGGAAGCGGGTCAGATAGGAATGTGACAGAGCGGGATGATGAAGAAGGGGAAGCGGGTCAGATAGGAATGTGACGGAGCGGGATGATGAAGAAGGGGAAGCGGGTCAGACAGGAATGTGACAGAGCGGGATGATGAAGAAGGGGAAGCGGGTCAGACACAATGTGACAGAGCGGGATGATGAAGAAGGGGAAGCGGGTCAGACACAATGTGACAGAACGGGATGATGAAGAAGGGGAAGCGGGTCAGATAGGAATGTGACAGAACGGGATGATGAAGAAGGGGAAGCGGGTCAGATAGGAATGTGACAGAACGGGATGATGAAGAAGGGGAAGCGGGTCAGATAGGAATGTGACAGAGCAGGATGATGAGGAAGGGGAAGCGGGTCAGATAGGAATGTGACAGAGCGGGATGATGAAGAAGGGGAAGCGGGTCAGACAGGAATGTGACAGAGCGGGATGATGAAGAAGGGGAAGCGGGTCAGATAGGAATGTGACAGAGCGGGATGATGAAGAAGGGGAAGCGGGTCAGATAGGAATGTGACAGAGCGGGATGATGAAGAAGGGGAAGCGGGTCAGATAGGAATGTGACAGAACGGGATGATGAAGAAGGGGAAGCGGGTCAGATAGGAATGTGAGAGAGCGGGATGATGAAGAAGGGGAAGCGGGTCAGACAGGAATGTGACAGAGCGGGATGATGAAGAAGGGGAAGCAGGTCAGATAGGAATGTGACAGAGCGGGATGATGAAGAAGGGGAGGCGGGTCAGATAGGAATGTGACAGAGCGGGATGATGAAGAAGGGGAAGCGGGTCAGATAGGAATGTGACAGAGCGGGATGATGAAGAAGGGGAAGCGGGTCAGATAGGAATGTGACAGAGCGGGATGATGAAGAAGGGGAAGCGGGTCAGATAGGAATGTGACGGAGCGGGATGATGAAGAAGGGGAAGCGGGTCAGACAGGAATGTGACAGAGCGGGATGATGAAGAAGGGGAAGCGGGTCAGACACAATGTGACAGAGCGGGATGATGAAGAAGGGGAAGCGGGTCAGACACAATGTGACAGAGCGGGATGATGAAGAAGGGGAAGCGGGTCAGATAGGAATGTGACAGAACGGGATGATGAAGAAGGGGAAGCGGGTCAGATAGGAATGTGACAGAACGGGATGATGAAGAAGGGGAAGCGGGTCAGATAGGAATGTGACAGAGCGGGATGATGAGGAAGGGGAAGCGGGTCAGATAGGAATGTGACAGAGCGGGATGATGAAGAAGGGGAAGCGGGTCAGACAGGAATGTGACAGAGCGGGATGATGAAGAAGGGGAAGCGGGTCAGACAGGAATGTGACAGAGCGGGATGATGAAGAAGGGGAAGCGGGTCAGATAGGAATGTGACAGAACGGGATGATGAAGAAGGGGAAGCGGGTAAGATAGGAATGTGACAGAGCGGGATGATGAAGAAGGGGAAGCGGGTCAGACAGGAATGTGACAGAACGGGATGATGAAGAAGGGGAAGCGGGTCAGACAGGAATGTGACAGAACGGGATGATGAAGAAGGGGAAGCGGGTCAGATAGGAATGTGACAGAGCGGGATGATGAAGAAGTGGAAGCGGGTCAGATAGGAATGTGACAGAACGGGATGATGAAGAAGTGGAAGCGGGTCAGATAGGAATGTGACAGAGCGGGATGATGAAGAAGGGGAAGCGGGTCAGACAGGAATGTGACGGAACGGGATGATGAAGAAGGGGAAGCGGGTCAGATAGGAATGTGACAGAGCGGGATGATGAAGAAGGGGAAGCGGGTCAGACACAATGTGACAGAACGGGATGATGAAGAAGGGGAAGCGGGTCAGATAGGAATGTGACAGAACGGGATGATGAAGAAGGGGAAGCGGGTCAGATAGGAATGTGACAGAGCAGAATGATGAAGAAGGGGAAGCGGGTCAGATAGGAATGTGACAGAGCGGGATGATGAAGAAGGGGAAGCGGGTCAGATAGGAATGTGACAGAGCAGAATGATGAAGAAGGGGAAGCGGGTCAGATAGGAATGTGACAGAGCGGGATGATGAAGAAGGGGAAGCGGGTCAGATAGGAATGTGACAGAGCGGGATGATGAAGAAGGGGAAGCGGGTCAGACAGGAATGTGACAGAGCGGGATGATGAAGAAGGGGAAGCGGGTCAGACGGGAATGTGACAGAGCGGGATGATGAAGAAGGGGAAGCGGGTCAGACACAATGTGACAGAACGGGATGATGAAGAAGGGGAAGCGGGTCAGATAGGAATGTGACAGAGCGGGATGATGAGGAAGGGGAAGCGGGTCAGATAGGAATGTGACAGAGCGGGATGATGAAGAAGGGGAAGCGGGTCAGACACAATGTGACAGAACGGGATGATGAAGAAGGTGAAGCGGGTCAGATAGGAATGTGACAGAACGGGATGATGAAGAAGGGGAAGCAGGTCAGATAGGAATGTGACAGAGCGGGATGATGAAGAAGGGGAAGCGGGTCAGACACAATGTGACAGAGCGGGATGATGAAGAAGGGGAAGCGGGTCAGATAGGAATGTGACAGAGCGGGATGATGAAGAAGGGGAAGGGGGTCAGACACAATGTGACAGAACGGGATGATGAAGAAGGGGAAGCAGGTCAGATAGGAATGTGACAGAGCGGGATGATGAAGAAGGGGAAGCGGGTCAGATAGGAATGTGACAGAACGGGATGATGAAGAAGGGGAAGCGGGTCAGATAGGAATGTGACAGAACGGGATGATGAAGAAGGGGAAGCGGGTCAGACAGGAATGTGACAGAGCGGGATGATGAAGAAGGGGAAGCGGGTCAGACACAATGTGACAGAACGGGATGATGAAGAAGGGGAAGCAGGTCAGATAGGAATGTGACAGAGCGGGATGATGAAGAAGGGGAAGCGGGTCAGATAGGAATCTGACAGAGCGGGATGATGAAGAAGGGGAAGCGGGTCAGATAGGAATGTGACAGAACGGGATGATGAAGAAGGGGAAGCGGGTCAGATAGGAATGTGACAGAGCGGGATGATGAAGAAGGGGAAGCGGATCAGATAGGAATGTGACAGAGCGGGATGATGAAGAAGGGGAAGCGGGTCAGATAGGAATGTGACAGAGCGGGATGATGAAGAAGGGGAAGCGGGTCAGATAGGAATGTGACAGAACGGGATGATGAAGAAGGGGAAGCGGGTCAGATAGGAATGTGACAGAGCGGGATGATGAAGAAGGGGAAGCGGATCAGATAGGAATGTGACAGAGCGGGATGATGAAGAAGGGGAAGCGGGTCAGATAGGAATGTGACAGAACGGGATGATGAAGAAGGGGAAGCGGGTCAGATAGGAATGTGACAGAGCGGGATGATGAAGAAGGGGAAGCGGATCAGATAGGAATGTGACAGAGCGGGATGATGAAGAAGGGGAAGCGGGTCAGACAGGAATGTGACAGAGCGGGATGATGAAGAAGGGGAAGCGGGTCAGATAGGAATGCGACAGAACGGGATGATGAAGAAGGGGAAGCGGGTCAGATAGGAATGTGACAGAGCGGGATGATGAAGAAGGGGAAGCGGGTCAGATAGGAATGTGACAGAGCGGGATGATGAAGAAGGGGAAGCGGGTCAGATAGGAATGTGACAGAACGGGATGATGAAGAAGGGGAAGCGGGTCAGACAGGAATGTGACAGAGCGGGATGATGAAGAAGGGGAAGCGGGTCAGATAGGAATGTGACAGAACGGGATGATGAAGAAGGGGAAGCGGGTCAGATAGGAATGTGACAGAGCGGGATGATGAAGAAGGGGAAGCGGGTCAGATAGGAATGTGACAGAGCGGGATGATGAAGAAGGGGAAGCGGGTCAGACAGGAATGTGACAGAACGGGATGATGAAGAAGGGGAAGCGGGTCAGACAGGAACGTGACAGAGCGGGATGATGAAGAAGGGGAAGCGGGTCAGATAGGAATGTGACAGAGCGGGATGATGAAGAAGGGGAAGCGGGTCAGACAGGAATGTGACAGAGCGGGATGATGAAGAAGGGGAAGCGGGTCAGATAGGAATGTGACAGAACGGGATGATGAAGAAGGGGAAGCGGGTCAGACAGGAATGTGACAGAACGGGATGATGAAGAAGGGGAAGCGGGTCAGATAGGAATGTGACAGAGCGGGATGATGAAGAAGGGGAAGCGGGTCAGATAGGAATGTGACAGAGCGGGATGATGAAGAAGGGGAAGCGGGTCAGATAGGAATGTGACAGAACGGGATGATGAAGAAGGGGAAGCGGGTCAGATAGGAATGTGACAGAGCGGGATGATGAAGAAGGGGAAGCGGGTCAGACAGGAACGTGACAGAGCAGGATGATGAAGAAGGGGAAGCGGGTCAGATAGGAATGTGACAGAGCGGGATGATGAAGAAGGGGAAGCGGGTCACATCGGAATGTGACAGAGCGGGATGATGAAGAAGGGGAAGCGGGTCAGATAGGAATGTGACAGAGCGGGATGATGAAGAAGGGGAAGCGGGTCAGATAGGAATGTGACGGAACGGAATGATGAAGAAGGGGAAGCGGGTCAGATAGGAATGTGACAGAGCGGGATGATGAGGAAGGGGAAGCGGGTCAGATAGGAATGTGACAGAGCGGGATGATGAAGAAGGGGAAGCGGGTCAGATAGGAATGTGACAGAGCGGGATGATGAAGAAGGGGAAGCGGGTCAGATGGGAATGTGACAGAACGGGATGATGAAGAAGGGGAAGCGGGTCAGACACAATGTGACAGAGCGGGATGATGAAGAAGGGGAAGCGGGTCAGATAGGAATGTGACAGTACGGGATGATGAAGAAGGGGAAGCGGGTCAGACACAATGTGACAGAGCGGGATGATGAAGAAGGGGAAGCGGGTCAGATAGGAATGTGACAGAACGGGATGATGAAGAAGGGGAAGCGGGTCAGATAGGAATGTGACAGAGCGGGATGATGAGGAAGGGGAAGCGGGTCAGACACAATGTGACAGAACGGGATGATGAAGAAGGGGAAGCGGGTCAGATAGGAATGTGACAGAGCGGGATGATGAAGAAGGGGAAGCGGGTCAGATAGGAATGTGACGGAACGGGATGATGAAGAAGGGGAAGCTGGTCAGATAGGAATGTGACAGAGCGGGATGATGAGGAAGGGGAAGCAGGTCAGATAGGAATGTGACAGAGCGGGATGATGAAGAAGGGGAAGCGGGTCAGATAGGAATGTGACAGAGCGGGATGATGAAGAAGGGGAAGCGGGTCAGATAGGAATGTGACAGAGCGGGACGATGAGGAAGGGGAAGCGGGTCAGATAGGAATGTGACAGAGTGGGATGATGAAGAAGGGGATGCGGGTCAGATAGGAATGTGACAGAGCGGGATGATGAAGAAGGGGAAGCGGGTCAGATAGGAATGTGACAGAACGGGATGATGAAGAAGGGGAAGCGGGTCAGATAGGAATGTGACAGAGCGGGATGATGAAGAAGGGGAAGCGGGCCAGATAGGAATGTGACAGAGCGGGATGATGAAGAAGGGGAAGCGGGTCAGACACAATGTGACAGAGCGGGATGATGAAGAAGGGGAAGCGGGTCAGACAGGAATGTGACAGAACGGGATGATGAAGAAGGGGAAGCGGGTCAGACAGGAATGTGACAGAGCGGGATGATGAAGAGTCTGGCAAATGCCTGTGAGCAGAAAATGCGGCTCAGCGGTTTGCGGCCCAGCTGGGGAATGCCACCGCTGCAGCCTCGTGGGCAGGATGATGTCATTGAATGAGTTCTTTCTTGTGGTGCATCATGGAATGGCTTTACTCCCACCCCGCTGGGAACAGGCTCACTCATAGTTTCCGACTGATAAACAAATCGCCTGAAGCAGCTTCATTGTCCCTCTCCGCCAAAGGGGGGCTGGCCTGGACCTCACACTGTCTGGCAAAGCAACACAGCTGATCTTAGAGAAAGCTGAACATAAAGACCTCACTACCCCCGGAATGGACTTCCCTTTCCAGCATCGATTGAAAAGATGTATCAAAGTATTGAGTATAACAGGAAGGGCATTAGACATTTTGAAGATCTCTTCATTGATAACCGCTTTGCTTCTTTTCAACAGCTCTCTGTTAAGTTCAACCTGCCTAATGCTCACTTTTTCAGATATCTTCAAATCCGACACTTCACTGCTCCTTTAATTCCTAACTTTCCTGAAATGCCTGTGAAAAATGCTATGGACCTATTTCTCTCCATTAATCCACTAGGTAAAGGTTTAATTTCAATTATCCAAGATAAACTAGCAGCCTTACGACGGGCCCCTGTGGATAAAATTAAAATGGCCTGGGAGCAGGATTTAAATATCTCCTTATCCGAGGAGAGCTGGGACTCAGTTCTCAAATCGGTTAACTCAACCTCTCTTTGTGCTCGTCATTGTCTCTTACAGTTTAAGATTGTTCATAGAGCCCATATGTCTAAATCTAAACTATCTCGATTCTACCCTGGCATTAGTCCGCTCTGTGATAAATGCAAGAGGGGCGTGGCCTCTCTCATCCATATGTACTGGCTCTGTCCTAGCTTGGAGAAATTCTGGAAAGATCTCTTCACTACACTATCGGGCATTCTGAATCAGCACCTAGAACCTAACCCCTTAATTGCTCTGTTTGGTTTTTGGGGCGAGACAGATTTATGTCTGGGTCCGACCAAATGCCGAATACAATCCTTTGCCTCTCTCCTGGCGAGACGCTTGATCCTCCTTAGATGGAGAGATGTTGCCCCGCCCACTCATGCGCAATGGCTTAACGACATTATGGCCTGCTTGGACCTTGAAAAAATTCATTATTCAGTTCTTAATTCGGATCTAAAGTTCCATAAGGTCTGGGGACCTTTTATCGAGTACTTTCATAACCTTCCTCTTGACTAGGGTTTTTTTTCTTTTCGGTCCCTTGCTTTCAGCTCCCTTTTTTTGTTCTGGTAGTAGGCATTATTATCCTCTGTTGCTAAGTGTATTCACAGTCTGGGAGTTTGACTGTCCGGACTTATACTCTCCATATTGTGTGGTGGTTGGTCTGGAGTTGTTGTTGTTTTTTTCTTGTGTTGTGGGGCTTGGGGAGGACACTAAGCTCACTTGTCTTTAATTTAGGTGCTTTTTTGTTAAATTCTCTTCCTTTGTAGCATATTGTTATTGTATGCTTAACCTTGCTCTGTATTAATGCTCCTCACTGGGATTTGGGGTTTTTAATTTTGTAAAATGTTTTGAAAAACTAATAAAAAAAAATAAATAAAAGTATTGTGTATAAATTGTTCGCAATGCTATGTTGAAGTGGTACAGGACGTTGTTCAAAGTTCAAAGCCAATTTGTTTTCAAAGTACAGAAATACCACCATATACAACCCTGAGATTCATTTTCTTGTGAACATACTCAGTAAATTGTGGATGATAACCATGAAAAAATCAATGAAAGACGCCCCTGGACATTCGCCAGAGTGCGGAAGACATAAAACTGTGTAAATACAAAATGAAAGAAATAATAAGAAATAAATAAGGAATAAACATGGAGAACATGAGATGAAGAGTCCTTGAAAGTGAATCCATTGGTTGTGGGGACATTTCAGTGATGGGGCAAGTGATGTTGAGTGAAGTTATCTCCTCCAGTTCAAGAGCCTGATGGTTGAGGGGTAATAAGTGTTCCTGAACCTGGTGATGTCAGTCCTGAGGCTCCTGTACTTTCTTCCTGATGGCAGCAGTGAGAAGAGAGCAGGGCGGTCCCTGGTGATGGCTGCTGCTTTCCTGTGACAGCATCTAATGTAGATGTGCTCAGTGGCGGGGAGGGCTTTACCCCTGATGGACTGGGCCATATGCACTACATTTTGTACAATTTTAATTTCAAGGGCATTGGTATTTCCACACCAGGTCGTGACGCAGCCAGTCAATTACACATTCTCCACTACACATCTGTAGAAGTCTGACAAAGATCTAGATGTCATTCCAAATCTTTGCAAACTCCTAAAGAAGTAGAGGCACGCTGTCTTTTCTTCATAATTGAATTTACATGTTGGGCCCAGGACAGGTCCTTCGAAACAATGAGACCAAGGAATTTAAAGCTGCTGACTCTCTCCACCTCTGATCCTATGATAAGGACTGGGTCGTGGACCATGTTGAGGCCTAATTTTGGAGTATTATGTGCAGTTCTCCACACCTACCTACAGCAAATATATCAGTAAGACTGAAAGACTACAGAGAAATTTTACAAGGATGTTGCTGGGACTTGAGGACCTGAGTTATAGGGAGAGGTTGAATAGGTTAGGACTTTATTTCCTGCAGTGTAGGAGAGTGAGAGGAATTATGAGGGGTATAGGTAGGGTAAATGCAAACGGGCTTTTTACACTGAGTTTGGGTTACACTAGGACTAGAGGTCATGTGTTAAGGGTGAAAAGTGAAATATTTAAGAGGAACTTCTTCACTCAGAGGGTGGTGAGTGTGTGGAACAAGCTGCCAGCAGAAGTGGTTGTGGGTTTGATGTCAGCTCTTAAGAGAAGTTTGGATAAGTACATGGACAGCCACATACCAGTGATTTTAGTCATCACTCCTCCACCCAGCAGATGGAGAGAGGCAACGAATTGAGAAGCAGCTTGAATGAACGATAACTCAAACCTTCCCGTTCACAGGGGCCATACAGACCACCACATTATCACAGAAAACCCTTGTGTGCAGGAAGCATGGGCACATTGTAAACAAACACCTTGCATCCAGCTTGTGACCACTCTGCTGGACTTCCCTGCCACACAGCTCGTGGTCGAAACTGAACAGGGTGAGGGCTAGCCACAGACAATGCGGGCACTCAGCGTACAAGGGACCAACTTCAAATTTGGCTTTTATTTTGTGACAAGAAACAGGGCACAGAATAACACTCCACGAGATTCAAGGTGACATCTTGGTGTTAGATATGCTCTGTGGCAGGGCACTGCACAGGGTAGGGGACCAGATATTAAGCCAGACACTCGCAAAATTACCAAACCAGAGAATAGTATCTACTTGGAAGAAAGACCATGCTTGTTCTGTACAGGAACAATTCAGCTCGTCCCACCTTCTCCTCAAAGTTCCATTTTTCCAGCTACTTATCCAGCACCCTTTGGGAAAGGAGCTGAACCCACCTCCACGACTGCACTGGCTGTTCATTCTAGACCACAGACAGACAGACAGACAGACATACTTTATTGATCCCGAGGGAAACAGCCACACCAACCAAGAATAGTATAGAAATATAGCAATATAAAACCATAAATAATTAAATAATAATAAGTTAATCATGCCAAGTGGAAATAAGTCCAGGACCAGCCTATTGGCTCAGGGTGTCTGACACTCTGAGGGAGGAGTTGTAAAGTTTGATGGACACAGGCAGGAATGACTTCTTATGACGCTCAGTGTTACATCTCGGTGGAATGAGTCTCTGGCTGAATGTACTCCTGTGCCTAACCAGTACATTATGGAGTGGATGGGAGTCATTGTCCAAGATGGCATGCAACTTGGACAGCATCCTCTTTTCAGACACCACCGTCAGAGAGTCCAGTTCCAGCCCACAACATCACTGGCCTTACGAATGAGTTTGTTGATTCTGTTGGTGTCTGCTACCCTCAGCCTGCTGCCCCAGCACACAACAGCAAACATGATAGCACTGGCCACCACAGACTCGTAGAACATCCTCAGCATCGTCCGGCAGATGTTAAAGGACCTCAGTCTCCTCAGGAAGTAGAGACGGCTGTGACCCTTCTTGTAGACAGCCTCGGTGTTCTTTGACCAGTCCAGTTTATTGTCCATTCGTATCCCCAGGTATTTGTAATCCTCCACCATGTCCACACTGACCCCTTGGATGGAAACAGGGGTCACCGGTGCCTTAGCCCTCCTCAGGTCCACCACCAGCTCCTTAGTCTTTTTCACATTAAGCTGCAGATGATTCTGCTCGCACCATGTGACAAAGTTTCCCACCATAGCCCTGTACTCTGCCTCATCTCCCCTGCTGATGCATCCAACTATGGCAGAGTCATCAGAAAACTTCTGAAGATGGCAAGACTCTGTGTTGTAGTTGAATTCCGAGGTGTAGATGGTGAAGAGAGAGGGAGACAGGACAGTCCCCTGTGGAGCCCCAGTGTTGCTGACCACTCTGTCTGACACACAGTGTTGCAAGCGCACGTACTGTGGTCTGCCAGTCAGGTGATCAATAATCCATGACACCAGGGAAGCATCCACCCGCATCACTGTCAGCTTCTCACCCAGCAGAGCAGGGCGGATGGTGTTGAATGCACTGGAGAAGTCAAAAAACATGACCCTCACAGTGCTCGCCGGCTTGTCCAGGTGGGCGTAGACACGGTTCAGCAGGTAGACGATGGCATCCTCAACTCCTAGTCGGGGCTGGTAGGCGAACTGGAGGGGGTCTAAGTGTGGCCTAACCATAGGCCGGAGCTGCTCTAGAACAAGTCTCTCCAGGGTCTTCATGGTGTGGGAGGTCAATGCCACTGGTCTGTAGTCATTGGAGCCACTGGGGCGTGGCTTCTTCTGTACAGAAACGAGGCAGGACGTCTTCCACAGCACAGGAACCCTCTGGAGACTCAGGCTCAGGTTGAAGACATGGTGAAGTACTCCACATAGCTGGAGGGGCGGGGGGGGGGGGGGGCACAGGCTTTGAGCACCCTGGGCTGACACCACCCGGGCCTGCAGCCTTGCTTGGGTAGAATCGTTTCAGCTGTCTTCTCACCTGTTCAGCTGTGAAGCCCACCGTGGTGGTTCCAGATGTGGGAGGCCCTTCACTCCATCTAGTCCAGGCTGAATCATTAACCTGCCTTGTCCCATGACCTGCACCTGGACATAGCCCTCCATACCCCTTCTCATCCACGTCCCTATCCAAATTTCTCTTAAATGTTGAAATCAATCCCTCATCCACCATTTGTGCTGGCAGCTCATTCCACACTCTTTCCACCCTCAGAGTGCAGAAGTTCCCCCTCATGTTCCCCTGAAACATTTTGCCTTTCATCTTAACCCATCGCCTCTAGTTGTAGTCTCACCCAAACTCAGTGGAAAAAAGCCTGCTTGCCCTTACCCTATCATTTCCCTCATAATTTTAGATACCTGTATCAAATCTCCCCTCAATCTTCTACACTGCAGAGAATAAAGTCCTAACCTATTCAACTTTTCCTACAACTCAGGTCCTCATGTCCTGGCAACATTTTTGCAAATTTTCTCTACACTCTTTCAATCTTATTCACATCTTTCCAGTAGCTAGGTGACCAGCACTGCACACAGTACTCCAAATAAGGCCTCACAATGTCTTATACATTTCCAACATAACATTCCAACTCCTGTACTCAATACATTGATTTATGGAGGCCAAAGTGCTTTCTTTGTGACACTATCTACCTATGACACCTCATTCAGGGAATTACGGACCCGTGTTCCCAGATCCCTCTGTTCTAGCAAACTCCTCATGCCTTACCGTTCACTGCGTAAGACCTTCCCAAGTTGATCTTTCCAAAGTGCAATACCTCGCCCTTGTCTGCACCAAATTCCATCTGCTATCTCTCAGCCCATTTTTCCAGCTGGTCCAGATCCAGCTGCAAGCTCTGATAGTCTTCCTCAAGGTCCACTACACCCCCAAACCTTTGTGTCGTCTGTAAGTTTGCTGATCCAGTTTACCATGTTATCATCCAGATTGTTAATATAAGTTAAAGAGATTTAGTTTAACTTGTCATTACCTTCACTACAAAATGTTGTGGGCTGAGTGATCTGTTCCGGTGCTGTACTCTTCGACTTACTACAGAAGAAAAAATCTCCATCTAACTTCTGGCTCTTTTGCAGTCAATTCATCCCATGTCTTCTTGCTCTCGACCACTCTGCCAGTGGGAACAGTTCCTACTCATCTCCTCCATTGACATCTTCCGTGACTTTAAATACGTCTGTCAGATCCCCTCATAAACACCTCTGTTCCAGGGAGTACAAGCAATCCACATGTGGTGAACTACATATACCTGTCTGGACACACCCCCCCTGCTGACTGCTCCTGTGGCTCCTCCCACGGACCCCGGTATAAAGGCGATTGGAGCCTGAGCCCTGGCCTCAGTCTCCAGGATGTAGTGTGGTGTCAATTGCTGCTTGTTCTTTCTTCCAGCCAATAAAAGCCGATATCTCGCCTCACGTCTCCGAGAGTTATTGACGGTGCATCACCACGTAACAAAAGTCTCTTAACACCAGGTTCAGAAAAAAATGTCATCAGAGCTGGGTGTACACACAATCATACCAAACCATTCTCTCAAACAGGGCAGAAAAGCACAAATTTAAAAAAATTAAATAACAATTATGAAGTTAAATTGTTTATCATTATACAGAACATAAATATGGATAGCCGCACATGTATAAGGTTAAGGTGGAAGTTGATACATCATAACACTTTATAAAAATAAAGAAAACATTCTAAAATGTTTGAAATATTTCCATGAAGCAATTACAAAACACATATGTGAAGTTACTATTTTGAAGTCAGAGGATTTGCCACACAGTAGGAGTTCAGTTCACCTTCAGAACTAACCCATACCTCATGCAACAAATTTCAAGGTCATTCATAGCAGGGGTGGTTCTTGTAAATTCATTGACCTGCCTTGGTTGAAGGGAAGAGCTCTGGAAAAGCACAGCCCGTGGAGGGGATTGAATCGCTGACCAGCAGCTGCGGGACTGAAATCAAGGACTGCAGTATATAGAGAGAGGAGTCAAAAAAGGGCCAGCAACATCCGGAAGGATCCTACCCACCCTCCTCATGGACTGTTTGTCCACTCCCACCAGGGAGGGGGCTACAAGGGCCACCTGACTCAAAAACGGTCACTTTCCTGAAGCAGTAGGGCTGATCAACACCCCGACCCACGAACCCACCCCACAACGACCACTCCATCGTTTTCTGTCAGTCACTTTATGCACAGGCACTCCTGTGGCTCGTATCACTTTTGGACATACGAGTACAAAGTAAACTTCATTATCAAAGGACAGATATGTCATTTTCATTTTCCTGCGGACGTACTCAGCAAAACTCTAGAATAGTAACTGCAACAGGAGCAATGAAAGATCAACCAGAGTGCAGAAGACAACAAACTGTTCAAATGCAAATATAAGTAAATAGCAATAAATAACGAGAACATGAGATAATGAAGTAAGAGTCCTTAAAGCGAGATCATTGGTTGTAATGATGGGGCGAGTGAGTGCAATTATCTCCTTCTATTCAGGAGCCTGGTGGTTGAGGAGTAACTCATGAACTTGGTTCTTCAATTATGTATAAGCTATCTTATGTATTAATATTTACTATATTTTTTAATTATTTTGTTCTTTTTTATCTTATTGTGTTTTTTTTTAGCTTCATGGGATCCAGAGCAACAATTACTTCACTCTCCTTCACACTTGTGTGCTGGAAATGACATTAAACAATCTTGATCTTAACCATACACGTGGAAGTTCCAAAGTTTCTGTTTGTTTCACGGTATGACAATGGAAACCGTTTCAATTGATTCCTTGCTTGCTTTTAATTAGTGCTTGGTTTTAAGCATTTCTATAATTAGAAGAGTTGGTTTAATCAACCAGAGCATTTGTGAAAGGGAGAGTTCAGTGGTTGAAACAAGAAAGAGAAACTATGAGGTCATTGTTGAACGCGACGGCAGGATTGAGTTTTAAAATGCAGCAGCTTGTAGAAGGAAAAACGCATAATGAGTAACAGAATTTGGAGCTCCGAGTTCAAACATGAGATAATACCACAAGCCTAATTTCAACTTGGTGAACATGCCGGGAGAAGGGACACCAAGTCAGTATTGGAGAAGAACAAGGCAGTTACTGAGAGTTTGGTAACTAGACCTTCCAGTGTGCTTATTTGGAATGAGGTAATGCAGTCCTGAAACACTTAACTTGTATTTCCAGTGCAGCACTGATATAATTTAAACCAAATGATTTCAAACCACAAAAAAAATCATAAATCACAAGTGACTCTATGTTAGTTGGATGACCCCAATTCCTGAGTTGTGACATCATTTAGGGGAAGGGTGGGGGTTGGAACTGCAGAATTCCATGCAATGTAAGACAGTCATCCCTCACCCTATCTCTCCCACGTATGTTCTTTATCGTTTGTGGAGGTTATACCTGTTATACTAATATACACTTAGTGGCCTCTTTATTAGGTACATCCTCTTCCTAATTAAATGGCTACTGAGTGTATGTTCATGGTCTTCTGCTGCTGTAACCCATCCACTTCAAGGTCCAATGTGTTGTGCATTCGGAGAAGCTCGTCCGCATGCCTCTGTTGTAACGTGTGGTTTCTTCAGTTACTGTCACCTCCCTGTCAGCTTGAACCTAGCTGACTGTTCTCCTCTGACCTCTTACACTAACGAGGCATTTTCACCCACAGAAATGATGCTCACTGGATTTTTTTTTTGTTTCTCGCACCATTCTCTGTAATCTCCAGATAGTGAAGTACATGAAATTTGCAGGGGATGAGCAGATTCTGTGATACTCAAACCACCCCATCTGGCACCAACAACCATTCCGTGGTCAGTCACTTAGATCACATTCCTTCCCCATTCTGATGTTTGTTCTGAACACCAACTGAACCTCTTGACCAAGCCCGCATGCTTTTATGCACTGAGCTGCAGCCACATGATTGACTGATTAGACATTTGCATTAACAAGCAGGTGTATAGGTGTACCTAATAAAGTGGCCACTAAAGTTACCAAGGAGAGTAGAATTAGCTTGTGATGAACAAAAATTGTTTGTACAATGTTGAAAATGGGCATGTAACTTTTAATTCTTGCTGTATGATTGGCCTTTCTGGCCAGATTATATTTCAGAGTGTTGGCTACATACGCAGCCTGACCACGGAGGTAAAGTAATTTTACTCAAAGTTTGTCACAGCTGTTTCAGTGCAGCTGGTCCGCATTCTCTGAATTACTCTCAACAGGGACCAGGCACTTCAGCACCGTTCGCTTTTGCTTTTGCAGAAGTTGCACCTTCAGTTTAAGTTTGAAACAGTTTAACACCTTTTAGGATGTTTCTCATTCAAAAGTTACTGATGGTCTCAGAAATTATTTCAGAGGATTTTATAAGTGCCGTATCACTGAATATCTGTCCGATCAGGTGGTAAAGACTTCATGAAACACATAGCAGTTTGGTTCCTGTTTCAAACTCTAACACAGTCACGAAATACCTTCAGCACAACCTTGTCACCAGGAGCAAACTCTGACTTAGCAATCGCTTTACTAACTCGCAATGGTGTGAAAATGAAGTCCCATAAACATAGTGAACCTCTTTTGCGAGTTCATAGAGTAGAGTCACAGGTTCCTCTGCATAACATGGCACCATATCAGTTTCAGCACAACTTACTTGAGTTATCTATTGTGCTCTCTCACAGCTGTTGGCACAGCCTGGCAATATAAGCAGTAGCCTTCTGGCTCCTTGGCAGAGACACTGCTTTAAGAATAAAGAGAAGATAAAGATTAACTTTACTTGTCACATGTACATCAAAGCAAACAGTGAAAGGCATCGTCTTGCTTTGACGACCACAGTCCAAGGATTGTGCTGGGGGCAGCCCAAAAGAGGTGCCACACTTCCAGTGATAAACTGGCATGTCTACAGCTCACTAACCCTAACCCCTCACACAAAATGCTGGTGGAACACAGCAGGCCAGGCAGCATCTATAGGGAGAAGCGCTGTCGACGTTTCGGGCCGAGACCCTTCGTCAGGACTAACCGAAAGGAAAGATAGTAAGAGATTTGAAAGTAGTGGGGGGAGGGGGAAATGCGAAATGATAGGAGAAGACTGAAGAGGGTGGGGTGAAGCTGAGAGCTGGAAAGGTGATTGGTGAAAGTGATACAGAGCTGGAGAAGGGAAAGGATCATGGGACGGGAGGCCTCAGGAGAAAGAAGGGGGGGGGGGGGGAGCACCAGAGAAAGCAGGATCTCCCAGTGGCCACACATTTTAATTCCACGTCCCATTCCCATTCTGATATGTCTATCCATGGCCTCCTCTACTGTCAAAATGAAGCCACACTCAGGTTGGAGGAACAACACCTTATATACCGGCTGGGTAGCCTCCAACCTGATGGCATGAACATTGACTTCTCTAACTTCCGTTAATGCCCCTCCTCCCCTTCTTACCCCATCCCTGACATATTTAGTTGTTTGCCTGTTCTCCATCTCCCTCTGGTGCTCCCCCCCCTTTCTTTCTCCTGAGGCCTCCCGTCCCATGATCCTTTCCCTTCTCCAGCTCTGTATCACTTTCGCCAATCACCTTTCCGGCTCTCAGCTTCACCCCACCCCCTCTGATCTTCTCCTATCATTTTGCATTTCCCCCTCCCCCCACTACTTTCAAATCTCTTACTATCTTTCCTTTCAGTTAGTCCTGACGAAGGGTCTCGGCCCGAAACGTCGACAGCGCTTCTCCCTATAGATGCTGCATGGCCTGCTGTGTTTTTGCTTGAATTTCCAGCATCTGCAGATTTCCTCGTGTTAACCCTAACCCCTATCTCTTTGGAATGTGGGTGGAAACTGCGGCACCCGGAGGTCATGGGGAAAGATTACATAGACAGCGACAGGAGTCGAACCCTGACTGGTGATTAGAACGCAGAACATACAGCACATTACAGGCCCTTTGACCCCAATGTTGTGCCGACCATGAAGTCTACCCTAGAAGCTGCCCAGAATTTCCCTGCCGCATAGCCCTCTATTTTTCTAAGCTCCATGTACCTATCTAAGAGTCTCTGAAGTGATCCTATTGTCTCCACCTCCACCGTTGCTGCCAGTGCATTCCACTCACCCACCACTGTGGGCACACAGTGTCGATTGTCGACTCTGTAAAGTGATTGTGCTAACCACTACATTACCGTATCACCCATATGCTGCAGCTGCAGTAACGGGCGCTGCAACAGTGAGATGGTAACGGGGGGAGGGAGGGAGAGTGTTCTCGGGGGGGGGGGGGGGGTCAGGCTTCTGAAGAGCCTTCAGGAAGCTTGTTCTGTGTGCGTGGGGTCCACAGATTCAGGTCTACAGCCAGGCACTCCTGGCAGAAGATTACCGAGGAGGTCCTTGTAAGTAATAATACCTCATGAACGCCCATCCCTCGGGGGAACTGGCAGTGCAGGCTAGACTCTGATTCTCCTCTCCTTGCCTTCTTCAGAATTGTGCAAAGTATTTTCCGGGGAGAGAAAGACTAACTGGCTAGTAAGCTCCAATAATGCAACATAATGGAAGAAGAAAACTAAAAAGAAGAGGAAACACAGCCCAAACATGGGATTGGGGAATGTCTGACATATGCCTTATAATGCTGTATGACAGGCCCAATGCTGTAACTAGTAGAGTTAATCGCACAGTTTAGGAGGCATACTTTTCCTACCAATGTTGTTTGTACCAACATGTGCCATAACTTCTGCCTGTTCACCCTCTCCCTTTAGAACGCCATGGACTCGATCTGAGACATCCTTGAGCTTGGCACCTGGGAGGCAACATACAATCTTGGTGTCTCTTTCAAATCCCCCTTCCCTTCTGAGCCACTGGGCCAGAATCAGTGCCAGCGACCGGGCTGGTGTGGCTGTCCCTCCCAACAGTACCCAAAGTGGTATACTTACAAAAAGGGGAATGGCCACGGGAGTACTCTGCCCTGGCGGTCTATTCCCTTACCCTCTCCAGACAGTCACCCAAGTACATGCCTCCTGCAACTTTGGGGTGACTACTCCCTGTGGCTCCCATCTTTCACCTCCTCATTCTCCCATAGGTCACCCAGGAGCAGCTCCATTTCCTTAACACGGTCTCTAAAGAGCTGTAGCTCGGTGCACCCGGTGCAGATGCACATGTAGTTACAGGGAGACTGGAAGTCTCTCAGAAATACAGGGAGTTAGGCAGAAAGCTACAAAGCAACAGCCCCCAGGGTAGTAATTTCTGGATTCCTGTCTGTGCCGCATGCCAGTGGGTGAATTGGCAGATGAATGCATGGCTGAGGAATTGATGCAGGGGCCACAGTTTCAGATTTCTGGATCGAGATCTCTTCTGGGGAAGGTATGGTCTGTACAATGGCACGAGTTACGCCTGAACCCAACAGGGATCATTATCCTCGTGGGCAGGTTTGCTAGAGCTGTTGGGGAGGGTGTAAACTAATTTGGCGGGGGGCGGGGGGGGGGTGGGAGCCTGAGTGATAGGGCTGAGGATGGGGCAGCTGGTATACAAGCAGATGCAATATGTAGTGAGTCTGTCAGGACGGGCAGGCAGGTGCAATGTTGCAGTTAGCGGGATGAGTTGAAGTGTAACGTAGGGTCGAAAGCAAAAAGGCTGATGAATACAGGACTGAGGGTCTCATATGTGAATGCACATAGTATACAGAGTAAGGTAGATGATCTTGTAGTGTAGTTAGAGATTGGCAGGTATAACATTATGAGCATCTCTGATCGTGATTGAAAGATCATTGTTGGGATTTGAACAATACACTTTGTATCGATAGGACAGGCACGTAGGCAGAGGAGCTGATACCGCTCTATTGGTAAGAAATGAAATAAAACGTTTAGGAAGAGGTGACGTAGCATGGGAAGGTGTAGACTCCTTGTGGGTAGAGTTAAGAAGCTTCCAGCATAAAAAGACCCGATGGGAGTTATGTTCAGGCCTCCGAACAATAGCCTACAAATTGCAACAGGAGATGGAAAAGGCACGTAAAGAGAGCAATGTCCTGATAATCATGGGGGATTTCAATATGCAGGTAAATGGGGAAATGAGGTTAGACCGTAAGACCATAAGGAGCAGAATGAGGTCATCTGGCCCAACAAGTCTGCTCTGCCACTCAATCATGGCTGATCCTTCTTTCTCCCCCTCCTCAAACCCATTTCCCGGCCTTCTCCCTGTAACCTTTGATGCCATGTCCAATCAAGAACCTATCAATCTCTGCCTTAAATATATCCAATGACCTGGCCTCCACAGCTGCACATGGCAACAAATTCCACAAATTCACCACCATTTGGTTAAAGGAGTTTATCCGCATCTCTGTTTTGAAAGGGCTCCCCTCTATCCTGGGGCTCTCTTGCCTAGACTCTCTCACCACGGGAAACATCCTTTCCACATTTACTCTGTCTAGGCCTTTCAACATTCAAAAGTTTTTAATGAGATCTCCCCTCATCCCTCTGAATTCCAGTGAATACGGACCCAGAGCCATCAAACGTTCCTTGTATGATAACCCTTTCATTCCTGGAATCATCCTCATGAACCTCCTCTGGACCCTCTCCAATGCCAGCACATCTTTTCTAAGATGAGGGGCCCAAAGCTGTTCACAATACTCAAGGTGAGGCCTCACCAGTATCTTATAAAGCCTCAGCATCACAACTTTGATCTTGTATTCTAGACCTTTTGAAATGAATGCTAACATGGTATTTGCCTTCCTCACCACCGACTTGACCTGCAAGTTAACCTTCAGGGTGTTCTGCACAAGGACTCCAAAGTCCCTTTGCATCTCAGATTTTTGGATTTTCTACCCACTTAGAACATAGTCTTCACATTTATTTCCACCACCAAAGTTCTATTACCTTAAGCTCCCTAATCGTCTCCAGTTCATTACATAACACCCAATCCAGTACAGCTGATCCCCTAGTAGGCTCAATGACAAACTGCTCTAAAAAGCCATCTTTTTCCAGGTGTACAAAGAGTAAAACAGAGATGAGTGGACATTGGACCACTGGAAAACGATGCTGGAGAGATAGTAATATGGGACAAAGAAATCCCGGACAAACTTAAAAGTACCTAACATCAGTCTTCACTATGAAAGGCACTAGCAGAATGTCAGAAATGCAAGAGTTTCAGGAGGCAGAAGTGAGTGTAGTTGCTATTATGAAGGAGAAGGTGCTTGGGAAGCTGAAAAGTCTGAAGGTAGATAAGTAACCTGGACCAGGTGGACTGCACGCCCAGGGTTCTGAAAGAGGCAGCTGGAGAGATAGTGGAGGCAATAGTACTGATCTTTCAAGAATCATTAGATTCTGGAATAGCTCCAGAGAACTGGGAAATTGCAAATGTCACCCCACTCTTTAAGATGGAAGGGAGGCAGAAGAAAGGAAACTATAAGACTTCAATGATTGGAAAGATGTTGGAGTCTATTATGAAGGATGAGGTTTTGAAGTACTTGGAGGCACCTGATAAAATAAGCCAGAGTCAGCATTATTGCCTTTTGGCGAAATCTTGCCAGGTAAATCTGTTGGAATTCTTTGAGGAAATATTAGGCAGGATAGACAAAGGAGAGTCAGTGGATGTTGCTTATTTGGATTTTTTGAAGGCCTTTGAGAGCCCATGGAATTACAGAAAAGGTACTAGCATGGATAGAAGATTGGCTGACTGTCAGGAGGTAAAGTGTGGGAATAAAGGGGTTGTCTTCTGCTTGGCTGCCAGTGACTAATGGTGTGTTGCAAGGGTTGGTGTTGGGACTGCTGCTTTTCATGGTGTCTGTCAGTGATTTGGAAGGAAGAATTGATGGCTCTTGTGCCAGGTTTGCAGACGTATGAAGATAGGTAGAGGGACAGGTAGTGTTGAGAAAGCAGAGTGTTTGCAGAAGGGCTTAAACAGATGGGAGAATGTTCAAAGCAGTGGCAGATGGAATAGAGGGTGCAGAAGTGCATGTTCATACACTTCAGTGAAGGAATAATGGCGTGGACAATTTTCTAAATGGGGAGAAATTTCAAAAATCAGAGGTGCAAAGGGACTTGGAAATCCTTGTACGGGGTTCCCTGAATGTTAACTTGCAGGTTGTGTTGATGGTGAGGAAGGCAAATGCAGTGTTACCATTCATTTCAAGAGGACTAGAATATAAAAGCAGAGATGTAATGCTGAAGCTTTATAAGGCACTGGTTAGACCACACGTGGAGCACTGTGAGCAGTTTTGGGCACCTAGTCTAAGTAAAGACGTGATGGCATTGGAGAAGTCCAAAAGAGATTCACAAGAATTATCCCAGGAATGAAAAGGTTGTCTTATGAAAAGTGTTTGATGGCTCTGGACCTATACTTGCTGGAGTTTAGAGAAATGAGGTGGGGGGTTCTCATTGAAACCTATCAAATATTGAAAGGCCTAGATAGAGTGGATGTCGAGAGGATGTTCCCTATAGTGGGGGAATCTAGGACCAGAGGGCAAAGCCTCAGAATTGAGGAATGTCCACTTAGAACAGAATCTATGATTTTTTTTAGCCAGAGGATGGTGAATCTGTGGAGGCCAGGTCATCAGGTATATTGAAGGTGAGGTTGATAGGTTCTTGATTAATCAGGGCATCAAAGGTTACAGGGAGAAGGCAGGAGAATAGGGTTGAAAATGATACTAAATCAACCATGATGGAATGGCAGAGCAGACTCAAAGTGCTGAATGGCCTAATTCTGCTCCTATAGCTAATGGTCTTATGGCGTTACTGCGGACAATCTTTTGAGTTGTAAGAGGATTTTAGGATATGTATGCACACAGGCAAAGGTGAGCTGATAATGAGGTGACAATTACAACTGTACAATCAAGTCAAGTGAGTAAACAGGGCGACATGAGTGAGCTGGGGCCAAAGCAAAGATAAATTGCAAAAATATGATGCAACTTTAAAACATGAGAGGTCAACAATCTCTGTTGCTAAAGCTGGCACTCAGTACACTACCTGATAGAGTGTTCTGTGTAGATTGAATTACAGCATCCATTACTTGGGAATTTCAAGAAGTTGTTGCCACTAGTAGATTGGCATATTACTCAGCCAGTACATCTACTACACATCCTGGCTTAGAAGTATAGATGCCTTCAATTGTGTTTCCTATCAGCGGAAGCCAAAATTCTTGTGTGTTTCAGCAAAATTGTAAGTTGTACCTCAGGGATCATTTATGGGTGGTCTGTTCTCTCAGTGGTACTGGGTGTATCATTTGCAAGTAAAGTGCTAAGAGGGATTTTAAAAATAGCTTTAGTGTGAGAGTTTTAAAATGCTTGGGAACAGAGACCCGGACGTATCCTTTAAACACTGAACACTTGCTCTGCTAATTACTGCATCAGGTAAGAATTTTCACTTTGTCCATATTTCTGTGGTCAGGTTAGACTAGATTTCTCAAACAAAACTACAGGTAAGTTAAAATCAGGACAATCATGCCCTCAGAGCCTTGGGGAAAGGCTGGACAGTGGTCACATCCCTTTATGCATGTATGAAGCCAATAGTCATAGTGGAATAGAACACTACAGCACAGCACCAGGCCCTTCAGCCCATCTAGTCCATGCTGAACTACTAATCTGCATAATCCCATTGGCCTGCACCAGGACCACAGCCCTCCATACCCCTCTGATCCATATAATTACCCAAACTTCTCTTATATATTGAAATTGAACCTGCATCCACCACTTCCCTGGGAGCTTGTTCCTCTCTCACCACCCTCTGAGTGAAGACATTCCCCCTCTCTTTCTGCTTAAGTATTTCACCTTTCACCCTTAACCGTTCACCCAACCTCAGTGGAAAAAGCCTCTCTATATCTCTCATAATTTTTTTTACCTCTATCAAATTGATAGAGGAAAACCATCAAGCTATCAATTTTGCTCATTACTCAGGAAAATATTGTGGAAACCTTCCAGTTTCTAGTGCCATGATAATTGAATCTAAGATACAACAAAACAGTTTTGATATTAGGTAAAATATATAATTTTGGAAATTGCTGTAAAATATGACTCTGGGTGTTACGCACCAGCAGCAATAGACAACAGTTGTTTAATGTTAAACAACTATTTTTATTAGTATCTACCCAAAATACAGAAGATTAAACAAGCTACTCTCCTAAACAGAAGTTAACAGTGTTTTGCGTTTGTGGATCCCAAACGGTCAGCTTAGGGACAGTTCTTAAAGTCTTAAAAATTTTAACTACAAACTACAATATGTAAACATTCCTTCATAGTAACACTGCTCCTGCAGCTTCATCACTGGCATCTATGGCTGTGGAAAATGGCTTTGTAAAGTCAGGTGACCTGAGCACAGGTTGATGACACAAGATGGCTTTCAATTTTTCAAGTGCCTCCTGACAAGGTTTAGTCCAAATAAACTTTTCACCTTTCTTCACCCTTAGTCAATGGGAGGGCAATATCAGCAAAGTTCTTACAGAACTTGCGATAATATCTGGCCATTCCCAGGAATCTTCTAAGAGTCTTTTTACCGGTTGGAATGGGAACCTCAGAAATTGACTGAACTTTTGCCTGGACAGGAGCCAGCCTGCCCTGACCTACAACATAACCAAGATAGGTCACAGTGGCATGGCCAAATTCACTCTTAGCTAAGTTAACTGTAAGGTTGGCCTTTGAGAGCCTGTCAAACAGTTTTTCCACTGCAGCGATATGGGCCTCCCACGTGTCATTCCCTGTGACCAAATCATCGATATAGGCATCTGTGTGTTCTAACCCTTGAATTACAGAATTAATCATTCTCTGGAATGTTCCTGGAGCATTTTTCATTCCAAATGGCAGAACATTGTATTCATACAACCCAGAAGGTGCTACAAATGCAGAAATTTCTCTACCTCTATCTGTTAATGGAACACACCAATACCCTTTGAACAGATCGATTTTTGTAAGACACTTAGCTTTTCCAACCTTGTCTACACAATCATCCACTCTAGGGATTGGGTAAGCATTTGTTTTTGCTATTGCATTCACCTTCCTGTAATCAGTGCAAAACCTGATACTACCATCTGCTTTAGGTACCATGACACAAGGTGAGCTCCAATTTGAAGTAGAAAGCCTAATAATACCATTTTCTAACATATGCTCAATCTCTTGTTCAGCAAGTCTACATTTTCCAATGTTCATGTGATATGGATGCTGTTTTATAGGTTTGGCATCACCAACACCTACATCATGTGAGGCTACTGTTCTTCTTTTCCGAACATCAGGGAACAAATTCCTAAATTTCATGATCAACTGCTTCATTTGCTGCCACTGCTGTGGCTGTAAATCAGCCAATTTCTCATCAAGACTTTCCAAAATAGTCAAAGTTGTCAATTTGGCTGAAATAATGATTAATTTAAAATGGGCCTCATAATGTTCAGTCATTAAATTTCCAGAGAGCTCAGACCCGTCTTTATTTACAACAATCACAATAGCTGCAGTCTGCTTTTCATGATACGGCTTAAGCATGGTTATGTGACAAAGCTGTGTTGGCCTTCTTCGATCTGGTATTTTGACTACATAATCCACATCATTGACCTTAGACACAATTTCATAGGGACCATGGAATCTGGCCTGCAGAGGATTTGTTTGCACAGTGAAATGAACAAGTACCTTATCTCCTGGCTTGAATGATCTAATTCTGGCTTCCTTATCATACCAGGTGTTCATTTTTCTCTGAGCAGATTTTAAATTTTCCCCTGCTAGGTTGCAAGCCCCTTGCAATCTATCCTTGAATTTTAAAATATAGTCCAACAAATTTACATGCAGGTCTTTGTTCTGGTCACTGCTCTCTTTACAACGCCATAGGACCTCAGACCTGTTGTCCAAACACAAGCTCAAAGGGGCTAAAGCCTAGGGACTCTTGCACAGACTCTCTTATTGCAAAAAGAAGCAAGTGAACTCCCTCATCCCAATCTCTCTCATTTTCAATACAGAATGTCCTAATCATGGTTTTGAGGGTAGAATGGAATCTTCCTAAGGCCCCTTGAGATTCTGGATGGTATGCAGATGATGTAATCTGTTTGGCTCCCAGTTTATAAACTACCTGCTGAAATAATCTTGACATAAAATTACTTGCTTGATCGGACTGGATTTCTTTAGCGAAACCAAATAGGGTGAAAAACTTTATGAGATCCTTCGACACAGATGGAGCTTTGATATTCCTGAGAGGTATTGCTTCTGGAAATCTAGATGCTGTACACACGATGGTTAGCAAAGACAGATGGCCAGCTCTGGTCTTTGGTAATGGGCCAACACAATCCATAATAACTTTAGAAAAGGGTTCACCAAATGCAGGAATAGGCTGCAGTGGGACCACTGGGGTGACCTGATTAGGTTTAAACACAACCTGACAAGTGTGACAAGTCTGGCAAAATGTCACAACATCTTTCCTCAAGCCAGACCAGAAGAATTGTTTCAAAACCTTGTCCACAGTTTTATTCACACCCAGATGGCCACCCAAGGGCATACTGTGGGCCAAAGTTAAAATCTCATTCCTATAGACTTTAGGAACTACAACCTGGTGAACAATTGCCGATTCCTCACTTGCAAGAATATCAGGTGGTCTCCACTTCCTCATTAACACTACACCCTTGATATAACACCCTACTGGCACTTTCTCAATCTCTTCACCTGAGAGAGCTCTTTCTCTCAATGCAACAATCTCAGGGTTTCTAGTCTGTTCCACTATAAACTCCTTCCTGGACAAAGGCAAATCTTTATAGTCAGACCTAATACAAGGATCCTGGTCCAACAATGAAGGAAGGAAAGTCACCGACAAGTCATCAAAACCTGAGTCCTGATTTGGGCTATCATGAGTAGCGGAACCATGCTGCACAGAACTATCCGCATTGGAAAGCTTCTCGGCCATAGCTCGAGTTACTGCGCAGGATGGATAACCTTTAGAATCCATCTTTGGGTCATCAGTGATTGGCTTAGTCGTCAGCTGCACTGCATGGACAACTCTGCCACCTGCTAGGTCATTCCCTAACAACAAAGCAACTGGACCGTAGTCCTATCTTTACAGGTCCTGAAACTAAATCTGACTTCAAAATTA
The DNA here is from genome assembly GCF_048418815.1 of Hemitrygon akajei. NCBI lineage: Eukaryota > Metazoa > Chordata > Chondrichthyes > Myliobatiformes > Dasyatidae > Hemitrygon > Hemitrygon akajei. The sequence goes on along the minus strand of NC_133130.1, from coordinate 112,851,228 downwards.
CCTTGTGCAGAGGTACAGAAACAATTTCGACCCCAATGCCTTGAATAAGATTTACCTCACCAGTGGCAGTCCCATCACTAAACTCTAGAAAACTGTCTAACAAGAGTGACCGAGAAGCCCCAGTATCTTGAAGAATTTTCACTGGTAACGGGGATGACACTTCATTCACTGAAACAAATCCCTCTGACATAAAAGGAATGAATTCTTTCCTAATCAGGTCAGCCTTTAACAGAGTTTCATCAGAAAGTCCAGAACCCTGTTGGTTTATAGGTGCTTCAAAGTGTTGAATATAAGCATATGGAACTGCCTCCTTTTCCTTCTTCTTCTTCAGGAGGAAACAATTAGCCATAATGTGACCAGTTTTCTTACAATAGTGACAAGTAGGACCAGAATGTTTCTCTTTTAATTGCTTCCCTTCATCCTTACCTTTGTCAATAGTCGCAGATTTAATTTCGGGTTTAACCAGATTATCCATGCTATCCTTTCAGAAGGTCTTACTTGGGGCAAACTTAGACTTGTGGGTTAGAGCAAACTCATCTGCTAACTTAGCAGATTTTTGCAAATTTGCAGCATCCTTCTCATCTATATATGTCTTTATACCATTATGGACGCACCTTTTAAACTCTTCAATCAAAATCAACTCTTTCAATTTGTGGTAATCATCATTCACATTTTGAGATGTGCACCATCGTTCAAAACACACAGACTTTTCATATGCAAATTCCACATAGGTTTGGCTCACAGATTTTCTCAAATATCTAAACCTTTGCCTATAGGCCTCTGGAACCAACTCATAGGCTTTAAGCACAGCCTGTTTTATTGTCCCATAGTCAGCTGCATCGTCAGCTGATCAGGCAGAATAAGCCTGCTGAGCCTTACCTTTAATTACACTCTGCAACATGAGAGGCCAACAGTCTCTTGGCCACCGTAGGCTCTGAGCAACTTTCTCAAAATGCTGAAAGTATTTATCAACTTCAACCTCATCAAATGGAGGAATAAATCTAACTTCCCGACTGACAACAAACCTAACATGAGAGCCAGAAATTTGATCCATGTACCTCGTCTTCTCTACAGACAGACAGACATACTTTATCGATCCCGAGGGAAATTGAGTTTCGTTACAGTCGCACCTTCCAAGTGGAAATAAGTCCAGGACCAGCCTATTGGCTCAGGGTGTCTGACACTCTGAGGGAGGAGTTGTAAAGTTTGATGGCCAAAGGCAGAAATGACTTCCTATGATGCTCAATGTTGCATCTTGGTGGAATGAATCTCTGGCTGAATGTACTCCTGTGCCTAACCAGTACATTATGGAGTGGATGGGAGACATTGTCCAAGATGGCATGCAACTTGGACAGCATCCTCTTTTCAGACACCACTGTCAGAGAGTCCAGTTCCACCCCCACAACATCACTGGCCTTATGAAAGAGTTTGTTGATTCTGTTGGTGTCTGCTACCCTCAGCCTGCTGGCCCAGCACACAACAGCAAACATGATAGCACTGGCCACCGCAGACTCGTAGAACATCCTCAGCATCATCCAGCAGATGTTAAAGGACCTCAGTCTCCTCAGGAAGTAGAGATGGCTCTGACCCTTCTTGTAGACAGCCTCAGTATTCTTTGACCAGTCCAGTTTATTGTCAATTCCCAATTGTCAGTTAACTCAAACTGCCTTTATTTTTCTCTTTCCTCTGCTTGTAGCTGTCTTACCTCAGCCTCTAGCTTAAGTTTCTCTAACTTTAGTTGTTCCAGCCATAACTGGTGCTTAGGGTTATCTGGTTTACTTTCAGGAAACAATTCTAACACCTCAGCTTCAAACACACCTGTAGATACATAGTGCTCAACTATTCTCCTCTGAATCTCTGCCTTTTCCATAGCCGGCTTTATCGTAAGAAGTTTTAACCTCTTACCAATGACCAACAACTCTGCCATTTTAGCTTCCTCTAATGCCTCAGAGGTTGGTGATGCCAGGAATTCATCAATATCCATTGCTGCTAGTTTCAACACACAAGTCAATCAAAAGTGAATTAATCAATGAAATCAATAATCGATCGATCAATAAACTCCAATTTGTTCAAAATCCCGGACGAGCCCCCAATTTATGTTATGCACCAGCAGCAATAGATCACAACTGGAGTCAAGTTTTAATGTTAAACAACTATTTTTATTAGTATCTACCCAAAATACAGAAGATTAAACAAACTACTCTCCTAAACAGAAGTTAACAGTGTTTTGCGTTTGTGGCTCCCAAACTGTCAGGCTTAGGGACAGTTCTTAAAGTCTTAAGACAGCAAGCTGAAAAGATCCAGTAATCCACGGAATAGGTGAGAGGAGAAACTTGTAAATCCACATTAAAATGTAACAAGGAGGCGTTCACAAAGAATTCCAAAGGTCCACACTGGGAAAACAAGGTAACAGTCACAGAAGATCTCAGCCGATGAGTAGTGTTCTAAACCCCATGTAGATATATCACAAGGTGACAATCACAGAATACTCCTTAGCATGAGTGGTCACCACATAACACACCCAAATCCATGCAAGGGTTAACAAAAACTGGTCACCATAGAGTACTCCAGGAATCCACATATGGATCGTACAAAGTGACAGTCACGTATCCAATATGCACCATGTGCTGCTCATTCACCCAATATTTTGGGCATGGGAAGGCATCAAACTTCACCCGTTACTGTAGCAAGCTCCCGATCGCAGTCTGAAGTCTTAACTCTCTCTCTCCCCTCTCTCTCTCTCTCTTTCTCTCCCTCTCTCTCTCTCTGAATGTCCCAGCAGTCTGTCCATATTCTGTTATACTGACATCATAATCCCGCCTCGTCCAGGCGTTTAAAGTGACACCCACAGTAAACGAAACCCATGGTCACGTAACACGGGCAAAATTGCATATGAGAAAGTCAGAACAATTTCTTTTATTAATCATGTTTTGGGATCTATGCATCACTGGCAAGGCCATTTTTATGCCCATACCCTAACTGTCCTTGAGAAAGTAGTAGCGAGTCTCCTTCTTGAACCACTGTAGGCCATTTGGCAAAGGTGCTCCCACAATACTGTTGACGAGGGAGCTCCTGGTCTGAGACTGTGACATAATGGATAAATGTATTTCCAAATCGGGATAGTCGAGACTTGAAGGAGACTCAGCGATTCCAAGTGCCTACGATCACTAATAATTTTCAGTGGTAGAGGTCACAGGTTTGGGATGTGCTGTCTTGCATTACCTAGTTAAACACATTTTGTAGATAAAACTTTCTAGGTGTAGCAACAACTCACTTGTTCATTTTCAAAATTTAAGGCGGTGCGTTCGCTGTGTAGCTCATTGACACAGACCTGTATCATGGTAAAGTGCGGCTCGGTGCTGGCATTTACATCATTCTTGTTACAAAAGTGACATGAATAGCAGGATTACGGTTGCAACAACACATTTTCAGAAAGGTAAAACTAACCTATCTCACAGAGCTTGACAGCATTCAAGTCAGAACAACCTGCACCCTCAAATACCACCCAAACTCTTCAATTACTTCACCACCAGCAAAATGCGTATTACCTACACAATACATTCTCTGCTCATGATATGGTTATCTCGAGACTGAATGCTCTATTCAATGTGTGAGCGTTATCACCAAGCTTTCTGTCACCTGTCAGTTCACCTTCTCCTCCCACTCTCACACTGCACTCTGCTCACAACTTCCTCTATGTTTGGAACATTCACGCTAGCGTATGTATGAGCAAAAGTCTGAACTTGTTGGCACATGCACGGAAATGCCGACAGAAAATGGGAGGACATAGTAGCTAAAGAGCTCTGTTGGTCCAACTGTTCCACTGGGAGGTTTGCCCACAAAAGTTGCTTCATGTTAAATGTGGCACATGCTCAGAAACTTCATTCATTCATTCATTCATTTCAATGGAGAGGAATGCCTCTAAGTGAAGATGTAGGCCTCTGGTAATGCATGTATTTTTAATATCTATACATTTGATTTGCTTAGTGTTTTAGACCATAAGGCATAGGAGCAGAATTGGGCAATTTGTTCCATTCAGTCTGCTCTGCCATTCCATTATGGCTGATTTAGTTTCCCTCTGAGCCCTATTTCCCTGCCTTCTCCCCGTATCCTTCAAAGCCTTTACTAATCTAGAACTAATCAATCTCTATTTAAATATATACAATCACTTGGCCTCCACATCAGTTTGTGAAAATGAATTCCACAAATTCATTACTCTTTGCCTAAATAAATTCCTCCTCATCTCTGTTCTAAAGTGAAGTCCTTCTAGTCTGAGGCTGTGCCCTTTGGTCCTGGACTCCCCCACTTTCAGAAATATCCTCTCCAAGTCCACTCAGTCCAGGCTTTTCAATATTCAATAGGTTTCATTGAGATTCCTCCTCATTCATCCAAACTCCAACAAGAGCCATCAAATGCTCCTCATATATTAACCCTTTTATTCCTGGGATCATTCTCCTGAACCTCTTTTCGCCCCTCTCCAATGCCGGCACAACTTTTCTTAGATAAGGGGCCCAAAACCATTCACAATAGTCCAAATGCAATCTGACAAATACTTTATAAAGCCTCAGTTTTCTAATGTTTAAATATTATAATAGTTTCAATTACAAAATGTTGAATGCTTGGTAATTTTTGGAAGTTTCTTCAATTTATAAATTTAGTAAAACATCCAAAGACTTCCATCAGTTTTTACTGCCATTGGGTCTGTAAGTGTAGATTTCAAGTTGTCAAAGAATTTCCAGTCACTGAGTGTAAGCTGGAGAATCCAGATGTCTGTGTAGGTCGGATGTTACGGCAGCTAAGTGTGGGTGGGGAAGCACTGAATGCAATGACTTTAGGGTTTGTTCTTATCAATTGGACAGAGAGTTCACTGCACATATTCTCTTGATATTCATAGTTGGATACTATTTGATTTCAGAACAGTGAGAGAGTGCCTCTACATATAGTAGAGTTTTGCTTGAGACAAACTATTGTGTCTGGACCTTCACAATGACAGAGATGACTTAGCATGGCAATATGTCAGAAGGAAGAGGTGAGAAGAAAGCAGATGATATCTTCCACAACTAGTTCATCTGCATCAACTTGCAATGCTTTAGAAGACTCTACTGTTACAAGGAGAACCTTGAGGAGATCTCTCATTGTTGCAGGCGCAGTGACATTTGGGCAACAGAGCCAGAATTTCCCCACGAGGGACAGGAAACCATGTCACAGAGTCAGAGAGAAATACAGCACTGATATTGGCCCAACAGCCTATCGAGTTCACACCAACATTCACTAGCCAGAGGCACTAATCCTACATTAACTCCACTTTATTCTTTCTGTGTTCTCCACCACTCATCTACAGAGCTGGGGCTGAGTGACCTGGTGGCGTGACAACAGCCTTTCCCTCAGTGTCAGCAAAACGAAAAGAGCTGGTTCTTGACTTCAGGAGATGAGGATGGAGCACATGCTCCTGCTTACATTAGTGATGTTGGGGTTGAGCTGCTTAGAGTCACAGGTGAGAGCAGAGTGCCTGGCGGGGACCAGAGATGAGTGAGCTGGACACTACACTAGAGGTGCTGCCCTGGTACACCTGGCAGGCTAAGCCAGGTGAGGGTAGCCAGTGGCCTCATACCCTGGTGAATTAGGAACATGCCTGTCCCAGCATGTGAAATCAGCTCCAGCAGACTGAGCTGATGAGATCTACAGTGAGATCTAATGGCTAGGAAGGTGGTACTGCAACGTGCCGTAGAATGAAGGGCATGAAAAGGCACGGAGAACATCATGGCCATCCACTGCAATCTGGGAAGACCCCAGTTCTTGACACTTGTTTGTACCACCAGACTTGGACCTTGGAGGTCAAGGGAGTGGGATAGCCCCAGGGCAATGGCCTCTTTCCAATTTTAAAGACTCTCCCGCAAAGGTTTCCTATCATCATCAGATATGATGGACAACCACCACCATTGAGGTTGAGAGGGTTGACATTTGCATGTTCTTTGGTGTCACCTTCGTCAATAGCCTGCTCTGGTCCAACCTTGTAGACCACAGCCAAAAAAGACTCACTAACAGCTCTACTTCCTCAAGAGGCTAAAGAAATGCGGCCTGTCCCCCTCAACCCTTACCAATTTTTATCAGTGAGCCATATAAAGGTAGAATGAAAACGTTCTATCTAGATGCACAATGGCTTGCTACGGCAACTGCTCCGATTGTGACTGCAAGAAACGGCTGGGAGTTGTGGACACTGCTCAGCACATCGCAGAAACCAGCCTCCCGCCGCGTCAGTAAAGCAGCCAACGTAATTAAAGGCCCCAGACACCCCAGATATTCTCTCCCTTCCACTCTCTTATCGGGCAGAAGGTACAAAAGCTTCAAAGTATGTAGCACCAGGCTCAAGGACAGCTTCTACCCTGTGTTATAAGACTATTAAATTGTTATCTAATATGAGAATATGGACTCTTGACCTCATAACCTACCTTGTTAGGTGTACAAGACTGTGATATTGTTTATCCGCACTGCATGTTCTCTGTATCAACAGTATGCAAAACAATGTTTTTACTATAATGTACCTCAGTACATTTGACAATAATAAACCATTTCCATATTCCATTTTCAATAGGAGTAATTTACAGTGGCCAGTTAGCCTCCCAACCAGCACATCTTTGAGACGTGGGTGGAAACTGGGATTCCCAGATGGCCACAGGGAAAATCACAGGTCAGCATTGAAGCCAGGTATACGGCACGCCACGGTAGTGACGACACGAACTGCACAACTGTGTTTTCCATCTTTGGCTTGGGCTGGAGAGCAAGATATCACAATTAACAACACATTGGGGATGTTTGGGTATTCCTACACAAGGGGAAACACAGTCACTTCCTTCTACGTTGGCGCCAGAGGCATGGCATAGCTTGTGGGCTGCCCCCAGCACGTCATTGCTGATTTGATTCGACACAAACCACAGTTTCGATGTACATGTGACAAATAAAGCTAATCTTTTAAATCTTTTCTCCTTGGTGAGGAGGGAGAGTCAGGATTCAGTGATCCTCCAAATTCACTGGAAGGATTAAAAAGACCAGTGTCAGCATCCTCTCCCAGATCAACATCCCCAGCAGTAATGCCCCAGTTACACCCAGCAGGTTCCAGATGACACGGCCAGCACCCAGAGTCCTGGAACAGACACTGTAAGCTCTGTCTTGGGAAGAGATTACACTGGATAACAAATATTTTGCTTCCTGAATGAATACTTTTGGGTCTATCTCATGGAATCTGGGCTGCTAATCATAAAAAAAAACTTTAAATTTCCCTATCACACACTATTTTTTACACCTATATCCCAATTCATAAGTCGTCAGAATAACTGATGTTACGATGAGGGAAGGCACTTTTGTTGGTCCACAAATCAGACAGGTCATCGATGTCAGTCAATTCGACGGACTGGAGAAAATCACACGGAAGGCATTCAAGGATGTATTGAAAATTTTCTTGGCAACTACAGAGCACCAAACTATGAGCAGCTGTTTGACAATATGCTTCGAGCACACAAAACCACTAAGTACAACATGTCACTAAAGGCTCATTTTCTGCATTCCCATTTAGACTCCGCTGCAAATCTTGGCGCTGTCAGTGATGAGCACGGTGAAAGTTTTCACTGGGACATTGCGGTCATGGAGAAGTGGTGTCAGAGTAACTAGAATCCATCAATGCCGGTTGATTATTGTTGGACACTTAAGCAAGAAGCCTCAGACACTGAGTACAAATGAAAATCGTCAACAAAACATGATTAGCTTAGTTGAACTATTGCAAAACATCAGCACCATATGCATTATACTCAGTAAAAGTTAATTTCTCATTTCTCCAAATTTCTACGTGATACCAGTAGTCAGAAATTTCATTTGAGTCAGCTTCAAGCAGCCTTTCATAACCAAACAAGAAGCTCTTTTGAAAAAAATTGTTGTGCCGTGTAGTCAGGCAGTTAGAGGATTAGCGGAAATTTGAAGATTGGGCACACGGTTCCCTGAAAGTGATGTTGCAAGCAGGCAAGGTAGCGAAGAAGGCCTTCAGCCAGAGCACAGAAGTCAGGAGGTGTTGTTACAGTTGTACAAATGCTGGTGAGGCTACACTTGGAGCATTCTGTTCAATTTTGCTCACCTTGCTGTAGCAAAACATAATTAAACTGGAAAAGGTGCCGAGGAAATTAACAAGGACGTTGCCAGGACTCAGACGACTGAGTTCTTGGAAGAAGCTGGAAAGGCTGGGCCTACCTTCCTTGGAGCTGAGGAGAATGAGGGATGACAGTATGCAGGTGTGGCACGGATAGGGTGGATCCACTCAGTTTCTCTCTCCAGAGAACCAGAGGGCACAGGTTTAAAATGAGAGGGGAGAGATTTCATAGGAACCTGGGGGAAGAGGGCAACGTTTTTAACACAGACGGTTAAAGGTAAATGGAATAAGCTGCCAGAGGAAGTGATTAAAGCAGTTACAATTATAACATTTCAAAGACAGTTGGACAGGCACGCGGTTGAAAAATAGGTTCAGAGATGTATAGGCCAAGCATGGGCAAATGGGACAAGTTTCAATGGGCATTTGGTTAGCATGGATCAAACAACCTGTTCCTATGCCCTACGACTCTATGCAAAAGTCACAGTCAAAAGTAAATTTAATATCAAAGTATGCATATGTCTCAATATACTACCTTGACATTCATGTTTGTGCAGGAAATTATGATAATATTTATGAAAAACATACATATCCAAAGACTGACAAATGGCGGAGCGGACTCGATGGGCCAGAAGGCCCAATTCTGCTCCTATGTTTTATGGTCTTATGGTCTAAGAAGAACCTATTATGTATTCTGCCCAGTCTTTGATTTATAAACTCATCAAGAAAATAATGGGCATCACAGTAGTGTAGCGGTTAGCGTGACACGATCACAGCTCAGGACATTCCAGAGTTCAGCATTGAATTTGGCGCCGTTCTGTAAGAAGGCTCTGCATGACCTCCCTGTGGAATGTGTGGGTCTAGTAGCTTCCCACAGTCTAAAGGCATTCCAGATGGTGCAATTGGTCATCGTGCATTGTCCCGTGATTAGGTTAGGGTTAACAGGGTTTGCCGGGGGGGGGGAGGGGAGGTGGGGTGGTTCCTGGAGTGGCGACGCTGAAAGCACCAGAAGGATCTAGTCTACGCTGTGTCGCTAAATAAAACATGAAGTGCTTCCAACAACACTTCCCTTTTCGCAAATCGAGGAATGACAATGCATTGCAATGTTGGCTTTGTCATTGCTTCCATGTGTGAAACAGAAATGAACTTTACTTCAGCTAGTATTAATTTCAGAATTCCCTTTGAAAAACTTTCAACGTTTCTGTTAGTTATCAGCAAAACAGTGTGGTACTTTTTCAGTACTAAGCTAAACCTGCCACTGTGATAACTTGTGAAACTGGATTCAGTAAACGAAGACAACTGTTGGCTTGCACCACACAACAGCCTGAATCCTGTAAGTGTCCAAACAGCTCACAAATTTCCTACAGGGAAAGGAAGCGATCACCCCCAACCGATGTACTTGTAGCTCTGTAGTTGATCCATTTATGCACTGCAGACCACTAGGAGCGAGCAATATACGCTCAGTAGCCACTTCATTAGACACCTCCTGTACCCAACAAAGTGGCCACGGAGTGTACGTTTGTGGTCTTCTGCTGCTGTACGCCACCCACCTCAATGTTCGACGTGTTGTGCGTTCGGAGATGCTCCTCTGCACACCACTGTTATAACGTGTGTTTATTTGAGTTACCGTCACCTTTCTGTCAGCTTGAACCAGTGAGGCCATTCTCCTCAGACCTCTCTCATTAACAAGGCATTTTCGCTCACAGAACTGATGCTCTCTGGGCACATTTTTGTTTCTCGTGCCATTCTCTATAAACCCTAGAGACCGTTATTTGTGAAAATCCCAGGAGATCAGCAGTTTCTGAGATACTCAATCATTCCACATTTAAAGTCACTTAGTTCACATTTCTTCCCAATTCTGACATTTGGTCTGCACAACAACTGAACCTTGTGACCACGTCTACATGCTTTTACACTTTGAGTAGTTGCTACACGACTGGCTGATTAGATATTTGCGTTGGAGAGCAGGTGTACCTAATAAAGTACACACATACAGCAAGATCAAATAAAATAAAGATTCAAAACTCTGACTGGGAAGCCGACGTTGAGATATTGGAAAACTAACAACTTTATCTACCATCTCACTGTGATCTATGGACTGAGCCAAGAAATTAAACACAGTTGTAACACAGAGTGATTTTATATTGCTCAGGAATGATTATTGCCAATTGGAATCACCAGGAATGTAATTTCCCACTGAGCAGCAATTAATAGCTTTACAAAGTTTACTGAAGTGCCAATGCAATTGCCAGTGGAACAGTACCTAACTGGCCCTGATGCAGGGTCTGGGCAATACCTGATGCAGGGTCTGGGCAATACCTTTACCCCCACGCATGCTGCTTGCCCACTAAGTTCCTCCAGTTTGTCTGCTTGCACTAAACTACTGCTTCAGTTCACAACTGGGGCACAGATTGGTTACAGAAACCACTTCAAGGGATACTTTTGTAGATTTATGAATGATTCTGAGTCTGAACCTGATCTTGAGAAAACTGCATTGAAAACCTTTCTGGAAATTAGTATTTGCTTCTGCCTGAGAAGAAACTTGGATCCACTCCAATTTGCCTACAACAGGTCCACAGCAGATGCCATCCTCCACTGGAACAGTCATCAACAAAGATTCATTAATCTTTATTGACTACGGCTCAGCACTCAATACCATCATCCCTTCAAAATTAATCAAAAAGCTTCAGGACCTTGGCCTCAATACCTTCTTATGCAATTGGATCCTTGATTTTCTCATTTGTAGACCCCAGTCTGTTCAGATTGACAGCAACAGCTCCTCTCCAATCTCCATCAACACGGGTGCACCACAGGGCTGTGTGCCTAACCTCCCGCTCGACTTGCTTTACACTTATAACTGTGCGCCTAAGCACAGCTCCAGTGCAACATTGATGACGCCACTGTCATTGGCCATATCAAAGGCGGAGACGGATCAGCATAGAAGAGGGAGACTGAAAATCTGGCTGAGTGGTGCCACAACAACAACCTCTCACTCAATGTCAGCAAGACCGAGGAGCTGATTATTGACCTTGGGAGGAGGAAACCGGGGGTCCACGAACCAGTCCTCATTGGGAGGTCAGAGGCGGAGAGGGTCGGCAGCTTTAAATTCCTCCATGTTACCATTTCAGAGGATCTGTCTGGGCCCAGCATGTAAGTGCAATTCCGAAGAAAGCACAGCAGGGCCTCTACTTCCTTTGAGGTTTATGAACATCTAATACTCTGACAAACTTATATAGATGTGTGGTGGAGAGTGCATTGACTGGCTGCATCATGGCATAGCATGGAAATATCAATGCCCTTCAACAGAAAATCCTACAAGAAGTAGTGGATACGACCCAGTCCATCACAGGTAAAACCCTCCCCACTTTTGAATACATCTACATGAAGCACTATCACAGGAAAGCAGCATACATCATCGGGGACCCCCACCACCCAGGTCATGCTCTCTTCTCACTGCTACCATCAGGAAGAAGGTACCGGAGCCTCAGGACCTAAACCACCAGGTTCAGGAACAGTTACTACACATCAACCATCGGGCTCTTGAACGAGAGGGGATAACTTCACTCAACTTCACTTGCCCCATCACTGAACTGTTCCCACAACCAATGGACTCTCTTTCAGGTTCTCAATATTTATTTCTTATTTTTTTTTATTTTCTCCTTTGTATTTTGACAGTTTGTTGTCTTTTGCACTTTAGCTGTTTGTCCACCCTGTTTGGTGTGGTCTTTCACTGATTCTATTATGATTCTTGGATTTACTGAGTATGCCTGCAAGAAAATGAACCTTAGGATTGTATATGGTAACGTATATGCACTATGAAAATAAATTTACTTTGAACTTTGGTAGTGTAGGGGTTAGTGCAATGCTATTACAACTCGGGAGATCGGAGTTAGGAGTTCAATTCCAGCATCCTCTGTAAGGAGTTCCTACATCGTCCCTGTGGAATGCGTGGGTTTTCTCCGGGTGCTCCAGTTTCCTCCCAAAGTCCAAAGGCATACTGGTGAGTAGGTTAATTGGTCGTTGTAAGTTGTGCCATGATTAGGCTGGGGTTGAGTATGCATATTTTCACTGCTTGATCCTCAGCTCTGAGCAAGCAACAAGAGCACTGACCACTCTACAACATTTTAGCAGGTCTCTTCCAAGACTACAGGAACACAAGAAGATGGAAGCAGGTTGGCCTTAGACCCTTCAAGCTCGCCCTGCTACTTAACACGATCATGGGTGATCTATGTTATCCCATTTTCCCATATCACTCTGTTCCACTATTTATCAAACACTTATCCAACTCCACAATGCACACTTCCACCACCCACCATGACTCAGAATTCCGGACATCTGCCTCCCTCTGGGAAAAGAAATGTCTGCATACTGTTCCAAAATCTGATTCGATTGTTTTTCAGGGAAATCCATTAAAAACACTGGCATCTGACTCAGTGATGTGTCACCATGCACCTGCCCACCCACCTCCTCAGCTTTACTCCGAGCAATAATGGTCGATAAGAGATATTTAAAACATCCTTTGCACAAGAGAGGTACCAGAGGATTGAAAGATAGCCAATGTTATTCCATCGTTTAAAAAGGGCTCTAAACAGAAACCAGAAATTTTTAGGCTGCTGAGTCTGACGTAAGTTGTGGGGAAGTTATTGGAAAGTATTCTAAAGGACCGGATATATAAGTAGAGCTTTTCGAGGAAGTTAACAGGAAAGTGGAAGAAGTCGAGCCAGTGGATGTTGTCTACATGGACTTTAGTAAAACATTTAACAAGATCCTGCATGGGAGATCGATCAAGAAGGTTCAGTCGCTCAGCATTCAGGATGAGGTAGTAAACTGGATTAGGCGTTAGCTTTGTGGGAGAAGCCAGAGAGTGATGGTAGAGGGTTTCTTCTCGAACTGGAGGTCTGAGACTAGTGGTGTGCTGCAGGGATCAGTGCTGGGTCCTTTGTTGTTTGTCATCTATACTTACTACCTGGGTGATAACTGGATCAGCAGATTTGCAGATGATTCAAAGATTAGAGGTACAGTGCACAGCAAGGAAGGCTATCATGGCTTGCAGAGGGATCTGCATCAGATGGGAAAATGGGCTGAAAAATTGCAGATGGAATTTAATGTGAGGTGTTGCACTTCAGTAGCACCAACCAGGGTAGGTCTTACACAGTGAACCATATAACAATTACAGCACGGAAACAGGCCATCTCGGCCCTTCTAGTCCGTGCCGATGCTTACACTCACCTAGTCCCACTGGCCCGCACTCAGCCCATAACCCTCCGTTCCTTTCCTGTCCCTATACCTATCACATTTTACTTTAAATGACAATACCGAATCTGCCTCTACCACTTCTACTGGAAGCTCGTTCCACACAGCTATCACTCTCTGAGTAAAGAAATTCCCCCTCATATTACCCTTAAACTTTTGCCCTCTAGCTCTCAACTCATGTCCTCTTGTTTGAATCTCCCCTACTCTCAATGGAAAAAGCCTATCCACATCAACTTTATCTATCTCCCTCATAATTTTAAATAGCTCTATCAAGAACCCCCTCAACCTTTTACGCTCCAAAGAATAAAGACCTAACTTGTTCAACCTTTCCCTGTAACTTAGGTGCTGAAATCCAGGTAACATTCTAGTAAATTTTCTCTGTACTCTCTCTATTTTGTTGACATCTTTCCTATAATTTGGTGACCAGAACTGTACACAATACTCCAAATTCAGCCTTACCAATGCCTTGTACAATTTAACATTACATCCCAACTCCTATACCCAATGCTCTGATTTATAAAGGCCAGCATAAACTGATCAGTGTGGTAGAACAAAGGAATCTGGGAATATAGGTCCATAATTCATTGAAGGTGGTGTCACAGGTAGATAGGGTAGTAGAGAAAGCTTTTGGCACATTGGCCTTCATAAATCAAAGGGATGTTATACTGACGTTTTATAAGACATTGGTGAGGTCTAATTTGAAGCATTTTGTGCAGTTTTGGTCACCTACCTGCAGGGAAGATGTAAAAAAGGTTGAAAGAGTCCAGAGAAAATTTACAAGGATGTTGCCAGGCCTGGAGGACCTGAGTTACAAGGAAAGATCAAGTAGATTAGGACTGTATTCCTTAGAACATAGAAGATCGCGAGGAGATTTAATAGAGGAATATGAGGCGAATCAATAGGGTAAATGCAAGCAGGCTTTTTCCACTGAGGTTGGGTGGGACTACAACTAGAGATCATGGGTTAAGGGTGAAAAGTGAGAAGCTTAAGGGACACATGAGGGAAAATTTCTTCACCTAGAGGGTGGTGAGAGTGTGGAATGAATTGCCAGCACAAGTGGCGCATGTGAATTCAATTTCAAATTTTAAGATAAGTTTAGATAGGTACGTGGATAGTAGAGGTATGGACGGCTAAGGTCCCAGTGCAGGTCGATGGGAGGAGGCAGTGTAAATGGTTTTGGCATGGACTAGATGGGCAGAAGGGCCTGCTTCTGAGCTGTATTTCTCTGTGACTCTATCTAACCACTGCTCTGCCAGCTTTCCCGTGTTAATTTTTTTCCTTGCAATACTATAGGAAGCTTTAGGTGGGGGTGCAAAGGCGATTTACCAGGATGCTGACCAAATTAGAGAGCCCTAATTGAGCCAGTGCTTTTCCCTTTGGAGTGAAGCAGGATGAGAGGCAACTTGATAGAGATCTACTAGATGATGAGGGGGACAGATAGAGTGGGAGCCAGAGACTTTGTCAGAGCAGTAAAGATCATTTTAAAGTGCTTGGAGGGGGTAATGTCAGAAGTTTTTTTTACACAAAGTGATAAGTGCATAGAAGTGCATAGATGGGGGTGATGGTTGAGGTAAATACCTTAGGGGCATCTAAGATACTCTTAGAAAACTACATGGATATTAGAAAAAAACTGAAGGGCTTTGTGGGAGAGAAGAGTTAGATTGACCTTCAAGTAGGTAAAGGTTGGCACTACATAGTGGGCCGAATGGCCTGTACTGTGCTGTACTCTTCTATGTTACAGCGAGGTTTTGGGGTTAGGTCAGAGTATGAATGGCGTGATATATTTTCCACTGCCCTGCTGCACAAGTGAGGTGATGATGCCTCAACAGATATGAAACCTCTTCTGGAACTTCTACCGTCCAACTTCTCAGACTGCACGTTGAGCGGATTCAGATGTAGCCAAGCTTCGCCCCAGGTGGTTCAAGTCTGAATTCTCCTGAAGAGTGAATGATGTTTTTCTGAAGGTTGTAAACTCGGCATCTCCACCATGGGCACTAACCTCCCCCGCCATCGAGGACATCGTCAATAGGCGATTCCTCAAGAAGGCGGCAACCACCATTAAGGGCCCTCTTCTCATTACTACCATCAGAGAGGAGGTACCTGAGCCTGAAGATGAGCAATCAGTGGTTTAGGAGCAGCTTTTCTCCCTCCACCATCAGATTCCTGAGTGGAACTTGAACACTAGCTCCCTTTTTGTTTTCTTTTTGCACTGTTTTTTAAACTTTCTTATTTCACGATATATGTCAGCATTAATAAACCTGATTCTGATTCTGATTTTCATCATCATACAATGAGATGAAGAAAGACAATGAGCAAAGGTATATTGTGTTAATCAATAGAGTCAGAATGGTGACCAAGACACTGAACCACTGCTCTTGGAATAGGGCCACCGCCTTGCTCTGCACTCGAACAAGGGAAAGGACCTGGGGCAAAAGCACCAGTCCTTCAGTCAGTGACCGCACTGGAGATAAGGGAGGCAACTGCTTCCCACCCTTGTTCCCTGCAGTTGGCTGAGGTAAATTTGGAAGTCAGATTAATGCCTACAACAGTAGATAAATGGTAAGCAACATTCTGGGCCATCCTCTCAGACAATCAGCGAAGCACCTGCAAACAAAATGTTTTTAAATATTAGGAACAAGCAAATACCGAAAACACAAGAAAGTCTGCAGATCCAAAGCAACAGACACAAAATGCTGGAGGAAATCAGCAGGTCAGGCAGCATCAATGGAAAAGACTAAACAGTCAATAAACTCCAAGACCTGGGACTCAGTGCCCCCTTGTGCAACTGGATCCAGGATTTCCTCACTTGTAGACCCCAGTCAGTTCAGATTGGCAAAAACATCTCCTGCACAATCTCCATCAGCACAGGAACACCGCAGGGATGTGTACTTAATCCCCTGCTCTACTCACTTTA
Source organism: Hemitrygon akajei (assembly GCF_048418815.1). NCBI lineage: Eukaryota > Metazoa > Chordata > Chondrichthyes > Myliobatiformes > Dasyatidae > Hemitrygon > Hemitrygon akajei. The sequence goes on along the minus strand of NC_133130.1, from coordinate 112,834,930 downwards.
CACCTATGACTGTGCGGCTAAATATAGCTCCAACACCATATACAAGTTTGCTGATGACTCCACCGTTGTGGACTGTATCAAAGGGGCTGATGAATCAGCATACAGGAAACTTGGCTGAGTGGTGTAATGACAGCAACCTCTCACTCGATGTCGTTAAGACCAGAGAACTGTAGACTTCACGAGAGGGGAGCCAGTTGTCCATAAGCCAGTAATCATCAGAGGGTCAGTAACTTCAAATTCCTGGGTGTCACAATGTCCTGGGCCTGTCATATAAATGTGCCTCTACTTCCTCAGGGGTCTGTGGAGGTTCGACATGTCGTTGAAAACCTTCTGTAGATGTGAGGTGGAAAGTGTGCTGACTGGCTGCATTACGGCCTGGTATGGCAACACCAATGCCTTTGAGTGGAAAATCCTACAAAAGGTAGTGGATTCGGCCCAGTACATCACGGGTAAAACACTCCCAACCATTGAGTACATTGTCATAAAAAAGAGGTATCCATCATCAAAGATCCTCACCGCCCAGGCCATGCTCTCTTCTCACTGGTGCCATAGGGTAGAAGGTACAGGTGCCTCAGGACCCACACCACCAGGTTCAAGAACAGTCACTACCTCTCGGCCATCAGGCTCTTGAACAAAAGGGGACAGCTACACTCATTTAAAGACTCTGTTATATTGTAATTTCATGCTTGTTATTTATAGCTATTTATTTATATCTGCATTTGCTCGCTTTGTTTACAGTTAACAGTCCTAATATTTACAGTTTACAGTTACTGTTCTACAGATTTGCTAATTATGCTTACAGAAATAGAATCTCATGTGGTGACACGCATATACTCTGATAATAAATTTTACTTTGAACTTCAAACTGCCAACATTTCGGGCTGAGGCCCTTCTTCAGGACTGAGAAGGAAGGGGGAAGAAGCCAGAATAAAAAAGGTGGGTGGAGGGAAGGAGATAGGGGAAGCCAGGTGGGAGGGAAAGGTCAAGGGCTGGAGAAGAAAGAACCTGATAGGAGAGTAGAGTGGACCATCAGAGAAAGGGGAGGGGGGGCCGGGGGAAGTAATAGGCAGTTGAGAAGAACTGAAATGTCAGAGTGGGGGATAGAGGAAGGACGAGATTCATTCATCGGAAGGAGAAATTGATATTCATACCATCAGGTTTGAGGGTACTTAGATGTCGCCCCCCCCCCACCCTGAGGATGACCTCATCTTGGCTCAAGAGGAGGTCAAGGATCAACACATTGGAAAGGGAATGGGAAGTGATTGGGGCGCCTTTGTGAAGGATCACACAGAGTTAATATAGCAACAAATTAGCAAGGCTAGCTGCACAATAAGTTGCATTGCAAGTACATTGGAATACAAGATTAATGAAGTGGTGAGAAGACACCTGGAAAGCTACACACAGTTGTGGTTCCCATATCCACTACGATCAAAAATATCCAGCAATCTCTTGGGATGAGGGGAATTTCTGATCAAAAGAGAGGCTCCATTCTCTGTTCAAAAATATTTGCACTAAAATGAGCAAAATTCTTCGAGTGTTGGATAAGATACTAGCTGCAAAGGAACACGAGAGACTGCAGATACACACACGATGGTGGAGGAACTCCATGGATCAGACAGCATTTATGAAGGGAAGTGGGCAGATGCTGTTTGAGACCCTTCATCTGAAAGATAAATTGGGCTCACAATCTCAGGTTAGGGAATTATCCACCTTGGAAGTGAAGAGAAATTTCCTCAGTCGCGATCTTACAAATCTTAGGCACTGTGAACCCCGGGAAGGAAGGACTGGAGTTGGTGGTGTTACCTCCCTTTCTCTCCAAATAGTCAAAAGGCGGGAGAATTGAGATTGATCACCTGGTTAAAGCAAACAAGTGGCGGGAAGTTTCAAGGACTCGGCAGTTTGATGTTTAGAATTCTGCGGGCTTCTCGCTCACTATTTGCTGTTATTGCAAATGTTTTCTTTAATTTTTTGTGCTTTGGGCGTTTGATATTTTCCTTGAACAGGTTCCATGGTGGTTCTTTGTTCCGCGGCTGCCTGCGGGAAGATGAATTCCAGGGTCGTATGCTGCATACATACTTCGAAGCTTTGTTCAGAAAGTGTCACGATGAATCAAGACTGTGCCTTTTATCTGAAGCCGCCGCACCAACCAGGCAACGTTGCAGAGTTTTTCCAGTTATATCCTGGATTTTAAAGTACCACTTTCACACAAAGTTGGTCTTCAAGGGAGCCAGTACTAAGCCTGGCAGCTGTAACTATCAGCTGACTATCAGCGAGCCGACAGCTGCAGCTTTCTGCCAGAATACTGCTCACTAGCCCATAGGCACCCACGCAATGTCAGCCAATATTTGTATTTAATGTTGCTAGCAACCATAGCCTCATTCCTATTTGCAGGAGATTTTATTTTAAGCAGCATGAATACATTTGTCATTCACAGTGCTCATGTAACAGACATTAACAGCAAGACAATCTAAAGGTAATCTCCGATACATTCCCCAAACATTGCTTTCCTTATTTTCCTTTCTCAACAGTTTTTTGCCCTTTTATTCCTCTCGTTCATCCGCTGGATCTCTTCACCGGATATATGACTAATCGTGACACTGACTCAACTTTGGAAGAAGCATTATTCAACAGTTGACACGACCACAGTGATCTCACATCTGAGTCCGATCTTGTTTACAACCAAGGTCCATTCCAAAAGGAGTTACTGGACAACAACTACGACCAGTTTTCCCTTCCAAACCCAGCAACAGTGAGGTCAGCAGCAACTGAATATCAAAAAACTCAAAGTGAACACAAAAGTCCTTTAACATCTTGGACTATTTTTACTGTGCCCATAGTCTGTTTTTTTTTATCAATTATGCTATTGTTTGCACTGTTGTAACTATATGTTGTAATTATGTGGTTTTGTGCAGGTCTTGTAGCTTTAGCTTTTGGTCTTGTTTGTCTGGTGGATTTGGAGCTCCTTTCTGGGGAACGCGCTAGAAGGTAGCTCGATATTAATACACAGCATCCTCTCCGGACTCTGGATTGGGGATTGCCAAACGTTACGTGGATTTTCTGGTGTAGTCTGTTTTGTCATATGCTTTTGTGATATAATTCTGGGGGAACGTTGTCTCATTTTTTAACTGCATTGCATTTGTGGTTTCTAAATGACAATAAACTGAATCCGAATCTGAATCTGAAATGATTTCCTAATAGTTTCCTGCAACAGAAAACAGAACACGAGAAGAGTCGATTGGCATCGGGATCATCTTACGTGGCTTGAGATCGCATCACTTCAAGTCCAGATCCTGTGTCAGGACAGAGAGTGAAGAGGAAGGATTGTTGGTATATAGCAGCAGAACACTGGTGGTGGCAGGGGGGAAGGGGTTGCTAGGTAATGGGTGGAACAAGATGGAGAGGGGATGATGGATGGGTGGAACCAGGCAGGGGAGGGAATGATGGGCAGATGGAGCCAGGTAGGGGAAAGAGATGGGAAAGGTGAACAAAAGGAGAAGAAAACTAGGTGGACAGGTGAGAGTAAATGGGAGGAGAACACCTGGGATATGGGTTACCTGACACTAGAAAATTCAGTCTTCATACCATTGGGTTGTAGACTACTCAAGAGGAGTATGAGATATTGTTCTTCCAATTTGCATTTGGCCTCTCTGTAACAACGTAAAAAAGGCTGAAGACTGAAGACATATGTTCCAATATGTAGATAAGCCTACAAGAGGAGAGGCTGCACTTGATCTGGTACTGGGAAATGAACCTGGTCAGGTATCAGGGGTCTCAGTGGGAGAGCATTTTGGAGATAGTGATTATAATTCTATCTCTTTTCCCATAGCATTGGAGAGAGATAAGAACAGACAAGTTAGGAAAGCATTTAACTGGAGTAAGGGGAAATATGAGGCTATCAGGCAGGAACTTGGAAGCATAAATTGGGAACAGATGTTCTCAGGGCAGAAATGTGACAGATGTTCATAAGAACAGGGATATTTGTGTGGCATTCTGCATAGGTACGTTCTAATGAGACAGGGACAGGATGGTAGGGTACAGGAACTGTGGTGTACAAAGACTGTTGAAAATCTAGTTAAGAACAAAAGAAAAGCTTACGAAAGGTTAAAAAAACTGGGTAGTGATAGAGATCTAGAAGATTATAAGGCTAATAGGAAGGAGCTTAAGAATGAAATTAGGAGAGCCAGAAGGGGCCATGAGAAAGCCCTGACGAGCAGGATTAAGGAAAACTCCAAGGCATTCTACAAGTACGTGAAGAGCAAGAGGATAAAACGTGAGAGAATAGGACCAATCAAGTGTGACGGTGGAAAAGTGTGTATGGAACCAGAGGAGATAGCAGTGGCACTTAATGAATACTTTGCTTCAGTATTCACTACAGAAAAGGATCTTGGTGATTGTAGGGATGACTTGCAGTGGACTGAAAAGCTTGAGCATGTAGATATTCAGAAAGAGGATGCGCTGGAGCTTTTGGAAAGCATCAAGTTGGATAAGTCACCAGGAGCGGATGGGATGTACCCTAGGCTACTGTGGGAAGCAAGTGAGGGGATTGCTGAGACTCTGGCGATGATCTTTGCATCATCAATGGGGATGGGAGAGGTTCCGGAGGATTGGAAGGCTGAGGATGTTGTTCCCTTATTCAAGAAAGTGAGTAGGGATAGACCAGGAAATTATAGGCCAGCGAGTCTTACTTCAGTGGTTGCTAAGTTCATGGAAAAGATCCTGAGAGGCAGAATTTATGAACATTTGGAGAGGCATAATATGATTAGGAATAGTCAGCATGGCTTTGTCAAAGGCAGGTCGTACCTTACGAGACATTGAATTTTCTGAGGATGTGACTAAACACATTGATGAAGGTAGAGCAGTAGATGTAGTGTGTATAGATTTCAGCAAGGCATTTGATAAGGTACCCCATGAAAGGCTTATTGAGAAAGTAAGGAGGCATGGGATCCAAGGGGGCATTGCTTTGTCGATCCAGAGCTGGCTTGCCCACAGAAGGCAAAGGGTGGTTGTAGACGGGTCATATTCTGCATGGAGGCTGGTGACCAGTGGGGTGCCTCAGGGATCTGTTCTGGGACCCCTACTCTTTGTGATTTTTATAAATGACCTGGATGAGGAAGTGGAGGGATAGGTTAGTAAATTTGCTGATGACACAAAAGTTGGGTATATTGCGGATAGCGTGGAGGGCTGTCAGAGGTTACAACGGGACATTGGTGGGATGTAAAACTGGGCTGAGAAGTGGCAGATGGAGTTCAACCCAGAGAAGTGTGAGGTGGTTCATTTTGGTAGGTCAAATATGATGGCAGAATATAGTATTAATGGTAAGACTCTTGGCAGTGTGGAGGATCGGAGGGATCTTGGGGTCCGAGTCCATAGGACACTCAATGCTGCTATGCCGGTTGACTCTGTGGTTAAGAAGGCATATGGTGCATTGGCCTACATCAATCGTGGGATTGAGTTTAAGAGCCGAGAGGTAATGTTGCAGCTATATAGGACCCTGGTCAGACCCCACTTGGAGTACTGTGCTCAGTTCTGGACACCTCACTATAGGAAGGATGTGGAAACCACAGAAAGGGTGCAGAAGAGATTTACAAGGATGTAGCCTGGATTGGGGAGCATGCCTTAGAATAGATTGAGTGAACCCAGCCTTTTCTCCTTGGAGAGACGGAGGATGAGAGGTGACCTGATAGAGGTGTACAAGATAATGAGAGGCATTGATCACGTGGATAGTCAGAGGCTTTTTCCCAGGGCTGAAATGGTTAGCAAGAGAGGGCACAGTTTTAAGGTGCTTGGAAGTAGGTACAGAGGAGATGACAGGGGTAAGTTTTTTACGCAGAGAGTGGAATGGAAAGATAGGGTCTTTTAAGAGACCCCTGGATGGATACATGGAGCTTAGAAAAATAGAGGACTATGGGTAAAGTCAAGGTAGTTCTAAGGTAGGGACATGTTTGGCACAGCTTTGTGGGCCGAAGGGCCTGTATTGTGCTGTATGTTTTCTATGTTTCTATGTTTCTATTGTGCCTCTCCAAATGTTCATAAATCCTGCCTCTCAGGATCTTTTCCATCAACTTACCAACCACTGAAGTAAGACTCACTGTCTATAATTTCCCTGGCTATCTTTACTCTCTCTCTCTTGAATAAGGGAACAACATATGCAAGCCACCAATCCTCTGTAACCTTTCCCTTCCCTATTGATGATGCAAAGATCATTGACAGAGGCTCAGCAATCTCCCCCCTCACCTCTCACAGTAGCCTGGGGTACATCTCATCTGGTCCTGGAGACTTATCCAACTTGATGCTTTCCAAAAGCTCCAGCACATCCTTTTTCTTAATGCCTGTCTGCTCAAGCTTTTCGATCTGCTGTAAGTCATCCCTACAATTGCCAAGATCCTTTTCCACAGTGAATATTGAAGCAAGGTATTCATTAAGTACCTCTGCCATCTCCTCTGGTTCCATACACACTTTTCCACTGTCACACTTGATTGGTCCTATTCTCTCACATCTAATCCTCTTGCTCTTCACATATTTGTAGAATGCCTTGGGGTTTTCCTTAATCCTGTCCACCAAGGCCTCTCCTGGCCCCTTCTGGCTCTTCCTGCTAGTCTTACAATCTTCTAGATCTCTATCATTAGCTAGTTTTTTTGAACCTTTCGTAAGTTTTTTTTTCTTCCTGAGTAGATTTTCAACAGCCATTTTCAACTAAAGTAGATAGAAATGATTATTTCCCTCGACAGAAGTAAAACAACACCTACTTAAAGTAATTGACAGGATCAGAGGAGAGATTTTCCCAGAGTGTGGAACCTGTTTTCTGAGAGGTTGGATGAGGCCATTGTTGTACTTAAAGAGAACTTGGACGTGTACCTGAAGAATCGTCACTCGCAAGACTACAGACCGAGTGCTAAAAGGTGGCACGGGATGGATGGTTTTTTCCTCATGGGTATGAATGGGCTTCATCCCATACCTCTGTATTCTTTGGCTGAGAGAACTAGCTCCTTCCTATTTGCTGCATCTAAAGCTTTCATAATTGTATGTAAGTCTACTCAGAGCCTCTTCCATTCCAAAGAAAGCAACCCTAAACCATGCAATATTTCCTCTCAGCTACATTTTCAATACTGGCCACATCCTGGTGCCCTCACAGTTTTCCTGCAATGCAGTAACCAGAACTCTTTGCAACACATGTTGTGGTTTCGCATGTATTCCTTTTTAATTTATGATCGAAGTAGTTTGTCGGCATGTACCACCCCAAGACTCATTTTCTTGCAGGCATTCACAAGTAAATAAAGAAACACAATGGAATTTATGAAAAATCGGAAATATCACTGGCATATGTCACGAAATTTGTTGATAGCAGCAGTTGCACAATGGAATGCCCAGTAATAAAAACTATAAATTACACCAAGGAGTTGAAATTTTAAAATGAAATTAAATGAGTAATGCAAAATGAGAGGAAAAAACACTGAGGCGGTGTTCTTCGTTCTTTGTCCGTTTCGAAATCTGATGGTGGAGGGGAAGAAGTTGTTCCTGAAACACTGAGTGTGTATCTTCTGGCTTCTGTAACTCCCCGTTGTTGCTAGCAATGAGAAGAGGACATGTGTCAGGAGATGGGGGTCCTTAATGACGGATGCCACATTTTTGAGGGATCACCTTTTGAAGATGTTCCAGATGCTGGGGAGGCTAGTACCCGTGATCAAGCTGGCAGACGTTCCAACTTCCTGCAGCTTTTTCCGATCCTGTGCAGTGGCCCCTCCACACTGGTGATGCAATCAGTTAGAGTGGTCTCCACGGTACCTCTGTAGAAATTTGCGAGTGACTTCGGTAACATACAAATTCTGCTCAAACTCCTGTCGTGTCTTCTTTGTAATCACAGTCGCAGGATGGACTTGCTGAGATATTAACACCCAGGAGCCTGAAATTGTTCATCGTTTCCATGACCGGTCCCTCGATGAGGACTCCAATTTCCCCTTCCTGAACTCCACAATCAATTCCTTGATCTTACTGATGTTGAGTGCAAGGTTGTTATTCAAACACCTCTCATCCAGCTGATCTATCTCACTCTTGTATGGCTCTTCATCAGGATCTTAAATGCTGCCAACAATAGTCATGTCATTAGCAAGTTTAAGGGTAGAATTTGAGCTGTGCCTAGCCATGTAGTCGTGAGTGTAGGGAAAGTAGAGTAGTCGGCTAAGCACGCGTCCTTGAAGTGCGCCAATGTTGATTGTCAACAAAGAGAACTATACATAAACAAAGATTGACATCAACTAATGTGCAAAAGAAAACTAATTGTGCAAATTAAATAATACTGAGAACATGAGTTTCAGAGGCCTTGAAAGTGAGCCTGTCCATAGTGGAATCAGTTCAGCGTTGAGGTGAGTGAATGATCCACGCCAGTTCAGGAGCCTGATGGTAGTAGGGTAATAACTGTTCCTAAACCTGGTGGTGTGGGGCCTTAGGCTCCTGTACCTCCTTCCCACTGGCAACAGCAAGAAGGTAGCATGGCTGGGGTCCTTGATGACGGGTGTTTTCTTGAGGTAACGCTCCTTGTAAATATGCTCAACGGTAGGGACGGTTTTCTTTGTGATGGACTGGGCTGTATCCATCTCATTTTGTAGACTTTTCTATAGATTTCTATACAATTGTAGCATTATAGCCCTGCTGTTACATTCTAGGCATCAGATTTACAAGAAAAAAAAATCTCATACGAATTTTTTAGCTGCTTTATTTAGTGCCCTGCTATCTGCCAACATGAATTCCATTTTTCTCCTCTTTTGCTCCACGTCATGAAACATTCCTCCATTTAGCATATATTTTATTGTTTTGTTGCTCTGTTCCCGATTTATTATTGTGTTTGAAATCCTGGTGAGAGAGCAAGGACTTGCAGGGCAGGAGCAGTTTGAAAACTACAAATCTCATCGGGAGCGAGTCAGTGCTTGAGTGAGGCTGTGACATCTTGCAGGGTGGGAGCCATTTGAAACTGGAAGTCTCGTCGGGGGTGAGGGCTATTTGAACCTGAAAAAGAAAGGAGGTGTAAGCAGAGCGGTTGTTGTTGGAGTGGGCCAGAGCTGGGCTTTGGCTCACCAGGCTAAGGTGAGAACAGGATTGGGCAACACTGACACAGCCTCTAAGTCAGTTGTTTTTTCTTCTGTTGGTAACTAGGGCGCTGAGAATGGGTCCAGATTTAGTGTTATGTTCCTTTTGTGAGATGTGGGAACTTTGGGAGACCTCCCGTCTCCCTGACAACTACATCTGCACAAAGTGCACCGAGCAGCAGGATACGAAAGTCATGGGGGATTTCAAAATATAAGGAACTGGAGCTGCAGCTTGATAACATCTGGCTCAGACCGGAGAATGAGGAGGTGATAGACAGGAACTGCAGGAAGGTAGTCACCCTAAGTTGCGGTGGGCATGTCCCTGGGTGACTATCAGGAGAGGGAAAGGGAGTAGACAGGCAGTGCAGAGCACCCCTGTGGCTGGTCCCCGCAATAATAAGTATACTGTTGGGGCGGTGTACAATCTACCAGGCTGAAGCTGCAGTAACCAGTGAGTCTGGCTCTGTGGCCCAGAAGGGGAAGGTGAAGAAAGGCCAGTGATAGTGATAGAGAATTCCATAGTTAGGACAGCAGACAGGAGATTCTGTAGGTGTGAGAAAGACACCTGGATGGTATTTTGCCTTCAGGGTGCCAGGGGCAGGAATGTCTTGGATTGGGGCCATAGTATTCTAAAGGGAGAAGGTAAGCAGCCAGAGGTCTTGGTACGTATTGGTACCAATGACATAGGCCGGAAATGGGAGTTAGGTAGAAAGCTGGAAAGCAGGACCACCAGGGTAGTAGTCTCAGAACTGATGCCTGTACCACACACTAGTGAGGGGAAGAACAGGAAGATCTGGCAGATGAATGTGTGGCTGAGGAATTGGTGCAGGAGGCAGGGCTTCATGTTTCTGGACCATTGGGATCTCTTCTGGAGCAAGTAGGACCTATATCAAAGGGTCAGGTTAAACCAGAACCCAAAGGGGACAGATATCCTTGCAGGCAGGTTTGCTAGAGCTTATGGGGAGGGTTTAAACTAATTTGTTATGGAGACGGGAACTGGAATCATAGGCTTGAGGATGGGGCAGTTGTTATAGAAGATGTAGTGTATGGTGAGATGGTGAGGAAGGACAGGCAGATAACAGGGCAAAGTTGCTGTCAGTAGGATGACTTGAACTGTAAATGGGGTAAAATTGAAAAGGTTGCTGAATACAGAACTGAAGGTGTTATATTTGAATGCACACAGTATGCAGGATAAGGTAGATGATCGTGTAGCACAGTTAGAGATTGGTAGGTATGATGTTGTGAGTGTCACTGAGCATTGGCTGAAAGAAGATTTTAACTGGGAGCTTAACATCCAAGGATACACAAGGTATTGATAGGACAGGCAGGTAGGCAGAAGGGGTGTAGTGGCTCTGTTGGTCAAAGATAAAATCAAATCCTCAGAAAGAGTTGATGCAGGATCAGAAGGTGTAAATGTTATGGTCCGGTCCGGAGCCGGCTTTCCGGGTCTTGATCTGGTCTGCGGACTCCAGACTCCGGGTCCTGTAGCCGTCCCTCCTTTCATCCTTGAGCCCAAATAGGATCATCTTGGCATAAGGAGGTGCACCTGAGACCTATCGGCTTGCAGGTGGATATAAGGGGCTCTGGGAGGGTGACTAGTTGGGCTCAGATAAAGTGTATGAAGGGATTTAGAATGTGAGTCCATTGCATACTCTGGAGCAGAAGGTGGTGGTAATGCACCATTAAGCTGGGTGCCAACTGCTGTAAAACAAGATGGAGAGAGAGTCTAGTTGGGGGTTGTCTTGTATCTGTTGTTTGCCTGGCTATTCTGTTTTGACCAAGAATTGGAGTACACACTGTTAATCATCTAGTTCTGTAAGTCTGTTCTTGTAGTCACTCTGGACTGATCTCCCTTCTGATCCCTTGCCTCTGTTGGGTAAGCAGGCTGGACTGCTGTTGCCTAGTGGTGGGACTCTGAGCCTTTCCTACCCCTCTTCTGATGGGTTGGGCCCTGCAACCTGCTCAGGTGCTCTGTGTCTTGCCCAGGCCCCTGTGTTCCTGCCTGGCAGGTGGCCCTGCCCAGGGGGCTATCCTCCCAGCATTCCTTGTCCCATAGGTCCTGCCTTTGCCATGAACTCTCTCAACCCCAGGATCACCATTGCATGCCATGCTCTCCCCATCTTGTTCTATCTTTTAGTTGTTCCTGTCCTGCCCCTAGTACTTCAGTGCTTGTCTCCTGCATTTGGGTCCAGTCTCCATGTCCCCTTGTGACAGCAAAATCCTTATGGGTAGAGTTAAGAAACTGAAAGAGTAAAAAGCCCCTGATGGGAGTTATGTACAGGCCTCCAAACGGCAGCCAGCATGTGGGATACAAATTACAATGGGAGGTAGAAAATGCATGTCAAAAGGGCAATGTTATGATATTCATGGGGGATTTCAATGGGCAGATAGATTGAAAAATCAAGTTGGTGCTGGATTGTGAGAGAGGGAATTTGGAGAGATGGCTTTTTAGAGCAGCCTGTGATTGAGCCAACTACTGGATCAGCTATTCTGGATTGGGTGTTAAGTAATGAACAGGACTTGATTAGAAAGGTTATGGTAAAGGAACCATTAGAAATCAGTGATCATGATGTAATAGAATTCACCCAGCAGTTTGACAGGGAGAAGCTAAAGTCAAATGCATCAGTATTACAGTGGAGTAAAGGGAATTACAGAGGCATGAGAGAGGAGCTGGCCAGAGTTGATTGGAATGGGACACTAGCAAGGATGATGGCAGAACAACAATGGTTCTGGGAGCAATTCAGAAGGCACAGGATAGACACATTCCAAAGATCAAGAACTATTCTAAAGGGAGGATGAGGCAACCATGGCTGATAAGGGAAGTCAACAACTGTATAAAAGCAAAAGAGAAGGCATATAATATAGGAAATGAAATATGGGAAGTTAGAGGATTAGGAAGCTTTTAAAAATCAACAGAAAGCAACTGGAGGTGCCATAATGAGAGAAAAGATGAAACATGAAGGGGAAACTAGCCAATAATATAAAGAGGACATCAAACTTTTTTGTCAAATATATAAAAAGTGAAAGAGAGCAACACACAAAATGCTGGAGCAACTCAGCAGGCCAGGCAGCATCTATGGGAAAGAGTACAGTCAACGTTTTGGGCTGACACCCTTCATCAGGACTGGAAAAAAAAAGATGAGGAGTCAGAGTAAAAGAGAGGTGAGACTGGATATTGGACCACTAGAAAATAATGCTGGAGAGTTAGTAACGGCATACAAAGAAATAGCAGAGGAATTTAATAAGTATTTGGCTTCAGTCTTCACAATGGAAGATACTAACGGTATACCAGAAATTTAAGAGTTTCGGGGGTGCAGAGGTGAGTGTTGTTACTGTTACTAAGGAGAAGGTGTTTGGGAAGATGAAAGTTCTGAAGGTAGATAAATCACTTGGGTCAGAATTCTGAAAAAGGTGGCTGAAGAGATGGTTGATGCATTTGTCATGATCTTTCAAGAATCATTAGATTCTGAAATGGTCTGGAGGACTGAAAACTGCAAATGACACTCTACTTTTTAAGAAGGAAGGGAGGCAGAAGAAAGGAAGCTATAGGCCAGTTAGCCTTACTTCAGTGATTGAAAAGATGTTGGAGTTTATTATTAAGGATGTACTTGGGGGGCATCTGATAAAATAGGCCAAAGTCAGCATTGTTCTCTTTTGGGCAAACCTCGCCTGACAAATTTGTTGGAATTCTTTGAGGAAATATCAGGTAGGATAGAGAAAGGAGAGTCAGTGGGTGTTGCTTACTTAGATTTTCAGAAAGCCTTTGACAAGGGGCTGCGTATAAGACTGCTAAACAAGATAAGAGCCCATGGTATTACAAGAAAGATATTAGCATGGATAGAAGGAGACAAGAAGTGAGAATAAAAGGGCCCTTTTCTGAATGGCTACGGTAACAAGTGGTGTTCGGCAGGGTTCGGTGTTGGGACTACTGATTTTCATGTTATATGTCAATGATTTTGAGAATGGAGTTGATGGTGTTGTGGCCCAGTTTGTGGATGAGATGAAGACTGGTGGTGTTGAAGAACCAGAGTCTGAAGGAAGACTTAGACAGATCGGGAGAATGGGGAAATAAGAGGCAGATGGAATATAGTGCAGGGAAGTGTGCAGTCATGCACTCTGTTTGAAGGAATAAAGGCATAGGTTATTTTCTAAGTGGAGAGAAATTTTAAAAAAAGAGGTGCAAAGGGACTTGAAGTCCTTGTGCTGTATTCCCTAAGAGTTAACTTGCAATTGGAGTCGGTGGTAAGAAAGACAAATGCAATGTTAGCATTCATTTCAAGGGGACTAGAATATAAGGAGCAAAGGTGTAATGGGAAGGTTTTATAAGGCATTGGTCAGATCACACTTGGAGTATTAGGAGCAGTTTTGGGCCCACTATCTAAGAAAAGATTGGAAAGGGGCCAGAGGAAGTTCAGGGGAATGATTCTGGGAATGAAAGGGATAACATATGAGTTGCACTTGATGGCTCTGGGCCTGTACTCGCAGGAGTTTACAAGAATAAAGGAGGATCTCATTGAAGCCTATCGAATATTGAACTGTCTGGATAAAGGGGAATGTTTCCTATAGTTGGATAATATAGGACCAGAGGGCACTGCCTGAGACTAGAGGGTCATCCATTTAGAACAGAGATGAGGATAATTTCTTTAGCCAGAGGATGGTGAATCTATGGAATTCATTGCCAGAGGCAGCTGTGGAGACCAAGTCATTAAGTATATTTCAAGCAGAGGTTTATAATTAGTAAGGGAATCAAAGATTACAAGGAAAAGGTAGGGGAATGGGATTGAGAGGGATAATAAGTCAGCCATGATGGAATTGCAGAGTAGAGTCAATGGGCTGAGTGGCCTAATTCTGTTCCTGCATCTCATGGTCTTACACTTCTCAAGATTAAGTTCTGTTTCCCATTTTTCTCCTCAGGTGACCTGACCATCAATATCCACTAGTGGTTGAAAGCTTTCCTTCTACCTAACAATCACAAAGGACAATTATGTAACCTTTGCAGACTCCTTTATCAAGCTGTTTAAATTTCTTCCTTTAATATATATACCATAAAAAAACAAGAGTGAAATCCCTCTGTTAACAGCTTCCCATTACAAAAACTTATCAACCATTAACCTTCTACAGTGAGACAATTTTAGATCCAATCTGCCCTTGTATCACTTACTACTTTGACCAGTATTCCACTCAGAATCTTGTCGAAGGCTGTTCTAAATTCCAGAGTCTACATCAAGCTCCCTCCCCTCATCAATCATCAACCCTCTTTGTTACCTCCTCAAAGAATTCTGCTGAGTTAATCTAACAAGGATTTCCATGAACAACTCCATGCTGGAAATCCCTGACCAGTTTCACAGAATTCACTGCAATAGTTTGCACAATATCAAAGTTAAGCCAGAAAATGCAAAACTTCAAGTCCATGATGGCTAACTCACCTTGGAGTCTAGTTTTTAAAAAAAACTTTATTTGGCACATGTATATCAAAACATTGGATGAAAATTAACCATCCTTCACTTTAGAGCCTTTGTCTTAACTTTGTTCCTTTCCACCAACATCTCTCAGAAATTATGATTACAGCCACTAAAATCCTCTCTGAGATACTTTCCCATCTAAGCAGCTTCATTCCTTGTAGTCAAGAATTGGCCATCCCCTCTCACTGTACATAAGCTAGGTTGTTGATTAATTGATTTATAATTTTACTCAAGTAGTCAGATTACTGATTACTAGTTGGAGGAGCAAAACTTTATATTCATTACAAAATGCTATTCCTTTATCTCTGTCGCACCTGTCCCCAGGATGAGGCTTTCCTTTCCAGGACATCAGAGAGATCCTCTTTCTTCAAAGAACGGGGTTTCCCTTCCTCCATCATTGATGCTGCCCTCACCCACATCTCCTCTATTTCCTGGACATTGGTACTCACCCCATATTTCTGTTACCTTAACAGGGATAGAGTCCTCACCTACCACCCCATGAGCCTCCACATCCAACACATCATTCTCTGCAACTTCCACCATCTTCAATGAGATCCTACCATCAAACACATCTCCCCCACTCTCTGCATCCCTCCCCACTAATCTCCCTCCTGTCACATACCCCTGGAAGTGATAGAATTGTTACGCCTGCCCATTCACCTCCTCCCTTACCTCCATTCAGAGCCTCAAACAGTCCTTCCAGGTGAAGCAACACGTGAATCTGTTGGGGTCATCTATTGTGTCTGGAACTTCTGATCTTGCCTCCTCTACACTGGTGAAACCCAACGTAAACTGGGGGAACCGCTTTGTCAAGCACCTCCGCTCCATTCACTAAAAGCAGAATTTGCCAGTAGCCAACCATTTTAATCCTATCCCCATTCCCAATCCAATATGTCGGTCCTTGACCTCATTTGTCACGATGAGACCACTATCAGGAGAAATCCCTCATATTCTGTCTAGGTAGACTGATGGCATGAATATCGATTTCTCCTTCCAGTAATAAAAATGTTCCCTCCCCCTTCCCTCGTCTTCAATTACCCACTCTGGCCTCTTACTTCTCCTCACCTACCTATCACCTCCCCCAGTGTGCCTCCTATATCTCTTTCTCCCATGATCCTCTCTCCTCTCCTATCACACTTTCACACTCCAGCTGGCAAGGCTGTGTCTATGCCTTCACCGTATCTAGTCCTTGCACCTATACATGCATAGAATTTGTGGATTCATACTATCTTTGCTCTGTCGCTTAAGTGTTTTCACCAATTTCCTGCCTTCGACTTCCAGCTCTGTTTCACTCCTCCTTTAACCGTCGTTCAGTTTCCCGTCCGTTCGGCAGGCCTATTGATAAGCAACCTGGCTCCTTGCTCTGCATTCGCAGAAGAGTTCCAGTTATTGTCACAGCCTATGGAGGGATTACAACATGTACGCAACACAGGCAGACAGGGTCAGGTTAACTAAAGTAACTCCTGTATTGGCATAGGCTTTGATTTTTAAATCACTGAGTCCAGATTAAATTTATAAATCATTTTACTCAAATAATCAGATTACTGATTGCTATTTGGAGGAACAACACCTCACATTCTGTATGGGTAGCCTCAATTTAATGGGGTTAACATCAATTTCTAAAACTTCTACTCATTTTTATCTTTCCCCAGATCTGCTTTTTCCTTTCCCCATTCTGGCTCCTCGTACCTCTTCTTTTCTCCTCGCCTCTCATTACCTCCTTCTGGGTCCCCTCCTCCTTCCCTTACTCCTAAGGTCTGCCCTCCTCTTCTATCAGATCCCTTCATCTTCAGCCCTTTACCTTCAAAGTTCAAAGTAAAGTTATTATCCAAGGGTGTCTATCTTGAAATTCATTTTCTGGCCGGCATTCACAGTTGAACAGAGAAATACAATAGAATCAATGAGAAACAACACACAAACAAAACTGACAGACAACCGATGTGCAAATAAATATTGAAACCTATTGAAGGGCCTAGATAGAGTGGATGTGGAGAGGATGTTTCCTATAGTGGGGGAAACTAGGACCAGAAAAAAAGGACTTTCCTTTAAAACAGAGATGAGGAGGAACTTCTTTAGCCAGAGGGGGTGAATCCGTGGAATTTATTGCCACAGATGGCTGTGGAGGCCAATTGATTGGGTATATTTCACATGGAGGTTGATAGGGTCTTGATTAGTAAGAGTGTCAAAGGTTATTGGGAGTTAGCAGGAGAATAGGGTTGAGAGAGATAATAAATCACTCATGATGAAATGGGAGAGCAGACTCGATGGGCCAAAGGGCCAACTATGCTCCAGTGTCTTCTGGTCTTACCAGCTTGTACTCTTCCTCTTCCCCCCACTTTCTTATTCTGGCTTCTCCCTCCTTCCTTTCCAGTCCTGACGAAGGGTCTCAGCCCAAAACGCTGACTGTTTATTCCTCTCTACAGATGCCGCCTGATCTGCTGAGTTCCTCCAGCATTTTGCATGCATTGCTTTGGCTTTGGTACAGAGACCATGTCTACTTTTATTTTTGCATCGCGCCAGCAGTCAGAAGGTAAGAAACAAAAGGAATAACGAGTGACATCACAATCTGCTCGCTCTGTGTCGTGTGCGCTACACCGTGCTGTCCGGTCATGTCCATACAGTAGGAGTTTGAATATTCAATATCTGAACCAGCGTGGCAACCAGAACTCGTGGGTACATGATACTACACTGGTGAAAATGTGTGGCGTGATTTATGAGCAATTATTGATCTAATAGTTATTACAGTGCTATCTAAATCGGCATTGCTATAACGTATTAATTTATGAGGCACAGGCGGATTAAGTGTTGATCCAGAAGGTTGTTGTTCAGATCTGTTAATGTGTTGTTGACAGAAAGATTGAATTGTGAATTGAAGTTAAGAGCCAGTTTTAACTTAGGATGGAGAAAGCCACACAGAAACCCTGGATACTAAATGTGATTATGTCGAAAGAATAGGTTTGTGGAGGGATATTCATCAGCTCGTGTGGTCTCACAGACAATGTTAAATTGGTACCGCTTGCTTATTACCATTAAGCAGATGTAGAGCCAGTACTCCTGTCCACCTCTTCCACTCCACAGGCTTTGAATGAGTTACTGCCATCCCCAGTGTGTGCCCTTTCTACGTATAAGCAGCGTATCGGTACAATGCTCATTCAAGTCCAACATCCGATATGACTATGACATGTTAATTATCCTTCTTTGATATTCTTGGCCTTGGGCACTTTTGCCTAAACCATCCTTCTGTTTCCATGGGAATGGTGGCTTTCATCCATTTCATCGATCTCGTTGAAGCCAGAGAATGACCTGTCATGTGACAGCTTCTTAATCAGCTGCCAACTCCCTTACCTCAGTGGTCATCTGAAAACCTAAATTTCATTCCCTCCATTGCTCAGTCATAAACCACATCAAGTTCCACATGTACAGTGGTAGAACCTGGATCCACCGTTCCCAGATCCCCCTCTCCCAGCACTGTTTTTCCCAGATCCACCTCTCCCAGATCCACTGTTCCCAGATCCCCCTCTCCCAGACCCACATTTCCCAGATCCACTGTTCCCAGATCCCCCTCTCCCAGCACTGTTTTTCCCAGATCCACCTCTCCCAGATCCACTGTTCCCAGATCCCCCTCTCCCAGACCCACATTTCCCAGATCCACTGTTCCCAGATCCCCCTCTCCCAGCACTGTTTTTCCCAGATCCCCCTCTCCCAGCACTGTTTTTCCCAGATCCACCTCTCCCAGATCCACTGTTCCCAGATCCCCCTCTCCCAGCACTGTTTTTCCCAGATCCACCTCTCCCAGATCCACCGTTCCCAGATCCCCCTCTCCCAGCACTGTTTTTCCCAGATCCACTGTTCCCAGATCCCCCTCTCCCAGCACTGTTTTTCCCAGATCCACCGTTCCCAGATCCCCCTCTCCCAGCACTGTTTTTCCCAGATCCACCTCTCCCAGATCCACCGTTCCCAGATCCCCCTCTCCCAGCACTGTTTTTCCCAGATCCACCTCTCCCAGATCCCCCTCTCCCAGCACTGTTTTTCCTAGATCCACCTCTCCCAGATCCCCCTCTCCCAGCACTGTTTTTCCCAGATCCACCTCTCCCAGATCCACCGTTCCCAGATCCCCCTCTCCCAGCACTGTTTTTCCCAGATCCACCTCTCCCAGATCCACCGTTCCCAGATCCCCCTCTCCCAGCACTGTTTTTCCTAGATCCACCTCTCCCAGATCCACCGTTCCCAGATCCCCCTCTCCCAGCACTGTTTTTCCTAGATCCACCTCTCCCAGATCCCCCTCTCCCAGCACTGTTTTTCCCAGATCCACCTCTCCCAGATCCACCGTTCCCAGATCCCCCTCTCCCAGCACTGTTTTTCCCAGATCCACCTCTCCCAGATCCACCGTTCCCAGATCCCCCTCTCCCAGACCCACATTTCCCAGATCCACTGTTCCCAGATCCCCCTCTCCCAGCACTGTTTTTCCCAGATCCACCTCTCCCAGATCCACTGTTCCCAGATCCCCCTCTCCCAGACCCACATTTCCCAGATCCACTGTTCCCAGATCCCCCTCTCCCAGCACTGTTTTTCCCAGATCCACCGTTCCCAGATCCCCCTCTCCCAGCACTGTTTTTCCCAGATCCACCTCTCCCAGATCCACTGTTCCCAGATCCCCCTCTCCCAGCACTGTTTTTCCCAGATCCACCTCTCCCAGATCCACTGTTCCCAGATCCCCCTCTCCCAGCACTGTTTTTCCCAGATCCACTGTTCCCAGATCCCCCTCTCCCAGCACTGTTTTTCCCAGATCCACTGTTCCCAGATCCCCCTCTCCCAGCACTGTTTTTCCCAGATCCACTGTTCCCAGATCCCCCTCTCCCAGCACTGTTTTTCCCAGATCCACTGTTCCCAGATCCCCCTCTCCCAGCACTGTTTTTCCCAGATCCACCGTTCCCAGATCCCCCTCTCCCAGCACTGTTTTTCCCAGATCCACTGTTCCCAGATCCCCCTCTCCCAGCACTGTTTTTCCCAGATCCACCGTTCCCAGATCCCCCTCTCCCAGCACTGTTTTTCCCAGATCCACTGTTCCCAGATCCCCCTCTCCCAGCACTGTTTTTCCCAGATCCACCGTTCCCAGATCCCCCTCTCCCAGCACTGTTTTTCCCAGATCCACCTCTCCCAGATCCACCTTTCCCAGATCCCCCTCTCCCAGCACTGTTTTTCCTAGATCCACCTCTCCCAGATCCCCCTCTCCCAGCACTGTTTTTCCCAGATCCACCTCTCCCAGATCCACCGTTCCCAGATCCCCCTCTCCCAGCACTGTTTTTCCCAGATCCACTGTTCCCAGATCCCCCTCTCCCAGCACTGTGTTTCCCAGATCCACCTCTCCCAGCACTGTTTTTCCCAGATCCACCTCTCCCAGATCCACCGTTCCCAGATCCCCCTCTCCCAGCACTGTTTTTCCCAGATCCACCGTTCCCAGATCCACCGTTCCCAGATCCCCCTCTCCCAGCACTGTTTTTCCCAGATCCACTGTTCCCAGATCCCCCTCTCCCAGCACTGTTTTTCCCAGATCCACCTCTCCCAGATCCACTGTTCCCAGATCCCCCTCTCCCAGCACTGTTTTTCCCAGATCCACCGTTCCCAGATCCCCCTCTCCCAGCACTGTTTTTCCCAGATCCACCTCTCCCAGATCCACTGTTCCCAGATCCCCCTCTCCCAGCACTGTTTTTCCCAGATCCACTGTTCCCAGATCCCCCTCTCCCAGCACTGTTTTTCCCAGATCCACCTCTCCCAGATCCACTGTTCCCAGATCCCCCTCTCCCAGCACTGTTTTTCCCAGATCCACCGTTCCCAGATCCCCCTCTCCCAGCACTGTTTTTCCCAGATCCACCGTTCCCAGATCCCCCTCTCCCAGCACTGTTTTTCCCAGATCCACCTCTCCCAGATCCACTGTTCCCAGATCCCCCTCTCCCAGCACTGTTTTTCCCAGATCCACCTCTCCCAGATCCACTGTTCCCAGATCCCCCTCTCCCAGCACTGTTTTTCCCAGATCCACTGTTCCCAGATCCCCCTCTCCCAGCACTGTTTTTCCCAGATCCACTGTTCCCAGATCCCCCTCTCCCAGCACTGTTTTTCCCAGATCCACTGTTCCCAGATCCCCCTCTCCCAGCACTGTTTTTCCCAGATCCACTGTTCCCAGATCCCCCTCTCCCAGCACTGTTTTTCCCAGATCCACTGTTCCCAGATCCCCCTCTCCCAGCACTGTTTTTCCCAGATCCACTGTTCCCAGATCCCCCTCTCCCAGCACTGTTTTTCCCAGATCCACCGTTCCCAGATCCCCCTCTCCCAGCACTGTTTTTCCCAGATCCACTGTTCCCAGATCCCCCTCTCCCAGCACTGTTTTTCCCAGATCCACCGTTCCCAGATCCCCCTCTCCCAGCACTGTTTTTCCCAGATCCACCTCTCCCAGATCCACCTTTCCCAGATCCCCCTCTCCCAGCACTGTTTTTCCTAGATCCACCTCTCCCAGATCCCCCTCTCCCAGCACTGTTTTTCCCAGATCCACCTCTCCCAGATCCACCGTTCCCAGATCCCCCTCTCCCAGCACTGTTTTTCCCAGATCCACCTCTCCCAGATCCACCTTTCCCAGATCCCCCTCTCCCAGCACTGTTTTTCCTAGATCCACCTCTCCCAGATCCCCCTCTCCCAGCACTGTTTTTCCCAGATCCACCTCTCCCAGATCCACCGTTCCCAGATCCCCCTCTCCCAGCACTGTTTTTCCCAGATCCACCGTTCCCAGATCCCCCTCTCCCAGCACTGTTTTTCCCAGATCCACCTCTCCCAGATCCACCGTTCCCAGATACACTGTTCCCAGATCCACCTCTCCCAGATGCACCATTCCCCTTTTCCAGATCCACTATTCCTAGTGCCATCTTTCTGCTACTGTGAATTTGTCTGCATTTGAGCTGCTGCCATAACTGATTCCGATTCTGATTCTGAGGAGCAGAACTAAATAATCAGAAGACTAAGTTATTATCTTTGATCTCCATCGAAATTTCCTCACCACCAACCTTCAGATTCAGATTCATTTATTTATCACACACACAGTGAAGTGCATCATTTGCGTTGACAGCCACCACAACCCAAGGGGTAGCCCGCACACCATGTTCGGCAGAGCAACACGGAAGACAACAACGCAGGACATGGCAAGCAACAAAACAACAACAGCAAAGCAAGCCCTGTTTCCCCCCTCCCCAGAGACAGCCCTCCAACCCCCGGTCGGGCCTCTGAGCCTCCAGCCTTTATGCCTCATCCTGGAATTCCCAGACAAATTTCTACAGATGTACAGTGGAGATCATCCTATAGCTGGTTCCATCACCCTCTGGTATGGAGGGGCCGCTGCCCGGGATCAGAACAGGCTACCGAGGGTTACAGACTCAACCAGCTCCATCATGGGCACTACCCTCCCCACCACTGAGGACACCTTGAAAAGGCGACATCCATCATTAAGCAGCCCATCGCCCGGGACGTGCCCTCCTATCATCACTACCGTCAGGGAGGAGCCACAGAAGCCTAAAGACACACACTCAGTGCTTCAGCTTCCATCGACACTACCTCTACCTCCGCCCTCTTTTTTCAATGCTCATTTAATTTATTTTATATGTACAGTGTATCATTCTTATTGTAATTTGTAGTATTTTTGTATTGCAGTGTAATTCTGCCACAAAATAACAAATTTCATGATTCGTGTCAGTGATATTAACCCCATTCTGATTCTGGTAACTGAGGGGTTAAGTGAGTAGTTTGCCAGCTTTTCAGGGGTGGGCTCCTGACTATCCGTCTGCTATCTTCTCTCCCCTCTGACTCTGCCTCCAAGTTCACTCCAAGCCCCACTCAATCACCATTCGCATCCACATTTGCCTACTGATGCTCCCAGTTTGGTAATGCCAGGCTTAAACTCTCATTCCTGTCTTCAAATCCTTCTCTGGCTTTTCTCTCCTTTAACTCTGTAAACTTCTCCAGCCCTACAATCTTCCAAAACCCCAGATTTCCTTTTATTCTGGCCTCCTGACTGAGCCAGATATTAAACCCCCCGAGCCCTGAATTGACACGGGTCCCCCTCCCTGCTCCATGACGGCTCATCAATCTCTCCCCTGAATCAGCCATTCGGTTATTTGAACTAACACCTCAGAGGCACACTTCAGCATCAAGTTTTGCTTGGCTTCCTTCCTCTGAAGCACCTAGAAATGGTTTACTGTCCTAAACAAATCACAGATCTTCCATGGGTTATGAAGTACTGTGGCAAAGGTCTCTAGTGCACACACACAAACTCACACACATATATATATATATGGTGCTCAGGTGCCTACTGTTCTCCGCAGTAGTGTAATAACTTCATGCATTGCACTGTACTGCTGCCAAATCAAAAACAAATTTAATGACATATGTGAGTGATGATAAACCTGATTCTGATATGGGTCTCTGTTGTGGACTGAGAGTGGGAAAGGGAGAGGGAGAGGGGAATCGTGGTTAAGGAAAGGGACAGGGAGAGGGGAATCGTGGCTAAGGAAAGGGGAAGGGAGAGGGGAATCGTGGCTAAGGAAAGGGGAAGGGAGAGGGGAATCGTGGCTAAGGAAAGGGGAAGGGAGAGGGGAATCGTGGTTAAGGAAAGGGGAAGGGAGAGGGGAATCGTGGTTAAGGAAAGGGACAGGGAGAGGGGAATCATGGTTAAGGAAAGGGACAGGGAGAGGGGAATCGTGGTTAAGGAAAGGGGAAGGGAGAGGGGAATTGTGGTTAAGGAAAGGGACAGGGAGAAGGGAATCGTGGTTAAGGAAAGGGACAGGGAGAGGGGAATCGTGGTTAAGGAAAGGGACAGGGAGAGGGGAATCGTGGTTAAGGAAAGGGACAGGGAGAGAGGAATCGTGGTTAAGGAAAGGGACAGGGAGAGGGGAATCGTGGTTAAGGAAAGGGACAGGGAGAAGGGAATCGTGGTTAAGGAAAGGGGAAGGGAGAGGGGGATCGTGGTTAAGGAAAGGGGAAGGGAGAGGGGAATCGTGGTTAAGGAAAGGGGAAGGGAGAGGGGAATCGTGGTTAAGGAAAGGGGAAGGGAGAGGGGAATCGTGGTTAAGGAAAGGGGAAGGGAGAGGGGAATCGTGGTTAAGGAAAGGGGAAGGGAGAGGGGAATCGTGGTTAAGGAAAGGGGAAGGGAGAGAGGAATCGTGGTTAAGGAAAGGGGAAGGGAGAGAGGAATCGTGGTTAAGGAAATTGGAAGGGAGAGGGGAATCGTGGTTAAGGAAAGGGGAAGGGAGAGAGGAATCGTGGTTAAGGAAAGGGGAAGGGAGAGAGGAGGATGCAGGAGGCATCAGAAGGACATTCTGTAATGATCAAAGAAAACAATTGCTTGGAATCAAATGTCCTTGCTTGGTGTCTGAGGGCTGAGTATGTCTGCACCTGTTCCACCCCCCTCCCTTGGCAATCCTTCTCTGCCACCTGTCCCACACTCCACCCACGGCACACCACCCTCAACGTCCCAGCATCTTTAGGGATGAGCTCTTCAGGCTCTGTAAGGCACTCGTGAGACCACACTTGGAGTATCGTGTGCAGTTTTGGGCTCCTTATTTTAGGAAGGATATACTGACATTAGGGAGGGTTCAAGATTCGCGAGAATGATTCCAGGAATGAAAGGGTTACCGTATGAGGAACGTCTGGCAGCTCTTGGGCTGTATTCCCTGGAGTTCAGGAGAATGACGGGGATCTGATAAAAACATTCCAAATGTTAAAAGGCCTGAACAGATTAGATGTGGTGAAGTTATTTCCCATGATAGGGGATTCTAGGACCAGAGGGCAAGACTTCAGGTTGAAGGACGTCCTTTTAGAACTGAAATGCGGAGAAATTACTTTAGTCAGAGGGTGGTAAATCTGTGGAATTTGTTGCCACAAGCAGCTGTGGAGGCCAAGTCATTGGGTGTATTCAAGGCAGAGATAGATAGATTCTTGATCAGCCAGGGCATCAAAGGGTATGGGGTGAAGGCAGGGGAGTGGGGATGACTGGAAGAATTGGATCAACCCATGATTGAATGGTGGAACAGACTTGATGGGCCAAATGACCTACTTCTACTCTTATGGTCTTACGGACTTTGCCCCTGCCAAATTTACAAACTTGCTCTCCGCTCCACGTTGACAAATACAGTACTATGCGAAAGTCTCAGGCACCCTCACTGTGTACACGTGCCTGGCTTCTGCACAACACTCTACATACAAACAAGCTTTTAGAAAACCAGCAGGATGCAGGGGGATGGATTTCTTGCTCAGTGTGGGACTGTTTGTGCCTTGTACAGGTGGGAGGAGGGCATTTTTGTGTGCCTTCTCCTCCCACACAAACCACAACAGTGGGGGGCTGGGTGGAGCGGAGCGGAGCTGGGAATGCTAGGCGGAGTTATTCACTCACAGCGTCAACGACACCCGCCGGAGGCCAGTCACCTCGCACCAACAAGCTCTCCCGCAGTTTATCAGTAACGTACAGACTGTTCTGATTAGGAACAATGCTCAGGAACAGAAGCAGTTACAACCTGGTGATGGCCTCACTATGACACAAACGGCTACTATTGCGCTGTGTGCCATTGAAATTCTGGTCACCTCCCTACAGGAGAAATATCAATGTGAATTAAAGAGCACTGAGAAAGTTTACCAGGATGGTGCTGGAACCAGAGGACCTGAGTCACCGGGAAAGGTTGGATAGGTTAGGATTTTATTCCCTGGAGCGTAAGGGAATGAGTGGAGATTTGATAGAGGAACTGTATATAAAATTATGAGGGGTAGAGATGGGGTAAATGCAAGCAGACTTTTTCCACTGAGGTTGAGTGAAGCTGGAACTAGAGGTCATGGGTTAAGGGTGAAGGGTGAAACTGAGGGGGAACGTCTTTACTCAGAAGGAGGAGAGACTGTGGAAAGAGCTGCCAGCGGAAGTTGGGATGCAGGTTCGATTTCGATGCTTAAGAGAAATTGGGATAGGTGCATTGGTGGGAGGGGTATGGAAGGAGATGGTCCAGGCACGGGTTATAAACAGGAGAAATTCTGCAGATGCTAGAAATCCAAGCCAATGCCCACAAAACACAAGAGGAACTCGACAGCCTCTATGGAAATGAACAAACAGCTTGCATTTATCAGGAGTGGAATGAAAGGGGAAAAATGGCAGAATTAAAAAAGGTGGGGTGGATAGCTAGAAGGTGATAGATGAAGCCAGGTGGGTAGGAAAGATAAAGGGCTAGGGAAGGAGGAATCTGAGAGGAGAAGAGAGTGGACCACAGGAGAAAGGGAAGGAGGAGGGGACCCAGGGGAGCTGATAGGCAGGTGAGAGGCCAGAATGGGGAAGAGAAGAAGGGGGTAGGTGAGGTAAACTTTTTCAACCTGGAACGAGAAATCGATACTCATGCCATCAGGTTGGAAGTTGCTCTGACAGAATATAAGGTGTTGCTCCTCCACCCTGAGTGTGGCCTCATCATGGTACAAGAGGAATATGTTGGAATTATAACGTTTGGCCACCAGCAGATCCTGCTTTTGGCGAATGGAGTGGAGGTGCCAGATGAAGCAATTTGCGATGGGTCTCACCAGGGTAGAGGAGGCCATATCGGGAGCACCGGACACAATAGACGACCCCAGCAGATTCGCAGGTGAAGCGATGCCTCACCTGGAAGGTGCTCTGAATGGAGGTGAATGGGCAGGTGCAGCTCTTTGGCCACTTGTGGGGATAAGTGCTGGGAGGGAGATTAGTGGCGAATGGATAAGGAAGTAACGGAGGAGTAATACCTGTGGAAAGTTGAGGGGTGTAGGTTGGTGGTAAAGATATTTTTTGTGGTAAGATCCCTTTGGAGATGGCAGAAGTGGTGGAGAATGATGTGTTGGAGGGTGAGGGGACTAGGCAGAATAATAGTTCAGTACAGACTAGATGGGCTGAAAGGCCTGTTTCTGTGCTGTGGTGCTCCATGAGTCTATATTCTAATGCTCCAGTCCCAAGCTTTTTGTTTCACGGACCGTGCATCATGATCCTAACATGGGCTCCCTTTGCAGTTCCCCCTTCCACTCCGTTGGCCAGATAACAGAGCTTCACAATCTCTGATGTGCAGTGTTAGTGCCTCCAAGATAAATGAGATGAAAGCAAGAGTGAGGAGCATTTGTCACTCCATATGTGGATTGTGTAGAACACATTTGAATCTCTAAAAACTTCTGGACAAATTAGGAATATTGGCATTCGCCTCTCTACTATACAAAGCAGTTTACTCCTTTGTCAAAACGTTCCAAAACATTATTTAAAAACATGACCCAATGACTTCTGGCATGGAGAAACATATTTTTAGTGTTTAAATGGCAGTTGTCATGAATAACACATCTCGGCGTTTGCGAGTTCAAGCGCAAGTCAAACGATGGTATCGGTCACAGTTTGCCTCCTTGTTCTCACTGATACCTGTTCATTTTTACCCTCACACAAGAATGCTCACTATTGCCACTTCTGAGGTTGGATTTTCCCTGATTGTAGCTGCCATGTTAAGTCCGAAAACTCTTTTTTTTTTAATTTGCGTGCTTAAAATGGGATATTGATTTGCAGACACCGGCCCAAGCACGTCCACACACACACACACAAACACAAAATGCCGGAGCAGCTCAGCAGGTCAGGCAGCATCTGTGGAGGGGAATAAACTGTCAGCGTTTCAGGATGAGACCCTTCATCAGTCCTGACAAAGGGTCTTGTATTTTTTTTTACACACAAGAAATAGAATGTGTCTGGAATGTGCTTGGTATTAGGGAAAATACAATGGAGGTTTTAAGAAACTCTTTGATAGGCACATTAATGTGGAGAGAATAGAGATCGTGTAGGCAGGAGGGATTCATTTAGTTAAAGGTTTAATAAGGTTTAATTATTTTGACACAACATCATGGGCTGAACCACCTGTTCCCAGCCTACGGTAGTTAAGTACCCTTTTCAACACTACAATTGAATCTGCCTCCATTAATGCCCTGGGCAGTGCAGTGCAGACCCTAAGCACCTAACTACACTGGAATAAATGCTGTTCTTTATAAACATTTTCTTGATCTTGGGGAAAGGGACACAATCCCCAAATCTGCACGGAAGCTACACTGGAAGCTGAAGTGTTAACTGCTTGCTACATCAGCCTGCTGGCGTACAGCAGCAGGAGAAGTGGGACACCCAAATCCTTAGGTCAACAACCTCTCCCATTCTCCAACTGTTAAATAGCCTTGTTTATTCTGCCAATATGAACAATATTTTATGTATCCATGCTTAATGTATTTGCCCATTCACCCGATGTGTGTAAAATGCTTTGAAGACTTTGCAACCTGCTCAAAATTCATTATTCCAACTAATTTCTTGTCTTTAGAAAAATTAGAAATATTATTTTTGGTTCCCTCATTTTCATATACATTGAGAGTGGTTGGGACTATTGATAACTCACTAGTCACCAAAAATGACCTGCTTTTTCAGCTTTGTACACCGATCTTGTGTGGAAGTTTATTGAAGTTCTGAAAAGTCAAATACCCCACATCCTCTCTATTCTACCAGTTAAATCCACAAAGTAAAATCTCCGGTTGGTTTATCAAACACGGATTTTCTTTCTTGCCGAATTTGTCTAATCTCATTAATACTTCCTACATATACTGTCCTATATTAATTATAACAGCCTTGAGGGTTTACCCATCTACTGATCCATCTACTGAGGTTAACCAGTCAAAATCAGAATCTGTATCAGTTTTAATATTACTGGCAACAAAAATGGAAACACCAATGTCTTTAAACAAAAAATCCTACAGAAGGTAGTGGATTTGGCCCAGTGCATCACGGGTAAAGCCCTCCCAACCATTGAGCACATCTACATGGAACCCTTTCATAGGAAAACAGCATCCATCATCAGAGATCCTCACCACCCAGGCCATGCTCTCTTCTCACTGCTGCCATCAGGTAGAATGTACAGGAGCCTCAGGACTCACACCACCAGGTTCAGGAACAGTTACTACCCCTCAACCATCAGGCTTTTGAATAAAAGAGGACAACTACACTCACCTGCCCTATCACTGGAATGTTCCTACAACCAATTACTTCACTTGCTATTTATTGTTATTGATTTATATTTGCATTTGCACCATTTGGTGTCTTCTGGTTAATCTTTCATTGATCCTGTTATAGTTACTATTCTATAGATTAGCTGAGTATGCCCGCAGGAAAATGTATCTCAGGCTTGTATTTGCTGACATATATGTACCTTGACAATAACATTTACTTTGAACTTGGATATGTCATGGAATTTGTTGTTTTGTGCCAGCATTACATAATCATAAAAATATAATTTACGACAAAAATACATCAAAAAATTGAATTAAGTAGTGCAAAGAAAGAGCACTACTCTCTCTCTCTCTCTCTCTCCCTCTCTCTCTCTCTCTCTCTCTCTCTCCTACATTTTTGTTTAATGCTGGGGATTACATTGCCAGCCTCCAACCTGTAGGAACCATTCCACAGCAAATTACTTTTAATACTTTAACACACCGTCTGCTTTGGTGGTTTTCAGTGCTTTCATTTCACCAGCATTTTCTTCTTACTAATTTCCTTTCGTTCCTTCTCTTAATTGGACCCCTGGCTCCCTGGCGTTGCCGGGAAGCTGCTTGTGTCCTCTGTGAAAACAGAGACGACACACACTGTACTTCTTCATTCGCACTGCCATCGCTTTGTTCCCGATTCTAAACAACCTGCAAAAGGAACTGGAATTGTTGACATTTCGGGTCAAAGCCATGGATCGGAACTGAGAGAAGAGAGGAAAGGTAAAGAGGAAGAGGTGAGATGCAGCCAGCAGGTAATTGCTAGTCTAAGGAGGGCTGAAGGATGATGGGCAGGTGAAGCTGCATAGGGGAGGTGAGAGGATGAAGAGGGACTAAAGGATACAAGTGGAGGTAGACAAAAGAAAAGATCGAGTGGTGAGGTGAGGTGGAGGTTGGATGCAGCTGTTGGAACAGGAACTTAAAGGGCTATCACTACAGAACGTTGTCAACAGGACAGAGGTGAAAACTGATGGAACAAGAGCTCAATGGAGAGAGTCCAAAGGTTCATTTATTATCAAAGTATGTATGCAGAACGCGTCTCTGAGATTTGTCTTCTCCAGATAGTCATGAAATACAGAAAAAACCATGGAGAAATACGTCAACCCCAACCTCCCTCCACTCTCACACTCTCTCTCTCACACACACACACACACACACGCACGCACGCACGCACGCACGCACGCACGCACGCACGCACGCACGCACGCACGCACGCACACACACACACACACACACACACGCGTAAAAACTCACAAACCCCAAACTCCCCAACCTCTCCCTTGCACAAAATCTAACAGATCACCCACCCAGAAAACAGTGACAGTAACATCCAACCCCATCACCCTCCCTTGCAAAAGAACTAATATTTCACACAAAAGGGGAAAAAATTGCAATAGTAACCTCAAACCCCAAACCCCCAGCCCAACAATCGGCAACAAGAAAGAATGGGCGAAAACATAGAACTGAAAGAGGCCAATATGATCCTTTTGCAGGTTAGTTTCAACTATAATTCAATCCATAAATCTCAGAATTTCAATCTCATCTCCGAGGGCATCAAGGAGAGTGACTCGAACCCTGCAGACTCTCCAAGGAGAGCGACTCGAACCCAGCAGACTCTCCGAGGACAGCGACTCAAACCCAGCAGACTCTCCGAGGATAGCGACTCAAACCCAGCAGCCTTTCCAAGGAGAGCGACTCAAACCCAGCAGACTCTCCGAGGAGAGCGACTCGAACCCAGCAGACTCTCCGAGGAGAGGGACTCGAACCCAGCAGACTCTCCAAGGATAGCGACTCGAACCCAGCAGACTCTCCGAGGAGAGCGACTGGAACCCAGCAGACTCTCCGAGGAGAGTGACTGGAACCCAGCAGCCTTTCCGAGGAGAGCGACTGGAACCCAGCAGACTCTCCGAGGAGAGCGACTCGAACCCAGCAGACTCTCCGAGGAGAGCGACTCGAACCCAGCAGACTCTCCGAGGAGAGCGACTGGAACCCAGCAGACTCTCCGAGGAGAGCAACTCAAACCCAGCAGACTCTCCGAGGAGAGCGACTCGAACCCAATGGCCTTCTGGGGAGAGCATCCATTCAACCACACATTCTCCTCCACATTAGCCTGAATGTTTCAAACATCGTTGACGTTATAGTCAGTGAGAAACGTAGTCGATCATCTCTGAGCTTCTTGTAGTAAGTCACGCTTGTGTTTCTCTCTCGGAGTTTTCTCAGGGTCGGCAGAGTGCTTGCAAAAACCAGTCGAACTCCAGACCGTAAATCACAGGCTTCAACAGCTTCGGAAATGCAATTGAGATAAAAAGAATAAGTAGAAGATGTAGAAAAACTGACTACCTGGAAGATGTTGCCTGAGGAATCGTTGCTTGCTGACGCCATCTTGACCAGAGAGTGTAAAATAGACGGGTGGTAGGTGGATGAAACCATGAGAGGGAGAGGAACAAACATGGATACTGGGGTTCTGAAGGGGAGGGGTATGGAAAGGAGAAAAACATATAGGACTGGAGTTGAATTGGAAAGGGATTGGAAATGGTATCTCATAGATAATCACATTTCTGAATGTAAAGGATTTACATATTCCTTAACATTTTTTCTTTTTACTACTTGCACTGGTTGCTTCAGTCCACTTTTTATGTTTGTCACACATTTACTGGATTTTAAACTATCCATCATGTTACAATCACTCTTCCCCAACCGACCCTGCACAATACAATTATGAACCTATCCCTTTTCAGGACTGCTTGCTCTCTTAATGAATGACATACAAAAAAAATCTGTTCACGTTTCTAGAGTTTATCCTCCGGGGTATTATTGCCAATTTATTTTGATCGGCTGCTCTGTAAGTTAAAGTCTCCTATGATGTACTACAAATTTCCTATCCTGTCTCTGTATTGATTTAATTAATTGATCAGTGTAGAGTTGATCAAATTAACTTCTTTACTAATGGGAGTGCTTAGTGATTAAAATTTAGTTAATTGCTGGAGGTCACCTTCAAACTTAATCACAATTACTGTCAAACATTTACATGCTTTAGCAGTATCATCATACTACAGACTGAGCTTGCTGTAGCTCCCTCCCTCTGCTCTCATTGACTCTTTCTCTTTATATTTACAGCTTCTCAATCTACACTCTTATCCTCACTGTCTACTTTATACCACTCTCTCCCCTCTCTCCCTCTGCTCTCGTGGGCTGCCCTTCAGGGAAGACGGTGCAGAAATGATACTGTGGATGAGGGTCTTCGGTTCTGTGGATAGATTGGAGTAACTCTCTGAGACATTTCTAGCTATCTGAAGATCTGATAGAGCCATTTAAAATCATGACAGAATAGATAAAGACAAACTATTTTTACTGACAGAGGAGTCAAGTATTTGAGGATGTAATATAGAAAGAAGTTGATGGGCAAAAGACCATGAGAAAAAAATCAGATGTCGTGGTACAGGCTCCAAAGGAACACAACTGTGGGCCTTCCTCACATCCAAGTCACAAACTTCTGCCAGCTTTTTCAACTCCGATTCCTGTTACTTAGCCATCACCCCATGGTCACATCACCCCATAGTCACATCACCCCATGGTCCCATCACCCCATAGTCACATCACCCCATGATCCCATCACCCCATAGTCCCATCACCCCATGGTCACATCACCCCATGGTCCCATCACCCCATAGTCACATCACCCCATAGTCACATCACCCCATGGTCCCATCACCCCATGGTCACATCACCCCATGGTCACATCACCCCATAGTCACATCACCCCATGATCCCATCACCCCATGGTCACATCACCCCATGGTCCCATCACCCCATGGTCACATCACCCCATAGTCACATCACCCCATGGTCCCATCACCTCATGGTCCCAGCACCCCATAGTCACATCACCCCATGGTCCCATCACCTCATGGTCCTATCACCCCATGGTCACATCACCCCATGGTCCCATCACCTCATGGTCCTATCACCCCATAGTCACATCACCCCATGGTCCCATCACCCCATGGTCACATCACCCCATAGTCACATCACCCCATGGTCCCATCACCTCATGGTCCCATCACCCCATAGTCACATCACCCCATGGTCCCATCACCTCATGGTCCTATCACCCCATGGTCACATCACCCCATGGTCCCATCACCTCATGGTCCTATCACCCCATAGTCACATCACCCCATGGTCCCATCACCCCATGGTCACATCACCCCATAGTCACATCACCCCATGGTCCCATCACCTCATGGTCCCATCACCCCATAGTCACATCACCCCATGGTCCCATCACCTCATGGTCCTATCACCCCATGGTCACATCACCCCATGGTCCCATCACCCCATGATCTCATCACCCCATGGTCCCATCACCCCATAGCCACATCACCCCATAGTCCCATCACCCCATGGTCACATCACCCCATGGTCCCATCACCCCATAGTCACATCACCCCATGGTCCCATCACCTCATGGTCCTATCACCCCATGGTCACATCACCCCATGGTCCCATCACCCCATGATCTCATCACCCCATGGTCCCATCACCCCATAGTCACATCACCCCATAGTCCCATCACCCCATGGTCCCATCACCTCATGGTCCCATCACCCCATGGTCACATCACCCCATAGTCACATCACCCCATGGTCACATCACCCCATAGTCACATCACCCCATGGTCCCATCACCCCATGGACCCATCACCCCATAGTCACATCACCCCATAGTCACATCACCCCATGATCCCATCACCCCATAGTCACATCACCCCATGGTCACATCACCCCATGGTCGCATCACCCCATAGTCACATCACCCCATGGTCACATCACCCCATAGTCACATCACCCCATGGTCCCATCACCCCATGGTCACATCACCCCATAGTCACATCACCCCATGGTTACATCACCCCATGGTCCCATCACCCCATAGTCACATCACCCCATGGTTACATCACCCCATGGTCCCATCACCCCATAGTCACATCACCCCATGGTTACATCACCCCATGGTCCCATCACCCCATAGTCACATCACCCCATGGTTACATCACCCCATGGTCCCATCACCCCATAGTCACATCACCCCATGATCCCATCACCCCATAGTCACATCACCCCATAGTCACATCACCCCATGATCCCATCACCCCATGGTCACATCACCCCATGGTCACATCACCCCATGGTCGCATCACCCCATGGTCACAACTACTGTATGTTCTTCACTCCAATGACACACACATTATATGATGACTTATCAAATATCTTTTGGAGGTCCACAGCAATTTTCCTCATTCCCTCAATCATTTGATCAACAAACTCTATTGTTAGTTAGACAATAAATTAATAGGTTTTAAATTTTGTGATAAATAGTTGTGCATTATCCAGTCCAATCACTGACAATAATTGACTGACAATCCTGTCACTGATTATTGTATCAGAAACTTGTGAATACTAATCTGAATAGAGATGTGACCACCGTTCAGTACAATATCTTTAATTCCATGTACAGTGGATTCTGCTTAATGGGGCCATCAGTTAATTGGGGCAGTTCCTTATTTAGGACAGCTCTTAAAGAAAAAAAATCTAGTCGAGAAAATAACCAGGATTCCCTTCATTTATTTGGGACAATATGCTGCTTAATTGGGACAGGAGACTACTGCTGAACAATTTCTAACTAGCATCAGATGTGTGCACTTGTGTGACCGTTCAACTCTACAGCAAACAGTTTTTAAATAGTGCCAGTTGCATATGCTTGTGTTCAAAAAGCAGTGATTTTTGTCACTGATAATTGGAGAGAGATCAACATTAAGACAATTCAGAACTGTTTTGCTCACCACAGTTTCAAGTATTCAGGCTTAGAGATGCCAGAAACAATTGGGAGTGAAATTGAAATCACCACTTCAATAAGTTAGGAACAATGAAGAATTAGAAGGTATCGGCATTCATCTTGAATGTTACAATGATAATGAAAATTTGGAGGACGCAATCATCGATAGCATTGGTTGAAGGCAGTCTGTTATTTACATTGATTTTGTTCATTTGCAGTCAATCAAAAGAATGCATACACTGGATGAATTCCTCCATCCATAACCATTAGGAACTAACGGACAGTTTTATAGAACTGTAGTAGTGTTGATAGTGTTCTACATTGTTCTTTAGTTCATTTAAAAAATAATTTGTTACTCAGTTAAATGGTAGTTTGTCTTTATTATACCTCTTTAACTATTTCCATGAAACATCAGCTAATTGAGACAGCCTCCTAATTGGACCGAATGTACTGATCGCGATGCATCCCAATGAAGCAGAACTGACTGTATTTGCTAAACTGGACCAGTTGCCTGATGAAACATAATTTATTTTTATTTATGAAAATATGCACAGAATAGGTCCTTCCAACCGTTTCACCCAGTAGCCCTCAATTTGACCCTGGCCTAATCAAGGGACAATATACAATGACCAGTTGACCTACCAACCCGAACATCTTTAGACTGTGGGAGGAAACCGGAGCACCCGGAGGAAACCCACACAGTTACGGAGAGAAGGTACAAACTCCTGACAGACACCGGCGGGAATTGAACCCTGGTCGCTGGCACTGTAAAGCGTTACGCTAGCCACTATGTTACTGTGCACCCCCCCCCCACCCCACCTCAAACTAAAATCCACTCCAGAAGCAATATGCTCTTTACCAAAGCAGAATATTGCAAACACAAGCAGTTGAATTTCCGTCACTGATCACAGGAATGTACCGGAAGAATAATGAGAGAGCTTGTATTACAGCGACTGTTCCTGCAGTAAGATAGCTCAGCTGCAGTATGCTCAACTCTGAACCAGAAAGCTGCGGGTTCAAGCCCTAGTCCGAGGGCAATGCAAATACAAAACAGTGCCGCAGCGAGTGCAGATTCAACAGGTGAATGCAGAAGGTCCCGACATTTAAAAACAACAGGGAAATTAAAGCGAGCTTCCATCCTTCTATCAATATCAAAATTGGCCATCCAGTCATTGTCATAGTGGAGCTGGCTTTGAACAAGTTGGCTACTACAATTCCAGCGATTACAATTCAAAATACTTTATTTGCTATAAAGTGCCCTGAGGAATCTACAGGCCACATTCAAATGATTAATTAAACATCAGTCTTTCTTTTAGCCTACAATTTATGGGCCAGCCATCAATTCCCAAAAAAAGGGAGGTCTTTTTAATGCAACTGGCCCGTGCGTCTGCTAAGAATACATTTTCACAAGAACAAAGCTTTGGGAACTGTACCAAATAGATGTACATAGATGACACATCAGTGTCATTTATAGACTCAGGTCATCGTGGCAGGAGCTCCGCAAACAGGCCAAAGTGTTCTGTTTCCAAAAACTAAAGAGCGCGAATGTGAAAGAACTAATGCTGTTGCTATTTATGACTTTAGGATCAAGATGGACAGCTGATAAACAGGAGGCCCAACTGGGGATAGATACGCGTAACCTTTTGACCGGCTGCCTTAGCTGTTTTGTACAGATGGCTGGTGTTTGCATTCAATCTTTAATATCATGTTCATGCATATGGTGAATTGAAATGCTTATGAACAAGTTCTTATTTGTGATAACAGCTAAACTGAGGACATAAAAATATGTGTATATCAGACTGACCCCCTCTGCACATACGTGGCTCCTACTTAGAGACAGAGAGAGTTAAGTGCACCAAGTTCATGTCACGACGACCTCACCTGGTCCCCCAATACCACCTCTCTGAACAAGAAGGCACAGCAACACCCCACGTCCCAAGGAGATTGAAGTCAGCGAGGCTCCCGCCCTCCCCATCTTAACTGAATTGTACAGGAGCACCGTTGAAAGCATCCTGACAAGCTGCATCTCCATCTGGGGTGGGAGCAGCTGAGCATCGGACCAGAAGAGAACCTTCAAAGAGAACGGCCGAGAGGATCATAGGGGTCTCTCTACCATCTATCGGGGACATTCATCAGGAGCGCTGCTTAAACAGGGCCCCTCATATTATTAAAGATCCCTCCCATCCATCCAGCATCCTCTTTGACTTTCCACCATCAGGCAGGAGACTCTGATCCATGAAGACAAGAACGGTCTGGATAGGAAACCGTTTCTTCCCTCGGGCCAATAGGCTTCTGAATTCCCTGCCATATCGTTTTCAAAATGCCGCCAGTTAATTTGCTTTGGACCTTACAGTATTTAATTTATGCACTTTACTATTTCTGAGTAATGTATTTGTAGATTTTATTCTTACTTTCCTAAGTTAGTGTGTGTTACGTGTACCACTGTGCTTTATGCCCTGGCTCAGAGAAACGTTGTCTCGTTTGACGGTATTCATGTATATAATTAAACAACAATAAACTTGCCTTGACTTAACTTGACTGTAGGTCATTAATAATTCTATTTAAATTGGTAGACAAGCAGAACAAGTGCCAACTAATGGATAATTAAAATATATGTGCTACAGATTTTGGGGTATGCTAGGAAACTTAGTAAGTCAATTTTATTGATCTTGTAAGTCATTACCAGTTCATATTTGTTGAAAGAATGTATATAACCTGTTAATTATATTGATTGAATGACTACTTCCTCATCTCCACAGAACACAGGAACACAAAACTCTGTACAGCGTAGACACCAGATGACCTCATTCGAGTTTTCTTAGAATTACAGATTGCATTTTCCCCCGGGATTCCTCTAATTAGTCAGCCTGGATGATGGTGTCATGGCTGACACTTTCACAATTCCTGGAGCTAGCTCAAATCATCAGTGAATTGTCCTATCACATCCCTTCCCCAAGCACACGGGACTTTGTGACCCAGCATGGCCAGCAGGGAATCCCGTTTGCAATCTCGCAGTCGATGGTGCGATGACTTCCAATACCAGGCGAACACTCCACTCCCAGTAACGGAGGTTGACTTCAGTTCATCGATATTCTCAATTCTTCATCTGCTTAATTAGGTTAAAAGTAGGATTGCAGTCTCAATATTATGGCATGTGCTAAAATTGTTTCTTACAGAATTCAGTTAACTAATGCTATTTCCTGGAAGGAACCTTATTTATTGAAAACTCAAGAAATTCTGTAGATGCTGGAAATCCAAGAGCAACACCCACAAGATGCTGGAGGGGCTCAGCAGTATCCATTAGCAGTCGACGTTTCGGGCAAGGCCTCCCTTCAGCGCAGAAAGGGAAGGGCAAAGGTGGGAATGGGGAAGGACGACAGCTGGAGGGTGGTAGGTGAAGCAGGGTGGGTTTGAAAGAGAAAGTGCTGGAGAACAAGGAATCTGATCGGAGAGGAGAGTGGACCACGGGAGGAGGAGACCCGGGGGAGGTGATAGGCAGGAGAAAAGAGGTAAGAGGCCAGAGAAGGGGAATAGAAAAAGAGGAGGGGGGAGGGAATTTTTTTTTACAAACAGGAGTTCCTACTCGTGTAATCAGGTTGGAGACTACCAGACAGAATATAAGGTATTGCTCCTCCTCCCTGAGGGTGGCCTCATATTTTATCCATCAGCTTGAAGTTCTGTAAAATGATTTTTAAAGAGTGCTTACAAGCATTAAAAACCTACCTAAAGAGTTAATATTTGTGAGAAAGCTCACTGACATTGCTGGTAAGTTGCTGCCAAATAACAGTTGAAAAATTCGCAATAGTGACACAATGCATTATAGTGTTAATGTTGCAAGCAACGCAGAAGAGAAAGACCATTGCAAAGCAAAGAATGGACCCTGTGAATACTGTACCATTGACTGCTTCAGACTACTGAACAATTGCCAGCTCCATAAAAGAATCTTTGAGATAGTGAGTTGACTCAGGATTCTGTAATATGACTGCTATGTATGACTGTGGGTCCGATTTACATAAACTCTTAGCCTGAAAATAATCGCTTTTCCAATTGTCTCGTGGAGAGGGCCAGGAGCAGAAGGTGCATCTGCTCAGACCAGCGTTTCTGCTGCTCATCAAAGAACTGGGTAAGGCTGCATGTGAGGAAAGATCGGTGAAGCCTGCGACGCCGATCGCATGCAGAGTACCTGTAGTGCGTACTTACTGCAAAGCAACGCAAGACGTTCAGGTGATAGTCTCAGGGACGTCAGAAACATACCATGAAATATCCTAATTACAAAGAGGCCACGTGGAAAAGGAGATTTCAGACAGCTGCTTTCACAAATTGTTTTATTTAAAGCTACTGAAAATGGTATCAGCAAGTGGGCCCTGCAGATTTAAACTGTTCTACTGCAAAGTCATCATTATGGCTAATGCAAAGAATAAAAAGAGAATTCTTAACTTGCCATCAGAATTAGGTTTATTATCTCCGACACGTGAAATGAGATGTTGCTTCGTAGCAGTAGCACAGTGCAAGATGTTAAATTACAGGAAGAAATATTCAGTGTATAAAAAATTAAAAGTAGTGCCTCAAAACTATTCAAACTTCATCAGAACTATTCCAGATTTTGACACAGACTGAGTCCAACAAATATTAGAGTCGTAGAGTCATAGAAAAGTACAGCAGAGAAACAGGGCCTTCAGCCCATCTAGTCTGTGCCAAACCATTTACACCGCCTACTCCGATCGACCTGCACCCAGACCATAGTCCTCCATAACCCTACCAACCATGTTATTCAAACAAACATTCTCGTAACGCTAATAAACATTTAGTTTATGTGGGCTTATTGTGTTTCAGCAATTCTACAAGAAAAATCTATTTTATTCTGTTTGACAGCAAGCATCAACAAGAGACATCCTAGGATAAATGGCAAATGTAGTTTTTGCTGCCAATGATCCACAGTTAGAAGTTGCTACTGCATTTTTGATTACATTTTGTCATATAGTTTTGTCGAACAAATGAGATGAGAAGATGCTTCACTTACCTGCTACTGGAGTGATCGAGGCACCGACAGAGTACAAAAGCTCAGTGGAGAGAGGTGTCGTTGTTCCACAGACTTTGAAAGCAGTTCGATTGGGCAGACATTCCCGCACTTTAGAACCAGTGAAGATGAGTTCCTCGTTCCCCTTAATCCACTTGCTGAGATCATACAGGAAGTAGAGGAGAGAAGAGCAGGAGCATGTTTCTTTACTCAAATAAATCTGGCTACCATAAAAGGTTCACACAGACTGCAAGTTACATTTCAGACCGTCAGAGCTTGGAACATAAAATCTGCTGCTCTCCCGTGTAAAGTCCCACTGCTGTGCTTGCCAGAGCTAATACGCACAGCCCTCGGATACTTGGGCAACTGTGGCTATGTAGGGATCAGCTCCCCTGAGTTATATTTATCCTGTGTTCTCAGCCAGTCGAGTCTGTCAACAGCTGAACACTTTCTAGCAGTTCCCTTTGCAACAGAACAGCTGAGCTGCT
The DNA here is from genome assembly GCF_048418815.1 of Hemitrygon akajei. Taxonomy (NCBI): domain Eukaryota; kingdom Metazoa; phylum Chordata; class Chondrichthyes; order Myliobatiformes; family Dasyatidae; genus Hemitrygon; species Hemitrygon akajei. The sequence continues at coordinate 112,794,966 of NC_133130.1, read as the reverse complement.
TGGAGTTAGGAAAGGGTTGCAGTCACAGACTGAGGGAAGAAGGAACAAAATGAAGGAAATGAAATCTTGCTGAGGCCTTCTGCCAAACATTTCATCTGCATGCGAGCACTGTTTTAGGTACCGCAGCCTTCCTCTAGTGTCAGCACCTATTTGATCAGTAAAAACGGACACTGCCCACAAATACAGAACTTCAGCTGACTGCAAAAGGAATCAGTGTCAGTAAATTGTATGAGTGACAAGAACTCACAGCAGTTTGGGCAATTTATATGAATGAACATTTCCGCTAGATGACACAAAGCTCTGTGTGTGCATGAGAGAGACAGACATACAGACAGACAGAGAGAGAGAGAGAGAGAGGCAGAAACATGCATATAGACAGGCAGAGTCAGAGAGACGTACATACAGAATAGACAGAAAGGGAGAGACAGAGACATACAGATAGAGAGAGAGAGAAAGAGTCAGAGAGAGAGAGAGAGAGCAGAAGAGGAAGTCCAGTACCATCAGAGATAGCTAGCATTTGGACTGTCAGCAAAATAAATGAATGGAATTGCAATTTACTTGACTTCTTTCGGTAGAAACTGATCACATTATTTCCAAATTACAATGTATATTCATGCTCCTGTTCAATCTGTGTTGGTTCACTCGGCAGTCAACTAGTAATCCCTGACAAATCAGGAATCTCACCCAGCAATCTTATTGTTGGATCACAGGCATGGTAACCACAACTTTAATGAAGGTATGAATGTATTAATTAATAAGCCTGCACTCGCCTGATGGACGACTGCTGTGAAATGGTACAGAATGGTACAGTAAATCAGCTCAAACAATTATACAGTAGCATATAGAAAGTGGTCCTTCAGACCAAGGCACCTATACCCACTGCCATGTCTACCTAAACCCACTTCCATGTCTACCTATACAACCTGCCATGTCTACCTATACCCACCGCCATGTCTACCTATACAGACTGCCATGTCTACCTATACAGACTGCCATGTCTACCTATACCCACTGCCATGTCTACCTATACAGACTGCCATGTCTACCTATACCCACTGCCATGTCTACCTATACAGACTGCCATGTCTACCTATACAGACTGCCATGTCTACCTATACCCACTGCCATGTCTACCTATACAGACTGCCATGTCTACCTATACAGACTGCCATGTCTACCTATACCCACTGCCATGTCTACCTATACAGACTGCCATGTCTACCTATACAGACTGCCATGTCTACCTATACCCACTGCCATGTCTACCTATACAGACTGCCATGTCTACCTATACAGACTGCCATGTCTACCTATACCCACTGCCATGTCTACCTATACCCACTGCCATGTCTACCTATACCCACTGCCATGTCTACCTATACAGACTGCCATGTCTACCTATACAGACTGCCATGTCTACCTATACCCACTGCCATGTCTACCTAAACCCACTTCCATGTCTACCTATACAACCTGCCATGTCTACCTATACCCACTGCCATGTCTACCTATACAGACTGCCATGTCTACCTATACAGACTGCCATGTCTACCTATACCCACTGCCATGTCTACCTATACAGACTGCCATGTCTACCTATACAGACTGCCATGTCTACCTATACCCACTGCCATGTCTACCTATACAGACTGCCATGTCTACCTATACCCACTGCCATGTCTACCTATACCCACTGCCATGTCTACCTATACCCACTGCCATGTCTACCTATACAGACTGCCATGTCTACCTATACCCACTGCCATGTCTACCTATACCCACTGCCATGTCTACCTATACCCACTGCCATGTCTACCTATACAGACTGCCATGTCTACCTATACAGACTCCCATGTCTACCTATACCCACTGCCATGTCTACCTATACCCACTGCCATGTCTACCTATACAGACTGACATGTCTACCTATACCCACTGCCATGTCTACCTATACAGACTGCCATGTCTACCTATACCCACTGCCATGTCTACCTATACCCACTGCCATGTCTACCTATACAGACTGCCATGTCTACCTATACAGACTGCCATGTCTACCTATACCCACTGCCATGTCTACCTATACAGACTGCCATGTCTACCTATACCCACTGCCATTTCTACCTATACCCACTGCCATGTCTACCTATACAGACTGCCATGTCTACCTATACAGACTGCCATGTCTACCTATACCCACTGCCATGTCTACCTATACCCACTGCCATGTCTACCTATACCCACTGTCATGTCTACCTATACAGACTGCCATGTCCACCTATACCCACTGCCATGTCTACCTATACAGACTGCCATGTCTACCTATACCCACTGCCATGTCTACCTATACCCACTGCCATGTCTACCTATACAGACTGCCATGTCTACCTATACAGACTGCCATGTCTACCTATACCCACTGCCATGTCTACCTAAACCCACTGCCATGTCTACCTATACAGACTGCCATGTCTACCTATACCCACTGCCATGTCTACCTATACAGACTGCCATGTCTACCTATACAGACTGCCATGTCTACCTATACCCACTGCCATGTCTACCTATACCCACTGCCATGTCTACCTATACAGACAGCCATGTCTACCTATACCCACTGCCATGTCTACCTATACCCACTGCCATGTCTACCTATACCCACTGCCATGTCTACCTAAACCCACTGCCATGTCTACCTATATCCACTGCCATGTCTACCTATACAGACTGCCATGTCTACCTATACCCACTGCCATGTCTACCTATACAGACTGCCATGTCTACCTATACCCACTGCCATGTCTACCTATACAGACTGCCATGTCTACCTATACAGACTGCCATGTCTACCTATACCCACTGCCATGTCTACCTATAACCACTGCCATGTCTACCTATACCCACTGCCATGTCTACCTATACAGACTGCCATGTCTACCTATATAGACTGCCATGTCTACCTATACCCACTGCCATGTCTACCTATACCCACTGCCATGTCTACCTATACAGACAGCCATGTCTACCTATACAGACTGCCATGACTACCTAAACCCACTGCCATGTCTACCTATACAGACTGCCATGTCTACCTATAACCACTGCCATGTCTACCTATACAGACTGCCATGTCTACCTATACCCACTGCCATGTCTACCTATACAGACTGCCATGTCTACCTATACAGAATGCCATGTCTACCTATACCCACTGCCATGTCTACCTATACAGACTGCCATGTCTACCTATACCCACTGCCATGTCTACTTATACAGACTGCCATGTCTACCTATACAGACTGCCATCTCTACCTATACCCACTGCCATGTCTACCTATACCCACTGCCATGTCTACCTATACAGACAGCCATGTCTACCTATACCCACTGCCATGTCTACCTATACAGACTGCCATTTCTACCTATACAGACTGCCATGTCTACCTATACAGACTGCCATGTCTACCTATACCCACTGCCATGTCTACCGATACAGACTGCCATGTCTACCTATACAGACTGCCATGTCTACCTATACCCACTGCCATGTCTACCTATACAGACTGCCATGTCTACCTATACAGACTGCCATGTCTACCTATACCCACTGCCATGTCTACCTATACCCACTGCCATGTCTACCTGTACAGACTGCCATGTATACCTATACCCACTGCCAAGTCTACCTATACAGACTGCCATGTCTACCTATACAGACTGCCATGTCTACCTATACCCACTGCCATGTCTACCTATACAGACTGCCATGTCTACCTATACCCACTGCCATGTCTACCTAAACCCACTGCCATGTCTACCTATACAGACTGCCATGTCTACCTATACCCACTGCCATGTCTACCTATACAGACTGCCATGTCTACCTATACCCACTGCCATGTCTACCTATACAGACTGCCATGTCTACCTATACAGACTGCCATGTCTACCTATACAGACTGCCATGTCTACTTATACCCACTGCCATGTCTACCTATACCCACTGCCATGTCTACCTATACCCACTGCCATGTCTACCTATACAGACTGCCATGTCTACCTATACCCACTGCTATGTCTACCTAAACCCACTGCCATGTCTACCTATACAGACTGCCATGTCTACCTATACCCACTGCCATGTCTACCTAAACCCACTGCCATGTCTACCTATACAGACTGCCATGTCTACCTATACAGACTGCCATGTCTACCTATACCCACTGCCATGTCTACCGATACCCACTGCCATGTCTACCTATACAGACTGCCATGTCTACCTAATCCCACTGCCATGTCTACCTATACAGACTGCCATGTCTACCTATACCCACTGCCATGTATACCTATACCCACTGCCATGTCTACCTATACCCACTGCCATGTCTACCTATACAGACTGCCATGTCTACCTATACAGACTGCCATGTCTACCTAAACCCACTGCCATGTCTACCTATACAGACTGCCATGTCTACCTATACCCACTGCTATGTCTACCTATACAGACTGCCATGTCTACCTATACAGACTGCCATGTCTACCTATACCCACTTCCATGTCTACCTATACAGACTGCCATGTCTACCTATACCCACTGCTATGTCTACCTATACAGACTGCCATGTCTACCTATACAGACTGCCATGTCTACCTATACAGACTGGCATGTCTACCTATACCCACTGCTATGTCTACCTATACAGACTGCCATGTCTACCTATACAGACTGCCATGTCTACCTATACCCACTTCCATGTCTACCTATACAGACTGCCATGTCTACCTATACAGACGGCCATGTCTACCTATACCCACTGCCATGTCTACCTATACAGACTGCCATGTCTACCTATACCCACTGCCATGTCTACCTATACAGACTGCCATGTCTACCTAAACCCACTGCCATGTCTACCGATACCCACTGCCATGTCTACCTATACAGACTGCCATGTCTACCTAAACCCACTGCCATGTCTACCTATACAGACTGCCATGTCTACCTAAACCCACTGCCATGTCTACCTATACAGACTGCCATGTCTACCTATACCCACTGCCATGTCTACCTATACAGACTGCCATGTCTACCTATACCCACTGCCATGTCCACCTATACAGACTGCCAAGTCTACCTATACCCACTGCCATGTCTACCTATACAGACTGCCATGTCTACCTATACCCACTGCCATGTCTACCTATACAGACTGCCATGTCTACCTATACCCACTGCCATGTCTACCTATACAGACTGCCATGTCTACCTATACCCACTGCCATGTCTACCTATACAGACTGCCATGTCTACCTAAACCCACTGCCATGTCTACCTATACAGACTGCCATGTCTACCTATACCCACTGCCATGTCTACCTATACAGACTGCCATGTCTACCTATACAGACTGCCATGTCTACCTATACAGACTGCCATGTCTACCTATACCCACTGCCATGTCTACCTAAACCCACTGACATGTCTACCTATACAGACTGCCATGTCTACCTATACCCACTGCCATGTCTACCTATACAGACTGCCATGTCTACCTATACAGACTGCCATGTCTACCTATACCCACTGCCATGTCTACCTATACCCACTGCCATGTCTACCTAAACCCACTGCCATGTCTACCTATACAGACTGCCATGTCTACCTATACAGACTGCCATGTCTACCTATACCCACTGCCATGTCTACCTAAACCCACTGCCATGTCTACCTAAACCCACTGCCATGTCTACCTATACAGGCTGCCATGTCTACCTATACCCACTGCCATGTCTACCTATACCCACTGCCATGTCTACCTAAACCCACTGCCATGTCTACCTATACAGACTGCCATGTCTACCTATACAGTCTGCCATGTCTACCTATACCCACTGCCATGTCTACCTAAACCCACTGCCATGTCTACCTATACAGACTGCCATATCTACCTATACAGACTGCCATGTCTACCTATACCCACTGCCATGTCTACCTAAACCCACTGCCATGTCTACCTATACAGTCTGCCATGTCTACCTATACAGACTGCCATGTCTACCTATACAGACTGCCATGTCTACCTATACCCACTGCCATGTCTACCTATACAGACTGCCATGTCTACCTATACAGACTGCCATGTCTACCTATACCCACTGCCATGTCTACCTATACAGACTGCCATGTCTACCTATACAGACTGCCATGTCTACCTATACCCACTGCCATGTCTACCTATACCCACTGCCATGTCTACCTATACCCACTGCCATGTCTACCTATACAGACTGCCATGTCTACCTATACAGACTGCCATGTCTACCTATACCCACTGCCATGTCTACCTAAACCCACTTCCATGTCTACCTATACAACCTGCCATGTCTACCTATACCCACTGCCATGTCTACCTATACAGACTGCCATGTCTACCTATACAGACTGCCATGTCTACCTATACCCACTGCCATGTCTACCTATACAGACTGCCATGTCTACCTATACAGACTGCCATGTCTACCTATACCCACTGCCATGTCTACCTATACAGACTGCCATGTCTACCTATACCCACTGCCATGTCTACCTATACCCACTGCCATGTCTACCTATACCCACTGCCATGTCTACCTATACAGACTGCCATGTCTACCTATACCCACTGCCATGTCTACCTATACCCACTGCCATGTCTACCTATACCCACTGCCATGTCTACCTATACAGACTGCCATGTCTACCTATACAGACTCCCATGTCTACCTATACCCACTGCCATGTCTACCTATACCCACTGCCATGTCTACCTATACAGACTGACATGTCTACCTATACCCACTGCCATGTCTACCTATACAGACTGCCATGTCTACCTATACCCACTGCCATGTCTACCTATACCCACTGCCATGTCTACCTATACAGACTGCCATGGTCTACCTATACAGACTGCCATGTCTACCTATACCCACTGCCATGTCTACCTATACAGACTGCCATGTCTACCTATACCCACTGCCATTTCTACCTATACCCACTGCCATGTCTACCTATACAGACTGCCATGTCTACCTATACAGACTGCCATGTCTACCTATACCCACTGCCATGTCTACCTATACCCACTGCCATGTCTACCTATACCCACTGTCATGTCTACCTATACAGACTGCCATGTCCACCTATACCCACTGCCATGTCTACCTATACAGACTGCCATGTCTACCTATACCCACTGCCATGTCTACCTATACCCACTGCCATGTCTACCTATACAGACTGCCATGTCTACCTATACAGACTGCCATGTCTACCTATACCCACTGCCATGTCTACCTAAACCCACTGCCATGTCTACCTATACAGACTGCCATGTCTACCTATACCCACTGCCATGTCTACCTATACAGACTGCCATGTCTACCTATACAGACTGCCATGTCTACCTATACCCACTGCCATGTCTACCTATACCCACTGCCATGTCTACCTATACAGACAGCCATGTCTACCTATACCCACTGCCATGTCTACCTATACCCACTGCCATGTCTACCTATACCCACTGCCATGTCTACCTAAACCCACTGCCATGTCTACCTATATCCACTGCCATGTCTACCTATACAGACTGCCATGTCTACCTATACCCACTGCCATGTCTACCTATACAGACTGCCATGTCTACCTATACCCACTGCCATGTCTACCTATACAGACTGCCATGTCTACCTATACAGACTGCCATGTCTACCTATACCCACTGCCATGTCTACCTATAACCACTGCCATGTCTACCTATACCCACTGCCATGTCTACCTATACAGACTGCCATGTCTACCTATATAGACTGCCATGTCTACCTATACCCACTGCCATGTCTACCTATACCCACTGCCATGTCTACCTATACAGACAGCCATGTCTACCTATACAGACTGCCATGTCTACCTAAACCCACTGCCATGTCTACCTATACAGACTGCCATGTCTACCTATAACCACTGCCATGTCTACCTATACAGACTGCCATGTCTACCTATACCACTGCCATGTCTACCTATACAGACTGCCATGTCTACCTATACAGAATGCCATGTCTACCTATACCCACTGCCATGTCTACCTATACAGACTGCCATGTCTACCTATACCCACTGCCATGTCTACTTATACAGACTGCCATGTCTACCTATACAGACTGCCATCTCTACCTATACCCACTGCCATGTCTACCTATACCCACTGCCATGTCTACCTATACAGACAGCCATGTCTACCTATACCCACTGCCATGTCTACCTATACAGACTGCCATTTCTACCTATACAGACTGCCATGTCTACCTATACAGACTGCCATGTCTACCTATACCCACTGCCATGTCTACCGATACAGACTGCCATGTCTACCTATACAGACTGCCATGTCTACCTATACCCACTGCCATGTCTACCTATACAGACTGCCATGTCTACCTATACAGACTGCCATGTCTACCTATACCCACTGCCATGTCTACCTATACCCACTGCCATGTCTACCTGTACAGACTGCCATGTATACCTATACCCACTGCCAAGTCTACCTATACAGACTGCCATGTCTACCTATACAGACTGCCATGTCTACCCTATACCCACTGCCATGTCTACCTATACAGACTGCCATGTCTACCTATACCCACTGCCATGTCTACCTAAACCCACTGCCATGTCTACCTATACAGACTGCCATGTCTACCTATACCCACTGCCATGTCTACCTATACAGACTGCCATGTCTACCTATACCCACTGCCATGTCTACCTATACAGACTGCCATGTCTACCTATACAGACTGCCATGTCTACCTATACAGACTGCCATGTCTACTTATACCCACTGCCATGTCTACCTATACCCACTGCCATGTCTACCTATACCCACTGCCATGTCTACCTATACAGACTGCCATGTCTACCTATACCCACTGCTATGTCTACCTAAACCCACTGCCATGTCTACCTATACAGACTGCCATGTCTACCTATACCCACTGCCATGTCTACCTAAACCCACTGCCATGTCTACCTATACAGACTGCCATGTCTACCTATACAGACTGCCATGTCTACCTATACCCACTGCCATGTCTACCGATACCCACTGCCATGTCTACCTATACAGACTGCCATGTCTACCTAATCCCACTGCCATGTCTACCTATACAGACTGCCATGTCTACCTATACCCACTGCCATGTATACCTATACCCACTGCCATGTCTACCTATACCCACTGCCATGTCTACCTATACAGACTGCCATGTCTACCTATACAGACTGCCATGTCTACCTAAACCCACTGCCATGTCTACCTATACAGACTGCCATGTCTACCTATACCCACTGCTATGTCTACCTATACAGACTGCCATGTCTACCTATACAGACTGCCATGTCTACCTATACCCACTTCCATGTCTACCTATACAGACTGCCATGTCTACCTATACCCACTGCTATGTCTACCTATACAGACTGCCATGTCTACCTATACAGACTGCCATGTCTACCTATACAGACTGGCATGTCTACCTATACCCACTGCTATGTCTACCTATACAGACTGCCATGTCTACCTATACAGACTGCCATGTCTACCTATACCCACTTCCATGTCTACCTATACAGACTGCCATGTCTACCTATACAGACGGCCATGTCTACCTATACCCACTGCCATGTCTACCTATACAGACTGCCATGTCTACCTATACCCACTGCCATGTCTACCTATACAGACTGCCATGTCTACCTAAACCCACTGCCATGTCTACCGATACCCACTGCCATGTCTACCTATACAGACTGCCATGTCTACCTAAACCCACTGCCATGTCTACCTATACAGACTGCCATGTCTACCTAAACCCACTGCCATGTCTACCTATACAGACTGCCATGTCTACCTATACCCACTGCCATGTCTACCTATACAGACTGCCATGTCTACCTATACCCACTGCCATGTCCACCTATACAGACTGCCAAGTCTACCTATACCCACTGCCATGTCTACCTATACAGACTGCCATGTCTACCTATACCCACTGCCATGTCTACCTATACAGACTGCCATGTCTACCTATACCCACTGCCATGTCTACCTATACAGACTGCCATGTCTACCTATACCCACTGCCATGTCTACCTATACAGACTGCCATGTCTACCTAAACCCACTGCCATGTCTACCTATACAGACTGCCATGTCTACCTATACCCACTGCCATGTCTACCTATACAGACTGCCATGTCTACCTATACAGACTGCCATGTCTACCTATACAGACTGCCATGTCTACCTATACCCACTGCCATGTCTACCTAAACCCACTGACATGTCTACCTATACAGACTGCCATGTCTACCTATACCCACTGCCATGTCTACCTATACAGACTGCCATGTCTACCTATACAGACTGCCATGTCTACCTATACCCACTGCCATGTCTACCTATACCCACTGCCATGTCTACCTAAACCCACTGCCATGTCTACCTATACAGACTGCCATGTCTACCTATACAGACTGCCATGTCTACCTATACCCACTGCCATGTCTACCTAAACCCACTGCCATGTCTACCTAAACCCACTGCCATGTCTACCTATACAGGCTGCCATGTCTACCTATACCCACTGCCATGTCTACCTATACCCACTGCCATGTCTACCTAAACCCACTGCCATGTCTACCTATACAGACTGCCATGTCTACCTATACAGTCTGCCATGTCTACCTATACCCACTGCCATGTCTACCTAAACCCACTGCCATGTCTACCTATACAGACTGCCATATCTACCTATACAGACTGCCATGTCTACCTATACCCACTGCCATGTCTACCTAAACCCACTGCCATGTCTACCTATACAGTCTGCCATGTCTACCTATACAGACTGCCATGTCTACCTATACAGACTGCCATGTCTACCTATACCCACTGCCATGTCTACCTATACAGACTGCCATGTCTACCTATACCCACTGCCATGTCTACCTATACAGACTGCCATGTCTACCTATACAGACTGCCATGTCTACCTATACCCATTGCCATGTCTACCTATACCCACGGCCATGTCTACCTATACAGACTGCCATGTCTACCTATACCCACTGCCATGTCTACCTATACCCACTGCCATGTCTACCTATACCCACTGCCATGTCTACCTAAACCCACTGCATGTCTACCTATACAGGCTGCCATGTCTACCTAAACACACTGCCATGTCTACCTATACCCACTGCCATGTCTACCTATACAGACTGCCATGTCTACCTATACAGACTGCCATGTCTACCTATAGCACTGCCATGTCTACCTATACCCAGTGCCATGTCTACCTATACAGACTGCCATGTCTACCTATACAGACTGCCATGTCTACCTATACCCACTGCCATGTCTACCTATACCCACTGCCATGTCTACCTATACAGACTGCCATGTCTACCTATACAGACTGCCATGTCTACCTATACCCACTGCCATGTCTACCTATACAGACTGCCATGTCTACCTATACAGACTGCCATGTCTACCTATACCCACTGCCATGTCTACCTATACAGACTGCCATGTCTACCTATACAGACTGCCATGTCTACCTATACCCACTGCCATGTCTACCTATACAGACTGCCATGTTTACCTATACCCACTGCCATGTCTACCTATACCCACTGCCATGTCCACCTATACCCACTGCAATGTCTACCTATACCCACTGCCATGTCTACCTATACCCACTGCCATGTCTACCTAAACCCACTGCCATGTCTACCTATACCCACTGCCATGTCTACCTATACAGACTGCCATGTCTACCTATACAGACTGCCATGTCTACCTATACCCACTGCCATGTTCACCTATACAGACTGCCATGTCTACCTATACAGACTTCCATGTCTACCTATACCCACTGCCATGTCTACCTATACAGACTGCCATGTCTACCTAAACCCACTGCCATGTCTACCTATACAGACTGCCATGTCTACTTATACCCACTGCCATGTCTACCTATACCCACTGCCATGTCTACCTATACCCACTGCCATGTCTACCTATACAGACTGCCATGTCTACCTATACCCACTGCCATGTCTACCTAAACCCACTGCCATGTCTACCTATACAGACTGCCATGTCTACCTATACAGACTGCCATGTCTACCTATACCCACTGCCATGTCTACCGATACCCACTGCCATGTCTACCTATACAGACTGCCATGTCTACCTAATCCCACTGCCATGTCTACCTATACCCACTGCCATGTCTACCTATACCCACTGCCATGTCTACCTATACAGACTGCCATGTCTACCTATACAGACTGCCATGTCTACCTAAACCCACTGCCATGTCTACCTATACAGACTGCCATGTCTACCTATACCCACTGCGATGTCTACCTATACAGACTGCCATGTCTACCTATACAGACTGCCATGTCTACCTATACCCACTTCCATGTCTACCTATACAGACTGCCATGTCTACCTATACAGACTGCCATGTCTACCTATACCCACTGCCATGTCTACCTATACAGACTGCCATGTCTACGTATACCCACTGCCATGTCTACCTATACAGACTGCCATGTCTACCTATACAGACTGCCATGTCTACCTATACCCACTTCCATGTCTACCTATACAGACTGCCATGTCTACCTATACAGACTGCCATGTCTACCTATACCCACTGCCATGTCTACCTATACAGACTGCCATGTCTACGTATACCCACTGCCATGTCTACCTATACAGACTGCCATGTCTACCTAAACCCACTGCCATGTCTACCTATACAGACTGCCATTTCTACCTATACAGACTGCCATGTCTACCTATACAGACTGCCATGTCTACCTATACCCACTGCCATGTCTACCTATACAGACTGCCATGTCTACCTATACAGACTGCCATGTCTACCTATACCCACTGCCATGTCTACCTATACAGACTGCCATGTCTACCTATACAGACTGCCATGTCTACCTATACCCACTGCCATGTCTACCTATACCCACTGCCATGTCTACCTGTACAGACTGCCATGTATACCTATACCCACTGCCAAGTCTACCTATACAGACTGCCATGTCTACCTATACAGACTGCCATGTCTACCTATACCCACTGCCATGTCTACCTATACAGACTGCCATGTCTACCTATACCCACTGCCATGTCTACCTAAACCCACTGCCATGTCTACCTATACAGACTGCCATGTCTACCTATACCCACTGCCATGTCTACCTATACAGACTGCCATGTCTACCTATACCCACTGCCATGTCTACCTATACAGACTGCCATGTCTACCTATACAGACTGCCATGTCTACCTATACAGACTGCCATGTCTACTTATACCCACTGCCATGTCTACCTATACCCACTGCCATGTCTACCTATACAGACTGCCATGTCTACCTATACCCACTGCCATGTCTACCTATACAGACTGCCATGTCTACCTATACAGACTGCCATGTCTACCTATACAGACTGCCATGTCTACCTATACCCACTGCCATGTCTACCTAAACCCACTGCCATGTCTACCTATACAGACTGCCATGTCTACCTATACAGACTGCCATGTCTACCTTTACCCACTGCCATGTCTACCGATACCCACTGCCATGTCTACCTATACAGACTGCCATGTCTACCTAATCCCACTGCCATGTCTACCTATACAGACTGCCATGTCTACCTATACCCACTGCCATGTATACCTATACCCACTGCCATGTCTACCTATACCCACTGCCATGTCTACCTATACAGACTGCCATGTCTACCTATACAGACTGCCATGTCTACCTAAACCCACTGCCATGTCTACCTATACAGACTGCCATGTCTACCTATACCCACTGCTATGTCTACCTATACAGACTGCCATGTCTACCTATACAGACTGCCATGTCTACCTATACCCACTTCCATGTCTACCTATACAGACTGACATGTCTACCTATACCCACTGCTATGTCTACCTATACAGACTGCCATGTCTACCTATACAGACTGCCATGTCTACCTATACAGACTGCCATGTCTACCTATACCCACTGCTATGTCTACCTATACAGACTGCCATGTCTACCTATACAGACTGCCATGTCTACCTATACCCACTTCCATGTCTACCTATACAGACTGCCATGTCTACCTATACAGACGGCCATGTCTACCTATACCCACTGCCATGTCTACCTATACAGACTGCCATGTCTACCTATACCCACTGCCATGTCTACCTATACAGACTGCCATGTCTACCTAAACCCACTGCCATGTCTACCGATACCCACTGCCATGTCTACCTATACAGACTGCCATGTCTACCTAAACCCACTGCCATGTCTACCTATACAGACTGCCATGTCTACCTAAACCCACTGCCATGTCTACCTATACAGACTGCCATGTCTACCTATACCCACTGCCATGTCTACCTATACAGACTGCCATGTCTACCTATACCCACTGCCATGTCCACCTATACAGACTGCCATGTCTACCTATACCCACTGCCATGTCTACCTATACAGACTGCCATGTCTACCTATACCCACTGCCATGTCTACCTATACAGACTGCCATGTCTACCTATACCCACTGCCATGTCTACCTATACAGACTGCCATGTCTACCTATACCCACTGCCATGTCTACCTATACAGACTGCCATGTCTACCTAAACCCACTGCCATGTCTACCTATACAGACTGCCATGTCTACCTATACCCACTGCCATGTCTACCTATACAGACTGCCATGTCTACCTATACAGACTGCCATGTCTACCTATACAGACTGCCATGTCTACCTATACCCACTGCCATGTCTACCTAAACCCACTGACATGTCTACCTATACAGACTGCCATGTCTACCTATACCCACTGCCATGTCTACCTATACAGACTGCCATGTCTACCTATACAGACTGCCATGTCTACCTATACCCACTGCCATGTCTACCTATACCCACTGCCATGTCTACCTAAACCCACTGCCATGTCTACCTATACAGACTGCCATGTCTACCTATACAGACTGCCATGTCTACCTATACCCACTGCCATGTCTACCTAAACCCACTGCCATGTCTACCTAAACCCACTGCCATGTCTACCTATACAGGCTGCCATGTCTACCTATACCCACTGCCATGTCTACCTATACCCACTGCCATGTCTACCTAAACCCACTGCCATGTCTACCTATACAGACTGCCATGTCTACCTATACAGTCTGCCATGTCTACCTATACCCACTGCCATGTCTACCTAAACCCACTGCCATGTCTACCTATACAGACTGCCATATCTACCTATACAGACTGCCATGTCTACCTATACCCACTGCCATGTCTACCTAAACCCACTGCCATGTCTACCTATACAGTCTGCCATGTCTACCTATACAGACTGCCATGTCTACCTATACAGACTGCCATGTCTACCTATACCCACTGCCATGTCTACCTATACAGACTGCCATGTCTACCTATACCCACTGCCATGTCTACCTATACAGACTGCCATGTCTACCTATACAGACTGCCATGTCTACCTATACCCATTGCCATGTCTACCTATACCCACGGCCATGTCTACCTATACAGACTGCCATGTCTACCTATACCCACTGCCATGTCTACCTATACCCACTGCCATGTCTACCTATACCCACTGCCATGTCTACCTAAACCCACTGCATGTCTACCTATACAGGCTGCCATGTCTACCTAAACACACTGCCATGTCTACCTATACCCACTGCCATGTCTACCTATACAGACTGCCATGTCTACCTATACAGACTGCCATGTCTACCTATAGCACTGCCATGTCTACCTATACCCAGTGCCATGTCTACCTATACAGACTGCCATGTCTACCTATACAGACTGCCATGTCTACCTATACCCACTGCCATGTCTACCTATACCCACTGCCATGTCTACCTATACAGACTGCCATGTCTACCTATACAGACTGCCATGTCTACCTATACCCACTGCCATGTCTACCTATACAGACTGCCATGTCTACCTATACAGACTGCCATGTCTACCTATACCCACTGCCATGTCTACCTATACAGACTGCCATGTCTACCTATACCCACTGCCATGTCTACCTATACCCACTGCCATGTCTACCTATACAGACTGCCATGTCTACCTATACCCACTGCCATGTCTACCTATACCCACTGCCATGTCTACCTATACCCACTGCAATGTCTACCTATACCCACTGCCATGTCTACCTATACCCACTGCCATGTCTACCTAAACCCACTGCCATGTCTACCTATACAGACTGCCATGTCTACCTATACAGACTGCCATGTCTACCTATACCCACTGCCATGTTCACCTATACAGACTGCCATGTCTACCTATACAGACTTCCATGTCTACCTATACCCACTGCCATGTCTACCTATACAGACTGCCATGTCTACCTAAACCCACTGCCATGTCTACCTATACAGACTGCCATGTCTACTTATACCCACTGCCATGTCTACCTATACCCACTGCCATGTCTACCTATACCCACTGCCATGTCTACCTATACAGACTGCCATGTCTACCTATACCCACTGCCATGTCTACCTAAACCCACTGCCATGTCTACCTATACAGACTGCCATGTCTACCTATACAGACTGCCATGTCTACCTATACCCACTGCCATGTCTACCGATACCCACTGCCATGTCTACCTATACAGACTGCCATGTCTACCTAATCCCACTGCCATGTCTACCTATACCCACTGCCATGTCTACCTATACCCACTGCCATGTCTACCTATACAGACTGCCATGTCTACCTATACAGACTGCCATGTCTACCTAAACCCACTGCCATGTCTACCTATACAGACTGCCATGTCTACCTATACCCACTGCGATGTCTACCTATACAGACTGCCATGTCTACCTATACAGACTGCCATGTCTACCTATACCCACTTCCATGTCTACCTATACAGACTGCCATGTCTACCTATACAGACTGCCATGTCTACCTATACCCACTGCCATGTCTACCTATACAGACTGCCATGTCTACGTATACCCACTGCCATGTCTACCTATACAGACTGCCATGTCTACCTAAACCCACTGCCATGTCTACCGATACCCACTGCCATGTCTACCTATACAGACTGCCATGTCTACCTAAACCTACTGCCATGTCTACCTATACAGACTGCCATGTCTACCTAAACCCACTGCCATGTCTACCTATACAGACTGCCATGTCTACCTATACCCACTGCCATGTCTACCTATACAGACTGCCATGTCTACCTATACCCACTGCCATGTCCACCTATACAGACTGCCATGTCTACCTATACCCACTGCCATGTCTACCTATACAGACTGCCATTTCTACCTATACCCACTGCCATGTCTACCTATACAGACTGCCATGTCTACCTATACCCACTGCCATGTCTACCTATACAGACTGCCATGTCTACCTATACCCACTGCCATGTCTACCTATACAGACTGCCATGTCTACCTAAACCCACTGCCATGTCTACCTATACAGACTGCCATGTCTACCTATACCCACTGCCATGTCTACCTATACCCACTGCCATGTCTACCTATACAGACTGCCATGTCTACCTATACCCACTGCCATGTCTACCTATACAGACTGCCATGTCTACCTATACAGACTGCCATGTCTACCTATACAGACTGCCATATCTACCTATACCCACTGCCATGTCTACCTATACAGACTGCCATGTCTACCTATACCCACTGCCATGTCTACCTATACCCACTGCCATGTCTACCTATACAGACTGCCATGTCTACCTATACCCACTGCCATGTCTACCTATACAGACTGCCATGTCTACCTATACCCACTGCCATGTCTACCTATACCCACTGCCATGTCTACCTATACAGACTGCCATGTCTACCTATACCCACTGCCATGTCTACCTATACCCACTGCCATGTCTACCTATACAGACTGCCATGTCTACCTATATCCACTGCCATGTCTACCTATACCCACTGCCATGTCTACCTAACCCCACTGCCATGTCTACCTATACAGACTGCCATGTCTACCTATACCCACTGCCATGTCTACCTATACAGACTGCCATGTCTACCTATACAGACTGCCATGTCTACCTATACCCACTGCCATGTCTACCTATACAGACTGCCATGTCTACCTATACCCACTGCCATGTCTACCTATACCCACTGCCATGTCTACCTATACCCACTGCCATGTCTACCTATACAGACTGCCATGTCTACCTATACCCACTGCCATGTCTACCTATACCCACTGCCATGTCTACCTATACCCACTGCCATGTCTACCTATACAGACTGCCATGTCTACCTAAACCCACTGCCATGTCTACCTAAACCCACTGCCATGTCTACCTATACCCACTGCCATGTCTACCTATACCCACTGCCATGTCTACCTATACCCACTGCCATGTCTACCTATACCCACTGCCATGTCTACCTATACCCACTGCCATGTCTACCTATACAGACTGCCATGTCTACCTATACAGACTGCCATGTCTACCTATACCCACTGCCATGTCTACCTATACCCACTGCCATGTCTACCTATACAGACTGCCATGTCTACCTATACAGACTGCCATGTCTACCTATACAGACTGCCATGTCTACCTATACCCACTGCCATGTCTACCTATACAGACTGCCATGTCTACCTATACCCACTGCCATGTCTACCTATACCCACTGCCATGTCTACCTATACCCACTGCCATGTCTACCTATACAGGCTGCCATGTCTACCTATACAGACTGCCATGTCTACCTATACCCACTGCCATGTCTACCTATACCCACTGCCATGTCTACCTATACAGACTGCCATGTCTACCTATACAGACTGCCATGTCTACCTATACAGACTGCCATGTCTTCCTAAACCCACTGCCATGTCTACCTATACAGACTGCCATGTCTACCTATACAGACTGCCATGTCTACCTAAACCCACTGCCATGTCTACCTATACAGACTGCCATGTCTACCTAAACCCACTGCCATGTCTACCTATACAGACTGCCATGTCTACCTATACCCACTGCCATGTCTACCTATACAGACTGCCATGTCTATCTATACCCACTGACATGTCTACCTATACCCACTGCCATGTCTACCTATACAGACTGCCATGTCTACCTATACAGACTGCCATGTCTACCTAAACCCACTGCCATGTCTACCTATACAGACTGCCATGTCTACCTATACAGACTGCCATGTCCACCTAAACCCACTGCCATGTCTACCTATACAAACTGCCATGTCTACCTAAACCCACTGCCATGTCTACCTATACAGACTGCCATGTCTACCTATACAGACTGCCATGTCTACCTATACCCACTGCCATGTCTACCTATACCCACTGCCATGTCTACCTATACAGACTGCCATGTCTACCTATACCCACTGCCATGTCTACCTATACAGACTGCCATGTCTACCTATACCCACTGCCATGTCTACCTATACCCACTGCCATGTCTACCTATACAGACTGCCATGTCTACCTATACCCACTGCCATGTCTACCTATACCCACTGCCATGTCTACCTATACAGACTGCCATGTCTACCTATACCCACTGCCATGTCTACCTATACCCACTGCCATGTCTACCTATACAGACTGCCATGTCTACCTATACCCAGTGCCATGTCTACCTATACCCACTGCCATGTCTACCTAAACCCACTGCCATGTCTACCTATACAGACTGCCATGTCTACCTATACCCACTGCCATGTCTACCTATACAGACTGGCATGTCTATTTATATCAACCACCATGTCTATCTGCATCGATCACCGTGTCTATCTGTATCGATCACCATGGCTATCTGTATCGATCACCGTGTCTATCTACATCGATCACCGTGTCTATCTGTATCGATCACCGTGTCTATCTACATCGATCACCATGTCTATCTGTATCGATCACCGTGTCTATCTACATCGATCACCATGTCTATCTGTATCGATCACCGTGTCTATCTACATCGATCACCGTGTCTCTCTGTATCGATCACCGTGTCTCTCTGTATCGATCACCGTGTCTATCTGTATCAATCACCGTGTCTATCTACATCGATCGCCGTGTCTCTCTGTATCGATCGCCGTGTCTATCTGTATCGATCACCGTGTCTATCTACATCGATCACCGTGTCTATCTACATCGATCACCGTGTCTATCTGTATCGATCACCGTGTCTATCTACATCGATCACCGTGTCTATCTACATCGATCACCGTGTCTATCTGTATCGATCACCGTGTCTATCTACATCGATCACCGTGTCTATCTGTATCGATCACCGTGTCTATCTGTATCGATCACAGTGTCTATCTACATCGATCACCATGTCTATCTGTATCGATCACCGTGTCTATCTACATCGATCACCGTGTCTATCTGTATCGATCACCGTGTCTATCTGTATCGATCACCGTGTCTATCTACATCGATCACCGTGTCTATCTGCATCGATCACCGTGTCTATCTGCATCGATCACCGTGTCTATCTACATCGATCACCGTGTCTATCTGTATCGATCACCGTGTCTCTCTGTATCGATCACCGTGTCTATCTACATCGATCACCGTGTCTCTCTGTATCGATCACCGTGTCTCTCTGTATCGATCACCGTGTCTATCTGTATCGATCACCGTGTCTATCTACATCGATCACCGTGTCTATCTGTATCGATCACCGTGTCTATCTGTATCGATCACCGTGTCTATCTACATCGATCACCGTGTCTATCTGTATCGATCACCGTGTCTATCTACATCGATCACCGTGTCTATCTGTATCGATCACCGTGTCTATCTGTATCGATCACCGTGTCTATCTACATCGATCACCGTGTCTATCTGCATCGATCACCGTGTCTATCTGTATCGATCACCGTGTCTATCTACATCGATCACCGTGTCTATCTGTATCGATCACCGTGTCTATCTGTATCGATCACCCTGTCTATCTGCATCGATCACCGTGTCTATCTGTATCGATCACCGTGTCTATCTGTATCGATCACCGTGTCTATCTGTATCGATCACTGTGTCTATCTACATCGATCACTGTGTCTATCTGTATCGATCACCGTGTCTATCTACATCGATCACCGTGTCTATCTGTATCGATCACCGTGTCTATCTGTATCGATCACCGTGTCTATCTACATCGATCACCGTGTCTATCTGTATCGATCACCGTGTCTATCTACATCGATCACCGTGTCTATCTACATCGATCACCTTGTCTATCTGTATCGATCACCGTGTCTATCTGTATCGATCACCGTGTCTATCTACATCGATCACCGTGTCTATCTGTATCGATCACCGTGTCTATCTACATCGATCACCATGTCTATCTGTATCGATCACCGTGTCTATCTACATCGATCACCGTGTCTATCTGTATCGATCACCGTGTCTATCTACATCGATCACCGTGTCTATCTGTATCGATCACCGTGTCTATCTACATCAATCACCGTGTCTCTCTGTATCGATCGCCATGTCTATCTGTATCGATCACCGTGTCTATCTACATCGATCACCGTGTCTATCTACATCGATCACCGTGTCTATCTGTATCGATCACCATGTCTATCTACATCGATCACCATGTCTATCTACATCGATCACCGTGTCTATCTACATCGATCACCGTGTCTATCTACATCGATCACCTTGTCTATCTGTATCGATCACCGTGTCTATCTGTATCGATCACCGTGTCTATCTGTATCGATCACCGTGTCTATCTACATCGATCACCGTGTCTATCTGTATCGATCACCCTGTCTATCTACATCGATCACCGTGTCTATCTGTATCGATCACCGTGTCTATCTACATCGATCACCGTGTCTATCTGTATCGATCACCGTGTCTATCTGTATCGATCACCGTGTCTATCTGTATCGATCACCGTGTCTATCTACATCGATCACCGTGTCTATCTGTATCGATCACCGTGTCTATCTACATCGATCACCGTGTCTATCTGTATCGATCACCGTGTCTATCTGTATCGATCACCGTGTCTATCTACATCGATCACCGTGTCTATCTACATCGATCACTGTGTCTATCTGTATCGATCACCGTGTCTATCTACATCGATCACCGTGTCCATCTGTATCGATCACCGTGTCTATCTACATCGATTACCGTGTCTATCTGTATCGATCACCTTGTCTATCTGTATCGATCACTGTGTCTATCTGTATCGATCACCGTGTCTATCTACATCGATCACCTTGTCTATCTGTATCGATCACCGTGTCTATCTGTATCGATCACCGTGTCTATCTGTATCGATCACCGTGTCTATCTACATCGATCACCGTGTCTATCTGTATCGATCACCTTGTCTATCTGTATCGATCACTGTGTCTATCTGTATCGATCACCGTGTCTATCTACATCGATCACCGTGTCTATCTGTATCGATCACCGTGTCTATCTGTATCGATCACCGTGTCTATCTACATCGATCACCGTGTCTATCTGTATCGATCACCGTCTCTATCTGTATCGATCACCGTGTCTATCTGTATCGATCACCGTGTCTATCTACATCGATCACCGTATCTATCTGTATCGATCACCGTGTCTATCTACATCGATCACCGTGTCTATCTGTATCGATCACCTTGTCTATCTGTATCGATCACTGTGTCTATCTGTATCGATCACCGTGTCTATCTACATCGATCACCGTGTCTATCTGTATCGATCACCGTGTCTATCTACATCGATCACCATGTCTATCTGTATCTATCACCGTGTCTATCTACATCGATCACCGTGTCTATCTGTATCGATCACCGTGTCTATCTGTATCGATCACCATGTCTATCTACATCGATCACCGTGTCTATCTGTATCGATCACCGTGTCTATCTGTATCGATCACCGTCTCTATCTACATCGATCACCGTGTCTATCTGTATCGATCACCGTGTCTATCTACATCGATCACCATGTCTATCTGTATCGATCACCGTGTCTATCTACATCGATCACCGTGTCTATCTACATCGATCACCGTGTCTATCTGTATCGATCACCGTGTCTATCTACATCGATCACCGTGTCTATCTGTATCGATCACCGTGTCTATCTACATCGATCACCGTGTCTATCTACATCGATCACCGTGTCTATCTGTATCGATCACCGTGTCTATCTACATCGATCACCGTGTCTATCTACATCGAGCACCGTGTATCTCTGTATCGATCACCGTGTCTATCTGTATCGATCACCGTGTCTATCTACATCGATCACCGTGTCTATCTGTATCGATCACCGTGTCTATCTACATCGATCACCGTGTCTATCTACATCGATCACCGTGTCTATCTGTATCGATCACCATGTCTATCTACATCGATCACCGTGTCTATCTACATCGATCACCGTGTCTATCTGTATCGATCACCGTGTCTATCTACATCGATCACCGTGTCTATCTGTATCGATCACCGTGTCTATCTACATCAATCACCGTGTCTATCTGTATCGATCACCTTGTCTATCTGTATCGATCACTGTGTCTATCTGTATCGATCACCGTGTCTATCTACATCGATCACCTTGTCTATCTGTATCGATCACCGTGTCTATCTGTATCGATCACCGTGTCTATCTACATCGATCACCGTGTCTATCTGTATCGATCACCGTGTCTATCTGTATCGATCACAGTGTCTATCTACATCGATCACCATGTCTATCTGTATCGATCACCGTGTCTATCTACATCGATCACCGTGTCTATCTGTATCGATCACCGTGTCTATCTGTATCGATCACCGTGTCTATCTACATCGATCACCATGTCTATCTGCATCGATCACCGTGTCTATCTGCATCGATCACCGTGTCTATCTACATCGATCACCGTGTCTATCTGTATCGATCACCGTGTCTCTCTGTATCGATCACCGTGTCTATCTACATCGATCACCGTGTCTCTCTGTATCGATCACCGTGTCTCTCTGTATCGATCACCGTGTCTATCTGTATCGATCACCGTGTCTATCTACATCGATCACCGTGTCTATCTGTATCGATCACCGTGTCTATCTGTATCGATCACCGTGTCTATCTACATCGATCACCGTGTCTATCTGTATCGATCACCGTGTCTATCTACATCGATCACCGTGTCTATCTGTATCGATCACCGTGTCTATCTGTATCGATCACCGTGTCTATCTGTATCGATCACCGTGTCTATCTACATCGATCACCATGTCTATCTGCATCGATCACCGTGTCTATCTGTATCGATCACCGTGTCTATCTACATCGATCACCGTGTCTATCTGTATCGATCACCGTGTCTATCTGTATCGATCACCCTGTCTATCTGCATCGATCACCGTGTCTATCTGTATCGATCACCGTGTCTATCTGTATCGATCACCGTGTCTATCTGTATCGATCACTGTGTCTATCTACATCGATCACTGTGTCTATCTGTATCGATCACCGTGTCTATCTACATCGATCACCGTGTCTATCTGTATCGATCACCGTGTCTATCTGTATCGATCACCGTGTCTATCTACATCGATCACCGTGTCTATCTGTATCGATCACCGTGTCTATCTACATCGATCACCGTGTCTATCTACATCGATCACCTTGTCTATCTGTATCGATCACCGTGTCTATCTGTATCGATCACCGTGTCTATCTACATCGATCACCGTGTCTATCTGTATCGATCACCGTGTCTATCTACATCGATCACCATGTCTATCTGTATCGATCACCGTGTCTATCTACATCGATCACCGTGTCTATCTGTATCGATCACCGTGTCTATCTACATCGATCACCGTGTCTATCTGTATCGATCACCGTGTCTATCTACATCAATCACCGTGTCTCTCTGTATCGATCGCCATGTCTATCTGTATCGATCACCGTGTCTATCTACATCGATCACCGTGTCTATCTACATCGATCACCGTGTCTATCTGTATCGATCACCATGTCTATCTACATCGATCACCATGTCTATCTACATCGATCACCGTGTCTATCTACATCGATCACCGTGTCTATCTACATCGATCACCTTGTCTATCTGTATCGATCACCGTGTCTATCTGTATCGATCACCGTGTCTATCTGTATCGATCACCGTGTCTATCTACATCGATCACCGTGTCTATCTGTATCGATCACCCTGTCTATCTACATCGATCACCGTGTCTATCTGTATCGATCACCGTGTCTATCTACATCGATCACCGTGTCTATCTGTATCGATCACCGTGTCTATCTGTATCGATCACCGTGTCTATCTGTATCGATCACCGTGTCTATCTACATCGATCACCGTGTCTATCTGTATCGATCACCGTGTCTATCTACATCGATCACCGTGTCTATCTGTATCGATCACCGTGTCTATCTGTATCGATCACCGTGTCTATCTACATCGATCACCGTGTCTATCTACATCGATCACTGTGTCTATCTGTATCGATCACCGTGTCTATCTACATCGATCACCGTGTCCATCTGTATCGATCACCGTGTCTATCTACATCGATTACCGTGTCTATCTGTATCGATCACCTTGTCTATCTGTATCGATCACTGTGTCTATCTGTATCGATCACCGTGTCTATCTACATCGATCACCTTGTCTATCTGTATCGATCACCGTGTCTATCTGTATCGATCACCGTGTCTATCTGTATCGATCACCGTGTCTATCTACATCGATCACCGTGTCTATCTGTATCGATCACCTTGTCTATCTGTATCGATCACTGTGTCTATCTGTATCGATCACCGTGTCTATCTACATCGATCACCGTGTCTATCTGTATCGATCACCGTGTCTATCTGTATCGATCACCGTGTCTATCTACATCGATCACCGTGTCTATCTGTATCGATCACCGTCTCTATCTGTATCGATCACCGTGTCTATCTGTATCGATCACCGTGTCTATCTACATCGATCACCGTGTCTATCTGTATCGATCACCGTGTCTATCTACATCGATCACCGTGTCTATCTGTATCGATCACCTTGTCTATCTGTATCGATCACTGTGTCTATCTGTATCGATCACCGTGTCTATCTACATCGATCACCGTGTCTATCTGTATCGATCACCGTGTCTATCTACATCGATCACCATGTCTATCTGTATCTATCACCGTGTCTATCTACATCGATCACCGTGTCTATCTGTATCGATCACCGTGTCTATCTGTATCGATCACCATGTCTATCTACATCGATCACCGTGTCTATCTGTATCGATCACCGTGTCTATCTGTATCGATCACCGTCTCTATCTACATCGATCACCGTGTCTATCTGTATCGATCACCGTGTCTATCTACATCGATCACCATGTCTATCTGTATCGATCACCGTGTCTATCTACATCGATCACCGTGTCTATCTACATCGATCACCGTGTCTATCTGTATCGATCACCGTGTCTATCTACATCGATCACCGTGTCTATCTGTATCGATCACCGTGTCTATCTACATCGATCACCGTGTCTATCTACATCGATCACCGTGTCTATCTGTATCGATCACCGTGTCTATCTACATCGATCACCGTGTCTATCTACATCGAGCACCGTGTATCTCTGTATCGATCACCGTGTCTATCTGTATCGATCACCGTGTCTATCTACATCGATCACCGTGTCTATCTGTATCGATCACCGTGTCTATCTACATCGATCACCGTGTCTATCTACATCGATCACCGTGTCTATCTGTATCGATCACCATGTCTATCTACATCGATCACCGTGTCTATCTACATCGATCACCGTGTCTATCTGTATCGATCACCGTGTCTATCTACATCGATCACCGTGTCTATCTGTATCGATCACCGTGTCTATCTACATCAATCACCGTGTCTATCTGTATCGATCACCTTGTCTATCTGTATCGATCACTGTGTCTATCTGTATCGATCACCGTGTCTATCTACATCGATCACCTTGTCTATCTGTATCGATCACCGTGTCTATCTGTATCGATCACCGTGTCTATCTGTATCGATCACCGTGTCTATCTACATCGATCACCGTGTCTATCTGTATCGATCACCTTGTCTATCTGTATCGATCACTGTGTCTATCTGTATCGATCACCGTGTCTATCTACATCGATCACCGTGTCTATCTGTATCGATCACCGTGTCTATCTGTATCGATCACCGTGTCTATCTACATCGATCACCGTGTCTATCTGTATCGATCACCGTCTCTATCTGTATCGATCACCGTGTCTATCTGTATCGATCACCGTGTCTATCTACATCGATCACCGTGTCTATCTGTATCGATCACCGTGTCTATCTACATCGATCACCGTGTCTATCTGTATCGATCACCTTGTCTATCTGTATCGATCACTGTGTCTATCTGTATCGATCACCGTGTCTATCTACATCGATCACCGTGTCTATCTGTATCGATCACCGTGTCTATCTACATCGATCACCATGTCTATCTGTATCTATCACCGTGTCTATCTACATCGATCACCGTGTCTATCTGTATCGATCACCGTGTCTATCTGTATCGATCACCATGTCTATCTACATCGATCACCGTGTCTATCTGTATCGATCACCGTGTCTATCTGTATCGATCACCGTCTCTATCTACATCGATCACCGTGTCTATCTGTATCGATCACCGTGTCTATCTACATCGATCACCATGTCTATCTGTATCGATCACCGTGTCTATCTACATCGATCACCGTGTCTATCTACATCGATCACCGTGTCTATCTGTATCGATCACCGTGTCTATCTACATCGATCACCGTGTCTATCTGTATCGATCACCGTGTCTATCTACATCGATCACCGTGTCTATCTACATCGATCACCGTGTCTATCTGTATCGATCACCGTGTCTATCTACATCGATCACCGTGTCTATCTACATCGAGCACCGTGTATCTCTGTATCGATCACCGTGTCTATCTGTATCGATCACCGTGTCTATCTACATCGATCACCGTGTCTATCTGTATCGATCACCGTGTCTATCTACATCGATCACCGTGTCTATCTACATCGATCACCGTGTCTATCTGTATCGATCACCATGTCTATCTACATCGATCACCGTGTCTATCTACATCGATCACCGTGTCTATCTGTATCGATCACCGTGTCTATCTACATCGATCACCGTGTCTATCTGTATCGATCACCGTGTCTATCTACATCAATCACCGTGTCTATCTGTATCGATCACCATCTCTATCTACGTCGATCACCGTGTCTATCTGTATCGATCACCGTGTCTATCTGTATCGATCACCGTGTCTATCTGTATTGATCACCGTGTCTATCTACATCGATCACCGTGTCTATCTGTATCGATCACCGTGTCTATCTGTATCGATCACCGTGTCTATCTACATCGATCACCGTGTCTATCTGTATCAATCACCGTGTCTATCTGTATCGATCACCGTGTCAATCTACATCGATCACCGTGTCTATCTGTATCGATCACCGTGTCTATCTACATCGATCGCTGTTTCTATCTGTATCGATCACCGTGTCTATCTACATCGATCACTGTGTCTATCTGTATCGATCACCGTGTCTATCTACATCGATCACCATGTCTATCTACATCGATCACCGTGTCTATCTGTATCGATCACCGTGTCTATCTGTATCAATCACCGTGTCTATCTACACCAAATGCCATCTATCTACACTGACTGCCATGTGTATCTACATATCAACCGCCTTGTTTACCTATGCCAACTGCTGTCTATCTATAACGACCACCATCAATCTATGCTGACCACCATGTCAGTACGTCATCTATATATACTAAACGCCATGTCTGTTTATTGATAACAACCGCCATGTCTATCTACAATGACCACCATGTTTAACTGCACAAGTCTGCCATGTCTATCCTCATCAACTGCCATCTACAAACCCCTCCGATTTCACCCCTCAGCTGCCTATCTCCAGGGAAAAGTAGAAATTCAAAGTTCATGGTAACTCACAGTACATATGCAACCCTGAGATTCATTTGCTTGTGGGCATGCACAGTACATACAAAGAAAGACAACAGAATCAATGACGAAGGGAACACAAACAAAGGTGGACAAACAACCAATGGGCAAAAGGCAGAAGCTGAAAACAAATAATAAATAAATAAATACTATTGAGAACATGAGCCTGTCCAGCCCCTCCTAGTAACCCAAGTTCTCCTATCCAGGTAACATTCTTGTAAAACCCTTATTATTTATTTATATTTATATTTATTTGGAGATTCAGCATGGAGTAGAGACTTCCAGCCCTTCGTACTGCACCATCCAACAACCCCTGACAACCCCGAATTAACCCTAACCTAATCACAGGACAATTTACAACCTTTTCATCTTTGGATTGTGGGAAGAAACTGGAGATCCCAGGGAAAGCCCGCACATTCCATGGGGAGGACAGAGAACTTGGAACTCTGATGCCCCGAGGTGTATTAGTGTTACGTTAACCACTATGCTACAGTGCTGGGTTTTTTTGCCTTTTTCCAATTTAATGGCATCCTTCCAGTAGCAGAGTTACCAAACTGTTGACAGTTCTCCTAAAGTAGCTTTACAAATGTCTTGTACAGCTTTAACACGACACCACAACTCCTGTGTTCAATATTCTGACTGATGAAGG
The DNA here is from genome assembly GCF_048418815.1 of Hemitrygon akajei. NCBI lineage: Eukaryota > Metazoa > Chordata > Chondrichthyes > Myliobatiformes > Dasyatidae > Hemitrygon > Hemitrygon akajei. The sequence continues at coordinate 112,765,021 of NC_133130.1, read as the reverse complement.
CAAGCACGCCCAACGTGAGGTAGAGAAATCCATTAATTCACTACCATAAGACCATAAGATATAGGAGCAGAAGTAGGCCATTTGGCCCATCGAGTCTGCTCTGCCATTCAATCATGGGCTGATCCAATTCTTCCAGTCATCCCCACTCCCCTGCCTTCTCCCCATACCCTTTGATGCCCTAGCTAATCAAGAACCGATCTATCTTTGCCTTAAATGCATCCAATGACTTGGCCTCCACTGTCACTCGTGGCAACAATTTCCACAGATTTACCACCCTCTGACTAAAGTAATTTCTCCTCATCTCAGTTCTGAAAGGACGTCCTTCAATCCTGAAGTCGTGCCCTCTTGTCCTAGACTCCCCTACCATGGGAAATAACCTTGCCATATCTAAGGCAACACGAGTGAATCTGCCAGCATTTTGTGTTTTTATTTATTTGCCATATCTAATCTGTTTGATGTTTTGGGCCGAGACGTTGACTGTACTCTTGTCCTCGATGCTGCCTGGCCTGCTGAGTTCCTCCAGCATTCTGTGTGCGTACTTCTGGTCCTAGACTCCTCTGCTAGGTTTCCATCAAACACACAGAAGAGGCCGTATAGTCAGAAACTCCATGATGGACACAACGCATTCCATCACAGGCAAAGCTCTCTCCACCAACTGAACACATCTACAAGGAGGGCTGCCACAAGAAAGCAGCATCCATCATCAAGGACCCCCACCATCCAGGCCATGGTCTGTTCTCACGGCTGCCATTGCAAATGAAGTACGGGAGAATTAAGTCCCACACTAGCAGGATCAGGAACTGTTATTACCCCTCAGCCATCAGACTCTTGAACCATCGTGGTTCACTCACCTCAACACTGAACTGATTTCACAACCTATGGATTTGCTTTCAAGGACTCAACAGCAGCTCATGTTCTCGCTATTATTTATTTTCTGGTTTTTTTATTTGCACAGTTTGTCTTCTTTTCCACATTGGCTGTTTGTCAGTCTTTGCGTGTAATTTTTTCATTCATTCTGTTGCATTTCTCTGTTCTGCTGTGAGCGCCTGCAGAAACCTGGAACTCAGAGTAGTATATGGTGACGTATACGTACTTTGATTACAAATTTACTTTCAACTATTTTTTATGTTAATTTTGACTGTGGCTGATTTTTTTAGCACTTTTGTAAAGTTATGGTCAGTACCTGTAAACCTAGTCCTCCGAGGCAAATATCCTTTCGCCTTTAATTTATGATCCCTCCCCCAGGACCAGAGGGCAAGGTCTCAGAATAAAAGGACAAAAGGACCCACCTTCAGAGCAGAGATGAACAGGAATTTCGCTAGCCCGAGTCTAGTGAATCTGCACAGATGGCTGTAGGGGACATTCAATGGATATATTTTAAATGGCTCTTGATCAGTAAGGGTGACGAGAGAAGGCAGAACAACAGAGTCGAGGGTGCAAAATAAGTCAGCCACGATCAGAATGGTGGATCAATGTGATGAGCCAAATGGCCTAATTCTACTGTTATGTCTGTGGTCACCCCTGTGCACGTAGCGAAGCTCTGATAATCCGGCATGTACATTGATGGTGCCAGACTGACTGATTTTCTAGACCACTGGATGCAATTCTACCAAAAAACCATTTAATTAGTTTTTTTTTTGGAAAGAAACTACACAGTAGGATAACTTTTACAGTGGACCCAGTAGGTTTGAAAGGAATGTGGGAAATGGGTTCCTGGTGAGTTTTACTTGCTTGAGGGAACCAGGGCCCCTAGTGAGTTTCAATGGAGCACGACCCTGTGAACCAGAGCCACTGGGAGATCTGAATGGATTATCAGAATGATGCCAAAATTTACTTCCTCTCTCCCCATTAATTTAAGGAACCAGCCTGGATACTTGAAATTTAGTGGTGTGGTAATAATTTGGCGCCAAAAAGAGGCTCTCCTAATAAGATAGAAAAATGTGCTGATTTTGAGATTGATTTAGTGATGTAATGTGAACAGGAAACCATGATTATGAAAGCCAACACGAGTGAATCTGCAGACGCTGGAAATAAATAAAAACACAAAATGCTGGCAGAACTCAGCAGGCCAGACAGCATCTATGGGAGGAGGTAGTGACGACATTTCGGGCTGAAACCCTTCATCACCCTGCTGAGTTGTGCCAGCATTTTGTGTTTTTAATTATGACAGCCAATTCATTATTTGCAAAGGACATAGTCTGCAAGTTGTAAAACCCATGCTGTAATAATTCTGTCTGACAAAAGGAGTTATAAATAGTAGAAAAGGTGAATTCACTTAATGGAGAATGCACGTGAGTGATGTTGTTTAACATGAGGAGGCGAATTCATGGGCAGCCTCCACACAGTCCTTGACAGAGTGGGGTCAAGGTCCAGTGGCTTGGAGTGCAAGGTCACTAGAGACCCGTCTGTGCTGTTGTGATGTGTCATCATCTTCCGCCAACTCCACCATTGAGGTCTCGGTTGGATCGTTCTTTGTCTGGAACCTTACTGCCATGGATGACTCTACCGGGAGCTAAACTTCAGACGGCGTCACTCTCAGGATCTCAGGAGCTCTCCAAAATGGCACGGTGACAATCCTCAGGTAAGTATAAATAATATTACTTGAAAGGATGAGTTTCACAGTGTGTCACAAAGCCTGAGCATTGAGAGGATTTTAGCATGCACCAAAGCATGATCAAGAAATTAATAAAGGAAAAAATCAGTTACAAAGAAGGAGATAAGTAAACCAGGAACTTAAAAATGAAGAAGCTATTGAAAATAAACGTGGGTCTCTTTCAGGCAGAGGCAAGAGGACTGATTGTGGGAATGAAGAATTAACAGAGACATTAAATGAATACTTGCCATCTGTTTTCATGTTAAAGACACACAAATATTTCTGATAAAGTGTAGATCCAAGGAGAGGTACACACTGCAAAATGAAGAGGCTAAAAGCTGATGGCCTATAGTACAAGGTTTTACAAGAGCTGGCTACAGAACTAAGGATGCATTGGATTTGATATTCCAAACTTCCTGTATTTTTGACTGGGCTCCAAAGGTTTGTTGGTAGCTAAACACCAAGCCATATATTCTGCAGCTGTGGACCTGTTCAGCATCATCCTCACCTCCATATCTGATGCTTTGGCTCCTGATGAAACCATTACTTTTCCTCACTCTGGCTGACTTCCCAATAGTCCCAAATTCCCCTCCCACAAAGAATCCAAACCCAAAATTCTATGACAGTTAACAGACTGAACAATTTTCTCCCAAGTCCTTCTGTGAAAAACTGCTTGTTACTACAGATAAGCCACAACCTCGGTCATTCCCCATCTCCTTCATCTTCAGCTCCACCGTCACCAAAGAAAAAGTCACCAGAGACTGCAGATGCTGAAATATGGAGCAACAGCCAAATGGTGGAGGAACACGACTGGACAGGCAGCTGCTATGGAGGGAAATAGACAAAGTTTTGTGTGGAGACATTTCACTTCAGTTAAGCCATGTGTGTTCTCTGTGTGTGTGACAAAGACTCCAGTGAGGACTACTGTGGTGAAGTTAGGGAGTGTGGGTTCCTATAAGTAGGTCCATGGAGTTTCTTGTGATGAACTCTTTGACTTCTCCAACCCTTATCTCAACGTGATACCTCTGAGAGTTTAATTATTGGGTACTATTCTAGTTGCACCCTTACAGAAAAGACGTGGAAAGGATGTTGAAGAAATTCAGCAGGGCCGCTGCCCGTATTAGAGAGTGTTAGCTACAGGGTTAGACAAACTAAGAAAGTCATACGAGTTGTAAATAAGACCAGTTATTATGAGCCAACCAATCCATTATTTATTCAACTAAACACTTTAAAATTCAGAGATTTCATAGATTTTAAAATAAATCAAATTATGTATAAAGTTAAAAATGGACAGTTACCACAAAGTATCCAAAGGTTGTTTAAAATGAAAGAAAGTCAACATGATTTGAGAGGAACGTGTACGGTATAGTTTAAAAACAAAGGATAAGAACAAATGTAAAAAAAATCATTGTATTTCAGTCAGAGGGGTGAATCTATGGAACAGTTGCAGGGAGAATTTAAAAACATGCACCACACTTAACAAGTTTAAAAAATTATTTAAAAATAATTTAATGAACAAACATAAAATACATGACTTAAAATGAATGGGAGTAATGGAAATAAATGGTACTTGGAATTGGATTTGGTGTCAGAAGATTATGAATTTTTTTTGTTTTGATGTGATGATTGATGCCAGATATGTTTTTGTAAAAGTAAGGGGGTAGGCGTAATAAGGTGTAGCTTCAGCCTACACCCTTTCAGTCTGTTTTAAAGAATATCTTTTTTTTTTGTAATTTTGTCTTATGAAATCATCGTTGAATATTATGCTTTTTGTTATGTTTGTACTGACCAAAATAAAAATTTCATTCATTCATTCATTCATTTGTTTCTCTTGAGTGTCAGAGACCAAAGGACAACCTATCAGAATGTTATAAAATTACAAAAGACATAAATAGAATAAATAGTCAGAATCTTCTTTCCAAGTTTGAATTGTCTGATACCAGAGTAGATACCTTTAGTGTGGCACGGTAGCACTGTGGTCGGTACAACACTTTACAGTACAGGTGATGCACCATCAATAACTCACTCTGAGACGTAAAGGCGAGGTATCGGCTTTTATTGACTGGAAGAAGGAACGAGCAGTGAGTGACCACCATACTACATGCTGGAGACTGAGAGGCCGGGCTCAGACCTCCATCACCTTTATACAGGGGTCTGTGGGAGGAGCCACAGGAGCAGTCATCAGGGGCGTGTCCAGACAGGTATATGTAGTTCACCACAACAGGCGGCCCGGGTTCAATTCCCACCTCTCCCCTGTAAGGAGCTTATACATTCTCCCCGTGACTGTGTGGATTTCCTCTGGGTGTTCCAGTTTCCTCCCACAGTCCAAAGGCCTACCGGGTGTTGGGAGGTTAATAGGGCATTGTAAATTGTCTCATGATTAGGCTGGGATTGAATCCTGGGCAGTGTGGCTGGAAGGGCCGGGAAGGCCTATTCTGCTCTGTATCTCAACCAAGTGGTAGATAGACAGATAGATAGATAAGGCGAGTGTGGGGGGGGGGGGGGGGAGTTTAAGAGAGTTTGTTTTACACACAGAGAGTAATAGGTGCCGGTGTGGTGGAGGTGGAAGCAAACACAGTAGGTTTTAAGAGACACTCAGTCAGGCACATAAAAAGCAGGCGATGCAGAGGCATGAACGGTGTGCAGGCAGAAAGCTCAGTTTAATTGCCATCATGGTGGGCACAATCACTGTGGGTTCCTCTGCTGTGCCTCAGCATTCTGGGCTGTATCCTTGCATAGAACCGAGAGGTAAATACTCACCTGCTCTTTACAATCCAGCAGGAATCCTTTCCCCTCCTCTCTTGTCCCGGGGACCTGGTACAGACACCACCCCCCACTGGCATTCCACACCAGAAATGCACCGACAGCTTGGGGCAGAGCGGCTGCATGTGACGGCTGTTTGGGGCAGATAGGGTAACAGTAACTCGATGATAACAAGGGCAGGGGAGAACTATGCAGTCAAACAAGGAGAAAAGGTGGCAAAGGAGATTCTTCAGACGCTGAAAATCTTAAGCAAAATGCTGGAGGGACTCAGCAGGTCAAGCAGCATCTATCAAGGGAAATGAACAGTCAGCATTTTAAGCCGAGACCCTTTTCATGTCTTGATGAAGGGTCTCGGCCCAAAATGTTGACTGGTCATTGTGATGGATATTTACTCTCCTGGACAGAAGATCTCATGTCTGCAAAGCTTGCTTTCTAAACACACAGCAACTGCCACTTGTAAAATCAAAAACAGATGTAGGTAAACTTCCAACTAACAGTTATTTAACTTCTGGTCGTAAATGGAAATCTGTCTTCATTCCTTAAAATGTAGACATTAAGCAGTAATCAGCTTGAAGTTAAAAAGTACTCTCTATAGAACAACTTTGAAAGTCGCTGTCTGGGGTTCCGGTGACGTCATCGTCGAGAATGGCAGCTTAAGTTACTAGTTCCTCCGGAAAAACGTTTATTAAGCCCCGTTATTCCATCAAATATAATATTTTTTGAAAAATATTTGAACTGAAAAGAGGGGCAAGAATGGGGAAAAGGAACGGAAAAAAAAAGTGACACTGCGGAGCCTGCATCCGAGAGGAGTGCAGCGAGCGGCTCTTCGACCCGACCGCGTGCGATCGAGATGGCTACTGGGCCTCATTCAGGCGAAGCAGCGAATATCTTTGAAATCCTGAAAGAAATAATGGAGGTCCAGAAATAAATAAAGCAGCAGCTCTGGGATATTAAGGCAGAGCTCGCCAGCGTTAATCAAAAAATAGCGGTGGCAGAGACTCGAATTGAGAAGATGGAAGATCGCGTTCAAACCATGGAACGGATACTGAGCAAGACAATAAAAATATTACATCACCAAGAAGGTAAACTGCTTGACCTGGAGGGAAGATCACGGTGGAAAAATATCAGAATCTACAATGTTCCCGAAGGAACAGAGGGCTCGTCTATGATGGAGTTTATCGAAAAGTTTACCACGCTGGATATTCCCTCGGTTATGAAGCTGGAAATCGAGAGGACGCACCGTGCGCTGGTTCCAAAACCTACCCAGGGCAGAAAGCCACGCTCTATAGTAATTAAATTCCTTCGGTACAGCACCAAGACGCAGATTCTACAAAGGGCCTGGGGTAAGAAGAGAGTGGTTTTCGACGATAAATTAATATATTTCAACCAAGATTACCCCCACCCCCCCGCGGTCATACAGAAACGCAAAGAATACTCTGAAGTAAAGTGAGTACTAAAGCAAAATAAGATTAGATTTCAAACTCTGTACCCTGCTAAACTTCAAATGTTTTATGACAATGGGACGCGGTTGTACCAGACGGTGGAAGAGGCGACTACAGACATGAAGGCCAGAGGGTTGCCCGTCAGCGTGATCAAACCGAGGGAAAGCCTGGCAGAGGAATTATCCTGCTCTGCTTGGGAAATAGTGCGAGAATCGAGAAGGCAGCAGATGGGAGGAGGCCAAGAGAAATATATCAGGAAGAGACCGAGAGTTTCCCAAAGACAGTCCTCACCCCCTTCAGAAGAGCCATAAGGTTTAGCTAACTTTAAAAATGTTGAGAAGCTAAATGAAAGCAAAAGTACATGGTGATATACCTATCTCGAGAAATACTTATTATAATGTGGATTTTATATTACTTAGTTGTTATTCTTTATTCGCTCACATACTCCTTTTTCCCCACCAAAATGAGAATTATATATATATATATATATATATACACACATATGTAATGTGTGTGTATGTATATATGTGTGTGTGTGTGTATATATATATATATATATATATATATATATATATATATATATATATATATAGGAGGAGTACACAGGGAAACCGTTTCTGTGTAATGGATTTGTTCACTGACTTTTATGAATACTGCAATGGGGGCCCTCAACTCACAAATAGGAGGGGTTATCCCCCACAGCTAGACATTTCCTCTAGCTCAAAGCAGGGTCATTTGCTAGAGACCTCAGCCTTGGAATCACACGTTTGTTGCCATTTTTGTTATTATCTGCGTTTCTTGGTTCTTATTTGTTCGGGGAGTAGATCAATTAAGTTTTATTCTAATTTCAATGGTACATTGACAGATAAATACAGGTGGCTAAGGACAAGGTAAAATTCATTTCTTTTAATATCAATGGGCTATTAAATCCAATCAAATGTAAGAGAATTTTATCCAATTTGGAACAATTTGATTCATACTGGGGAAAATGGTTTAACTACATAATGCCTCATAGGCCTGATTTTATTCTCACAAATCAATGAATCTGTTGTAAAAAACAGATCACTCCCTACTTGTACATAGTTCTTTCCTTTTGCTTGTTTTTTTCTTTCCACTCTTTTCTATAAGTGTGTACCTCAGATAAATACTTTGTGGAGATTTGTGATATATAGGTACAATGTCTGAAACACATCTTACGGAAATGTTTGTTTAATGATGAACTTCAATAAAAAAATAAATTACAAAAAAAAAGAAAATCGCTGTCTGTATAGGAAACACTCTGACTGGAAAGTCACTACATCTGCTTTATTACCGCTCAAGGTGTAGTATAAGACAATGGGTTGTTTAATTTGGGTTGTTTCTTTCTTTCTTTTCAAATCTTTTTATTAATTTTAAGAAAAACATAAGTAAAATATCAGTACAAAACATTTGAGAGTACACAATTAATAGATTAATTAACAATCAGATATGTATTAATCAATATATAAAGTCTCCCAAACTCATAGTATTAATGTAAAGGAATTAAAAAAAAGAGAAAAAGGAGAAACCCCCCCCCCCAAAAAAACTAAAAGAATTAAAAAAAACTAATAAAAAAAAACTAACCAACATGGGCAATTGCATAATGTTAAATACATACAGTAGTGCCGATGACTCCGAACCTCCATCCACACAATTCAGGATAGTAACAATGAGGTTCAGGATCAGACCATTTAATTCATATGAAAATGTTGAATAAATGGTCTCCAAGTTTCCTCAAATTTAACTGAAGAATCAAAAACCACACTTCTAATTTTTTTCTAAACTCAAACAGGAAATAGTTTGAGAAAACCACTGAAATACAGTTGGAGGGTTAATTTCTTTCCAATTCAGTAAAATAGATCTTCTAGCCATTAATGTAACAAATGCAATCATTCGTTGGGATGAAGCGATAAACGCTTATTATCTATCATTGGCAGACCAAAAATTGCGGTAAAAGGATGTGGTTGGAAATTAATATTTAAAACTCTTGAAATAATATTAAAAATCTCTTTCCAATAGTTTTGTAAACAAGGACAAGACCAAAACATGTGGGTCAATGAAGCAACTTCAGAATGACATCTATCACAGGTTGGATTAACATAAGAATAAAATCGAGCAAGTTTATCTTTAGACATGTGAGCTCTATGTACAACCTTAAATTGTATTAGAGCATGTTTAGCACAGATAGAGGATGAGTTTACCAATGATAAAAATTTTTCCCATTGCTCAGCAGATATAGGGCAATGCAATTCTTCCTGCCATTCCTTCTTAATGTTTTCTGATATATCTGGCTGTACATTCATAATCATATTATAAATGATAGCTACTAAACCCTTTTGACAAGGATTGAGAGCTAAAATTCTTTCTGTAATGTCCAATGGACATTCTTTCGAAAAAGACTTTAATTCATTATATAGAAAATTTCTAACTTGCAAATATCTAAAAAAATGGGTTTTAGATAAATTATATTTATTAGATAACTGTTCAAAGGACATAATGTTATCATCCAAAAACAGATCACGAAAACATGTTATACCTTTTGTTTTCCATAAAAGAAAAGCTTGATCTATAGATGATGGTCGGAAGAAGTAGTTAGATATTATAGGACTTAACAGCATAAACTTATTCAAACCAAAAAATTTACGAAATTGAAACCAGATTCGTAATGTATACTTGACTATGGGATTAGTTATCTGTTTATTCATTTTGAGTAACGAAAAAGGAAGTGAAGATCCTAAGATTGAGATCAATGAGAAATCTTGCACAGATTTACATTCCAAATTTACCCATTGTGGGCCAGCAACTGTAGTAGATTCTTGTGTCCAAAATATCAGATACCGTATATTAACTGCACAATAGTAAAATCTTAAATTTGGTAGAGCCAAGCCGCCCTCCTTCTTAGGCTTCTGTAAATATTTTTTACCTAGTCTAGGATTTTTGTTCTGCCACAAATACGAAGATATTTTAGAGTCAACCATATCAAAAAAAGATTTAGGAATAAAAATTGGTAATGCTTGAAATAGATATAGAAATTTAGGTAGTATCATCATCTTAATGGCATTAACTCTGCCTACTAAAGAAAAGATAGTGGGGACCACCTATTAGCAAGTTGCTTAATTTGATCTATTAAAGGTAAGAAATTAGTTTTAAATAAATCTTTATGTTTTTTAGTAATTTTAATACCTAAATAAGTAAAATAATCTGTAACGATTCTATATGGTACATGATTATAAATTGAAACATGCATATTTAATGGAAAAAGTTCACTCTTATTAAAATTCAATTTATATCCAGAAAAATTACTAAATTGAGCAAGCAAAGAAGAAATAGCAGGAATTGGGTTGTTTCAAATAGACAAGCTGACTCTTAAGTTGCTTTGTTCAGAGAAGCTTGAAGAACAGATGGATAATATCATTTAGCATATAATCATATAACAATCACAGCACGGAAACAGGCCATCTTGGCCCTCCTAGTCCGTGCCGAACTCTTAATCTCACCTAGTCCCACCTACCCGCACTCAGCCCATAACCCTCCACTCCTTTCCTGTCCATATACCTATCCAATTTTACCTTAAATGACACAACTGAACTGGCCTCTACTACTTCTACAGGAAGCTCATTCCACACAGCTATCACTCTCTGAGTAAAGAAATACCCCCTCGTGTTTCCCTTAAACTTTTGCCCCCTAACTCTCAAATCATGTCCTCTCATTTGAATCTCCCCTACTCTCAATGGAAACAGCCTATTCACAACAACTCTATCTATCCATCTCAAAATTTTAAATACCTCGATCAAATCCCCCCTCAACCTTCTACGTTCCAATGAATAGAGACCTAACTTGTTCAGCCTTTCTCTGTAACAGGTAACATCCTAGTAAATCGTCTCTGCACTCTCTCTAATTTATTGATATCTTTCCTATAATTCAGTGACCAGAACTGTGCACAATATTCCAAATTTGGCCTTACCAATCACTGTTATCAATAACTGTTGTGTTTAGAGTTAGAAGAGTTTTATGCACTCAAGAGTTAGCTTTACAGGATTATTGGTAGCTGGCTAAGATCTGTGTCTCTAAATTATGTTTTTAGATGATTTGTGTTAAAAAAAATCTGAGGAAATATCACATGCTTGTGAAGTCACACAAGTGAGAGAGGAACTGTATAAATGTAGAGAGCAGTTCAGGTAGTCAACCCTGTGCCCCTCCCCCATGTTTTTGTCTCAATGACATTTGTTCTAATGATGAGGCCTTTTGCTCTGGTGCCTCAAAGAGTTTCCTTCCTTCTAAAACATAGCTTCCTGTCCATCAAAGTGAATGGACATGACTTCTGCTCCTATATCTTACGGTCTTATGGATTTCTCAGCCACATTTCTTCTGTTTCCTGCACATCTCACATTCTCTCAAATGGGACAGAACAAAGACATCCTACCCCTCGTATTTATCTTTTGCCCTACCAGCCTCCCTTCACAATTTCCTCCACCTTCACCAGGTCATGGTTTCAGTCCAGGTCGAAGCCTGAATGTCAGTCGGAGGTCCAGATTAAAGCCCAAAGGGTGATCAGAGGACCGATCAAATTGAAAAGTCAATCAAGGAATTCTGAAGGAAGTCCAGAAATCGAGGACTGATGGTCAGAGTCTGAATCTACAAGTTTCTGCAGTTCTGCTGGGGAAGTCAGGCCCAGTGTCTGCGAGTCTGCGAGTCTACTGGAGGTTGGAAGCTGAAGAGAACAGCCTGTCCTAGGGTAGAGGACTGAGTATTGTGTAGGCAGGGAGAAACTGTTGTTCCATTGTGTGGTGTTCTGTCAAACATTGTGGGCATGTTATCTTGGCGGTGGAAGGGTGACACTTGCAGGCTGGCCCCAGCACATCCTTGGGTGTTGGCTGTTAACAGCAATGGCACATTTCACTGTATTTTTCGACATACATGTGAATCTACTTCGACAAACCCAAGTCTCTGACAGGGTCATTTAACTCAGATTGAGTTATCAGATGATGATCACTCAACATAATGGGTTCAGTATCGGTTTCCAATGGATCACGGCATTTTCGTCTGTCTCCTCTAGACTCCCTGTCTGCTGACTTTGGCACTGGAAGACCATCATCATCAACGCAGGTCTCCTGGCTGAAGGGAGATTGAGGTATTCAATGGATTTCTTGTTTTTAGCAGAGAAACCGGACACGCGTGTCAGACGGAAGTAGCAGTCTGTCACATGATCCTCTGCTCTCGCCATATCATCAGGACAGCGAACGGCATTGACTTTCGAGTACCTCTGAGCCAAGCTCTAAGATCGACAGTGTATGTTCTGCAACAAATATGAGGAGCCCAGGCTTTGTCTTGGTCACCAATTTTACGCCCAAAATAGAGCTCATCGGCTTTCTTAATAAGAGGAGAGATGTAAGTGTACATTCACCACAAATATAACAGAAAGTATCGCAGCTGTTGCAACATTGGAGACATTTTGCTGACACAAATACTCCTGAAAATACAATTACTTTATTACAATGAGTATACACAATATGCTATGTGCATTAATGTGATCGCATGTAAACACAATGCATAGAATGGTGTGTGTGTGTGAGAGAGAGAGAGAGTGAGGTGCTTTTACAGCCTTTCTAAAACCTGTCCCGCCATGCAGCATCCACCCTACCTAAGCACGTCTGGACAAGATAGAAAAATTCTCAGCTTACATTGTGGGCAGTGTTTTAATTGATTTGAATTATGAATTGAAATTATATATATATATAGATGATTTCAGAAAAAAACGGTGCTTGATAGGGAAATTTCTTGGCGATTTTCATGATCAGCAGCCGAAAATCCATAAGGCACACCCAAAACTGTTGTGGAAGGAAAACCTTTGTTATCCAGTATTCTCGGTCCCTCTCCTATTTTGATCCGCCTGTTTGTAGCCTCCTCACTGCCAACATTAACAAGAACACAACATCTTATCTTCCATCTGGGTATTTTGCAGTGTTCTGCAATGAATGGTGAATATTCCAGCTCCAGGAATCCCACTCTCCCTTGTTTCCCTTAATTATGCTATATTCCTTTTTCAGCCCATTGATTTGAAAGTGCTTCACTATCCGTCGTTACTCTGTTCCTTACTGCCTTACCTGTCTCAAGCTATCTTGTGTCTTCCAGCTCACTTCTCCCCAGCTCTGAATTGAAAACTGCAACTTCTCCACTCTTCCCCAGTTCTGTGGAAGAATCTCTGACCCAAAATTTTAACTGGTTTCTCTTTCCACGGCTGCAAAGTTCTTCCAGCGTATTAAGCACAGCTCAAATGCCATCCATAAATTGGTGTCAACATCAGAGAATCTATCCTGGGCTCAGCACCTTGATACAATCATGAACCAGGCATGCCATTGTCTCTACATAAGAGTTTGAGAAGATTAGGTTTAAGACCATAAGGCATAGGAGCAGAATTAGGCCACTCAGCCCATCAAATTGGCTCCACCATTCCATCAAGGCAGAATTATTATCACTCTCAACCCCATTCTCCTGCCTTCTCCCCGTAACCTTGACTAATCAAGAACCTATCAACCTCCACTTTCAATACATCCAATCACTTGGTCTCCACAGTTGTCCATGACAATGAATTCCACAGATTCAGCTCCCTCTGGCTAAAGAAATTCCTCCTCATCTCTGTTCTGAGTGGACACCCCCCCCCCCCCCTTCTGAGAATGACTGAATGGCAACAAAAACTCTTGCAAGTTCCTATAGATGCGGAGGGGAGAGCATTCGGATAGGTTGCATCACCCCTCCCCCCCGGTACGGAGGCTCCATTTACAGGATCACAAGAGGCTGCAGTGGGTTGCAGACTCAGTCAACTCCATCACCAGCATAACCAGGAGACCTTCAGGAGGCCAGCATCCATCACAAAGGAACCACATCAGGGAAGAGCTGAACACTCAGTGTTTTTCCCTCTCTTCTGTCAGATCTCTGAACAGTTCCTGAACCTCCTTTTGTCTGCAGTATTGATTTTTGTAATTGATAGTTTCTTTTATGTCTTTGCACCCTTATGCTGCTGCAAATCAATAGATTTCACAACATACAAGTCAGCGATAATAAACTTAATTCTGATTGTGCTTTCATTACAGGTGGAGATAATGACAGAAGCCATGTCCAAAGTGCCCAGTTAAAACAATGTAATCAAAAATTCATTGATTGTTTCAGTTACCTGGTTGTCCGGCTGAAGGACAAAGCAGAGTGATGAGCATTGAAGACCGACATTGTAAATTGCTGACTCCTAAATCTAAGAATGGAGTACAGCAGATGGGATGTTATGTTGAAGTCATACAAGACATTGGTGAGGAAAGATGTAAACAAGTTTGAAAGAGTACCGAGAAAATTTACAAGGATGTTGTCAGATCCGGAGGGCTTGAGTTTGTTACATACCCCATGGGTATCTTGTGACTGTCTTATGACCATGATGTAATTGAGTATCGTGTGAGCATGATGTAGTTGTCATGTGATGGTGGGGTGATGTAATTTTCCTGCCGGTGTGAGGTCACATGATAGCATGTTCCAACAGGTATATAAGGGAAACCCCTGTTGTTACGCAGTTAGTTAGTTAGTTTTGCTGTGTATTCAGTTCATGGCGCAGTTTCATTTTAAAGTGGAGTTTTACTTTCTATTTTAAGGTGGAAACGTTATTGCCGGCAGTTTCGCCAATCGCTGCCAGTTTTTCTTTGTACACCTTGTTTTACCTCTACAGTCTAGTATTGGAGAGTGAAGACCTTACCAAAGTACGGGAACCCGAAGGATTGAGTAACACTGGTGTCGTTCAGCGGTTCTGTGAAGGATCGACCTTATTGGATCTTCGTTCAGGAATAGTGGCCTGCATCTGAGATACCCCCTGCAAGATCAGGAAGGTTTGTGCAGTGTTCACCCTGCAGGAAAAGGTCAGTTCCTTTAAGCCGTTTCAATTCCTTCAACGTGCATCCTTTGGACAAGGCATCACTCGGCTGGGATCAGCAGTAACGTCACGTCTTCGAAGAAATCAGTTTTTGGGGAAGTCTCTCCTTACTGACTGTATAAATCACTTGGACTTTCGAATTTACCACTTTAAGAACTATTCCAGAGTTTGGCTGTTTGTTAAACTGCCATATAGCAATTAACTTCCGGTTAAGTTAGTTGTTTAGTTAAGTTAGTTTATTTTTCACTTTTGTTGAGCAGAGTTTAATAATTGTTTATGTTTGTTTACAAAACCTGACTCAATTCTATATTCATTGTTGCCGACCACGTAACAAGTTATAAAGAAAGATTGAATAGGTTTATTCCTTGGAACATAGAAGATTGAGAGGAGATTTGAGGCTTACAAGGTTATAAGGGGTGTAGATAGGATAAATATAAGCAGGCATTTTCCACTGTGGTTGGACGAGACTACAACAGAGGTCCAGGGTTAAGGGCGAATGATGAAAAGTTTAAGAGGAACATGAGGGGAAACTTCTTGAATCAGAGGGTGGTGGGAGTGTGGAACGAGCTGCCAGCACAATTTCAATGAGCAAGAGGAGTTTGGATTGTGCAGGGATGGTAAGGGTATGGTGGGCTATGGTTCCAATGCAGGCCGGTGGGAGTAGGTAATTTAAATGGTTCGTAAATGAGCCAAAGGGCCTGGTTCTGTTCTGTACTTTTTCATGACCCTCTTTCTCTACAATATGTGGGATTTCTGCACCTGCTCAGGATTTGGTGTGATGATGTACCTGTCCTTGGAAAATGTGCAATGAGGCAGTACATCTGCCATCTTCTGCACACCTGCTGTACAATGCAACAGAGGTTACAGAATGAAATACATCCGTTGCTATAAATTTTAAGATGCTTCTCTGCCAAAACTTGGAGATTACTGATTATTTCTGCAGTGGGGAAGGCTGCCAGTGATCGGAGATAAAATATTTTGAACATGAGCAAGCTATTTTCTTTCACTTGTCAATATACTGTACTTGGTAATGTTTCTGTCTAGAAAACAGTAACTGTAGCAAAAAGCGGAAATTCCATAGGGAAAACTGATAGCTCCACAAACAACTGCCACCAATAGTTTGGAACTTACGCACGTTCACATCTTTAAATGGAGGAATCCTGAATTTCCTGCCATTCTGAGTATGGTGAGGTGTTGGACACCTCATGAAGTCCATGGGTTGAATGCAGAGCTAGTGACTGGAGTTCACCAGAGACGTTGGACAGGTTGGGGAGGGGAGAGCCTCAGAAGTGGACGAGGAAGGGGCCTCAAACAAAGCAGGAAAGTAAAAGATCTCTTTGGGCAGGGCTGAGGCCTTTTCCAGTGCAGCCCTTTTAAATAGCAAATCTGCAGGGGCATCATTGTCTGTAAAACAGTTCTGCAAATTTGATGAATGGCAATTATCATTCATAAAAATGTAACGTAATTTCTCACGTAATGTTCCTAAGGAAACTGTGTTACTTGCACAGACATAGAAACACAGGAAAAAGCAGGCCTGCAGCCTTACAATCTGTTACCCAAAACCATCATGGCAGATGCATGGTCTCACTATCATATTCCCACCTTCTGCATCTAGGAATCGATTCCTTTCTTAAATATATTCTGAAACTTGACTTCCACCACCCCGTGACAAAGAATTCCACAGGTCCACTTCCATCAGCATGAAGAATTTTCTCTTCATCTCAGTCCTGAATGTCTCGCCTTCGTGGCCCATCTTGTTTGAGTACCCCTAGCCAGGGAGTTGTCTTCTCAGTGTGCAGTCTGTCTTCAGAATTCTGAATGTTTTAGTAAAATCTCTCTCTTTCTTCCAATCTTTGGTGAATGCAGGGCAAGACGACCCTGCCTCTCCTCGTCAACCCAGGCGTCAGTCTGGTAAGCCTTCACTGCATCCTCTCTCTGTATTTAAGAACATCCTCCTTTAAGTGAGGGGACCAAAGCAACTCACAACACTGCAGGTGTGATTCCCATTAAGTGGAGTTTGACATCCTGGCTGCAGTACTCGTAACCTCTCGCAATGAAGACTTGCCCTCTTGCCTCAGCTGAACGCTTACTTTCGCAACACCCAGATCTCTTTGTACGTCATTGATTCTCAACACACAACCACTTAAATAGTACTCTACCTCGCTGCTTTTCCTACATAACTGAGTAACTTTTACATTAAACCGCAAACATTTGTGTACTCACTGAGCTTGTCAAGAGTCACCTTGTATCCTCTCTGCGTCTATCTCGCAGCTCACGATCCCAGCTTCCCGGCATTGGCAATTTAGAAACATCACATTCAATGGGTATTGTGAGCAACTGGGGCGCGAGCACTGATCCCTTCGGCACCCCACTAGTCATCAATTGCCACTCTATACAAATAAGTCATTTATTCCTGCTGTGTTTCCTGTCTTCCAGCCTGTTTTCAGTCACTGCCAGTACACTGCACTCTAATCTCATCAGCTTTGATTTCCACCTCACCAGGCATGCTCGGCATATGGCTTTTCCAATTACCGTAAACAACATATCTTGTCCTTTGATGCCGCTGGCAAGTTTCCCACTTCTCACTGCCGCCATCGGGAAGGAGGAACAGGAGCCTCGGGTCCCACACCACCAGCTTCAGGGACAGTTATTACCCCTCAACCATCAGGCTCCTGAACCAGAGAACCACAGCTCTGAACTGATTCCACAACCTATAGAATCACTTTCAAGGACTCTGCAACTCACGTTCTCAGTATTATTTATGTTTTATTTTTGCATTAGCACAGTTTGCACATTAGTTGTTTGTCAGTCTTGTTTATGTGTCATTTTTCATTAATTCTATTGTGTTTTTCTGTTTTGCTGAGAATGCCTGTGGGAAATTAATCCCAAGGTAATGATGTACATTCTTTGATAATAAATTTATTTTGAGCTTTGAAAATTTCATTAACTACCAAAAGTGGTATTCGCAATAATTTAAATTAATCAAAATCAATTCAAAATTAATCATACCATTAATAAATAGAAAATATTTTGAAAACTGAAGTAATTGAAACATTTGAAAACTTAACAACTGATCAATACAGCGGAGAGGAAGGCTCTACAAGAGGCAGTCAAGACTGCCCAAAGCATCACCAGCACCAGCCTACCTGCCAACAAGGATATAAGTACAGAAAGATGCCGAAAAAGAGCCAGTAACATCATGAAGGATCCCACCCACCCTGCTCATGGGCTGTCAGTCCCACTCCCATCAGGGAGGAGGCTATGTAGCATCCACACCAGGACCACCAGGCCCAAAAACAACTACCTTCCCCAAACTGTAAGGCTGATCAACACCTCCAACCAGTAACCCACCTCTCCACACCCCCAACCACAAAATAAAGCCACCTTATGTACAGACTCTCCTGTGCCTTGTGTCACTTTATGGGCATGCAATCAGTCTATCTTTATAAGCTATTGTGCATTTATATTAATTGTTGTTTCATTTATTATTGTGTTTTTTATCTTATCGTGTATTTCTTTGTGCTGCATCAGATCCGGAGTAAAACTGATTTCATTCTTTTTTACACTTGTGTACTGGAAATGACATTGAACACTCCTAAATCTTGAAGTAATAACTTACATAGATGTAAAAGTTAAATACATTTAAAGGCCTTTTGCAGAGCCTTTGACAAGGTCCATCTTGGGAAGTTGGTCAAGAAGATTCAGTCGCTTGATAAGGTTGTAAATTGGATTGGATTTTGGCTTTGTGTGACTAGCCAGAGTATGGTAGTAGATGGTTGTGTCTCTGACTGGGTGCCTTTTGTGTTATTATGTATATACGTAATAAAGAACTTCAGTTCCTTGTGTGCATTGCAGATGAACCCAAGTCACACACACACACCAGACATCCCACCTCTCCCAGAAGTTCCAGGAGTCTCCCGCATATTGATAGTGGCTCCCTGGCGCCCACAAATTATATACAATATCCCGGAAATTGATTTTTTTGAGAGGAAGCGAGGGGGGGAGGAGAAGGAGGAGGAGGAGGGGGGGGAGAAGGAGGAGGAGGAGGAGGGGGGGAGAGGAGAGAGAGAGAGAGAGAGAGAGAGAGAGAGAGAGAGAGAGAGAATGAATAAATAAATAAATAAATAAATAAATCCTGATTGGTCTCTCTTTGTGCTAAGTGGACCTATCAGTTTTCTCTGTGGGCGGGCTTTACAGTCAACCTCTCTCTCTCTTTCATTGTCTACCAGTTCAGTTTAGTGTCCTGCAGTGCCATGGCAGAGTGTTCCAAAAAAAAGAAAATATAAAACGTACTTCACCCCAGACTACACTAAAGTGTACCCCTGCCTAATAGGGGTGAAAAATAACGACAGTGTTGCTCGCTGCACTGTTTGCAACAGTGACTTCCATTGCCCACGGTGGGTTAAATGACTGTAAAAGACATGTTGAGGTGAGTTTAACAGGTGTCATTCGTTCATTAGCATAGCTAATATTATTTAAACTAGCTGGCTAGCTGCTAAGGAGCTACTCTATTGTTGTCCTACGTGATGAGGCCAAACTCCCTGTAGACTTGCTTG